>NW_026991710.1:162388747-162988747 GCF_029215605.1 Mirounga angustirostris
TCTGAGATTATGGAGTTAGGCTGAAATTGTCTGCATTCACAGTTTTCTAACACACTGATACTTAATCATTCTTATGAATGACACTACTGGTAATATTTATTCTTTTTAGGAACATATAGCATAACATGAGTGCATGCTTTCTAATCTCTTTTTCCTAATTATTTATAAACTATGCATTTTGTGTAGTCACCAGTTGTCCTTAAAGGGAAGACTGACACTTCCTGTGGTTGTCAACTGCTCTGCATGGCAATTGGTTATCTGATACATCTGGTTAACAAGTTTCTCTTTGACATTTAATAAACTGCAATCATTTCACATAGAGGTATTTCCCCACTTGCTTCATGAGGGCAAAGGATCATATAAAGGCCAGCTTAGTGGGTCTGGTTACAAAAATAAAGGCAATTTCTATGGATAAATGTAAAGTAAAAAGTTACCTTTTCTGCCTCTGTGTTTTGAAGTTTAGATGTCCAGCTTTTCTGTGGAAATGCACATCTTATTCTAATATTTTTGCTATTACAGTTTCATTTATATCTTCTTTGTCATCAACTCAATGCTTTATGGTTTCATCTCTTCAACACTAAAGATATTATTAAAGGACAAAAAGCAAGGTTTTTAAAAAATGGAACTGGATCTTCTAAAAGCAAGATATACTTGAGTTTTCCAATAAAATCATCCTTCAGTTTATGTTCGTGAAAACTCTGTATATCCAACCAGTCAATATTGCAAAACACACTGAAATAAAAGCATAATTCACAGGGCATCAACCTGCCTGGAGTCTCAAACACCCAGTCACTGGCAATTTGATTTTAAAGAGTAGATTTAGATGGTAAAACTAAGAATATTCTCTGTCTCTCCTTCCTCCTAAGGAAAACATAACACAAAGCAGCCTGGCAAGATACCCCAAATCACCTCATCTACCGTGTGAGAATTCTTATTTTTACACACTCATGGTTGTAGAAAGGACAGAATTTTTTTAAGGACCCAAAGTTTCCTCCTAAAAATATATTCTTACTAGTGCTTTGCTTCACATGAAAGTTTCCGTGCTAGTCAGTGACTTACCAGGCTTGCATCTGATTAGGTCCTTGGAGAGGTTCCTCTTTGCTTTGAGGTTGTGTCAGAAACTTGAAATATAAAAAATGCGTTCAGTTAAGCTGCCTGGTGTGAATGACTTTGTTTATTCCAGTGGATTCCACAACAGAGTGAAAATCTCAGTCCTTCTCTCTGTAAAATCTCAAAAATATTTTCTTCCTCATTCTCCTTCTCTTCTACACTTCAGGCCACAATGAAAACCACCACACAATCTCGGCTCACTTGTCAAGGAAAAGGTGTAAAATGTACATGTATCAAGCAAATTAGGAATCATCAGTTACAAAACGATTTAAAAGTTTCTTCAAATGGATGGAGCTACCCCATTAGCTCTTTGCTTGTATATATTTGTCAAAAGAACAGGCTTTTTCAATGCTGGAATGCGGTAAGTGCAGCAAGAGACATTTCTTCTAGCTGAGAGAGAGAGAAAGTGATTCTAAAACAAGCCGAGGGTAATCAGACCCTTTGGCTCTGACAATTAACCCAAAGCACGCTACAGGAAGTGCACTGGTTAGCTAAAGTTAGAGAAACAGTGGCCTCTTATGGAGCCCCAGATGTCACATTGATTATACACGGTGTGATAACTTGTCGTTTATTTTGACAGTCATTCAAGTAAAACTACAGGGTGAGAGGACAACAATAGAAAAGCCATCTCCGGCCTAATTATTTCATTTTTGCAAGTAAGGCCATAAAGTTCCCATTCTGTTACCATCCTCTATCCTTCCTTCCCAGCAGTGTTTACCTTCCTCCTGTGAGATATTTTTAAAGGTGCAAATATATTCTACTGAGGTCCAACTTTTAAAAAATTAGTATTGACATGCGAATCTTTGTTTTCCTAATGTTTCTGGCATCATCTATGGTGATATCATAAGCAAACGATCTTACAGTATTTACTTTGACGACCTATATAGACAAGTATCGTACAACTGGGAAAAACCTCCAACTCTGCATGAAGCAGTTTTGTCCACTGAGCAGCATAAAATATAGGCAAAAATCACAAACTGAGAGATGGCAAGAGGTAGTGGGAAAGTTTTTCCCCTGTTTGCTATGCTCCTTTGTTTACTTTCATGCCGTTTTTACAGATGTGAGCACAGCCAAGAAAATTAGCATAGCTGAGCCTACCCAAAGTCTAATAACAAGCTGATCCAAAAGAAAAATCAGAGGTTGTACCCTGACCCTTTTCAGGTTTGGCCTTTTTGCGTTTCGGGGACCTTTGTATTTAGAGAACTCAAGCTCTCCCTGGCAGACCCTAGTGTGTTTTACCTGTTATGTGGCAGAGTGACATCCAGAACAGACAGTGAGGGGAAACATAGCAAGGCCGATATAAATCGTAGGGAGGAGAAAAAACTATTTGAGGAGAGTTCCCTGAACTAGCATATATTTACTGAAAACAACACCACAAAGGTAAATGTAAAGCAAATTCCAAGATAAACCAAAAGGAATGCTCCAACGGTCAGAAACTATCTGCCTACCAAAGATAATTCCATGGGTTTTGACTTAAGTGATAGTACAAGGTCATGTGAAATAACATATTTAGCAGAAAACTGAGTCAAAGACCATTGTAACACTTCATATTGCTTCAGATAAATAGCCCTGTCACGTCATATTACCTGTTTACTGAACACAAAGCCAGGAACTATCATGGATCCATATCAATATCAAGATTCTAAGAATTATTCTACTGGTTTTCAATTATGTTCCTCAAGGGCACATTTGTGGTCTTATTTCCTATGAATATTTTGTTTAGTTATACAAATGCTTATTAAAAATTCTTAACACATAAATGTTTCATAATGCACAGGATAGTCAATTTCCACTTGTGCCTGAATGCACAGTCAATGAAAACATTTTGCAGTCCTAGTGGAAAACCAAGAGGAATCCTGGCAAAGGTCTCCTTTAGGTTAGCAAACCTAATGAAATACTTTGTACAATGAAGCACTGTTTGCAATTGTGACATAACTACATTCTTATCTACTTCCGGAGCTGCTTTTGTATTTATCTGAGCTGTAAGCATTTTCCAGAGATCAAACTACCTTACAGAGAAGGATTCGATTTTCTTTCAGTAAAGGCACTCATCTCTGCTCTGTGCAGTACCGGAATCTTCTTCAGCTCTATTCCCTGTTTCCTAAGAAGGTCACCTCTCCATCTCTGGCACTTCTTCAAAGCTATTCCACCCCACCGATATTTTCCAAGTCAGATAGAGAAGGATGTACATACCTATTCTATATTTTATTTTTAAACAGAAGGGACACAACACATCTAAAGATTTTAAACAGTAGTGGCCGATCTCATTTTTTTCCCTAAATATTTTTTCTTATTATAAAAGAAAAAAGCTTCATTGTACAAAATTTGGAAATTCCAGAAAAGTACAAAGCACAAAAGTGATTATACAAATCAGCCACATTACCATCAGCCAGAGATAATCACTTAATGTTTTCTTCCAGTCCTTTTTTCTACTCATATATTTATTTTTAATAATGTTCAGATAGTATTGTGTCCTGTTTTCTCCACCTACCTCTATATTTTGAATATTTATGTCCCCATGTTGTACAAATATGATTTTAATTTCCACATAATAGTCATAATTTATTTACTTCTTCCTCCATTGTAGAACATTTAGATATTTCCCAATTTTTCATTATTTTCAGTAATGTTATTGAGAATATCTTTCTAGACATTTAAAAATTGCCCCTCATAATTAAAGCAGCTGATTAATCCAATAGTTCTGCATACATAACAAGTTTCAGTCACATGTGAGGTGAGGGTTGCTGTCAGCTTCTGCATCACACTGTCTTCAGATGAGAGGTCCAGACAGATCCTATGACTTGCCTGAGGCCACAGAACTAGTTATTTGAAATTTGGAACTCTTTGATTTTTTTTCACTTTCTCCCTCTCTCATGCTCAATCGAGCACTAAGTCAATCCTTTTGATTCGTCTCTTTTTAACCCATTTATTTTCATTTAACACTAACTCTTACTACCCCATTCCAGGCCCTTCCTTGTAGCCACACCACAGAGCGACCTAAAATGGCCTTCCTGCCTCTGGGACCTCCTTGTTCTAATCCTCCCCATACACCTGCGCACTATCAGATTCCCACACACGCTTCCTTTATGCCACCATCCGCTCACTGACTTCTTAGTGAAACCGTACACGTAATATAAACCCCTTGCCTGGCTCTCAAAGCCCCATATTCTGCAATCAATCTTACTTCATCCACTCCCCTCTCTGTCTCTTCACTATCCCATTTTTGGCTTCTTGCTTTCTCCTTAAAGTATTTACCCCATTCAAAATACTCTCATTTCCTTTCATTTCTTCAAATTTTACTCAATCCTCCAAGGCCCAATTCAAGTCTCATTTACTCCATGAAATAGAATGAGCTTCCCATTGGATTTGACCAACCTGCATTCCCACTGGATTTGAAATTGACCAACTTATGTTCAAAACTCTGCTTTGCTGCTTTTGCTGGGAGAGTTGGGGGGATATAATTAACTCCTCTGAGCCTATTTCTACATATGGAAATATGAACAATTATACTAATACCTGCCTTCTATGAACTTCCCAGGATCCTAAGAAAGATTGAATGTGTGTTACAAAGTTTTGGTAAGCTGCTGAGTGTTATATAGAAAAGAGAAAGTATTGTCCACACTTTGAAGCAGTTCAGTATCCAGGTCTGTACCACATAATACAGCACTGAATTACATTCTCTCCCGTCATACTCTCTCATTGTTTAATGAATGTTAATCATTTTTTTCCTCAGCTTGGCCGTAAAGTCTCTGAATGCACACAGTATCTTATATTACTTCTATAATTCCCAGGGCCCAACACTGCACATTGTCTTAATGACTGCTAGTCTAACAGACATGAGTTACAGCTGGTAAGGTCTGGCTATGGGTCACATCGGGATTTAGATATAAATGAAAGAGCCCCAGCTTTCTGTAAGTCTTCTGGAATAGGATAGTATTACACTTTGGGGAGTCCTAGAAGACTGGGAGCAAGGTTAGCCTACACCTTTGTGAAGTCTATGAAAATGTACTCTTAATTTGGACCTTCCTTTCAGAGATATTCACCAAATTTTCACAGCAACCTTTAGGTAAATGTAAAATACACATTCTGAAATTAGACAACAGAAGCAAGTATGTCCTGTAGGACATCTAGGAACAATAGCCAGACCTTTGGACATTTTTAACCGAAAACTCAGGTTACCTAATCATGATATGTTGTTAAAGATGGTCTGCTGATGATCTGCGTATAAATTACTCATTTATTCTGAGATTCATTGCTCAGTTTTGATTATCTAATTACTAGAGACCTGAAGAACATTTTCTCCCATAGGTCTACCCCTGAAATGGGTCTTTCCCCCTTTTCCCCCCATAGGTCTCCCCCATAGATCTACCAGTTCTAGGTTCCAGTTAGGGTTAGTGACAAGAAAGAGCCAGTGCTATATTTAGGTTCAGAGTTGGGGTTATGGTTAAGTTAGTGATTAGTGTTAGGGTTAAGGCTCAGCTGAAGATGAGGTATAGGTCTAGGTGCACAGATTCATTCACTTGGGGTTAGGGTTGGGTCCAGAGTTACAGCTAAGGTTACAATTTAGGGTCTGAGTTAAGTTTAGGGTTAGGTTAGATTCCTGGATACAAAGGACAATTTTACAAAGGGGTATTCCTGAAAATCCCACTTTGTCTAATAAAAGATGATAGGCTTTTCAGATTTCCGAATTCCCAGGAACTGGTAAAGCACTGTTGGTAAAGAACATTTTACAACATTCCAAGATTAAATGCAACTATACAGTTTTCCATAGTTTATCAGTGTGTTTTTTAAATCTCTAATACTGAAAAGGCAAGTAACAGTTTTAATGTCAATGTTAAAACCCCAAGTTCAATTTGCAGATTGTATTCAGTTTGTACTGCTTTCTTCCCCTGCCCTGGTATGCCCAATTCCCCACATAAAAGATGACACCATTAAAGAAAAAAAACATGATCTAAAAGTAACTTAAATTTCTAGAGAAAACTATATCTTCAAATAAACTCTATACTTTTGAAGTATTAGTCAGTTGTCCAATGCCATATACAGAAAACACAATCTGTTTTTAAGAGAATCATGCTTCCAAATTGTTAGATGTCACTCACATCTGTTTTTCCAGCCCAGACCTCTTTCTCAAACTTCAAACTTGGATTTCCAATGAACGAATGATGTCCCCACGTGGCACCTGAATTTCAACAGGTCCAAAAGTGAACCCATTGTTTCCACAGCCGTCACCCAACTCACCTGCTTCTCCTTCTTTTCCATTCTATTTAAAGGCAACACTAATTACCAAGTGCTCCTAAACGAAAACTGTTGCTCCAATCTTTTTTCCTCACCTCCCACCGTCCACTCCATTATAAAAATTCTCTCAAATCTTTTCTGCAACCTCTCTCTCAGTCTTCAATTAGGCCCTTATCATCTCTTGCCTAAATCATTGCAACAGCCTCCTAAATAACCTTCAAATAATTTCCCTAGTTTCAAGCTCTTCCTTGTCCAATGTCCCTCTATGCTGTCACCAAAATGTGACATCTTTGTTGGAAATCTTTCCTAGATTGCCTTTTAGAGCTTCTTCTATGAAAACTTTCTCGCTCCTCTGTTCCCCTGGAATTTTCCAGTTCCTCCTTTGCATCACGCCATACCTTGCACATCTATGTTTGCACTTACCACACTTTATTATGCTTGTCTTCCTGGAGTAAATGGTAAGCTTCTGGAAGCTGAGACTATCTCATTCATTCCTGCACTACAGTGCACTTAACAGTGCCTGGCACATGGTAAGTGCCCACAAAATTTTGCTGGAAGAAAATAGTTTACAAGACTAAGTAACTCTCACAGATCCTCTTTATATATTAGTACAGCCAGTCCCAAAATAAAACTTATGCTGTGTAAGGTTTCTTTAAAAAGCACACCCTGCATCTTAACAGGAAGTTACAGATTAATAAACAGCTGACCGAACAAACTAAATAGCATCCAGTAAATCACCAGTTGACTGTTCAACTGTTGCTAACCAGATGCAGGGAGAGAGTAAAGATGAAGACAAAACATCATTCCTCAATGATGGAAGGTTTTGTAAGATGTTCCAAGGCTCTGGGTAACAGAGCATAACATATTTCCCTACACCATGGTGATAATCCAGACACAGAGAAAAGACCATAACAAAAATGAATTTGGAGCTATGTGAATACAGAAACTGGATTAGTACCAAACTTGTGGCCACAGAATGGCCACCACACCCTACTTCATCCACTGTGCTGGACCTTGCATGTGGTGTATGCTCAGTTTTTTAGTTACTACTCATGAGAATATGGTGAATATAGAGACAATATTTGGTTTTCTGTAAGCACTGGCTGCACTGCAATAGAACTAAGAGAGGTGGGCGAGTTTCATAATTTTAAAAATCAAAGAGCTCAGCTACCCTTCTGCATCACAGAGCTGAAGGCCTAAAAGACACAGCCCTGGGCACAGGCCGTATGTACTAGGCCTACCACTTGGAGCTTTTTCTCTTAGGAAAAATGCTAACCCCCAGCATCCTGGAAGGTTAGTTCCTATTGAAAACTCCCAATGACAGCTTTTACTTGGAAAGGTGGCCAAAGGAAGCAGAGGGGATGAGTGGTGGGTGACAATATACAAAGGGATCATGGTCAGAGCATATAAAAATAGAACACTGACCCACAATCTCTGCACCAACCAGACCCAAATGGTCAAGATCTGACCAATAAATGTAAGCTCCCCTAATGTTTGCCCTGCCCACACCAACGCTTCCAATTCAGAACCAACCAGAGAAAGCCAAATATACTTCCCAACCAGTCACACGGAATGCTTGCCTCCTTTCCCCAGGTCAACAGATTCTAACTAGGGCCCACCTGAAGCCTTCCTTGTTTTCCACTATAAAGTCTTCCCACTCCTTGCCTGCCCTTGAGTCTCTGTCCTAGGTTTGACAGTGGCTGACTTCCCTGCCAAAGCAAGCTCTGAATAAATAGCCTCTGCTTGCTCTCATTTGGGTGTTTGTGGTCTTTGAAGAATTCTGAGAGCCTGCCGATGTGTGACAGAAGCACTTGGCCTTGCAGTGGGGGCTGCGGGGGAGGGGGGTGCTGGGGTGGTGGATGGGAGTGAGATCTGGAATTGGAAGAGGGGGCACTTTCAACTTCAGTTGAAAGTACCTGGGCGTGCAGAAATAGGGCACAGGTGACTCTTCTGGCCAGGGCTTGAGGGTCCACTGGAGAAAAGGGGAAGGAAATGAAGAAACGCACCCAGCAGTGAGCAGACACGTGATGATGGGGTGCATGTGGCCTGGGTTGGGAGCCGCATTTGCCAGCTGTTCCAGAATGTGGAGATGGAGGAGGGTGGTGCACATAGTGTGGCTGACATCTACAATGACCAGAGAGCAAGCAGGAACAATTCCGCAGCCTGGAGAAGTGCATCAGCAAGGCCCACAAAACGTTTGCTGTGCTGCTGGGCTCCAGGTGGAGGAGGTCCGTGGGATGGACCTCGTGGTGGGAGACATGGTGCAGATCCCCTAGGGCAATAGGCTGCAGTGGACCAGCTGCTGCTCCTCCGGCAGCACCTCAAGATGGAGGAGAACGTCCTCACCACACAGTAGGAAATGGTGAAGAAGACGCTGACCCCCGACCCCAGGCTGCTGTCTGGGTCCTAGGTGACCACAGCTCCAAAGCAACCTCATCCTGTCTTTGCTGACTTATGAAACAAAGAGCAAAGATGATGTAAAGAAAACAGATTCTCATAGGACCAGAGAGGGCAAAACCATCCAAGAGAGCAAAGACAAATGCAGCAGATTCAGACATTACTAGCGCCAAACAGTAGTTGATTCTATAAGACAAACTTTCAGTCATCCATAACACAACTGGCAAGTACGGCTTGCTAATGGCTTCTCTCACTTTGTCTTCTTAATGACAAACTTTGTACTATGGACTTTTGGAACTGGGGAACACAAATGGACTTTAGATTGCACTACAGTTTACATAGAATATATTGTTCAGTTTTTCACTATTGGAATAACAGTCTTGGTGGTGGCTATCCCAGAAAACCTTTCATTTGCAGTCCCTCTTTCCTTGGCTTACTCCATAAAGAAAATAACGAAGGATAATAACTTACTAAGACATTTGGAAGCTTTTGAAACTACAGGAAATGCAGCAATCATTTGCTCAGATAAAATAAGAATGTTGACTATTAACAAAACGATAGTCAGGCTTACATTGGTGAGATCATTATAAAACAATTCCTAGACTTAAGTATGTTCCAGACCCATTTTGGAATGTCTTTTTAACAAATATTGTGTTAATTGTTCTTATAATTCTAACATGTATTTTTTAAGATATCAAAGGTCCACCACAACAGACTGGCAATAAAATAAAATATGTGTTGTTAGGACTTATTCTGCATTTAAAAATAGACTATGAGAAAGAAAGAAAGAAAAAAAGAAAGAGAAAAAAGAGAGGAAAGAAGGAAGGAAGGAAGGAAAGGGAGAGCATAACATAAGAGAGTCTATAAAAGTATATACCTTCTACTCAGAGAAGAAATCCATGACTACTGTCTTAAAACTGCCTGACGGGGGTTTCAGTTGTTCATCAAAGGAGCCTCAGGACTATCACTTAACCGATGATGTCATATCCTACCAGTATCATCCTTATAAATGACAATCTCACAAATACTGTTAAAGTTATCAAGTAAGAGTAGGAATGCTTATGACAGCATCTCTAAATTCCTTCAATTTCAACTGACTGTCAATGTTGTAGCCACAATTGTAGGCTTCATAGGAACATGTGTTGCCCAGGACTCTCCTCTTAAAGCTGTACCTAATCTTTGGGTGCATTTCATAGTGGATGCTTTTGCTTTCCTTGCACACAAGTGAAAAGCCTATGGAGTCACATTTGCTTCTCAAACCTTATGGAATGGGAATCTGTCTTATTTCAATTACAAAATTGATGAGTTCTTCGTCACTTTTAGTCTTATTTTTGTTGGTGAAATCCTTTTTAATTTGGATTGTGAAAGAAACACTGCCCTACATGCTCCTCCTCCTACCTGTTATGCAATGATATTTAATACTTTGATATAACTTTTTAATTAAATTAATGCCAGGAAGCTTCATGGCAAAATAAATATATTTAGAGACTCTTCAGTAATAATATCTTTTGCCTAATTGCCAGCGGCATGCTTATTGCACAATTTTGTGTTGTGCAATATGGGAGACAAGTGTCCAACTGCACAAAACTTAGTCCAGACACATGGTTATGATGCATTTTCCTAGGAGTAGTGGTGTTAATGTAGTGCAATTCTTTTTTTTTTTTTTTTAAGATTTTATTTATTTATTTGAGAGAGAGAGACTGAGAGAGAGAGCACATGAGAGGGGGGAGGGTTGGGAGGGTCAGAGGGAGAAGCAGACTCCCTGCCGAGCAGGGAGCCCGATGCGGGACTCGATCCAGGGACTCCAGGGTCATGACCTGAGCCGAAGGCAGTTGCTTAACCAACCGAGCCACCCAGGCGCCCTAATGTAGTGCAATTCTTAATTACAATTTCAAATGGTTGTGTGGAGCTTATTATAAGACTTCATTGAAAGAAAAGAGTCAATTTACTAACAAAGTTCAAGAGTCAGAATTAAAAGTAAAAAGCAAAGATCCATTTTATCCTTTTTTAAAAATTTTGTTTTTTAGAATAAACATGTAATTTGAGTTATCGTCAATGCTACATTTTAAGGTTATTGAGAGTGATGAATATTTTAGACAAAGTTATATTTTAGAGAGGTAATGTGACAGTTATTTACAAGTAAAACATAGACTCAAAACGTATTTTAACTATTGTATTTCCTTTGATTTTTTAGTAGAATTCCAATGGCAAAATTATGAATTAATTAATATATGAATATGTGTTATAAATAAAAATCAATTTTCTATACTATACAAAATAAAGACATAGTCAAAAGGCCATGTACCTTGTTGGTGGGAATGCAAACTGGTGCAGCCACCCTGGAAAACAGTATGGAGATTCTTCAAAAAGTTAAAAATAGAACTACTCTGTGATCCAGCAGTTGTACTCCTAGGTATTTATCCAAAGGATATAGAAATACTGATTCATAGAGGCACATGCACCCCAATGTTTATAGCAGCATTATCCACAATAGCCAAATTATGGAAAAAGCCCAAATGTCCGTCGACTGATGAATGGATAAAGAAGCTGTGGCGTGTGTGTGTGTGTGTGTGTAATGGAATATTACTCAGCCATCAAAAAGAATGAAATCTTGCCTTTCGCAACAACGTGGATGGAGCTAGGGAGTATAATGCTAAGCAAAATAAGTCAGTCAGAGAAAGACAAATACCATGATTTCACTCATATGTGGAATTTAAGATACAAAACAAATGAATGTAGGGGAAAGGAAAAAAAAAAGAGGGAGGCAAGCCAAAAGAGACTATTAACTATAGAGAACAAGCTGAGGGTTGCTGGAGGAGAGGTAGGCAGGGGATGGGCTAAATGGGTGATGGGTATTAAAGAGGACACCTGTTGCAGTGAGCACTGGGTGTTACATGTAAGTGATGAATTGCTAAATTCTACTCCTGAAACTAATATTACACTATATGTTAACTAACTGGAATTAAAATAAAAACTTGAAACAAACAAAAAAGCCATGTATCTTCTTTGAAAGTGTATTGATTTTTCTAATTTACCATAGATAAGTAATATGTATTATTTTAAGAACACAGGTGACCTGAGTGTTTTCTAAAAATACAGATGGTTGTAGTCTAATGTTATGGCCTTTGAAGTAATTTGTTCTTTATGTACAGTTACTCTTTACAGTTATTAAAGAAAAGTAGAAAAACTAAAAATGCCAACAATATTTGTCATCTGACCCAAATTACCACTGTAGCTGGTCTTTACAGTGTATCTGAAATGTGACCAAAACTCTATAAGGAAACTAAGTACAAGATTAAGAGAATTACTGGAAGTAAGGTAAGGTAAACAATTACTGGGAGTCAAGTAAGGTAAACAATTGACTTTTTGCCTATGTGATAAATGTAATTATAGAAATATGCTTCACTTTTTACTTTAGACCGCTTTGCCTGAGTTAACTTTAAGATTATAACTGGAGAGTTTCATGTTCTGATTTGTCACCAAACCCCAGAAACTTCACTCCTAATTATCTGCTACTAGGGAGCAATTGAATCTATCCCTTTTTTCATTTGTTTGGTTGCTCTGCATACCAAATTTGAAATGATATCAAAACCTAAGGCATATTACCTATATACAGTGAGTCAAGGACTTTGGACCAATTAGTGCATTTGCCTTCTTATCTATGTAGATTTTTTCAATAAATCTCAAGAATTTGCTGAAAGCCCCAGTGCGGACAGCACTGTTCTAAGTATTTTAAAGTGTTACAGGGAACAGAGAAATGCTTCTTGTCTTCAGGCAACTTTTATAAAAAGCAAACTTTGCAGAGCATATATACAGGTCAATAAAAGCTTATTTTACATATCAAAGAACCCACAGAACTTCTGAATCCACAGTTGATGGGATTCAGGGCACTGGGTGTTACATGTAAGTGATGAATTCTCTGAACGTGTGCCAGAGAAACCTGTGAGAATCAAGGTGGCCCAACCTAAAATAAACTTATTTTATTTCTGACTGTAAAACCCAGAATTTTACTAACAGATATTGCTATTTCCTAAAAAAGATAGAATATCTTCTCATCATGATGGCTATGATTTGTATTCTTGGGTACATCATGACAAGAACATTGAAGCAAGTCTAGTAATAGAAACCAAACCCAAAGTTTCCTAAGAAACTGTGCACTTTAACTTATGGACATGTTACCTTTAAACAGAGAAAAGGACAATTTTTTTTTAGGAAAAAGAAAGGAAGGAAGGAAGGAAGGAAGGAAAAGAAAGAAAGAAAGAAAGAAAGAAAAAGAAAGAAAAAGAAAGAAAGAAAGAAAGAAAGAAAGAAAGAAAGAAAGAAAGAAAGAAAGAAAGAAAGAAAGAAAGAAAGAAAGAAAGTTTATTTGGGAATAACAGAGGAATTGCAATTCCGGACAAGTAAACCATGATGATCCACAGACAAGTCTGAAGAGATACGGGGAAGGTCAGCTTTTATCACATTTTAAAAAGCGATTGTGTCTCTATGTGTGTTTCTAAAAATACAGATGCGGGGGATGGGTGAAATAGGTAAAGGGGATTAAGCCTACACTTATCACAATGAGCACTGAGTAACGCATGGAGTTGTTGAATCACTATATTGTGCAACTGAAACTAATAAAACACTGCATAACTATACTAGAATTAAAATATTTAAAAAGATTTTTTAAAAAGGCAATTGTTGTTGTTCTGAACAAAAGTGTATTGGAGAACAGGAGTTTGAGGTTGTGGGGGTTTCTCATTGGCTGCAAACAGTGGCTAAAGCATTGTTGCTGAGGCGGCGGGTGGGGGGAGGCGTCTTCCTTCCTTAAAGGCAGAAGATAAATTTCTATGTGAAAAGTGCTCTCCCTTTGTTGAAATGATTCTAGTCTTCCTTCTCTCTGCTGGTTCACTCAACTGCAGTGAGTTGTAGGTGCATGAGAGCTCCCCCTTCTGGGCTACCGGACTCCATTTTAAATGAGGTTTCCTTTATGTAGTTTCACAGAAAGATGGAAACTCTTCTTTTCCGGATTATTTGAATGCCTCCATACAGAATCAAGGGATTAAAAAAATCATTTACAGGTTTTTGTGATTAATACATTTAAAATAATCAGTGAATTTTAAACAAATCAATGTGGTAATGGAGCTTATATTTGAAAGTTTTGGAGAATGGTTAACCCTCTATGATGTATGGAGGAGTTAAATCCAAGAGTTGTTATTTGTTTCTGGTGACTATATAACATATCTGCTACTATTTTTCTGAATTATGGATGAAATGAATTGTAAAGTGAATGAATGAAATGATTGACTTACAAAATAAACTTTTAGAAAACTTCATATAACATTAGGGCTGTAGACATTCTGATATTAGCAGTAATCATGCTTCTTAAATATTTGTCCTTGTATCAGAGAGGTTGCTAACAGGACATACTCCTGAAGAGGGAGGGAGGGCTTCTCATTCTGACTCTCACTTCTTCCCTTCTTTCTCTAAACAGTCTGAAGT
Source organism: Mirounga angustirostris (assembly GCF_029215605.1). Taxonomy (NCBI): domain Eukaryota; kingdom Metazoa; phylum Chordata; class Mammalia; order Carnivora; family Phocidae; genus Mirounga; species Mirounga angustirostris. The sequence continues at coordinate 162,402,971 of NW_026991710.1, forward strand.
CTACCACCAGAAGGGAGAATCCCTCTCCATCAACAGCTCTCTAGAGCAGGGAAGTTAATCTGCTAAATCCATAACCCCTTGCTCATCTGCCCACATCCTCTCCTCACCCTCCAGGTGCAGGAATCAAATCCCCAGCTGCCTGGTAATAAGTCAAAAGAACTAGTTCCAGGGCAGAAGAATCTCAGCAGGTGCTAAAGGAAGGCTTCAGTTCATGTCCACATGGCTACAGTCTTCATGGTCACAGAGAGGATGGGACTGTCCTCTTTTCTTCCACCTTCTTTCAGCACTGGTTGATGTTTAACTTTATTGTGTGTCCTTCCCCCGCCCCCCACCTCAGGATTGCCGTAGGAGATGATTTCAATCTGATTTATTTCACAAGCATACAATTCTCTTGAGGGAGAGAACTTGTGTCTGTGCCTTTGCTCATATCCCTATTAACCCTTCCTTGCCCCTGACTTACGTCCTCCAACGCTGGGGCAAGCTCTGCTGGCTACTGCGGGCAAAAGAATTTGCATCACTTTTAGTTCACTATAGCCAAGTCCTTATGAATAAGTTTAGCACAATGGAAAAGTGAACCTTAGAAACATGGAGGGATTACTTGTGGGGCCTTTGACAAAGAGGGATATAGCTCATTAGCCTAGTGACCCTATCCCACCCCATATACAATCAGATCTGCACTCCATTATTAGATTAATCTTCCTTAATAAACTGCTTTTCCCTACCCGTTTTTTGAAAACCATCAGTGGATCTTGTTTCCCGTGACATTAAGTGTAAATGTTACTTGGCTTTTAAAGCCTTGCTAAATCCATCCCCACCATTCCTCTCTAATTTCACTTCCTAATATTCTATGATCATGAAACAGATTCTTATTTAAATCTAAGCAATTTCCATAATATTCAATGAATGCATAGTTGATAGCAGGCACTTTACTATGCACTAGGAATAAGTAAGACAAAATTTCTGCCTTAAAGGAGCTCAGGACAAATCAGGGGAGTCAAACACATAAGTAACTATAATACAATAGTAATAATAATAATAATCACTAACTTTACTGAGCACTTAATATAGTTCAGGCATCATTCTAAGCATTGTATATCCACTCCTTTAATCCTCAGAACTGTTAAAAGAGAAAAACCAATCCCCAAATGGAATAATTTGCTCCCCACAACAGCATATCAAGACTTAATCAGAGTTTCAACCTCTCCCAGCAATGTGACCTTTTAAAAGTCAATGTAAAATTTTCTGATTAGTACCAGTGAGGTAATCTGCATGATGAAAACCCTGTAAGCCCTTTCCCCCAAAGAAGAAAATGTTCTGGCCCCAAATTATTCTTTCTTTTCTTTTGCTAATCACTCTTTTCCCCACCCTCCTTTTTTTTTTTTAAGATTTTATTTATTTATTTATTTATTTATTTATTTATTTATTTATTTGAGAGACAGAGAGCATATGCATAGAGGGGCAGAGGGAGAGAGAATCTGAAGCAGACTCCACACTGAGCACAGAGCCCTACATGGGGCTCCATCCCACAACCACAAGATCATGACCTGAGCTGAAACTAAGAGTTGGACGCTTATCAAACTGAGCCACCCAGACCCCCTCCCCATCCTCCTTCTTATGAAAGTCTTCCATTTTGTACAATACCTCTGAGCAGAATCTTTCTACTTGCTGGATGAGATCCTGCCTGATTCATGAATCACCTAATAAAAACCAATTAGATTTTCAAATTTACTAGAGTGAATTTTGTTTTGTTTTGTTTTTAGATTTTATTTATTTATTTGACAGAGAGATAGAGAGAGAGCACAAGCAGGCAGAGCGGCAGGCAGAGGGAGAGGGGGAAGCAGGTTACCCGCTGAGCAGGGAGCCCGACATGGGGCTCAATCCCAGGACCCTGGGATCATGACCTGAGCCGAAGGCAGCTGCTTAACAGACTGAGCCACCCAGGTGACCCATGAATTTTGTTTTTTAACACAAGAAACCTATGAAGTAGGTGTCATCAGTATCTTCATTTTATAGCTGAAATACAGAGAGTTTTTCCGAGATCACATAGCTTGGCAGACTGAGTATTTGAACATTAAGCACTCTTTAACCACCATATTATATGATAATTTGAAAAGAGGTATAAGTAGAGACATGAACAAAGTGTGTGTGAGCATAAAGGATAGAGCTATTCAGCTTGGAGATGTGGGAAATGGCGTCACTGAGACAATATCACCCTATTCTTTATGTATACCCCTACCTCCTTTTAGAAAGGGATTGGAACTGCTTACACCAAAAAATGCATACATTAAAGTAATGATAAAATAGAAATTAGGGGATCAGGACCAGGGAAAATGTAAATATTGTAAGAAAAATCAAGACCAGAGGAAAAATAAATTTAGTCCAAAAAGAGCAGCATAATGTTAACTATACAGAAAGAAGAAGGAGGAGGAGAAGGAGAAGAACAAGAAGAAGGAGAAAAACAAGAACAAGGACAAGGAGAAAGAGAAGGAAGAGGAGGAGAAGGAGAATTAAGAATGAGAAGAAGAGTTTAGTCACACCATACTTTAGCATGTATGAGCTCTCTGGTAGTCAAAGAGAAAAGGAAGTCATGGTCAATTGCATAATGTTTATTGTCATAAAGGAAAAAACAAACTAGTTCATAAAGGGGAAAACAAGTCTTAGAACTATTTTATCAAACAGAATTTTCAAGTGGGAGTTTTATTAGTGTCACTGAGAACTATAGTAGAATGTCTCCTACAATGCTCCTATAACAAATGAAATAGGTTTTATATGACATTTTCTTAAACATTCATCGATAAAAGCCAAGGACATTGCACAAATGCAACTCAGCAAAGATAATTCCATTAAGGATACTATTGTCTGAATTGAGAATCTTCTTGGGATTTTGAGTTGAATCTAGAAAAATCCTCATTTTTGAGGATTTGAGTCTAGAAAAATCTTAACACCAAAAGAAGAAGCAAGAAAAGAACATTCAAGGAGGAAAAACAGCTTGATATACATGTTAGTGTGGTTTCTCTTGTCTGTTTGTGTGAGGAGAAAAGAATGGACAGAAAGTCAGTTGGTGAACAAGCCTTTGTTGAATGCCTCCTGTGTCTGGCCTTATACAAGCCTCTGGGATATGCCAGTGAAGAGAACAAAGTCCCTGCTCTCCAGGAGCTTATGTTCTAGTGTGTGGGCATGGGGAGGGGTTGGGAAGTCAAACAATAAATATGGAAACAAATAAGTAGCTTCATATGAGTGCTGATAATTATGATGAAGAAAACAAAGTACAGTAACTGAGTGTGCTAGGGGCATTCAGGAGGCAGCTATATAAATATCTAGTGAAGTGCTTCCTCAGGAAGAAGTGAATGCAAAGGCAGGAAACAAGATGGGTTTTATTCTAAGTATAATGAAAGCCAATTGAGAGTTTTAAGCAGGAAGTTGACCTGATGTGATTTACGTTTCAAAAAGTCACTGGTTGAAATGCGGAGGATGGAACAGATGGGCTCTAAGTGAGAAAAGTGGTGGCAGACACTAGTTAAGAGGCTGCTTTAAGAGTCCAAGGAACATGTGGTTTGGACTTGGGTTGTACATATTTTGGAAATGAAACCAATGAGGACTATAAAAGAGAAGAATCAAAGATGATGTACAGTTGCTTTACTAAGCAAATAAGTGGATGATGTGCCGTTTTCTGAGATAGGTTAGACATGAGAAATGGGAGTGCGGAAATAAGTAGTTCTATCTTGACCAACTTAAGTTTGAGATGACAACTACACATCCAAGTGGCATTTGGATTGTTAGGAGTTCAAGGCAGAAATATAAGAACTGGAAATACAGAGAACATATTTTAAAAATGTTAGTTACACTGTAAAATGTAGCTGTATTCTTTTATCTTTGCAAAAAAAGTCACTTTATATTTAAAACCATGAGTCCATTCATCAATCTGGAAAAAACATAAATGAATAAATGTTTTCTGTTTCCTGTTTTTGGGGCAGTCCGTAGATTTGGACATCTTCAGAGCACATAGATGGAGCCTTAAGACTGTGAAAGATTATTTGGAAGACAAATAGAAGAATAGGTCACAAAATAGACTAAGAAGGAGGAATCAGGGAGGTAGGAGGAACACTAGACAAGACAACGGACTTTAAGATTAATCAGTAGGATAAATATAAAATCAGTTCCATAGAGCTTGGAGAAGAAAGTCTTTCAAGAAAAAGGGAATGGCCAATTATGTAAAAATCCTGATGTTTGGGCAAGTAAAAGAGAATGGAGAACTGACCATTAGCTTTGGAGAGATACAGGTCATTGGTCTTTGGTGATCTTGATTAGAGTTTTAGAGGAGTGGTAGGAATGAAACCCTGCTTTGTGTTATGGAGAAGAAAAATAGGAGGTGAAGAGTGGAGACAGTGAGGAACACAACTCTTTTAGGGAGGTCTCTTGTGAAGATGACTAGAGAAATGTCATAGCTGGAGGAAGACATGAGATCAAAGGATTTTTTTTTAAAGATTTTATTTATTTATTTGACAGAGAGCAAGAGAGCACAAGCAGAGGGAGAAGCAGAGGGAGAAGGAGAAGCAGGCTCCATGCTGAGCAGGGAGCCCAATGCGGGGCTTGATCCCAGGAACCCTGGGATCATGACCTGAGCTGAAGGCAGATGCTTAACCATCTGAGCCACCCAGGCTCCCCGAGATCAAAGGATTTTTTAAATTAATGGTTGATATTAAGGCATGTGTGTATATATAGGTCAGAATGACCCAGTAAATAGAAACTGATGTGGAAAGAAAACAGAATACCTGAAGAAGCATGGCCCTTGGTAGGGAAAGACCAAGAATAGCCAAAGGTCTCTTTACTGAGATGTAGGTCTTTGTAATACAACTACCTATTGAAGAATTTCATTTGGATGTCCCACAGGCACCTGAAGCAAAGCATTTTAAAAACTGAAATAATTATTCCCCATAGCCCACACACAAAAATTAACTCTTCCTAATTATATTTTCTTATCTCAGTGAATTGCTCCTACCTGCTAAAACTAAATAATTGGGACTTGGGCTATATTTCTTCTCTCTCCCCCTTCATCCAGAATCAAATTTAGTAAATTTTCCCTTCTAAATATCAAATTCACCCACTTCAAATGCCACTGCCTTTATCCAGCCCATCATTTCCTGCTTGAATCATTGCCAATGATCCATAACAGATTTCTCTACCTCTTCTGCAAACCATCCACCATATCTTTGCTAAAATAATTTTTTTCCCTGAAAAGCAAACCTGATTGTGTTGCTTTTTAGTGACTCTTTACGATTTTCAGGAAGACTCTGATTAAATTTCTGAATGGAATAAAAGGCCAAAAGTTCTAGCTGACTGAAATCTAGGGACAGTTTATTTGCCTCGAGCCTCTAGAACAAAGACTATCATGTCTTCAAGCTCATCACTTTGGCTGAGAGACTCCCATGAACTTGACATGGGTAGGCTCAGAGGGAACCCACATTCATGAATAGACTGGAAAAGTACAGTTTTTTAAAGAGGGTCTCAGGAGCTTGCAAGAAGAAGGCTGATGTTCACTTTCTGGTATTCACATCCCTGTATATTACTTCCTCATGAGTATGAGCTAACCTTATTGACCCCTGATGAATAGGATGTGGCAAAAGTAATGGGATGTCACTTCTGAACTGGGTTATAAGTAGACCGTGGCTTCTATCTTTGCTATTTTTTCTTATACTCCCTTGGATCATTCATTCTGGGGGAAATCAGCTTCCATGTCATGAGGCAGCCCTGTGGAGAGAGCCACGTAAAGAAGCTTGGAAGCAGATCCTTCCTCAGCTGAGTTTGAGAGGACTGCAGCCCTGACCAGCACCTGGACTCCAGCCTTATGAGAGCCCTTGAATGAGAACCACCCAGCTGAGCCACTCCTGGATTCCAGACCCAATGAAATTGTGAGCTAATAAAAGTTTATATTTCTAATCACAACATTTTAGGGTAATTTGTTATACAGTAATAGATAATTATTACAAAGTCCAAGATGGGAAGGCACACACACACACACACAAAAATCATAAGAAAATTTAACAAAATTTATAAGAATCTCAAATAGATGCAATTATACAATTTAAAAAAGATTCACTGTAAGTATAAAACACGACTTTGAATTTACAAATGCAAGAGGGGTACCTGGGTGGCTCAGTCAGTTACGCATCTGACTCTTGGTTTCAGCTCAAGTCGTGATCTTGGGGTGGTAAGATCAAGCCCCACATTGGGCTCTGTGCTCAGCACAGAATCTGCTTAAGACTCTCTCTCTCTCTTCCCCTGCCCCTCCCCACACACACTCTCTCTCTAAAATAAATAGGTGAATCTTTTTAAAAATCAAGAAAACTAAGAATTATTATACTTATGGTGAGAATTAAATTAATGGGATAGACAATTAAAAGGGAAAAGTAATTCACAATTCACAGTTCAAAGGGAAAAAAGAATTATAAATCATGAGGAAAACAATAAGAAGGTAGACCTAGGGGAATAAAAGACACTTAAAGTTAATCCTAAAAAAAAAGAAAAAGAAAAGAAAAAAGGAAGGTAAACCTAAGAAACTTATACAAATAATAGAATTATCAGGACAAAACAGAATAAATAGAGAAGAAATTGTTAAAGGAAAAAAACAGGAAAAAATTAAAGTAAAAAAAAAAAAACACAAAACAGTTTGAATCATTGTATTGAAGGGAGCAGAGTCCCAAGAAGGAGTAGGCAAAGAAGATACATACCTAGACATATTCTGGTAATGTTCCTGAACTACAGTGATAAAGAAGAAAATTATCTAAGCTTCTAGTGAGAAAGAACACCTATGAAGAAAAAAAAGGATTCAACTTCTCTGCAGCATCAGAAACAAAAAACAGTCAACAATTATTTTAGGCTACTGAATGAGTAAGTCCAAAAATCTTATACCCAGTGAGGATATCCTTTACATTTGCATGTTTGCAAGACCTCAGAAAGCAGACCGCCCACATATCCTATCTAAGGAAAACACTACAGGAGGTAACCTAGCTAAAGGATAAATAAATCAGAACAAAGATCTTAGATAAGAAAACTAAAGAATATAAGAAACAGTGATGAGCAATGAATTTGTGTGATGTGGCTAAGTCGAAAGGAACAACCATAACATTTTTTGTCATGAAACACATGTATTAAGAGAGTAAGAGGGGTGCCTGGGTGTCTCAGTTGGTTAAGCATCTGTCTTCAGCTCAGATCATGATCACAGTATCCCGGGATAGAACCCCACATCCAGCTCCCTGCTCAGCAGGAAGTCTGCTTCCTCTTCCTCTGCCCCTGCTTATGCTCTCTCTCTTGCTCACTCTTTTGCAAATTAAAAAAAAAAAAATCTTTAAGAGAGTAAGAAAAAGAAACTTTCAGTTTCTGTTGGGGTATACAGGAGCTTGGAAGTTGTCACTCCATTCTAACAAGTAAAAAAAGCTGAACAAACTGAATTAACACTTCTTCTTAGATTCATCAGAGAAGTGAATTTATAAGATGCTTGCACAACCTGTAAACTTGCAAACTTGCAAACACAAGGACAACCACTAGAAAAGTGATAAAAGAAGTATAAATGATGTATGCTTAGAAATGAGAGGAAGTAGAATCATATAAAGATTTCATTTTTAAGTAATCTTTACACCCAATGTAGGGCTCGAACTGATAACCCCAAGATCAAGAGTAGCATGCTCTACTACTGAGCTAACCAGGCACCTCAAAAATGGAATCATATAAAATGCTCAATTAACTATTAAAAGGAGAAAAAGATTAGAGGACACATTTGTTCCTATTTAGGAACAAAGAACAAATGACATCAATGGGCAAGTTAAAATAGGGGGATCCTGAGCTTCTCTCCTCCTTCCAGCTAGATCAACATCCAATCATCTTGAACAACTAGGAATATGATCTGAGGACTAAGAAGACAATCTGTACAGTTGGAGGGAGAGAACATGGCAGATGTGAACTTCATAGCCATGAATTAGGGTACAGGAAAACTGCCCACAACAGAACTCTTTTTGAGGAGCCAAGTCAGGGAGAGGGAGAAAGTGGGAGAGAGCACAGTGGGTGGGGATTGCACAGTAAGCCACGGTGAGATCCCCTGGATCACACAGGAAGAGCTCACTCCCCTTTCTGGAGTCCATTTAGAAGAATGTACTTGCCCTCTCCAAGGACAAAAGGTCAGGTGGGAGCCACTGAGTGGTGCTCAATTAGCAGGGTCAGAGGTGTGCACAGAGGGCAGAAAAACCTCTTAAAAACTTTACACTGTGAGCCACAATAATCTTAAGTCTATGTGTGCACATAGAACAGCTGCTTTTCCACGGCAGAACTGAGCAGAGAGCAGAGACCCGGGCAAACTGCAGATAACCTGGCCACTGTTTTTCACTGCCACAAGAGATTCGAGCCTCTGTATGACTGCTTTTCTGGGACACAACAGAATAGGGGACTGAGTCACGAGCAGAGGACAGATAATCTGGTTCCAGCTTTTTGCTGAGTGTTATAATAAACTCTAACCTCTGCAAACACACTGTGCTTTTCAGGACTAGATGGTGCTTGAAGAAAGGCTCTCTTCCAGGGCAGGGGAGTGGGCCCATACCTTGCCAGGCCCCTTAAAACTTGGTGTTTTTGAATCCCAGCCACTGGCCAGGGATAAAATACAGATCTGTGGCTCTGGGTGCACCCATAGCCTGTGAACAGACAGGCTAAGGGCAGGGAACTGGTGAAAGCCTGGGACACAGGAGATTGTTCTCTTTTCTCAGAGGACCTCCTGAACAGAGGTAGCCAAGAGTTCCACTCAACAGGGACAAGAGGGAGAGGTGACACCATATTCTCCTTCCTCCATCACCCCTCCCTACCCTCACCCACCAGCACAGTCGGATTTCAGAGAAACACAGTACCTCCAGTGGATGCTGGAGTCCCTTACATGAAAGCCAGCCCCCCTGCACCTGGCAGGGGCATCCTTACAAGGGCAAGTCAGTTCGTGAGCCAGCCCAGCAGGCCTCACCCTCAGAAGACCACCACAGGTTCACACATGAACCAAGTCTACTGATTAAAGAATGATCTGAAACATCAACTTCCAGTGGAAATAGGACTAGGTTTGCTTGCTTCTTTTTTTTTTTTTACCTCTTTTCTTAATTTTATAAATTTTTAAATTTTTTATTTTTCTATATCTTATTTTTTATTTTTTTTGTTTATTTTATATATTTTTTCTTTTTTTTTTCTTTTGTCTTTATCTTTTCTTTCCTTTTGGTACCAGGCTTATAATTTTTTGTTCATTTGTTTGTTTCCTTCTCTTATTTTTCAGATCAGGCATCTTACTTTTTTTTTTTCTCTTTTCTTACTCTTTTTTCCTTCTTTATTTCTTATTCATTGGAATCAGGCTTATAGTTTTTGTCTGTTTGCATTTTTGTTCCTTTTCCTTTTTTCTTGTCTTGTATCAGGTTTTTTTTTTTCTTTTCTTTTCTCTTTGCTTTTACAAGCTTATCTGGACAAACAAATCAAAGCACACCTAGCTAAAAGTTCAAACACTCCCCTCTACAAGCAAGGAGGAGCTCTGTAGAGGATGGATCAGTGGAAAAGAGCAGCCAAAATGCAACAGAAGAGTGTACACAGCATACATCAGAAACATGCCTGAAGTTTTTGTTGCTGTTGTTGTTTTCTTTTTCTTTCTTCCTTTGTTTTCTGAACAAAATGACTAGATGGAGAAATTCACCCCAAAATAAAGAGCAGGAGGTAGTACTGCCAGGTACTTAATCAATATGGATATAAGTAAGATGTCTGAACTTGAATTCAAAATGATTATAAATATACTAGCTGGGCTTGAAGAAGGCATAGAAGCCCTTACTGTAGAAATAAAAGAACTAAAATTAGTCAGGCCGAAATTTAAAAATGCTATTACAAAGATGCAGTCCCAAATATAGGCTATAAAAAAGAGGATGAGTGAGGCAAAGAGCAAGTCAGTGATATAGAAGATAAAATGATGGAAAATAAAGAAGCTGAAAAATAGAGAGAAAGAACACTATTAGATCACTAAGGGAGACTTAAATAACTCAGTAATTCCATAAAATGAAATAATATCTGGATAATAGGATCCCAGGAGTGGGAGAGAGGGGCAGAAGGTTTATTTGAACAAATCATAGGGGAAAACTTCCCTAATCTAGGGAAGGAAACAGTCATTCAAGTGCAGGAGGCACAGAGAACCTCCCTCAAAAATCAATAAAAATAAGTCAACACCTCGACATATAATAGTGAAGCTTGAAAATTTCAAAGATGAAGAGAAAATCCTGAAAGCAGCTCAGGACAAGAGGTCCTTAAGCTACACGAGTAGACACATAAGACTGGCAGGCCAGAAAGCACTGGCATGGTATTTTCAGTGTGCCAAGTGCAAAAAATATGCAGCCAAGAATATTTTATCCAGCTAGGCTATCATTCCGAATAGAATGTTTCCAGGACAAACAAAAACTAAAGGAATTTCTGAACACTAAACCAGCCCTGCAAGAAATATTAAAGGGGATCCTTTGAGTGGAGAGAGAGTCCAAAAATAACAAAGACCAGAAAGGAACAGAGACACTCCACAGGAAGAGTGACTTTACAGGTAAGTCAATGGCACTAAATTCGTATCTTTCAAAAATTACTCTGAATGTAAATGGACTAAATACTTGAATAAAAAGGCATAGGGTATCAGAATGGATTAAAAAAAAAAAAAGAAAAAGAAAAAAACAAGACCCATCAATATGCTGCTTACAAGAGACTCATTTTAGAACCAAATACACCTCCAAATTGAAAGTGAAGAGTGGAGAAACATTTATCATGCCAATGAAATCAAAAGAAAGCTGGAGTAGCCACCCTTATATCAGTCAAACTATGTCTTAAACCAAAGACTGTAATAAGAGATGAAGAAGGACACTCTATCATAATAAAAGGATCTATCCAACAAGAAGATCTAACAATTATAAATATTTATTCCCCTAACTTGAGAGCAGACATATATATATAAAATAATTAATAACAAAATTAAAGAAACCCATCCATAATAACATAGTAATAGTAGGGGACTTTAACACCCTACTCAGAGCAATGGACAGATCATCTAAGCAGAAGATCAAAAGGAAACAAAGGCATTGAATAACTTCATAGATACATTCAGAGCAAAGCATCAAAATACACATTCTTCTCAAGTGCACATGGAACATTCTCCAGAATGGATCACATACTGGGTCACAAATCAGGACTCAACTGATACAGAAAGATTGATATCATACCGTGCCTATTTTTGGACCACAGTGCTTTAAAACTGGAAGTCAACCATAAGAAAAAATTTGGAAGAACCACAAATACATGGAGGTTAAAAAAAATTGTACTAAAGAATGAATGGGTGAACCAGGAAATTACAGAAGAATTAAAAAAAAAATACATGAAAGCAAATGAAAATGAAAACACAACAGTCTAAAACCCTTGGGATGCAGCAAAGGTGGTCCTAAGAGGACATCCACAAATCAATCAATATGATACACTGCATTAATAAAAGATAAGACAAGAACATATGATCCACTTAATAGATACAGAAAAAGCATTTGACAAAATATGGCATCCTTTCTTGATTAAAAACTCCACCATGTAAGGATAGAGGGAGCATACCTCAATATCATAAAAGCCATATATGAAAGACCCACAGAGAATATCATCCTCAATGGGGAAAGACTGAGAGCTTTTCCCCTAAGGTCAGGAGTATGACAGGGATGTCCACTTTCACCACTGTTGTTCAACATAGTACTGGAAGTCCCAACCTAGCAATCAGATAACAAAAAATAATAATCAAAATAAAATAAAATGCCTCTAAATTGGCAAAGAAGAAGTCAAACTTTCACTCTTCACAGATGACATGATACTCAATGTAGAAAACCCAAAGATTCTACCCCAAAATTTCTAGAATTGATACAGGAATTCAGCAAAGTGGCAGGATATAAAATCAATGCACAGAAGTCAGTTGCATTTCTATACACAAACAATAGGACAGAAGAAAGAGAAATCAAGGAATCAATACCATTTACAATTGCACCCAAACCCATAAGATACCTAGGAATAAACCTAACCAAAGAGGCAAAGGATTTGTACTCAGAAAACTATAGAACACTCATGAAAGAAATTGAGGAAGACACAAAGAAATGGAAAAATGTTCCATGCTCATGGATTGGAAGAACCAATATTGTGAAGATGTCAATGCTACCTAGAGCAATCTACACATTCAATGCAATCCCTATCAAAATGCCATCAACTTTTTTCACAGAGCTGGAACAAATAATCCTAAAATTTGTATGGAACCAGAAAAGACCCCAAATAGCCAGAGGAATGTTGAAAAAGAAAAGCAAAGCTGGCAGCATCACAATTCAGGACTTCAAACTCTATTACAAAGCTGTCATCATCAAGACAGTACGGTACTGGCACAAAAACAGACACATAGATCTATGGAACAGAATAGAGAACCCAGAAGTGGACCCTCAACTCTACGGTCAACTAACCTTTGACAAAGCAGGAAACATCATCCAATGGAAAAAAGACAGTCTCTTCAACAAATGGTGTTGGGAAAATTGGACAGCCACATGCAGAAGACTGAAACTGGACCATTTCCTTACACCATACACAAAAATAGACTCCAAATGGATGAAAGATCTAAATGTGAGACAGGAATCCATCAAAATCCTAGAGGAGAACATAAGCAGCAACCTCTGTGACCTCAGCTGCAGCAACTTCTTGCTAGGTATGTATCAAAGGCAAGGGAAACAAAAGCAAAAATGAACTATTGGGACCTCATCAAGATAAAAACTTTTGCACAGCAAAGGAAACAGTTGACAAAACCAAAAGACAACTGACGGAATGGGAGAAGATATTTGCAACAATATGAGAAGGAAAATTCTGACACATGTACAATATGGATTGACTTTGAAGACATAATGCTAAGTGAAACAAGCCAGTCAGAAAAAAACAGATACTATATGATTCCACTAACATAAGGTACTTGAAATAGTCAAATTCATAGAGACAGAAAGTAGAATGGCAAGGCTACAGACAGAGTGGTGGGAACAGGGTGTGGTCTAATGGGTATAGAGTTTTAGTTTTTTAAGATGAAGGGAATTATGAAGATTGGTCACACAACAATGTGAATATACTTAACACTACTGAACTGTGCACCTAAAAATGGTTAAGATGTAAATTCTAGGTTATGAGTGCTTCACAAAATAATTTTTAAAAGCACCCTTCATGAAGAAATTGTAGTGTTGGGGCTCCTGGGTGGCTTAGTTGGTTAAGCGACTGCCTTCGGCTCAGGTCATAATCCTGGAGTCCCGGGATCGAGTCCCGCATTGGGCTCCCTGCTCGGCAGGGAGTCTGCTTCTCCCTCTGACCGTCCCCCTCTCATGCTCTCTCTCTCTCTCTCATTCTCGCTCTCAAATAAATAAATAAAATCTTTAAAAAAAAAGAAATTGTAGTGTTAAAAAAAGAAAAATTAACAGTATTTTATGCACTTCATTGGCTATAGTGGCTAGTTTCAGGGATTGCTAGCTTACCAACTCTGGAGAAGCATGTAGCTTTTCAGCTTTATATTTAGTCCTTGAACAAATCTAAAGAAAACAAGTAGCTATTTTTAAAAAGCATTAATAATATTCACAGAAGAGAAACTGGATTAGAAAATGAAATCCACAGATTACTAATGTGAATACATATCATGTCTATATGTATAATAAATGGATTATATATAGATAACTTAGATGTTACATTAAAATTATTTTAACTGGCTCCATTAATTTTTGATTATAGCAATAGCAGTATCATTGGATGGATGAGTCTAACAAAAACAAATGAAAAAATACAAACTTCTGGAGAGACATCACTAAAATGGTGACATAGGTCATTCCTAATTTCACTTCCTTCTCACAAAAAGAACAACTAACAACTATTGATGACAAAGACACCACTGAGAGAATCCTAGAACACAGGAGTGAGACTGAAGCATCCTCCTACACCACAGAGCCCAAGACAGACTACATTAGAAGGGTAAGAGGAGGGACACCTGAGTGGCTCAGTCTGTTAAGCATCTGCTTTTGTCTCAGGCCATGATCCCAGGGTCCTGGGATCAAGTCCCATATTGGGCTCCTTGCTCAGCAGAGAGCCTGCTTCTCTTTCTGCCTGCTGCTTCCCCTGCTTTGTGCTCTCTCACTCTCTGACAAATAAATAAATAAAATATTTTAAAAAGAAAAAGAAGGAAAAGAGGACTGGCTACATGCTGAAATATAGATGCATAGCCCCTCCCCTAGGATAGTGCAGCACCATGCCAAGATGTCTCCTATGAGCCTGCTGTTCATCCAATGGGAAAAGAGAGCCCAGAGGTGACATCCAATACTCAGAAATGTGGGTTGCTATGTGGGAGTCCCTATTCTGGCTTCACACCAAGAGTGATTACAAGGGAACCTGCAGGGCTCAACCACTGGGAATCTGATTGTGATGGAAAAGTGGGAGGGACTTCCAACAACCAGCACTTGGATCTTGCCAAAGTTTCTATTTGCAGAGCCCAATTAGTAGTCCTAATCAGTGGTTTTGTTCTTCTACAGAAGCAAGTAAGTGGTGGGTTAACAGCAGCAAGAAAAAAGAAAGAAGTTACATACTAGGAAACCCCTATAAGATTTCAGTGAATTTCTCAATAGAAACGTTTCAGGCCTGCAGAGAATAGAATGATATATTCAAATACTAAAAACAAAAACAAAACAAACAAAAAAACTGTCAACCAAGAATATTATACCTGGAGAAGCTGTACGTCAATGAAGAAAGGATAAAGATTACCCAAACAAATAGAAATTGAGAGAAGTCATCACCACTAGACTTGCTTTACAAGAAATGCTAAAGGGAGTACTTTGAATGGAAATAAAAGACCTGAAACCATGAAACTCCAAGAAAAAACACAGAAAAAAATCTCCTTAACATGGATCTTGGCAATGATTTTTTGGGTATGACAACTAAAGCACAAGGAACAAAATAATAATAATTTAAAAAAGACAAGTGGGACTACATCAAAATTAAAAGTTTTGCACAGAAAAATAAATGATCAACAAAGTGAAAAGACAACATGTGGAATGGGAAAAAAGTATTTGTAAGCCAAAAATCTAATAAAAGGTTAGTATCCAAAAGTATGTAAAAAAAAAAAACCTCATACCACGCAATAGCAAACAAAGAAAAAATGTGGTTTAAAAATGAGCAAAATACATGAATAGACATTTCTTCAAAGACAATATACAAAAGGCTAACAGGTACATAAAAAGATGCATGACATCCCTAGTCATTAGGGAAATGCAAATCAAAAAAAACACAATAAGCTATCATTTCATGCCTATTAGAACAGCCATCATCAAAAAGCCAAGAGATAGCAAATGCTGGTGAGCATGTGGAGAGAAGGGAACCCTTGTGAACTGTTAGTTATATTCCAAACAGGCACAGCTACAACAGAAAACAGTATGGAGGATCCTCAAAAAATTAAAAATAGAACTACCATATGATTCAGCAATTCTACTTCTGGGAATATATTCAAAGGAAATGAGAACACTAACTCAAAAAGATATTTGCACATTGACACAGTAGCATTATTTATAATAGCCAAGATATGGAAACAACCTAAGTATCCCATCAATGGATGAATAGATAAAGAAGTACACACACACACTGGAACATTATTAAGCCATAGAAATGAGGAAATCTTGCCATTTGTGACAATGTGAATGGATCTTGAGGACATTATACTAAGTGAAATAAGTAAGACAGAGAAATACAAATATTATATGATGTCAAGTTTAGATACATGGAATCTTAAAAGAAAGAACTCCAAACTCATTTAAAAAAAAAAAAGAGCTCAGATTTGTGGTTGATAAGGGAGGGGGAGGTTAGAGGAAGGTGGTCAGAAAGCACAAATTTCCAGTTACTAGATAAATAAGTACTAGGGATTAATGTACAACATAATGACTACAGCTAACACTGCTGTAGGATAGATAGGAAAGTTGTTGAGAGTAAATCCTAAGAATTCTCATCACAAGGAAAAAATACAAATTTCTCAGAATTACATGTTTCTTAGAATTACATGTTTTGGTAATATGATTCTTGTTACTAAGTTATGCCATACAGTGGAAATTAAAGTCCAGATTCCCCTCAAAATTTGGCACTTGAAGTCATTCCAAGCTTTGGGTTGGCTTTGGGTTGGCTTAGCTGATCTATGGCAGTTGTATTCATTTCACCTGGCCTGGAAGCCTTTTTCTTGAGGTATTGTAGACACATCTACTTAAATGTCAAAGAGGCAAATACCACCATT
Organism: Mirounga angustirostris; assembly: GCF_029215605.1. Taxonomy (NCBI): domain Eukaryota; kingdom Metazoa; phylum Chordata; class Mammalia; order Carnivora; family Phocidae; genus Mirounga; species Mirounga angustirostris. The sequence continues at coordinate 162,419,307 of NW_026991710.1, forward strand.
AAAACTGCTGTCCTTCCAGATATTACAATGAATTATAAATTTTAAAAATACCAATCACTCACAAATCAGCAGGCAAGAGAAGAAAACAAATCATCAGAAAAGTCTTTATGGTGACTACTTAATCTCTCTTCTTCCCTTCCAAACTTTTTTTTTTAAGATTTTATTTATTTAATTGACAGAGAGAGAGAGAGAGAGAGTGAGACAGGTAACACAAGCAGGGGGAGTGGGAGAGGGAGAAGCAGGCCTCCCGCCGAGCAGGGAGCCTGATGCGGGGCTCCATCCCAGGACCCTGGGATCATGACCTGAGCCGAAGGCAGTCGCTTAACTGAGCCACCCAGGCGCCCCCCCTTCCAAACTTTTAAAAAAATTATTCTCCATTCTCTGTTTCTACTTCCTTATCTCATAGCTTCTCCTCAGACCACTGCAATCTGGCTTCTACTTAATTCATCACTACATTACACAGTATTTTGCTGCTTCCTCTCTGCCTACACCAGGGCCTGGCACATGGTATGCTTTAAATAAAATATTTACTGAAGGGGCACCTGGGTGGCTCAGTCAGGTTAAGTGTCCAACTCTTGGTTTCAGTTCAGGTCGTGATCTCAGGGTTCTGAGATCGAGCCCCATGCACGTCAGGCTCCATGCTCAGTATGGAGTTTGCTCGTCCATCTGCCTCTGCTCCTCCCCTGCTCACTGGCTCTCAGGCTCTCTCTCTCTTTCTCCAATAAATAAATAAACAAACAAACAAACTTAAAAAATATTTACTGAAGAAAGGATTTATTCTTTCCATGATCATCAATGACCTTTTTAAATCAAATAGACATTTTTTGGTCCTCAATTTAATTGACCTTTCTGCCACATTGGATGCTACCAATCACTTTCTACTTCTTGAAATCTCTGCTCCATCAATCTCTTAATTGACAGAGTTCTGTGAGTTTTGTGCTCAGCCAACATTTTTTCACTGTTCATATTCTTTTCTTTCAACCATCATATAAATGATACATCTCACAAATCAAAATCTATAACTTCAGTCCTTACTTCTCACCTGAGCTTCACACTCATACATCCAATTCTGTCTTCAAAGAAGCAGCTGCCACGGCCCTTCATATCTAATATGTCCAAAACTAAACTCATCATTTTCTCCCACTCAAGACTTATTCTCCTTTATTTCATTGATTTTTTTAAGACTTTTTTGGGGGCGAGAAATTACCAAATGCCAACTGCTGGGTTAGGGTACTTGAATATAATAATTAAAAAGAAAACAATTGTTCCTGGCCTCATTAAATTATCAGTGTAGCAGTAGACACAGACAAATAAGAGATTACAATATGATATGGATAAGTGCTATGAACTGAAAATTACAAAGTCTGTGCAAGTGCACTGCAAGGTTTCTTCAGGGTCTGCTGGGGGTGTCTGTCAAGGCTTTTTGAATGGGGTGATATTTAGGTCAAAAACCATCTTAGATGGGGATTATTTGCTGTGAGAAACAGAAATCCACCCAAATAATGGTAACATATATGTGAATGCAAATAATTAATCTGGGAGGTAATCACAGGAAATACCAAGAAAGGGGAGGTGTAAGAGGGAAGGAAACAAAGTTAATGGAAAAGCCACTGCTGTGGGAAACTGGGGCTCATTACTGACAAACCCACCTCAGTTAACCTAACAAAAGGGCAAGGACTCTCTGCATACTCAGGTATCCACTAACTTCCCTCAGATATTGGTTCAGTGCTGATCCTAAGAGACATTAATTCTTCTGATACTTAGGCCTAAATTCATGCAGATCAGTTGTGCTTCAGTATCCAGAGAAAATCCTCAGGCAAAGAGTCATAGGTGCTTTCTATTGGAAGCAATTGAGTCATTGAAGATTGGGATGATGAATGCCCAGAGGATATGGACAGAATGCCTACAGTATCTATTACATTGTATCTTTTGCACTACTCAGATCCACTTGTATCCCACATTAAGTTCACTCTGCTATGTCATTGATTCTTCAAGGTGATGGCCAGTCACAATATTCAAATAAATAATTTTTTTTTCAAAGTACAATGGGAGAGATAGTAGGACATGCTACAGACTCTGCTGTTTAGTTGGTGCTAAAGCCATAATTTATCTTTCCTTTAACACCCACTGTAGACTTCTCTCATCCTTGGCCAACTGTTCCTCTGGTCTAGGTTGTTTGCCCAAAAGGATAACCCAGATCTTTATCTGTGAGGAATCTGAGACTCTGGTTACTATGCCTTTTCATGGAAATGGCTGCTACATTTGCCCATTTATTTGTTTAGAGCACTAGGCATATAGGAATCCAAGAGGCATCCTAGTGAATGCTTGAGTTTCAAATGTACTTCTTCCCGTCCCATTACATACCAACCATTCTATCTCCTCATGATATCACCTGCCTCTATAGTAATTTCTTTCTTCTTCACTGGTATAAGGAATCTGAAATGATTAAGTTTAGGTTATAATTTAGTGTAGGAGCTACAGGCATGTGACCCCACAGTAGGCCACCTAAGCATGCAGATTTTGCCAAGCTACAAACAATCAAGACCCAAAAGACTCAGGAAAGAACTTTAACCTCCCTACACCACCTACCTAAAAGAATTTAGAAAGAAGACCTGCTCCAGGAAGAGAGTTATCACCATAAATAACTACACTATAATATGAGCTAGATATGGTACCCTTGCAAGACCTGTTTGATGAAAGCCTTCTCTATGTCCTATTGTGTCTGAATGGCCAGCAAACATCTGTTTAACAAATATTTATTCTTTTCATCTTCCTATGAATTACATTCTTTCCCTTTGGAGTCCCAGACTACTACTCCCTTATATTTAGTTCAGGATGACATATGCACCTCATTATGCCTGACCATCTTTGGAATTTCATGTCTGTGTGGATTTCCTGTAAGTACAAACTAAATTTGATTTTTTTCAGTTAATTTATCTCATGTCAATTTAATTTTTAGTCCAGCTAGAAGAATCTTGAAGGAAATGAAAATTTTTTCTCCCCCACATTAGGTTTAGAGAAACTTTGCAGTGTCCCATGTTAGAAGTATCTTACCACTTTTCACCCCCTTCCAGACAACAAGGCCCCCGGCTAAAACAGAGGCAAAAGTTTTAGGGACAAGATGCACAATTTATGAAGCTAGTCCAGGAATGATGGTGAGAAGGGTTAGGCCTACTTCTACTTCTTCATTCTTAAATTCATGTATTGTAGCTAACTATGAAGAAATAACACCTATAATTGCCTTTTTTTCAAAATATGTACCTCATCTGGGAGGACAACTCCCCCACCCCAAACTGATGCCTTAGCCACACCTTTAAGAGGACATTCTAACACCTTATCAGACTAGCAGATTCTGTATTATATGACAGGTCCAGTGGATTCCATAGTAATGTACACATTATCACAATTTATTATCCCTAAAGTTAGTCCCTTGGTCTGAGGTAATGTCTGGAATAGCCTATTATATTAAATCAGGCCCTCTGTGAAAACTCAGATAGTGCTGCTGGCCAAAACCTGATCTATTTATGTTTTGTTCTTATTTCTAAGGAATAACTCCTCTTCCTAGAGTGTATTCCTTAATCCAAGAAAAGAAAACTCATAAATGGAAAACATATCAATGACAATAGAATGAATCAAGGAAGAGGAAATAGTCTAATGTAATTACCTGTAGTCAAATTGTTGATTGGTCACTCTGAGGGATGAAACCATACTGTGGGCCCAGTGGGATCAACATATTGAATATATATGGTGTATCAAACTTTTAGCAGCAGTGGTAGCTAAATCAGCCTCGGTGAGAGGAAGTCCATGCTGTTGGTTCTCATTCTCAGTCTTTATCTTTGCAACAATGGTTATTTTTAAAGTAAGCCCAATGCATAAGCACAGGGATGGCCAAAGACAGAGACATCCACTGAATGAGTCACCTTAACCCCTGGTTGTTTCCCTCAGTAAAACAGCTGGTTTAGACATAAAAATAGGATAGGGCGCCTGGGTGGCTCAGTTGGTTAAGCAACTGCCTTCGGCTCAGGTCATGATCCTGGAGTTCCAGGATTGAGTCCCGCATCGGGCTCCCTGCTCGGCAGGGAGTCTGCTTCTCCCTCTGACCCTCCCCCCTCTCATGCTCTCTCTATCTCATTCTCTCTCAAATGAATAAATAAAAATAAAATCTTAAAAAAAATAGGATAAACAATAATCTGTCATGCAGAAAGAGATGGTAAGAATATTTGCTGGGATAAGCCTTGGCTTTGAGTGGAAGGAGAAAATAATAAAAATAAAACAATTTTTGTCTCAGAATTCCTAATCACAGACAGCGCACACATGAGGTTGGGGTCAGAAGTCACAATACTTAAAAAGAAAAAGCTAAAATTTAGTTTAAAGAAGTCTTAGTCTGACAGGTGCCTGTCAAAAACAAACACTGATGGAAAGTATTTCTAAATTTTTTGCAAATGAAGTTCTAAGGAACATGAATTCACAATCCAAAATCAAAAACACAGGAAGAAATAAGCCACTTTGGATGAAAATGCAAAATAAGAACTTCAAAAACTTATAGACTTAAGAGTAGCAATCACTGCCTGGTATTACAAGCTCCAAAGTATTTTACCAAATCATCATCATCATCATCATCATCATCATCATCATTTCTCTAATTATCAAATTTGAGTGTCTCATCTGTTTTCTACTGGGACACTGAATAACTTGGTTAGTTCCTGGACACTTTATACATTTTTGTTACTATGCAAATGACACTTTATTATATTTTTCTAGCTTTGTATTCATGGTGTAAGGAATGTTGTTGTATATTGATATTTATTTGACAATTTTGTTGAACTCTCTTATTAGTTCTATTAGTTTCTATGTTGATTCAGTTGGTTTTTCTAGGTAAATAGATGACCATACAATCTTCAAATAGTAACAATTTATCCCTTTTTCTTTCACAATTTATACTACCTCTTTTTCCTCTTGTAATATTGGCCAGATCTATACTGAGGATTGTAGACTTTATCTTAAAGGGAATTATTTTTTCAAAGTTTTTCCATTAAGTATAATGTTGGTTGTAGGTTTTGGATATAATCCAAAACAAGGTAAGGAAGTTCTATTGTATTTATAACTTACTAGGAACAATTTGAATTATAAATAGATATTGGTCTTTATGAAATAAATGAACTTATAAACATTTTTAAATTTAGTGCCCCATAAAGAAAACAAAAAGGCAAACCACAGACTGAGAGAAAATACATAATATACAAAGGACTAGTATCCAAAATATAAAGGACCCTTAAATCAATAATAAAAATAAACAACCCAGATGTAAAACATGCAAAAAGGACTTGAAGAACTTCACAAGGAAAGATCTGTGGATGGCAAGCAAGCACATGAAAATATGCTGTCATTAGTCTTGAGGAAATGCAAATTATAAACACAGTGAGATACCACTTCATACCCATTATAGTGACTAACATTTAAAAGACAGACAACACCAAGTATGAAGTGTGTAATTAGGTGAGTGATATTGGTGGTGTTGCAGAATAACAAATCTTTCCTACTTTACTGGCTGAAGTAAAAGTGTTTCACCACTTTGGAAAACTGATAGTTTTGGCAGTTCCTTATAAAGTTAAGTAGATCCCTACCATATAACTCAGTAATTCCACTGTAGGAATTTATCTTATCCAAAAGATATGAAAACATGTCTACAAAAAGACTTGTACAAGAATGTTTATAACAGCTTTATTCATCATAACTAAAATATGAAAACAATGCAAATTTGTTGGTTAAACAAATTATTTGGAATATAGCAATAAAAAACAACTTACTATTGGATAAATACATTGGATAAACAAATTGTTTGGAACAAAAAACAACTTACTACTTCATACACACAATGACATGGCTTAATCTTTCTTTGGAGTTTTATTTATTATGGTTGAATTAGTATTTGAAAAAATCTTTATATGTAGTTAATGAACATTCACATTTTTAAAGTTTTGCTATTATATTGCCTTTAAATTTCAGGTATAAATTAAGAGCTGGAAAATTCAAACAATACAGTAATACCAATTGTAGTCTTTGGAAGCTCTTCAAGTTCTATGCCTCCACCACCTTTGCCCCATCAACTGAGTTTGGCACATATTTTCTCAATTATTTTCCAGATTTGGGGGGAAGGAAGAATAGTAATGACAGTAACATTAAAATAAAGCTATCTTTGGTCAAGCTTTAACTATTTTCTAGGTAATTTCCATGTATTAGCAGTGATTTTTGCAAAACAACCCACCAGGGCAGTTATTATGATTTTTGTTTGTTTGTTTTGCCCATGAGGAAACAGATTGAGTGAATAAATAAGTTATCTAAAGTCACAGTAAAGGAGCAGAGCTAAGATTCGAATACAGGTCACCTGATTAAAAACCTGTGCTATTTCCAGTATAATAAGAGTACTAAGCACCATTTAATGAACTCCTATTATTTGCCCAGCACTTTAAAAATTATTTCTATATTCTTGCAAAAAAATCAGTAAGATAACAATGATCATTCCTCTTTTGAAGAAGAGGTGTGGTTTGCCAAGGCCATTAGGTAAATTAAATATGGAACCAGGATTCACACCCAGCGTTCTTAGACTCCAAAGTCCCTTTTTTCTCTACACTCTTACACTATACTATTTTATTTATTTATTTATTATTTAAAGATTTATTTATTTATTTATTTATTTGAGAGAGAGAGAATGAGAGACAGAGAGCATGAGAGGAGGAGGGTCAGAGGGAGAAGCAGACTCCCTGCTGAGCAGGGAGCCCAATGCGGGACTCCATCCCAGGACTCTAGGATCATGACCTGAGCCGAAGGCAGTCGCTTAACCAACTGAGCCACCCAGGCGCCCTACACTATACTATTTTAATAAAGTAGCATTCTGTATCTCAATAAATTATTATGAATAACATGTTCTTTAAGAAGGTATCTGAATAGTTCAGTAGGTTTCCACCCCTTTGCCAACACCAATAGATGCATGGTGGCTGCCCAGAGTACTTGGTTGAGAAGGATTCACAGACCAGCTTTGGCTCAGAGCAGTGAAGTGGTGTGATGGATTAGTAACATTGTCTTGTGTATTGAAGGGGAGGAGTTGTAGCCTTGGTGTCCACAATTTGCCATCTCCGCCATAATTATTTTAAAATAATATAATATTACTATTAATTACAATGATCAGTGCCTCCCTCAACAATGGTCTATTAAAAACACAGAATTTTAGCTACAAAAAAGAGCAATCTACAAGGGGCTATACACACCCATATGACAATTCTTAGATAAAATTCTACCTATAAATAAGCTATTTTTAATATATACCAAAGACAAAATTATTTAGTACAATTTGACCAGCAGCCTTATTCATGCAGCCTCCTTTATTTCATCATAGTATTATGCTCTATAGAAAGATAGAAAATTATAACCTCTAATAATTTCATGCCTCTCAGCCTGATTTTATGCCACTAGATTATCTTAATTCTTTGTATATCTTTAACATAGTCATTAAGCTGTGGTTAAAAGACCATCTTTAATCAGCTTTTCAATTGGGTAGACTATCTGACCTTGTTTTAATATGGTATTTTGGCTTTCTGAGTATAGATGGGTGTGCATAATGGAGGAAAGTTGGCATTACTAGAGGAGAGAGGGGTGCATGGTTTAATTTTATAAACATTATGTTGAGCAAAATAAGCCAAGCACAAAAGAGTACATAAATATACAATTCCATTTGAAGAATAGCAAAAATAACCTATGATATTAGTGATTGCCCATGAGAAAGGAGATTGACTAGAAGGAAGCATGGGGGAATTTTCTGGGGTAACAGAAAGGTTTTATCTTGATTGGTGTATTGTTTATGCAGGAGTATGTGTTCTTCATCACTCATCTAATTATACACTTCAGATCTGTGCATGTCTGCATTAATGAAATGATGATACTAGCTTCACAAATGAACTAGACAGCTTCATTTTCTATTTTTTGAAACAGGTTTCATAAGATAGATAATATTCATTGAAAGTTGATTGAATTCACCAGTAAAACCAATTTTTGTTTGTGTACATATCAGTTATCTCTTGCCATGCAACAACCCCAGATCTTAGAGACATAAAACTACACACATCTATTATGTCACACTTTTTGTGGGCAAGGCTTAGCTGGGTGCCTCTGACTCAGGGTCTCTCATAAGATGGCTGTCAATGCATCAGGACTCTCCTGAGGGAGAACCTGCTTCCAAGTTCATTCACTTCACTCTTGGCCTCAGAAATCCACTTCCAAAATCAATCAGATGGCTGTTCACAAGCTGTTGGTCTTCACTGATTATTGGCCAGAGACATAAGTTCCTTGCCTATGAGTGTCTCCATAAAGCTACTTAAAACATGCCATCATGTTTCACCCAGAGATAGGGCTAAGAGAGAAAAGGAGATTGAGAGAGAGCAAGATGGAAGTCACAGTCTTTCTGCAACCTAAACACAGAAGTGACATCCAAAAGCTTTGCCATATTCTATTTGTTAGAAGACAACTACAAAGGCCACACTCAAGGGCAGGGAATTAATTACACAGGGGTATGAATCCAGGAGACAGAGAGATTGTTGAGAGACATGTAAGAGGCTGCATACCACAGTGTGTGTATGTTATGCTTTGAGAGAGACAGCTTGTTAATTCCATTTTAAAAATCTTGTGTCCTTAGTGGTCTACTTAATTTTTTAAATTCCAGTATAATTAACATACAGTGTTTTATGAGTTTCAGGTGTACTATATACTGATTCAACAATTCTACACATTACTCAGTGCTCATCATGATAGGTGCACCCTTAATCCTCTTCACACATTTCACCCATCCCCCCCCAACTTCCCTCTGGGAACCACCTGTTTGTTCTCTATATTAAAAGTCTGTTTTTAGGTTAGTTTCATTTTTTCATTGTTCATGTGTTTGGTTTCCTAAATTCTACATAAGAGTGAAATCATATGGTATTTCTTTTTTTCTGACTCACTCATTTCACTTAGCATTATATCCTCTAGGTCCATCATGTTGCTGCAAATGGCAAGATTTCACACTTTTTTATGGCTGAATAATATCCATTATATATATATACACACACCCACATATATATATATTCTTTATCCACATCTTCTCTATCCATTCATCTGTCAATGGACACATGAGCTATTTGCATAATTTGGCTATTGTAAATAATGCTGCAATAAGCGTAAGAGTGCATATATATTTATGAATTACTGTTTTCATATTTTTGTTTAGATATGCAGTAGTGTAATTACTGGATCATATGGTAATCCTATTTTTAATTTTTGGGGGAACCTCTATACTGTTTTCACAGTGGCTGTACATTTACATTCCCACCAACAGTGCACAAGAAGTCCTTTATCTCCACATCCTTGCCAATACCTGTTGTTTCTTGCATTTTTTATTTTAGCCATTCTGACAGGTATGAGGTAATATCTCATTGTGGTTTTGATTTGCGTTTCCCTGATGATGAATGATGTTGAGCATCTTTTCATGTGTTAGCCATCTGGATGTCTTCTCTGAAAAAATACCTGTTCATGTTTTCTGCCCATTTTTAAATTGGATTATCTGGGGGATTTGGGTGTTGAGTTGTAGAAGTTGTTTATATATTTTTGGATACTAACCCGTTATCAGATATAACATTTGCAAATATCTTCTCCCATTCACTAGGTTGTCTTTTTGCTTTGTTCACTGTTCCCTTTGTTGTGCAGAAGCTTTTTATTTTAATGTAGTCACAATAGTTTATTTTTGCTTTTGTTTCCTTGCCTCAGGAGACATATTTAGAAAAATGTTGCTATGGCTGATGTCAGAGAAATCACTGCCTGTGCTCTCTTCTAGGATTTTTATGCTTTTAATTCTCATACTTAGATCTTTAATCCACTTTGAGTTTATATTTTGTATGGTGTAAAAAGTAGTCCAATTTCATTCCTTTGCACATAGATGCCCAGAATTCCCAACACCATCTGTTGGAGACTATCTTCTTCCCATTGCACATTTTGGCTCCTTTGTTGTAACTTAGTTAGCCATATAATCATGGGCTTATTTCTGACTCTCTATTCTATTCTGTTGACCTATGTGTCTCTTTCTGAGACAGTACCATACTGTTTTGATTCCTACAGCTTTGTAGTATATCTTGAAATCTGATTGTGATACCACCAGTTTTGTGTTTCTTTTTCAAGATTGCTTTGTCTATTCAGGGTCTTTTGTGGTTCTTTGCAAATTTTAGGATTATTTGTTCTAGTTCTGTGAAAAATATTATTGGGGTTTTGATAGGGATTGCATTGAATCTGTAGATTGTTTTGGATAGTATGGTCATTTTAACAATATTTGTTCTCCCAATCCATGAGCATGGAATGTCTTTTCATTTGTTTGTGTCATTTTCAATTTCTTTCATCAGTGTTTTATAGTTTTCAGAGTACTTCTTTCCCCTTCTTGGTTAAGTTTATTCCTAGGTATTTTGTTATTTCTGGTGCAGTTGTAAATGGGATTGTTAATTTCTCTTTCTGCTACTTCATTATTAGTGTATAGAAATGAAATGGATTTCTGTATAGTGATTATGTATCCTGCAACCTTCTTAAATTCATAAATTCATCTATCAGTTCTAGCAGTATTTTGGTGGAGTCTTTAGGGTTTTCTATATTTGGTATCATGTCATCTACCAATAGTGAAAGTTTTAGTTCTTCCTTACCAATTTGGGTGCATTTTATTTCTTTTTGTTGTCTGATTGCTGTGGCTAGGACTTCCAGTCCTATGTTGAATAAAAGTGGTGAGAGTGGATATCCTGGTTCCTGATCCTAGGTGAAAACCTCTGTTTCTCACCATTGAGTATGATGTTATCTGTAGGTTTGTCATAAATGGCTTTTATCATGTGGAGGTATGTGCCCTCTAAACCTGCCTGGTTGAGGGTTTTAATCATGAATGGATGTCGTGCTTTGTCAGATGCTTTTTTTTTTTCAATCTGTTGAAATGATCATATGGTTTTTATCTTGTCTTGCTGATTAGATGTATCACATTGATTGATCTGTGAATATTGAACCACACCAGCATTGCAGGAATAAATACTACTTGATAGCGGTAAATGGTTTTTTTAAACGTATTGTTGAATTAATTTCCTATTTTTTGAGGATTTTTACATCATGTTCATTGGACATGTTGGCCTGTAGTTCTCATTGGGGGGGGTGATTTTTATCTGGTTTTGGTACCAGGGTAAATGTAGTCTCATAAAATGAATTTGGAAGATTTCCTTCCTCATTTATTTTTTGGAAAGGCATGAGAAGAATAAGCATTAACTCTTCTTTAAATGTTTGGTAGAATTCACCTGTAAAGCTTTCTGGTCCTGGACTTTGGTTTGTTGGGAGTTTTTTGATTATTGATTCTATTTCATTGCTGGTAACCATTCTGTTCAAATTTTGTATTTCTTCCAGATTCAGTATTGGGAGGTTTTTTGTTTCTAGGAATTTATTCATTTCTTTTAGGTTGTTCAATTTGTTGGCATATAATCTTTCATAATATTTTCTTATAATCCTGTGTATTTCTATAGTGTTGGTTGTTATTTATCTTCTTTCATCTCTGATTTTGCTTATTTGAGTCCTCTCTTTTCTTTCTTTCTTTCTTTCTTCCTTCCTTCCTTTCTTTCTTTCTTTCTTTCTTTCTTTCTTTCTTTCTTTCTTTTTTCTTTTGATAAGTCTGGCTTTCTCAACTTTGTTGATCTTTTCAAGAACCAGCCAAATGTTATGGGAATTTATCTTCCCAGTGCAGGTTTTCCCACTTCTGGGGTGACTGGGGTGACTGGAGTGACTGGGATGAGATCTGTTCACCCCCCTTCTCTGTGCTTGTGGTGTCATTCCCTCCCATGGACTGTCTCTCTCGCAGCTCAGTTTGGTTCCTGACTACATCTCTGCCCTTCTTACCCTTTTTGATTTGGCCTCTTCTCTACATTTAGCTGTAGAGGGTCAGTTCTGTCTATATTCTGGTCATTTTCTGGGTTATTTACACTGATGTGAGTGTTACCTAGTTGTATCTGTGGAATGAGGTGAGTTAGCATCCTCTTACACCACCATCTTTTCCAGAAGTTCTGGTCTATTTAACTTTTAAATTTCTCTTTTTGTCAATTTTTACACATTTTACATGTTACATTTTATATTCAGGTTGGTTTTCAAATTCATTAGTATATTATCCATTCATAACAATCTTAAAATGTTTAAGTGTCTATAGTTATTTCTCCTTTGCATTATGTATTTTGTATACTTGCATTTTCTCTCCTTTTCCCTTCATATACCTTTCTTACTAATATTTTCCACAAACCAGCTGCTGGTTTTGTTAATCCCTGCTGGCATTTTTCCTCTTTCATCTCATTAATTTGTGCACTTATTTTTGTTTCTTTTCATGATGTTTCTTTGTTTGTTCTATTGTTCTTCTCCCAAACCCTTGAGTTGAACAGTTAGCTTGTACTTTTTAATTTGTTAAACATATTTAAGGTTATAATTTTACCTAAGAGTATTTCTTCAGCTGTTCCACATCTCTTAACCTGCAGTGTTTACATTATCTTTTAATTATAAACACTTATAATTTTGTATTTCCTTTTAAAACCAATGTTTACTGAGTAACGTATTACTAAATTTCCAGAGGATTTTTTAAAAGTCCTTTGTTATTAATTTCTAATTTAACTGAATAAAATACAATTCTACTTGAATAAATCACAAGTTGCAAGTTCTCAGGGAGAATTTTCCTACCCTGAGTTTCAGCAGAAACAGCAACATTTCCTTCTTCTTCTCCTATATGAGTTCAGCCCACCCAGGCCTGGATTATGTGAGGGGCTCCCCCATACCTCTGCATGCTGTGGGCAGAAGCTTCTTCTTCTGTCTCAGGCTGATGCTCCCAGAGCAGCTGTAGCATCAGGCAAAGCCACCCTGATTTTCAGCACATGAGCATTTCTCATTCTTTTCTGCAAGCTCAGCTCTGTGTTGGAAGGGCTATTTGCAATATGCACTACAGCATTGTCTAGTGTTTGAAGTAGGAGGATTTTTCAGGTAATTTTGTATTTGTGTTGCTTATAACTGGAACAAATTCAAATAATACAGATAGGTATAAAATGAAAACCCACATCAGGAATCAGTCTCTAATGCTAACCACTGTGACCAGTGTGGTCTCTTCCCACAAGACTTTTCTCTAAGCTTACATAGCCCTATATATTTGGGCTAGTGGTGACAGAGGGCCTAGATTCCTAGGCCCAGCTTTGTCCCAAACTACTTGTCTGACTTTGAGAAGAGTCACTAAGTTCCATAGATCTGGTTTTCTCCTTTTGGGAGATGAAGGAGCCAAGAAAACACTAAAATGTGGCATTAGTAAGTTTATTTTTTCTCTGACTTCTTGGTCTATCTTTTTTTTATTTCTGTATTTTTTTTTTCATGAAAGTGGACTGTGGTTAGTAATGTATAATTTTTCTGTAACTAAAAGGAAAAAAAATAAGAGGATTCATGCTATGTCTAAGGTTCTTTTAAGCACACACACACACACAACCAAAAAAAAAAAAAAAAAACAAAAAATCAAACCAACAAAAAATCTATGGTTAGCTATATGAACAGTCCTTATAACATAGACAAGTAGTTCCCAAACCTGTTGTGCATCGGATTCATTGGAGAGCATTTGTTAAAAATGCAGATCCGTGTTAAAAATATAGTCCCTTGGTTTTTAAAAAAGAGTCTGGAGAATTCCGATGAGCAGCTGGTACAAGGGGGGGCAAAGCTCTGGCATTGAGAATGTTGCCTTGCCAGTGGCACCAAGGACTGCACAGGGCATTGCTTATATCACTACTGAAAATATTTTGCATGTGAATTGCAAAGTCCTCTCACTGACCTTGAGTAAAATTCTTCCTCTCCCTGGGCCTCAGCCGCTACTTCTATGAAATAAAATGAAGGATTGGATTCTCTTCCAACTTGGACATTCTACTTGTTCATAATCCAGCTGTAATGCTCCCTTGTACCAAAACGTGTCTTCCATAGTAGGACATCCCTTTGCCCAAAGCTGGTCCTCTTCAGAATCCTGAGATGGCACCTCTCTTTCAAATCCTGCACTCCCAGGGCATTGTCATTGAACCATCCTAAACCTTACCTTCTGCCTGATAAAAAAAAGATTTGGTAATCACACTTACTCCAAGGGGGTGGTCTCATCCTTCCTAAGGATGCTTATCTTATTGAAAGGCCTTCAGGCATGGGCAATGTTTAACCCGAATAAATCACTGGTAAAATTAAATACCTGTTTGACTGATATACAAGATACTGGGAGGTAGAGGGTGATGGCGTTATGTTTATTTCAGACATACTCCAAAAATTGCTACCCATATTCCCTGCACATAAGGAAAACCTTACTTGTCCCTTAATCTTCCAACATCAATTAGTTAATTCTACTTTGAAGGGGACAGACATATTTACAACATATATGACCAGGAGAGGTGGGACCAAAATGCCCAAGGAAGACAAAAGGCTTCACAGAGAAGCTGACCTTTGACTCCCTCTTAAAGGATGTAGAAGAGGGTGTCAAGTGGGAGAAGTGGGAGGAAAAGAGGGTTCTACAAGGTGACAGAAGGGCTGGATGTTGTTTCATCAGATATCAGATGGAAGGTTCTCAAGGAGACTGTCTGCCCCGGTGTTCAGGTTCAATGTCTTTTCAGGGAGTTTTTCTTCTAGTCTCTTCTCTCAAAAAGAGCAAACCAAATCATTAGTGAACATATATTACTTTCCTCCTACTGTGAACAGATTTAATTTTTCCTTTGAGGAGTCTTTGAGTCCCAAATCATTAAATAATTAGTGACCCAAAGGAACACTGTTTTAAGACTCATTTGCTACTTCTTAGACTATATCATGACAGAGGCTCAATTTCCTAATACTTACCAAAGTTAGGGAAAAGACATCACTGTGTTGTAATTGATTACTGAGGAAAGCAAGGATCTCAACAGTGACGTCTCTCCATTCAGCATTGTGTCAGTGACTTTTGGTGGGGGGGAGCGGTGGGAATGAGGAGGGGTGATGTGGAGATCTGATCTAGGCACCCAATCATAGCTAATGTCTGGATTCGGTTTGAGGAACTAGTCCAGCTCAACAACTTGGCCTTTTTCACAGATGAACAAGCTGATTCAGAAAACTGAAAGCTCACTAGATGTAATGTGTCCTTCCCATTATATCACACAACTGGAGGGTCAAGAATAATGCAGATGACCTTTGTAGCATTATACTAGATACTGGGATCATTCATTGGAATCATCTATGGAACTTAAGAAAACCTAGAGGCCCAGATTCCACCTAGACTTATCCAATTGGAGCATTCAGGAATGGGAGCAAAGAATGTTTATTTTGTTTTAAGCTGTAAGGAGATTCTGATTAGTACCTTTGCTTAAGAACCCAGTGCATTATCATATACTTTATTTAAACTTAAGTTACTTGGTTTCTTTGGTTCATTTGTTTGTTAGCCCTTTAAGTCAGTCCAGTTTCTGTTACACAGTGTATATAAAGCTAACATTATGGTGTTTCACCAGGATTATTCTCCATGCACACTTCAGCTAACTTGTCCTTCTATTTCTTCAGGATTGCATTACTTCAGGAAGGCCGTATGTACTGATAACATGAAAACGCTGTTGGATTCCAGGATGAAATCCTTAGCATGCGACTCTATCCTTGAACAAACACAGAAAGTAAGACTTCTTTTCTAACTGTAGGATGGGCACCTACTTCTGGAACCAGTGGCTTCCAGATCCTCTGGAAGCCTACAGTGCCGCCTGCTGGAAGAACTTTTTATTTTATGCAACTTTAGTAAATTGAATGTGGTGAACTTGGAAAAACAAATATACAAAAGACATCAGCCAACCCCATTCTCATGCTTACATATTGTAGGCAAATAGGAAGTCAACCTTAAAAAATTCTGCCAAAGGAAGAGAGGGTGGAGAGAGAGAAGTAGGAAGGAAGGAAAGTGGATTATTGCACTTCATTTAGGTGCTACTATGTTAACTGTTCTACACATATTATCTCTAAAGCCAGTACACAGCTAGACAGCTTTGTGAGATGGCAAGGAATGGTAGTACCAATATTTTATGGAAAATATATGCCCATTAAACAAAAACAGTGAAAGCAAGATATTAGAACCCACAGGTCTGCTTCACAATGAATAAATATTATATTGTATGCCAACAAGAGGCTCTAAGCAAAGCTCTCTGCTCAATAAGTCTTGTTTAAAATAAGTACAAGGAAGTTATTCTGCTCTAGGAATTACTCCAGATAGAAACAAAAAAGGATGGGCTTAACAGGTTTTGAGGAGGGAAAAAGAAAGCCACTATTTCCCAGGAGTGGTCTGGCAAGTAAAGACATAGCTATTTTATACCTAGGAAAGTTCTAATCTTGAGAGAAGCTAGAAACCTGCTCCAAAATGAAAAATAATTTCAAGAAAGAATGTCTTATTACTAATATTATTTAGAATTGCCAAACATGGTGATAACAAAAAGCAACCAAATTTCAACCAGTTTTAAAATTACTTTAAAATTCTTTACAGACAATGTACCTTCTTATTGTCAGCACACAAGGCTGCCTTGGTACACCATTGACTGGACATAGTAAAAATCTTACATTGATAGGAGGCTTAACAGTATCTAAAGCCCTGTCTCATATCTATTATTTAATTTGGTCTTTGCAACTGCCTTTTGGATAGGCAGAGGTGGCTAGAACAATTATGGAAATGAGCAAGGGCATGTGAGTTTTATCCTAAGCCATGCACTTCCTACAAGGCAGAGCTAAGACTTATCCCTGTCTTTTGACCCTTTATCTAAAAGCCTTTCTTCTTGGACACCTTGGTTCTAGGGCTGGTTTCGCCCTAGACTAACCTGCGTCAAGTCACTTTACTTCTCTTGGACTCAGTTTTCTCATCTATTCAAAAGGAAAAGGTTGGACCAAGTGATTTTTTTGAGGTGTCTTTTTGCTCTGAGATTCTACAACTCAGACCTTGGATCCATGTGCAGGCACACATTAACCATGAGCTGGGAGCGAGAGAGGAGAGTCAGGAAGCAGCAAAGGGGAAGTAAGGGCAAGTGTGGAACATCATTTTGGATGCTCCACAGTTCTGACCACCAGACAGTATGCTGTAAGTCTGAAGCTCCCCACAATCTAATTCCATGTGGGTGTGACCTAATCAACACACACATGATCCAGGTATTCAGCTGTAGCATAAAACTTCACCATGCCTGGATGCAATAGGTTTCTCTGCCATTGGGTTATAGAGCTTTAACTATTGCCTTTGTAAAGTGTTATGACTTCATGTTGGCTTGGGTGCAGAGGAAGTATACAGGGTGTGCTGGGCAGGAAGAAGACAGGATAATAGTAAGGGAGCACATAGAAG
Organism: Mirounga angustirostris; assembly: GCF_029215605.1. NCBI lineage: Eukaryota > Metazoa > Chordata > Mammalia > Carnivora > Phocidae > Mirounga > Mirounga angustirostris. The sequence continues at coordinate 162,436,705 of NW_026991710.1, forward strand.
GCAAGCAGACAGGAAAAAGTGCATGGTCCAAAGCACCCTCTTCTTTCCTGCATCTGATTATGGATGTATGTCCATGTGAGAGAGCTTAGGCCAGATCAAAGAGCCAGAAGGCAGGTGCCTGAGAATGAACTCCATAAAGAAATGCAGTGCAACTCAGTGCATAGTCTCCCTGGAATCTGTCCCTGAGTCTAGGATGGGAAGGGACAGGGAAGATGACAGGCAGAGACGTCTGGGGAACACATCACACTGTCAAAGTCCAGCCTGCTCTACACCAGAGATGCCAATTACCCTGTGTACATATCTTGTAGGATTTCAGGAGCCATGCCATGCCAGCAAGACAGAAAGGTAGCACAACAGACATCAGGGAGGCTTGACTACTTAGAATGACCCCTATTCCCAGACATTCACCAGGGCCATAAGAGTAAAGGATTTTTCCAGCCTCCCCACCAAGAATTAAATGCAGAGAACTCTGGCCCCAGGAGAATGGTCCCATTAGGTAAGGGGGAGTCCCTATCCAAAAAAACATGTACAGGATATCTGAGGACAGGTGCACAGAAGGGAATGATCTATGCAAAAGCGTGTGTGACTCAGCATCCAGGCACCCTAGGATTGGTCCCCAGCTCAAGGGTGTGTAGGAATAGCTGTGGCCACAGTGAGGATGCTGCCCACAGTGGGGATGCTTGGCGAGAAGGCAAGTCCTACCGAACAGGCAAAAAAACCCCTAATGCCAAGAGATAAGTATGCCTAAGCTAACTCTGCATTTGTGAGTAGCATTCTGGCACCCTGGTATTCGACCCTAATTATGAGCTATGTGGTAAATCAACTCACTTCTGGGGACTTCCAGGGCACTCATAGCTATGCCCAATTCCACACTGCTTTGAGACCCATTTTTGTGCTCTGCCCAAGACAGATGGCATGGAGCTCCTGAACCTTGCCTTCCCCAGGTAGGGCCAGAAAGTATCTCTCACCTGAGAGACTTGACTCCCTCAGAGGCCCTGGCTACCCCAACTGCACAGGGCTACCAGGGCTCTTACTCAAATGGCCTTTTCCCAGCAGCCTCAGGAGTGCAGTCACAGGACCCTTGGCTCCAGGGAAGGTAATGGCGTGGGCTGAGTATGGACCTCAGTCCATCTGGGAAGTCTGAGGGCAGAAAGTGCATATGGAGGGCAGCACCCTTGCATTGGCCATCCTGAGGTGGGAGCCAGGCTCCCTGGCCTCAGCCCCAGGGTCAGGGCCAGGTAGGGATGGTTGGGCCACATTTGGGCTTATGGGGTTCCCTTGGGGACCAAAGGGTCCACCCTGCTCCCAGCCAGAACAGTCAACCCCTCTGAAGCCAGATCCCAGCAGTACTAGATGGGATGGGAGACACCATTGCCAAACAGTCCCCTTGTCCAATAAGGACAGGTGGACTTGATGGGGTGTGCCAGAATGACCACTCAAACCTCTTTATCATCAATAGGTCAGTGCAGAGCAGTGATGACCCAGGAAGAAGGACTGGTGAGAGAGAGCAGTCCCAATCCAGCGGGCTGAGGGGAGTCTGATGCCCAGGATTCACCCACCAGCCCCAGAGCCTCAGCATTCAAGTGGCCTCAGCTGAGTCCCTGGGACTTGGATATGTGGGGATGGACCAGTCTCATGGTGGGGACTTGTGGGGCACTCACTGCAGTGCCCAGGTCCACAGCACTCCACCACACCCTTTCATGCCTGTGACTGAAGCCAGATACCAGAGGGAATCCCTTGGCCTCATCAGCTTGGGTTTGTCTGGGATATTGGCTCCTAACAGATTTTGCGGTGCCAGACTCCCTCCCCTGCCAAACACTGGAGAGATACCTTGAGCCCACCTTAGGCACAGGGCCACAGCTGGTCTCACTCAGATGGGCTTCCCCTCTTGGCAACAGGTGTGCCCTTGGAGCAGCCTTAGCTAAGGGAAGGTAGCCTTCTGGGCTAAGACAGCCCCTATTTCTCCAGGTCTGGAGGTGCTGGAAACCTGAGGGCAGGAGGTAGATAGAGAGCAGCTTGTGCATGTGCTGGGCTCTCCAAACCTTGCGGCCAGGCTGCATGGGCTCAGTCCCCAGGTTAGACACCAGTAGACCATGATCCAGGCCCCATATAGTGGCTTGTGTGGAACACCCAAGGCCACCAGCTTTTGTCAGACTTTAACATGGAGAAAAAGCTGAACATTTCCAGGGAAGATGGCAGACTAGGAGGATCCTAAGCTCACTTCTTCCAATGAGTACAAGTAGATAACACCCACATCAGTGTAAATAATCCAGAAAATGACCCAAAGCCTGGCCAAACACTCTCCATAGCTACATGTAGAGAAGAGGCCACAGGCGTAAAGAGTAGGAACAGTTGAGATTTGGTTGGGAACTGACACCTTAGACTCTCCCCAAGAGGAAGGGACACTGTAAGCATGGAGAAGGGGGAGGAACAGGCCCCACCCCAGGCACTCCAGGCTCGGTAGACCTCCACTGGGAAGATGAATCCCCATAATGTTTGGCTTTGAAAACCACAGGGGCTTAACTTCATGAGTTCTTATAATCAGTGAGGCTTAATACTTGAACTTTAAAAATCAGCAGGCTCTGGGAGAGTGGGAGGGGGATAGGAAACTGAGTCCCCACCTTTAAAGAGACAACACAACGAACAGTCCCCCTGATAACAACATAAGCAGCAGTTTGAAAATCATGAGTGTATGGGAAGATTTATTTAATAATTTCAGAGTATGTGATGGAAGGGCAGGGATCATTAGGACACTTTCCCAAGAACAAAAGAGCTGGTGGTTGCCATTTCACTCCCCTGTCCCCCAGCCTAGATACATAGACACCTGATGGAACCAGTAGAGCTTAAACACTCTCTACCTTGCTTGCTAACAGTACAGCCCTCCCCCACATTCTCCTGCAGACCTGCCCCCTCCAAACTGAAGCAGTGCCACAAGCATGGCATTGTGCAAGCAGACCTGCCAGGGGCCACCAACATTCCAAAGTGACTCCTGCCCCAGGGAGAGGGAAAGATAACCACACACAGCTGCTGGATTGCTACCCCAGCACTGGGAGCGGGGAGGGGCAGACATCTGGTCTGACTGCTGAAAACCTCTCAGGGGATAACACAGTGAGAGTGCCCTGCAGTTCAGTGCCACTGCAGCTCTGGCAAGTGCCTGGTCTGATCCAACTCAAGCACAAAGTGGCCCCAGACTGGCCGGCTAACAATAGAGGAACCAAACCCTGTCCACAACAGGCAAAGTGAGCCATTGCAGATGACTGGACCGAGGGTAAATGTGGCACTGCGACAACAGTGGGGTGCATGTAACACACATAAGAGACACTCCTGAAGCACCAGGTTCTGGTGAACAGGAGACATTGTCCTGTAGGGCACTACAGGACCTCTTCTTCATAAGTCCACCGCTTTCATGAGCAGGTATGTAGCTGACTTCCCTAACACATAGAAACAGACATGGAGAGTTAGACAAAATGAGGAGAATGTCTCCCAATGACAGAAGAGGACAAAATCACAGCAAGAGAGCTAAATGAACCAGAGATAAGTAATATGCTGATAGAGAATTTAATGAAGTGGTCATAAAGATATTCACTGGACCTGAGGAAAGAGTGGAAGACCTCAGTGGGGCTCTCAACAATGATATAGAAAACATAAAAAAGAACAAATCAGAGATGAAGAACTCAATAACTGAAATTAAAAATACACTGGAGGGAATAAAGAATAGATTAGAGGAAGCAGGAGAATGGATTAGCAACCTGAGAGACAGAGTAATGGAAAGCAATCAAGCTGAACAGGAGAAAGAAAAAAGAATATTAAAAAACTGAGAACAGATTAAGGGAACTCTGCAACAAGATCAAGCATAATAACATTTGCATTGTAGGAAGCCCAGAAAGAAACAGAGAAAAAAGGGGGCAGAACATTTATTTGAAGAAATAACAGCTTCCTGAATCTGGGGAAGGAAACAGAAATCCAGATCCAGGAGGCACAGAGAGCCCCCAAGAAAATCAACCCAAGGAGGTCCACACCAAGACACATAGTAATTAAAATGGCAAAAAGTAGTGATAAAGAAGCATTTTTAAAGCAGCATGAGAAAAGAAAGCAGTTACATACAAGGGGGCAATGCCCAAGTCTATCAGCTGATTTTTCAGCCAAAACTTTGCAGGCCAGAACAGAGTGGCATGATATATTCAAAGTGCTGAAAGAAGAAAACCTGCAACCAAGAATACTTTATCCATCAAGGCTATCTTTCAGAATAGAAGGAGAGATAAAGTGTTTCCTTGACAAAATTTAAAGGAATTCATCACCACTAAACCAGCTTTCCAGGAAATATTAAAGGGGATTCTTGGAGTGGAAAGGAAAGACCAAAAGCAGGAGCAAGGAAAGCAGGAAGCACAAAAGCAGTAAAATTAAGAATATCTATAAAAATCAGTCAAGGATTCACAAAATAAAAAGATATAAAGTATGACAGCACATACATATAATGGGGGTGGGGGAGGACAACATATAGTGCTTTTAGAATAGGTTCAAACTTAAGAACCACCAACTTAATATAGACTACTATATGCATAAGATGTTACATATAAACCTAATGGTAACCACAAATCAAAAACTGGGACTAGAAATGCAAAAAGAGAAAGGAATCCAAGTATATCACTAAAGAAAGCCAATCAACCATGAGAAAAGAGGGCAAGAGAGTAAGGAACAGAGAAGAACTACAAAAGCAACCACAAAACAAGTAACAAAATGATAATAATTACACTGAATGTAAATGGACTAAATGCTCCAATCAAAAGACATAGGGTAACTGAATAAATAAACAAGCAAGACCCATCTATATGCTGCCTACTAGAGACTCATTTCAGACCTAAAGACACATACAGATTGAAAGTGAAGGGATGGAAAAGCATTTATCATGAAAATGGAAGTGAAAAGAAAGCCAGGGTAGCATTACTTATATCAGATAAAATAGACTATAAAATGAAAACTATAAGAAAAGACAAAGAAGGACACTACATAATCATAAAGGGAACAATCCAACAAGAAGATATAACAATTATAACTATTTATGCATCCAACATGAGAGCACCCAAATACATAAAGTTGCTATTAACAAACAAATACAATAATAGTAGGGACCTGAACACCCCACTTACATCAATGGATAGATCATCCAGAAAGAAAATCAACAAGGAAACAGTGGCTTTGAATGACACATTGGACCACATGGACCTAACAAGTATATTAAAAACATTCCATCCTGAAATAGCAGAATACACATTCATTCCAAATGCACATGAAACATTCTCCAGAATAGATCACACGTTAGGCCACAAAACAAGTCTCAACAAGTTCTAAAAGACTGAAGTCATACCATCCATCTTTTCTGACAACAACGCTATGAAACTAAAAATCAACCACAAGAAAAAATCTGGAAAGAACATAAATGAAGGTTAAATAACATGCTACTAAACAATGAATGGGTTAACCAAGAAATCAAAAGGAAATTTTAAAAAATACATGAAGACAAATGAAAATGAAAACACAATAGTCCAAAATCTTTGATGTAGCAAGAGCTGTTCTAAGAAGGATGTTTATAGCGATACAGGCCTACCTCAGGAAGCAAGAAAAATCTCAAATATACAACCCAACCTAATGTCTGCTAGAAAAAGAAGACCAAAAAAACCCCAAACCAGTAAAAGGAAGAAAATAATAAGGATTAGAGCAGAAATAAACAAAATAAAAACTAAAAAGGCAATAGAACAGAACAGTAAAATCAGGATCTGGTTCTTTGAAAAGATCAACAAAATTGAGAAACTTGTAGCCAGACTTATTAAAAAAAAAAAAAAAAGGAAGAAGGAAGGAAGGAAGGGAGGGAGAGAGAGAGAGAGAGAGGGAGAAAGAAAGAAAGAAAGAAAGAAAGAAAGAAAGAAAGAAAGAAAGAAAGAAAGAGAAAAGAAAAAGGACAAGAAAAGAGAAAATAAAAAAGAAAAAGAGAGGGCTCAAATAAGCAAAATCAGAAATGAAAGATGAAAAATAACAACTAACACCACAGAAATACAAAGGATTATAAGAGAGTATTATGAAAGATTATATGCCAACAAACCGAACAACCTAGAAGAAATGAATAAATTCCTAGAAACGAAACCCTCCCAAAACTGAATCAGGAAGAAATATAAAATTTGAACAGACTGATAACCAGCAATGAAATGTAATCACTAATCAACAAACCAAAGTCTGGGACCAGAAGGCTTCACAGGTAAATTCAACCAAACATTTGTTTGTTTGTTTGTTTGTTTGTTTAAGTGGTCTCCATGTCCATTGCGGGGCTTGAACTCATGACCCTGAGATCAAGAGTCGCATGCTTTATGGACTGAGTCAGCCAGGCACCCCAATTCTACCAAACATTTAAAGAAGAGTTAATACCTAGTCTTCTCATACCATTCCAAAAAACAGATGAGGAAGGAAAGCTTCCAAGTTCATTTTATGAGGCCAGCATTACCCTGATACCAAAGCCAGATAAAGACACTACAAAAAGAGGACTACAGACCAATATTCCTGATGAACATAGATGCAAAAATCGTCAAAAAATTAGCAAATTAAATCCAACAATATATTAAAAATAATTCACCACAGTATAGTGGGATTTATTCCTGGGATGCAAGTGTGGTTTAATATTCACAAATCAATCAACATGATACATCACAGCAACTAGAAAAAGGATAAAAGCCATATGATCATTTCATTAGATGCAGAAAAGCATCTGACAAAGTACAACATCCATTCATGATAAAAACCTTCAACCAAGTAAGTTTAAAGAAAGCATACCTCAACATAATAAGGCCATATATGAAAAACACACTGCAACCATCATACTCAAAGGGGAAAAGCTATAGGATCAGGAACAAGACAAGAATGTCCACTCTTACCAATTTTATTCAACATAGTACTGGAAGTCCCAGCCACAGCAATCAGACAAGAAAAAGAAATAAAATGCACCCAAATTGGTAAGGAAGTAGTAAAACTTTCACTATTTGCAGATGACATGATACTATATATAGAAAACCCTAAAGACTCCACCAAAATACTACTAGAACTGATGAATGAATTCCGTAAGGTTGCAGGATACAAAATCAATAAAAGAAATCCACTGCATATCTATACACTAATAATGAAATAGCAGAAAGAGAAATTAATAAAACAATCCCATTTACAATTGCACCAAAATAATTAAATACCTATGAATTAACTTAACAAGGGAGGTGAAAGACCCATACTCTGAAAACAATAAAACACTGATGAAAGAAATTGAAGATGACACAAACAAATGGAAAGATATTCCATGGTCATGGATTGCAAGAACAAATATTGTTAAAATGTCCATACTATCTAAAGCAATCTACAGATTTAATGCAATCCCTATCAAAATACAAACAGCATTTTTCACAGAACTAGGAAAAATAATTCTAAAATTTGTATGGAACCACAAAGACCCTGAATAGACAAAGCAATCTTGAAAAAGAAACACAAAACTTGTGGTATCAGAATCCTAGATTTCAAGATATACTACAAAGCTGTAGGAATCAAAACAGTATGGTACTGACACAAAAATAGGCACATAGATCAATTGAACAGAAGAGAGAGCACAGAAATAAACCCATGAGTATATGGTCAATTAGTCTTTGACAAAGGAGGCAAGAATACACAATGAAAAAAGACAGTCTCTTCAGCAAAAGGTTTTGGGAAACTGGAGAGCAAAGGAATGAAACTGGACTATCTATCTTTCTTTTATTTTTTTTAAAAAAGATTTTATTTATTTATTTGACAGAGAGAGACACAGTGAGAGAGGGAACACAAGCAGGGGCAGAAGGAGAGGGAGAAGCAGGCTTCCCGCCCAGCAGGGAGCCCGTTGTGGGGCTTGATCCCAGGACCTTGAGATCATGACCTGAGCCGAAGGCAGACGCTTAATGACTGAGTCACCCAGGCGCCCCTGGACTATCTTTCTTATACCATACAAAACATAAACTCAAAATGGATTAAAGATTTTAAATATGAGACTCAAAACCATAAAAATCCTAGAAGAGAGCACAGGCGGTGATTTCTCCCACATCAGCCACAGCAACATTTCTCTAAATATGTCCCCTGAGGCAAGGTAACAAAAGCAAAAATAAACAATTGGAACTACATCAAAATGAAAAGCTTCTGGAGTGCCTGGGTGGCTCAGGTGGTTAAGCGTCTGCTTTTGGCTCAGGTCATGATCTCAGGGTCCTGGGATAGAGCCCCACTTTGGGCTCTCTGCTCAGTGGGGAGCCTGCTTCTCCCTCTCCCTCTACCTGCCCCTCCCCCTGCTTGTGCTTTCTCTCTGTCAAATAAATAAATAAAATCTTAAAAAAAAACAAAAAATATTCTCTCTCTTCCTCTCCCTCGGCCTCTCCTCCTCCCACACTCGCACGTGCTCTCTCTCTAAAAATTTTTTTTTAAAAATGAAAAGCTTCTGCACAGCAAAGGAAATAATCAAGAAAACTAAAAGACAACCTACTAAATGGGAGAAGATATTTGCAAATGTTATATCTGATAATGGGTTAGTATCCAAAATATATAAACAACTTATATAACTCAACACCAAAAGCCCCCAAATAATTCAATTTAAAAATGGGCAGAGGGACGCCTGGGTGGCTCAGTCGGTTAAGCGTCTGCCTTCAGCTCAGGTCATGATCCCAGGGTCCTGGGATCGAGTCCCGCATCGGGCTCCCTGCTCCGCGGGGAGCCTGCTTCTCCCTCTGCCTCTGCCTCTCTCTCTCTCTATCTCTCATGAATAAATAAATGAAATCTTTAAAAAAAAAATGGGCAGAAAACATGAACAGACATTTCTCCAGTGAAGATATACTGATGGCCAACAGACAGATGAAAAGATGCTCAACATCACTCATCTTCTGGGTAATGCAAATCTGAACTCAATACCACAATATCACCTTACACCCGTCAGAATGGCTAAAATAAAAAACACAAGAAACAAGTATTGGCAAGGACATGGAGAAAAAGGAACCATCTTGCACAGTTGGTGGGAATGCAAATTGGTGCAGCCACTTTGGAAAACAATATGGAGTTTCAGTAATTCCACTACTGAGTATTTACCCAAATAATATGAAAACACTAATTTGAAAAGATATATACATCTCTATTGCGGCATTATTTACGATAAAAAAATTATGGAAGCATTCCATATGTCCACTGATAGATGCATGGATAAGGAAGAAGAAGAACAAAATAAAATATATATTTTTTTAGATGAGGGGCTAATTCTGCTGAGGGCAGATCTAATTAATGGGCAAAGGGTGCTCTGGGAATGCATCTGGCTGGGTGAAGCGTGGCCCCACACCAAAAAGGTCTAGAGGCCCGATGCCTTGGGAAAGAAGAGGAGGCTAGAACTACCCATGCTAGAGCCACAAGGACTTGCTATTTACATTTCTGGCTTATGTTTCAGGTCCATTACTGCTGGGGATTTACCTGTTCTCATTGTGGACTACTGGCGGTCTTACAGCAATGACATGGTCCACTCCACTCCAAAACAGTCGCCTCTTTTCCTTAAGCCAGGTCTCATGGGAATTCCTGATCCTTGTGATAAGAGGCAAATCTTGGAACTTCTCTAATGAAAAACATCTGGGAGGACTGCTTTCTACATAGGCCTGAGTATCTCATCAATAGTGGACCACAGTGAACTGATTCCAATGACCTTTCTCTTCACATCGTCAATGTAGTGAAAGTTAAGCCCTTGCTATAGGAAGACAGCTTGCTGTCTGGGGCACCTTCTGTACACACAGTCCTAGAAATCTGAGTTCAGGAATTTCCCAGGGAGCAAAGTACCCATGTGCTGGCTACTCTGAAGAATGGAGACTCCCACGGACCTGGATCAGGTGGGGTAATTTGGGTAACAGGCACGGACTTGTGGGGAATACACAGAATAAAAGGGTTCATTCTGCTCCAACCAGAATAGCTAATTCCTCTGATGGCAGATCTCTTGTGATATCAGAGCCAGTCTTCCCAGGCTCTCAGGAGCCATTCCAGGCCTGGTTAGGACTCCATGCGATGGGAGAATCAGAGTCGCCTGTCAGGCGCCTACTCCCATAAGGAGAGGAAGAGCATATGGAACCTGACAGTAATCACCATTCAAACCTTTTCATCAATGAAGCAGTGAGGAGAAAAGCTACCCTAAAAATTCCTTGGTAAGCAAAAGCAGTCCCTAGCCAGCAGGCCAAATGGGCCAGATGACTAGAACAAGTGTCAGGGAGCAAACTGCATATATACTAGACAATGTGACTCAGAGTTGTGTGTTGGTTTGATATGACTTCAAATCCACTTGTTTATGACTTAAGCGAAGTTGTTTCAATCCAGTTGTTTATGACAAAAACAAAAACCATTGTTTTGTTACATCAAAATAAAGTAAGTTGTGTCAGGATATCATCATCTCATTTTTCTCACCAGTTAAGTCCTCAGCAGCTGAACTACCAGTATTTAAACTATACATTCTGAGAGTTCATGAGGACTACGTGAGATTGGTCTGGGCAAGGTTACATTTTGCTGATCTAAAACAGCTCTTTGAAGATCTTGGGGCAGCTGGCTCCTGCACCAGTAGAAGCACCTCTTTTATTAGCAAAAGCCATACAATGGCCCTTTGAAGAATATCATCTTGCCTGTCAATCCCAGTGGCATCATTTGCTAGCACCATGCTCTCACAACAGGGGACTTTTACTTTGATGCTGGCAGTTAGACAGCAGGTCTTAGTTGACTAAGCTCTCTCTCCCAAGTACCAAATCATATAAAGGTACACCTCAACTAAATTTGGACTTTAATTCTTAAGTGTTTCCTTGCCTGGAACAATAGTATAATTAATCTATGATTGATTTAGACTTTGTCGTTTCTTTATTGGCTTAGTAAGAGACATTATTCTGTATGTTATTGGCTTGTGAAATTCCCACAGTGAGCCTATATTAAATAAACAGCTAGGAAAGATGAATTCTTCTCTGAAAATAATTTGCCTCCAAAACAAAGCACTTAGGAATTATGACTGGCAGACAGATGTCTAGCCCCATATGAACAGCAGGGCCATATAGGGTCTGATAGTAACCACAATTCAAATGTCCTCATCAATGACACATGGGGAAAGTCTGACCTAGGAAGATGGCCTGGTGGGTGAGGGAAGGCCCTATCTGAGGACCAAGGGGGCCAGACGCCTGGGGGCAAGTTGGTGGAGTGTGCTGCGCATGTGCCAGTCATGGTGACTCAGCATCCATACACCTTGGATTCAGCACTTGCAGGGATGGACCCTGTCCCCTCTGGGGACTTTTGCAGAATTCACAGCAATGCCAAGGTTCACCCGGCTCCAAAATTCAGTTGCCTGTACCCTGATCTCAAGGAACTCCCTAGCCTTGCCATCCTGGGTACCACTGGGAACCACTCAGGTTCCCTGACTCCCCATGTATCCTGCCAGCACAGGTCAATAGAGTCTGACTCAAAGACCTTCCCCACTCTGCCTCAGGAGTGCAGTGCAGGGAACCACAACTCTAGGAAGACAGCCTACAGAGCTGGGGTGACCCTGTTCACTCAGGCCTAGAGCACCTGGATACGTGAGGGTGGGAGGTGGGCAGGAATCAGAGTGCACATGCTCCTCTGGCTCCCATCCTGCAGTCACGCTCTCTAGGATCAGTCCCTGGGTCAAGGCCACGTAGGTACAGGCTGAGCCATAGGTAAGGACTGCTGGGAGACACACTGGGTGACCAGGCTCCACTCTGCTTTACAACAGAGTAGCTCTTTCCTCTGATGCCAGATTTCATGGGATCTCAGAAGGCATTCTGGGCCTGACCAGGGATGTCATTCCTCTCAGACCTTTCAACACCAGAGCCGTTGATGGCTCCTCACTGTGCAAAGCTTCCAGATGCTTCACCATCTTTTTTTGGTTCACTCAGCCCAATCCACAACTTTGTACATAATCTGTTTATTGAACTCTCTTTAATTAACCCTTTAAGTGTGCCATCTGTTTTCTCCCAGGACGCAGACTGATGTAATCTCAGTACCCAGGTTTGACTTGAGGGCTCTCCATTGTCTGCACTTCAAAGGTTAATCAACAGACCAATGCTTCAATCAACTAATGGGTACTTTTCTAGATGAACGCCAGCCAGGAAAGCTCTGTGATGATAAAATGTCCTCCGTCTGCACAGTCCAACATGATAGCCACTAGCCATATTGTCTATTGAGCGCTTTGAAAGTGACTAGTGAGACTGAGGAAGGGAATGTTTCATTTCATTTCATTTTCATTAATTGAAATTTAAATCACCACATGTAGGCACCTCATAATTGCCAGCATAGGCCCAGCCACTTACTCAGTCAAGCACTCCTGGCTTCATAGTTATTTTGTTGTCCTCCCAATGATATGCCTGTGTCTAATCTCTTATGGTAGCAGTCTTCCTAATTTCCAAGCGTTTGGTGGAAAACTCACCAGAGACCCCAGGCCTTACAAAAACAATATACAAAGAGTCTAGACAACTTGATGAAGTGGGCCATGCAATAGTAGTTATGAGTGTTAAACAAGGGAACCCAGCATTCCTGTAGTCGGGGCTAGGTGTAACAGTGCTATGCAGGGAATGTTGCATGGGGTCCTGTCCCTGCCCTGTTTCTATCGGGGAAGTGAAATAAAATTTTCTTCCTTTATCCAGATAGAAAAGAGATAACAATATATCAATAGCCAGTGAGTTCAGGGAGGAGGAGCGACTTACTGGCTGTGAGTTGGGGAGAGGAACTGGATGTGTGTAATCCAGGCTTTCTCCATCTCCTGGGAACCAGCTGTCAGTAAGAAACATGCCTCTGCTCTCTCCTCCATCAGGAAACCACACGGCAGACCACCAGGAGGAGAGCCACCAGGAGGAGAGCCACCAGGAGGAGGGCCTGGACTGACCCAATGTGTCTAACTCTGGGGATTACTGTCCAAAGGACTTCTTCACAGCAAGTATAAACTGTGCCCTAGCATTTACCAGTAACTAAGGAATCATCTGCTTTACTCTTGTCTTATTTCTTCAATGGTTCACAACTTGGAAAAGAAAGAGTGGGGTTATTGTTGGGACTCTTCAAACACTCCATTTACGCATCTGGCAAGTATTTTGTGATGATGACAAAACCATCTGATAGGCAGGGGGAGCTAGCAAAGGAACAATGTAACTCCAAGAAGTGGCTCTGGGAAGGAAGTGTGTAAAGGAAATGCGGGAGCAAGGAAACACGGCGAGGCTCATCATTAGGTGTCTGAATCAAACACTGTTTTGATGGTTGCTTTATCAGCTGGGTATGTAGCTCCATCAGGGAAGACACTTTGTCTTGTTCATTGCTGGATCGTCAGCACTTGAAGCTCTTCCTGGGAACACCGTAGTTGCTCAATAAATATTTTTTGAATGCATAAGTAAAACCCAATTACCAGTGATAGAATCCCTTTACAGGTGAATACACTAAGGCCAAGAGAACCTGATTACCCACAGAGAAAATGCTGATTCGTGGCAGAAGCCAGGCTCCCAGGCTCCCATGCTCCCATTCCTGCTCTTTCCATAACAACATGTTGCTTTTCCTCTCCTCCAGGCTGCCTCCCAACTCCAGGCTCCTGACAAATCAGCTCACCTTTAACCTAATTTATTTAAATACTCTTTAATCTCAGACTTCAATTTTTTGGACTAGTCAAGCAAAGTGCTTCCTTTTCCAAAAACATGGCTTGTCTGTTCTTGTCCTGAGCCTCTCTGCACGCTCTCCTCACTGTCTGAAGCAGTGCCTCACCAAACCAGGCCCTTTAAAAGTGCCACTCAAATTGTCTCCGTTCTAAGAACTCCTTCCTGATCAAACTTACCCAGCTTTAATTGTACCATTAAAGATTTCTTTTGTTTATTTCTATAAATATTCTTGTGAGCTATGGTAGTTTATGTAGAACCCTGGGTGAACTGCAAGATATAATATGGTTCCTCAGCTCTCATCTATTTGCCTTTCTCCAGAAATTACTTCCCTCCACCGCAATTCCCACCTAAGACACAGAGTGGGACCCTACAGCTATGTTTGTACTTTTAAGATCCTATCTCCCTGGTCATAGATGCATAATCCAGGTGTGAACAGCTGACCCAACCTGAGCTAACTGGATGTTTCTCCTAGAAATTGGGACCTTTGAGTTGAGAGACACAGAACTTTTTGGGGGGAGGGAGGTGTTGGGGAGAGGGCCCTTGTTACTGAATCATGTGCAAAGCAACATTCTAGAAAGAAAATTCACAAATCAACCTGCTGAAGTTCCTAATCCCTGTTGTTTCTGGGGCCTGGGTTTTTAGCCACTCTTTGGATACTACATACCCCAGCATCTTCCCAATATACTCTTGGCTTTCGCATTAGCCAGCTAGAGTTAGTTTCTATGAATGGCTATCAAACCAAGACATAATTCAATCTTCTCATTTTAAAAATAAGAAAACTTGAGGCCTGGAAATACCTTCCTTCAGGCGTTTTTAGGCATGTGTGTCCTTTTTTCTTCCACTAGCTTGTCATTCACCTTTTTGTTGTCCCCTTCCTCAACCATATCCCACTCTCTTGTCCCTATCCCATGCCTGTGCTTGCATAAGGGGAGAATGCACTCCTTACTGTATGCAAAGTATGCTCCATCTCCCTCCTCTCCCTAACTGCGTGGCCATGTTTCACAGGAGGCATTTTATAAAATACGTGCTGTCTTTAGGGCCTTCTGGCCCTCACTCTCTGTGCAGCCATCCATCACTCGTCATCCATCAAGGCAATTTGTTTACTAGCTTCTAAGCTGAGATCCAATAACGTAAAAAGCACTATTTAATAACAAGGCCCTGTCCATAATCTGCGCAAGTTTTACCAGCCCCAAGAATTAAAACCCAAGTTCTTGGTTCCGTAACAAGAGACAGTGATAGCTGACACTTCCAGCTCAAAGATTTAAATTTTATATGCAGCTCTGCTTCTTTGTAAAACCACGGACAAGGAACTGGCTTGTGTTCAGACAGACTTCCTTTAAATGCCACTCTCGATGCTGCTAATACTTATGAGGTTGGGAAGCTGGGGTGCAACATGGATCGGAATAGAAACTGTCTTCCTTATAAAGATTAAAATAGAATAGAATAGAATAGAATAGAATAGAATAAAGTCCTGAATGCTTTATTAATTTTAAATTCTGCTGTGAGAAAAGCTAGTATATTTGATTAGGATTTGATGTCTTTTAGAAACTCACATTATTCTTTGATATTTTTTAAAAAATAACCTTTTTACAATAACTACTCCATTATATTCACAAAGATGGGCCATTTAATTTTAACTGTAAACAGAAATATAAAAGGAGACTTGCAGTCCCTTGGGGAATAAAGGAGACTATTAGTTTTCAAAATTAATTCTGAAGTTTTATTTATTATCTATGGCTTGATTTTTATACCTAATGATAATTTAGTATCTGTATATTTTCATTTCAGTTCAGCAGTAATATTTATTAGGTATTGCACTTACTGTGTCCCCAGATGTCTTGATGTGTCTTTAAGGAGTTTAATAACTAAATGTAGAGGCAAGTCTTACACATAAAGAACAGTTTAAATAACATCCTAAGCCAGAATAGATTTGCATCCCATGGAGGTCAAAAAGGAGGAGATGATTATATAAATATGTTTATGATTTTCAGAGAATGGTTTCTCTTTCAAAAGAGAAATTATACCAATTATCTTACCAATTGACTATTTAACCATCAAAATTATGAAGCACACTTAATAGGCAAGACATTATGCAATGACTCTAAAAATGGACATGCTTCATTAAGTACGGTTTTAAGTATTTAAATCAAAGAGAATCCTTTTCAAGGCATGTTTCATAACCACTTAAATAACACCATTTTCAAGGAAGTTAAAGAAGTACAGAGATGCCTTAAAAATTTATTTCCCTGTGTGATGTCAGTGGCAAAGCCAGTTAGACAGCCTCACTTCCAGACAGGCTGCTCATTCAGAAGGCGTAAGCTCCAGCCACCTGCTCACGCCACGAGTGACTCAGGAATATGCGTGCTGTTTTGTGGCGGGGAGGCCAGCACGGCAGATAGATTAGCTTCTGTGGATGCCAAGCGTACTTTAGGATTGCCACTCGGTTGACACAAATTCAAGAGGAATGGGAAATGTGACAGAGAAGATTCCCAACCAGTTTTTCACTCTAGGACGGCAGAATGTATACTAGTTAAGGACATAAACTCGGGAGTCCAATGGTCTGGATTGGTATCCTAGCTCTACCATTCTTTAGCTGTGTAATCTTGGACAAGTAACTACTCTGCCTCAGTTTACTCATCTGTAACATGGAGATAATGAAAGGTTTACTGTGATGGTTAAATGAATTAAAGCATGGAAGACACGCATTGCCCGGCACACAGTAAATACTTCGTGTAAGCTTTTTTTTTTTTTTTTTTAACTGAAAACTATTGGAATTGTTTCTTAAACAATACACCAGTCCACAGGGGGCAGTGTTCTCTGGGCCCTTTTCCTCAGGACCACATCCTGTGTATAAATCCACTGGAGAACAGAAAAGGTGAGGAATGACAAAGTTCATGGGAATATTTGCTATATCCACTTTACATATCATTTCTGTCTGCATGTGTGCCTACCTTCTGTTGTCTATCCATGCTACGTGGGCCAGAACTATGCAACTCTCAAGGTAGATAGGCTCTAGGATTGAGGTAATAAACTGAGGTCATTTAATTAATTCTTCCATTCTAAAGTATATGGTAGGCAGAGGACAAAAATAGAGCCAGACAAAGAGAGAAGAGAGAACATAGAAGCCTGAGCAAGATAATTCTCCTAGAGAGATAAGGAAAGATTCTGCCTCATCAGTGTTTTGAGTACTTAAATCAATCCTGTGACATTTCTGTGGTCAATGGGCCTTTTAGTTGTGTAGGTGGTGATCAGGACATTTAAAGTTTAAGTGATATTTTTGCCCAAATAATCCTGGTCTTCTGCTACAGGAATCTGGTAGACATCTACTTGAAATCTTTATTACATCAATCTGAAGAATGTTATCCTTTCCCATCGGACTGAAAACCTGAGGGCAAAAGCCTTTATCTATCTTGCTTTTTTTTTTTTACATACTCTCCCACCTAGCTCTGTGCTTAGAACATACTGGCACTCAGCACATATTTTTTGACTGTTGGATCAGATCCTGGAAACTTGTAACTGAGAATAATTCAAATAGTTCAGTTCCACATGGGTGCCCATGGATTTGTACTGCTCCCTTTGGAAGTGCTGAGGGACAAGCTGGGAAATATTCAAGTGTTAGAAACCTATCAAAGGTGCCAGTCTCCAAAGCCTCATATGTCACTAGCCACTCACTAATCACTGTATGATAGGGTCCAGATCTGACATCACATGACCTTTGGCAGATGGCAAAGAAGTTTTAAAATTCATCTAGATGCATCATAATAACAAACACTGAAAGGACCTTTATATCCCCCCAGACCCTTGTTCTTAGAGAGACTCTAGCAAACTGCCATTGTTGATAAATGTTTGACACATCAACACTAAATTTAACTGGCCTGGTTTTGGATTTCAGGTTGATCTTTAAGAATGAAAAAAAGAAGTTAAATGGCTATAGGAACACATCTCTTTACCTAGTGCAACCAGAATTTCTAGTCTTGAATCATTCCACACTTAAATCTCAAACCATTAGTTGACTGATTTATGAAAGGAAAAAGAAGTTGACAACTGGATAGATCTTGTCATGGGCTGGAAAAAAACCCAGACTATTGGCATTTTCAAAATCTTCCCTATTTATTCTTTATGACAATATGTATAGAATAGAGATCGAAACTTGCCAAATGTATTGCATATACCCTTAATTACATTTAACTCAAATTAGTTTTCTACTTTTTAAGATTTATAAAACTATAGAATTTTAAACTTTTAGAGTCTTTTCCTTCTAAATCCTTCATTATGGACTTGGGAAAACTGAGGCTGGAGGGAAGAGTGGCTGAGCCCTGGACCCCTTATTTGTTCTGTAGGAGCCAAGATAAGCCTCCAGGTATCCCCACTCCTCTTTCCATTCTTAATTTGGTCTTTATTCCACTCCAAACTATCATCTCTTTTTCAATCATAGGCCATTTCTACAAAAGAGTAGTGTTCAGGTTGTAGGGACTCATTTCCAGAAGCATGGGTGTTTTCGTTAATGACTAACTCACTACTTCCAAAAGTGGAGCTGCAAAAAGTTCCTTCTGTCCTCTAATGAAATTAGTTCCCTGCCAGAGACCATAAACACGCTAGATATGGGAAAACCAAAGCCAGTCCTAGTGCTATCTATTGTCATGCTGATATCCATTTGGAGAAGGAGACTCTCCTGGATGCAATGAATACAACTTCCACCATTCTAGGCAGAGGGTAGCACGTGGTGCTAGTGCAGGAGGGAGGAGACAGTGGCCTAAGTCCAACAGCTGGCATATCACCAGGGAGCAGAAGGAAGCGATTCTGTTGGGGATACCAAAGAGTTTAACAGAGCAGAAGAAATCAGAGTATATGTCATTCCA
This sequence comes from Mirounga angustirostris, assembly GCF_029215605.1. Lineage (NCBI taxonomy): Eukaryota > Metazoa > Chordata > Mammalia > Carnivora > Phocidae > Mirounga > Mirounga angustirostris. The sequence goes on from NW_026991710.1 coordinate 162,455,258, forward strand.
CAGGCTAAGAAAGACTAAAGGAATCCAACAATCATGAGGCTAATGGTCATGGCTCTCATCGAGAATGACCAATTAAGCATGAGCCACACAGCTCATGGATAAAAATAGCCCACCAATCCTTTTTTTTTTTAAGATTTTATTTACTTGGCCTTTATTTACCTCCCCCCCCCCCCCCGGCTCGGGCTCTCTCGCTCACTCTCAAATAAATAAAAGATTTTATTTATTTATTTGGGAGAGAGATTGGGAGAGGGAGAGAGTGAGCAAGAGGAGGATGGAGGGGCAGAGGGAGAAGGACAAGCAGACTCCCTGCTGAGCAGGGAGCCCAACACCCCACTCAATCCCAGGACCCAAAGACCATGACCCCAGCCAAAATCAGATGCTCAACCGACTGAGCCACCCAGGTGCCCCACCCACCAATCCTTTCAAGTTACCTTGGCAAAAGCCAATTATATGTTTGCAATTCAAATACATTTGTACCTAAAAACTTTATATTATTGCACTATAACACATTTTGCTATCTTCATTATACTATAATATTTACAGGCTATAGCCCATAGAAGGAAACAGTTTATTAAGTAAAGAGAAAAAGTCTTTTTACCTGGTTAACATTTGTTCTGAAAGCCCAGATTCCACCAATAGAGGTATTTCCTCTAAGGACCCATATTAATACAGATGATAATGAATATAAAGAATTCAGTATTTTCTTTAATTAAAATAAGTAAATAAATAAGTTTCTAAAATTTCTCTTTCTAGGTATTTGGCCATTCCAGAGGTCCAACAGCATTTTGCACAGTGGCAAGTGAAGCAGTTTTCATTGTTCCCGTTTCTTTTTTTTTTTTTTTTTAAGATTTTATTTATTTGACAGAGAGAGACACAACGAGAGAGGGAACACAAGCAGGGGGAGGGGGAGAGGGAGAAGCAGGCCTCCTGAGGAGCATGATCCCAGGGATCATGACCTGAGCTGAAAGCAGACGCTTAATGACTGAGCCACCCAGGTGCCCCTCATTATTCCATTTTCACAGAGAAGGATGGAGTATTTGGGTCCCTGTGAATCCTACTTGGTAGACTGGCATTCTGGCAACTTATATAGTGGTCTTTAGCTCTGCTTCATGATTACCCTCAGGAGAATTTCAAAATATCCCCAAATAAGGGTTAAACCACTTAAGGATGGAGCATGTCAATTCGGGAAACCTAAAAAACCTTTGAAAGTTGAGCCATTGCCATTGCATGTGATAAGAACTCCTTTCTTTTTTGAGTGTTTAAAGCAAACATATTTACCACACTATACTTCTATTCCATTCTCCCTTCCTCATGGTTCATCTATACTGTAGTTTAACAACTGGTCTTTTCAATTCTCACCTGCTCTAATTTCAACCCAAAGATTGCAACATATTGGATATTTGACTTTCATGTGGCTTAGTCTTCCTTCTTATCTTGGACATGCTCTGATTATCCAGTGAGCCCACAGGTCAGTATTAGAGTTGCTTTCCTTTCTTTTTTTTTTTTTTTTAATTCAATTAACCAACATACAGTATATCATTAGTCTCAGATGTAGAGTTCAACAATTCATCAGTTGCATATAACACCCAATGCTCATCACATCACGTGCTCTCCTTAATGCCCATCACCCAATTACCCCATCCCCCCCACCCTCCTCCCCTCCAGCAACCCTCAGTTTATTTCCTATCGTTAAGAATCTCTCATGGTTTTTCTCCCTCTTTGATGATTGGGTGGAGGCTGGCAGCACGAGCAGTGAAAGAATTCACCCAAAGCAGACCAAGAAGATTGATGTTTATTCAATACACTGTAAGGGAGTGAAGGACATGACAGTGAGGTAGAGATTGTCTGCCATGAGGCGGTGATGGAGGGCTATAGTTAAAGGGGAGTATGAGGAGGTATGGGAACATACAGAATTTTCCTTTTTTGGTACCTGTGTCCAGATGTAAGTGACCCATTGGTCAGCTAGGACTTATGCATATTTTGAGATGGGTCGCCTGATGAGCCTATTTGTATTCAGCCAGGAAGTCACTGTGAGATCTCCTACCTTACTCAGCTTTCCATTGTTCAAGTTGGTAGCCTAAAAGCAACCTCTACATTCCCCCCTGAACAATTTTGACCCTTAAATCTTTAAGATTGCTGAGGGTGGAAGGTCTTCTCTTCTGTAACTGCTTCATGCTGAATGACTTATGGGTCAACATTGGTCAGTTGGGAATTCAATAGGAGTAATGGAAAGCTGAGACAGTTGTGTCTAGAGTTGATGACATATGGGAGTCTCCTTGAGCAGAGAGGATCATCTGTCAGTTTGAAGTTATGGCAGTGAAGGAGTCTTGGCGCCAGGTGGAGAGGCATGGGAGAAAACAGCAAAACTTAATTAGAATAACAAGAAGAAAAAGAAGCCCAAATAAGAGTCCTTTGACAGTTGACAAAAATCCTCCTCCTATCCAGGATTTTCACCAGTCAGGAGCCCATCTTGGGGATAGAGGGCTTTGGCTTTACCCTCTAAGTTACGGATTTTGAGATGTAGTAACATAGTTGGTTTAAAATTTATATTCTTTTTTGTTGCTGTATATAAGATGGATTTGGAGAGGATAAAATGGGAAGAAGGGAGACCGGTTAGGAGTTTATCAGTTAGAAATTCAGAAAGATAGGATGAAACTCTGGGCCAGTGATAGCACAACTGGAAAGCCTGTGATGAATTTGAGAAATATTTAAGCATTAGAATTGACAATGGCCTGATTAGAATTAACATGGGATGAGGAATAGTAAAGAAAAGGGAAATGCCAAGAATAACTTGAGAGACTGGTTGATATAACCAACTAAAAAAGATTAAAGTAAAGAAGAAAATGTTAATTCTGTTTGTGCTTTGTTGACATGCATTCAGGGATGATGTTCAAGTGGACATGTCCATCAGGCATTGTATTATCCAAGTCTAAATTTCAGGAAAGATGTCCAGGCTCCAGGTACAGATTTAGGAGGCATCCATATACAAGTAGGCTCAAAAAATGCAAGTAGATGAAATCATGCAAGCAGAGTCCATTGGAGTTGTTAGATTCAGAGGAGTTATTGACTTAGGAACCCTAACATTTAAAGTGGAAGCAGAAGAGAAGGTTGATTAGAAAGCTAAGGAAGACCAGGAGAGTGGGGGTTCACAGAAGCCAAAGGAGTAGCAAGTTTCAAAAAGGAGGAGACATCTCCAGGGTCAAAAGCAGCATCTAGGCACTGTGAGTTAGGGATTAATATGTGCTCAGGTCATGATATTTTTGCTTTACCTCTGTGATATTTACAGGTTATGACTGTAGTTTTACATTCTTTATGTCAGTTACTCTCTGTTCCTTTTCTAACATTCTAGCCTTAGTGAGATCATTTGTGTGATGGTTAGTGGCTGTGAACACACGTTTAAAGCTTTTTAAGAAACTTTGAGTATAGTTGACACACAATGTTACATTAGTTTCAGGTGTACAACTTAGTGATTTGACAAGTTCATACATTTTGCTATGCTGACCATAAGAATATAATGCATCAGGGAAGTTACTGTGATTACTCTACATACACAGAATAATTCCCAATGTTTGGAGCACACTTCAGACCATGGTCCCCAAACCCAAACCGATCAAAATCAGGTAAGTCAAAGAAACACCCCATGGAAGGAGTCACTTTTTAAGGCAAGTGGCTAGTTTTGTGATCTTATGTAATTGAGTTTTAACATCCCCAGAAGAGTTAATCCAGGTACAGCAGGTGGTGGTGGTCATGGCGCAGGCACCTCTGAACTCAGGTAAAAAATAACCAAGAGCTATTTATTATCAAGAAAAACTTTGGCCAGAAATCTAAGGATCTTTGTTGTGCAATTATTGCTTTAGCAGAAGATTCTGTAATAATTTTAAAAATTAAGAAGTTAGGGCACCTGGGTGGCTCAGTTGGTTGAGCGACTGCCTTCGGCTCAGGTCATGATCCTGGAGTCCCTGGATCGAGTCCCGCATCGGGCTCCCTGCTTGGCGGGGAGTCTGCTTCTCCCTCTGACCCTCCCCCCTCATGCTCTCTCTCTCATTCTCTCTCTCAAATAAATAAATAAAACCTTTAAAAAAATTAAGAAGTTAGTCTTGTGGCTCAGTCGGTTACACATCCAACTCAATTTCAGCTCAGGTCATGATCTCAGGTTTGTGAGATCCCCTGTTGGGCTCCGTGCTGGGCGTGGAGCCTGCTTAAGATGGTCTCTCTTCCTCTCCTTCTGTCCCTCCCCAACCCCTCTCTCAAAAAAAAATAAAAAAATTTAAGAAGTTAGACTCATTTGCATTTATTTCTAACTAGGGAAATAGGGATCTGTCAAAAAAAGTAAATCCGGAATCATGAAAGCCTCTTGTTAAGTCCTTTCTAACTTCATAATGTAAATTTACAGGAATTGAGAGATATCTCATTTCACTTGTGAAATGTTAGGGACACAGTTAGATTTTTTCCTAGCCTGAAACAGAAGGTTGTTCTAAATTCCAAAGGTTACTCCCCTTAGCAATGGCCTGGGAGATAAAGATAAGGGTGAGCCAGAGTAAAGGAAAGGGAAGAAGAAAGGGTTTCGTGTTCAATTAAAGCATGGAGTCTTGATTTGTTGTCTTGGGTGGAAGCAGTCTACTTTGATGTCAGCTCCTTCTCTTTCTTGTCACTTTGATTTGGAGGTGCCCAGCATCTGCACAAGACCAGGTGTCATGTGGAGCCTTTTTCTAGTTGTGTTTTGTGTACCCGAGGCTTAATACCTTTTAGTTTTATAGCAGTGTCAGTGGTCAGAAACATTTGGTAAGGTCCTTTCCAAACAGGGCTCGACAGCAGCTTTTTTCTGATAATACTTTCAAAATATCTAATCACCAGGCTGTAAACTGTGACCAGTAGGATCCTTTAAATTGGGATCTAGAAAGGCTTTTTAATCTGTTGATGATAGGCTTGAACATAAGACATGAGAGACTCACAGCAACTGGTCATACTAGCATGAGTCAACAAGGGACTGGCAGAAGATTGTATGCAATAGAATTCCAAGAAGTTTGCAAGGTTTTTGTATAAGGCTCATATGATTGGTCCAGTGAAGTGGGTGCTTTAATCACTGGAGACTCTGGAAGGTATACCTCAAGTGGGTAACACACTTTCCAACAGTTTCTTTGCTACTTTGGGGGTATCAGTCTTACAGCAAGGAAAGGCTTTAATTCATCTGGCAAACATACGTACAATTACAGGAACATATTGGTAATCCATACTAAGTGGCAGGTGAATGAAGTCCATCAGCAAGTGCTGAAAGGGTGTAGAGAGAGGAGCCCTGGGGACTCTGGGCAGCAAACAGTTTTTCCAGAATAATGGACCTGACAAGTCAGACATTGCTGATAGACTGTTTTATAATTGTATAGTTTCCCCACCGTCTATGTAATAATAAGAGTCATCTTAAATGCACTATGGTGGATGAAAGAATGCAAAAATCTAAAAATGGGGTTTGTCAGGGAGCAGGGAAGAACTAAACAGCATCTTGGGTTTTCTAAAGCCCTGTTTGCTTAATTTACAGTCAGTGTTAATGTTTTTATTTAGGAGCAGACTGTTGCCATGTTACCAGGACATCAGGATGGCAAAAGTCTGGCAATGAGGGGCCATTTTTGTGGAGACAGAATGGACTCTATCCACCTGTACTGCAGTCTTACAAATACAACATAAAGAAGGCTTAGTATGACTTCTTATTTAACAATGCTTCCCATATAATTTAACAGAGCAAATAAGCCTAATAGTTTAGCAAATCTTTTGGAATGTTTCAGGTTAAAAAGACTTCAGCAGATCAAAAGTAAAAAAAAAAAAAAAAAAAAAAAATTGTCCTTTTAACTGAGAGAAAACCAAATTCTAATTTTGCACCACCTTACTTTTGATATTAAAACTGATTTTTAAATAAATTCATTTTAATCTTAGTCAACTTGGCCACCCATTAAAATTTGCTCTCAAAGATTCCCTTTTTGGGGTACCTGGCTGGCGCCGTCAGTTAAAGCATCCAACTCTTGATTTAGGCTAAGGTCATGATCTCAAGGTTGTGAGATTGAGCCCAAGTCAGGCTCCACACTGGGCATGGAGCCTGCTTAAGATTCTCTCTCTCTCCCCTCCCTCCCACTCCACCCCCATGCAGGCTCTCTCTAAAAAAAAAAACAAAACAGATTCCCTTTTCATAAACATTCTACAACTTTCTTTTTTACATTGTTTTTGTTTTTTTTTTTCTTTAAACAGCCAGCCTTTAGGACAAAAATACTTTCTTTTTCCTCAACAAAAAATGTATCTCCGTTTCTTAAAACTTCCATTATAGAAAACACATACTATTTTCCTGGCATATGGAGATGTTTTCCATTATTATTTCCAGCAGCTTTAATTGCATATATTAAGTAGAATGTTTAATCCTTAGCAACCTTAACTAAGTAAAATTAAGTAGCAAGCAATTGTGAACTGTTACACCAACATTCTTTTTGTTCATTTGTTTGTTTTGTTTTTTTTGTTTAGAGAGGGAGAGAGAGGGGCAGGAAAGGGGTAGAGAGGGAGAGAAAGAATCTTAAGCAGATTCCACACCCAGTGCGAGCCCAAGTTGGGGCTAATTCTCAAAAACCTGAGATCATGACCTGAGCTGAAATCAAGAGTTGGATGATTGACTGAACGACCTAGGCGCCCCAATATACTTTAGATTTGCAAACTTATGAATACATTTCATGGTTTTTAGAAACATATGCCTTTTAAAATTTTTCCAATGTAGCATTAACACATTCAAATATCTTTTAGTTTTTCTGTAATAAGAAGCTAAAAGTAGATAAACCTATGTTTAGTAATGTTTTAATATTTTGTCTTATTTGGAAATGATCTGGATTTTAAATAAATTTAACTGAATTCATCATTTAACCTAACTCAGCAAAACTTCAAGATTTTAGTTTACCAGAAAGATTTAGGAGACTATTTATTTAAAATTATTATTATTTTTAATTAAAGAGAGAGAGAGTGTGGGGTGGCAGAGGGAGAGAGAGAGAGATACAGAGAGAGAGAATACTAAGCAAGCTCTACACTCAGTGGGGAACCTGACCGAGGGATCAATCTCACGACCCTGAGATCGTGTGACCTGAGCTGAAATCAAGAGTCAGTCACCTAACTGACTGAACCACCCAGGCGCCCCTTGGGAGATATTTAAAAGTCTACCTAATTTAAAAGAAAATTATTTACATCTATTCAATGTATTTGCTCTTAACAATTATGCTAAGATTACCCATAAAAACTTCATGGGACATCAAAGTCAGTCAATATTCCAAGCTATTTAAAAAAATTTTTATGAAGGATAACATCCATTTATTTGGCTTTAAGTAAAGCCAGGCAGAAAAAAAAGTTTTACTTTTACTGCTGATAACTCTGAAGATATGTCTATTTTAATTAAACCAACAACTTCAAACTAACTTTTATATCAAATATTTTCCCAGATCATATGAACTTGAAAAAACATTTGGGTTAGTTTCTATCTTTCCGAGAGCTGTAGAATGCCCAGTCTTTACAAGTACTTCGTTTAAACCAACTGAGCTCTTTTTACAAATTATTTTAGCAATACCACCCAGAGGTAGAAAAATACCTCATGTTTACAACATATAGAGGGACACTCATACATGCAAAGACCTTAAAGTTACTAATATTTGTGGAGATGATTTTTTTCAAAAAATTAGATATTTCATGTTAACTGAAATTGAGCACATGCTTACAAAATTTCTTTGACTGAAAAAAAAATCAGAAATTATTTTATGCTTTTCAAAGGAGGGAGGGTATCATGAGAACAGAAAAATGAATAAAACATCCTTTATAAGAGTGGCTTCAACCTGGGATTTCAGTTGTATTTGAACAGTGAAACTAGTAACTGAGGTTTCCAAGTTCTTATACAGATTTTTAAAATATTTTATTTCATTTTTATTGAAACATAATTAACATACAATGTTATATTAGTTGTAGGTGTATAATATAATGATTCAACAATTCTATATATTACTCATTGCTCATCATAAGTGTATCCTTAGTTCCCTTTATCTATCTCACCCATCCTTCACCCACCTCCCCTCTGGCAACCACCAGTTTGTTCTCTGTATATGGGTCTGGTTTTTTTGTTTATCTAATTTTTCTTTGTTCATGCATTTGTTTTGTTTCTTAACTTCCACATATGAATGAAATCATATTGGTATTTGTCTTTCTCTGTCTATTTTACTTAGCATTATACCCTCTAGGTCCATCCATATGGACACAAATGGCAAGATCTCATGCTTTTTTATGGCTGAGTAATATTCCACTCTGTGTGTGTGTGTGTGTGTGTGTGTGTGTGTGTGTGCGTGCACGCATATATCTTTTTGAATTAGTGTTTTCATTTTCTTTGGGTAGATAACCAGTAGTGGAAAACTGGATCATATGGTAATTCTATTTTTAATTTTTTGAGGAACCTCCACACTGTTTTCCACAGTGGCTGCACCAATTTGCTTTCCCATCAACACTGCATGAAGAGTCCTTTTTCTCTGCATCCTCACCAACATGTGTTATTTCTTGTTGTTTTGATTCTAGCCATTCTGACAAGTGTGAGGTGATAGCTCATTTTGGTTTTCATTTGCATTTTCCTGATAATGAGTGAAGTTGAGCATCCTTTCATGTGTCTGTTGGCCATCTGGATGTCTTCTTTGGAAAAATGTTCAGATCTCTGCCTATTTTTTTAAGTGGATTATTTGGTTCTAAGTTCTTTATATATTTTTTATATTAACCCCTTATGGATATATCATTTGCAAATAACTTCTCCTATTCAGTAGATTGCCTTTTCATTTTGTTGATGATTTTCTTCACTATGCAAAAGCTTTTTATTTTGGTATAGTCCCAATAGTTTAATTTTATTTTTGTATCCCTTGCCTTAGACGATATACCTAGAAAAACGTTTCTATGACCAATGTCAAAGAAATTACTGCCTATGTTTTTTTCTAGGAGTTTTATGGTTTCAGGTCTCACATTATGTCTTTAATCAATTTTGAGTTTATATTTTGTATGGTGTAAGGAAGTGGCCCAGTTTTATTCTTTTGCATGCAGCTGTCTACTTCCCAGCACCATTTGCTGAAGACACTGTCTTCTCTATTGTATATTTTTGCCTTCTTGTCACAACTATTCCTCTATGACATATAATTGGCCATATAACCATGGGCTTGTTTCTGGGCTCTCTATTCTGTTCTATTGGTCTCTATATCTCTATGTCTATTTTTGTGCCAGTACTAATCTGTTTTCATTACTACAGCTTTGTAATATATCTTGAAATGTGGAATTGTGGTATCTCCAGCTTTATTAATCACTCTCGAGATTGCTTTGGCTATTTGGGGTCTTCGTGGAGAGGATTTTTAAGATTTGTATTTGTCCCTGGATTTAATCTTTTGAGGCTATACAAGAGTTTGGGCACAAGAGCCTTTTTAGCAGTTTGTATTTTATAATTTTTTTAAAGATTTTATTTATTTATTTGACAGAGACAGACACAGCAAGAGAGGGAACACAAGCAGGAGGAATGGGAGAGGGAGAAGGAGGCTCCCCGCGGAGCAGGGAGCCCGATGTGGGGTTAGATCCCCAACTAAGCCACCCAGGCGCCCCACCAGTTTGTATTTTAACAAGGCTTCTTTTCCCCTCTCTTTTTTCCTTTAGTCTCAGGTACACTGTAGGCTGTGTTTACATTTCAAAGACATGATAATATATATAGCTTTAAGAGACAGAGAAAGAATGTAAGTTCTTTTGAGAAGGATTTTGGTTTGGGTGCCTGGGTGGCTCAGTCCTTAAGCGTCTGCCTTCTGCTCAGGTCATGGTCCCAGGACAGGAAGCCTGCTTCTCCCTCTCCCACTTCCCCTGCTTGTGTTCCCTCTCTTGCTATGTCTCTGTCAAATAAATAAATAAAATCCTTAAAAAAAAAAAAAAAGACACACACACACACAAAAAGAAGGATTTGGGTTTTCTTTCTTTTTTTTAAATTTTATTTTATTATGTTATGTTAATCACCATACATTACATCATTAGTTTTTGATGCAGTGTTCCATGATTCATGGTTTGTGTATAACACCCGGATTTTAGTTTTCTAAAACCAATAATTTACAAGCCTTCTGAGATAGACAGATTGGTAAAGGAATGGGTGAACTTCGAATTGCCTCCAGAGCTGACTTTTGTTTTGCAACGGATTGTTAAGATAGACAGCTGTTCTCAGTTCCTCAAAGAATAAGGCTGTAACTTAAACAACTTCATAGGCTCATCTACCTACCCAACTATATTATCCTAAATATGCTTCTTTCCCTTTTGGTATGTAGTTTTAAATATTTCTGGCCGTATTGAATAACCCCTCTTGGGTATAAGATGGGCCCCCAAAGAGGGTGAAAGGATATTACCTTTCCCAAATCCAGAGTCACTCCCAAAAATAACCAAAAGAAAGAGCCAACAACCTGAATGTCCCAGACAGGCAGAAAGCCAAACCCAGTTATGCAAATGAGACAAGCAAGAAGGAAATGGTTATTCCTAGGAGAGAAAGGATCAATAAACAACGGGTTTGGATTTGTAAAGGAAATGACGGGATGAAATTTTATTTTCTAATCTCAAGTGAACATTACAGACAGAGATTTAGAAGAAATTATTCTGGTAAGAATTTTTATCCTTTGCTGTCTTCTGCCAGTTTTTATAGGATCCCCTCTGCAGGTCTGGCAGCTATCACAGTTTCCCCTTAGCTGTTTAAATGAATAAGGTAGCAATTTACCAGAAAATCCCTTAGTTTTGTCAACTCTGGGAGGGGCCCATTTGGGAGCCCTCCTCTGAAGATAGATATGGGAGTGTCTGTAAGACCCTTAACTTGGTGGACTTTTGTTTCTGGTTGTTTCATCTTTTCAGAGTTGAAAAACAATTTAGACTGGCTTGATTAATAGAATGAGTACTCAAAGGAGGATAGAAGGGAGCAGTAGAAGTGATACTGACGCAGGCAGGCTGGGTCCAAGGACCCAGAGTGGTTCCTACAGGACCAGCCAAGGAGGTCCTCAGCTTTGCATAAGATGGAAATCAAGCAGGAGCTGAGAGGAAGTAAGAGCAAAGTTTATTGAAGACATGGAGAGAGCAGATACAGAGCATCTGGGAGACTCCGAAAGGAAAAGGAACATGAGTGTCATCTTTGCTTGGGGTCTACGGTTTTTATTGAGGATGGTGGTCTGGTGTACATGTCCTTGCAGGCATCCAGGAACTGGTTGGACAAGAACAAGTGTTCAGGTGTCCTCCCTAAGTTGCTTATGCCCTGGAGCCAGGGGTGTTGGTGAGTCAGTGGTCTTGGAAAATATACATGACAACCTCACATAGTTACTCCTTAGATGTTATCTACTGAGATGGAAGACTCCAAAGAAATCATTAACTCCTTGATCTTTACAAGGAGGACACACATTAAGGTATGTGTAGGGTGGGGGTGCAGATCCTAGCAAGAAGAGAAGCAGGAAAAGGAGCAAAGAAAAAAAACACTTTTTTTTAATGGGGTCCCTTTAATTTCCTTGTCTCAGTATCAGTCTTATAATTCTTATCTTAGATACCTCTTAGATCTTTAATTTTTCTTTAGCTTTTGCAATGAATCTTTCAGTGAAATTATTTGGGGATTTTAAAATCATTTTGGAGTCTTCTGATTGCTGTTTTAATTGCCTGTTTCCCATTCTGTTTGATTTGGGAACACTGACTGTCAATCTAATTGAAACATTTCCCACAATGGCTATTGCAATTCTAGAATTTTGCCACATCTGTAGCTATTCACAGCTCTTAGCACCATAGTTTTTAGACTTTTAGATAAGCAGGTGTGCCAGAAGTTGATGTTCTTAATACTTTGGATTTTAAGCATCCTATTAGCTTAGCTTTTATTTACACAAAACAAGACAAAGGAACTTGTGCACCTTAATATAACAGTAGTAAACAAAAGAAGTTATTGTGGACTGGCCAAGAAAAGGCCATGGGCACCATCAGCAATTCTAAACCAGTAAATGGAGACTGGGAATGGGAAATGGGGAAAGCACTAAACCAGCAAACTACAGTAAACAGGGACTGTGGACTGGAAATTGGGAAAGGACTCCCATGTGGAATCATAGACTCAACCAAGGGCTGAGAACTGGTGCTCTATTAGAGCCTCCTGTTAGTCTAGACTGACCCAATAACCCTGGACTGGAAAGCCAATTAGGTCAGTAGCTCAAAAACAATAAGAGCAAAGCTCAAAACTAGAGGAACTTATCAACAGTCCTAGGAAACCGCAAGAACTCAAAGGGCTTCATGGGACACCATTCCCGTGCTTCTCATTGTCCCCAAATGCCATCAGAAGTTCATTTCAGGTCCCAACACTGCCACCAAATCTGTTAAAAAAACAAAACGCACCCAAGTAAATTTGAAGATCTAATTGGTGTTATTAAATTATTCGTGAATCAGGCAGCATATTGTCTAGCAAGTAGAGGGAAGCTCCACTGAGCTAAACAAAGCAAAGGTTTTTAAAGGCAGAGAGAGTGCATTAAAAGAACAAGAAAGGAATATATTAGTGGGGCACCTGGGTGGCTCAGTAGGTTAAGCTTCCAACTCTTGATTTCAGCTCAGGTCATGATCTCAGGGTCATGAGACTGAGCCCTGCATAGGGCTCTGCACTGGGTGTGGAGCCAGGTTGGGATTCTCTCTCTCCCTCTCCCTCTAGACAACCACCCCCCAAACAGCCCACGCCTTGCACATGCATGCATGTGCGCTCTCTCTCTCAAAAAAAAAAGAAAAAGAGAGAAAGAAGAGAAAAAGAAAGGAATATATTAGCAAGGAATGATTGTTTAGGCAAGGTTACTCTCCTAAGGGGAATGGAAGGGTTCTGTCAATAAGTTTCCTGGTTTTGACCAGGAAATTCTATGTAGACTGCTTAAAGGTAATATTCCCCAGGGTTGAAATTGCAGTTAAGTTAGGTATTAAGTCTTGGTTTACTGATTTGGGGACTTAATCTAAGTGATGCCATTTTGGGCCTGTGGTTTTCTGAAATCATGGAATTGATGCGGGAGCAGAAGACAAGCTGAGGGCAAAGCTGAAGCTGGCAGCCTACAACGCCCCCCCATGTGGTATGTGGGACATTGCTCAGGCACTCCTGGCTGCCCTAAAGGAAAAACAAATGGTTAACTGATAGAGATCACAGTCCTGCTGGACAGGAGTCTCCCTCAGTTTACAAATGTCCTGGTGATTTACAAGGAAGAAGCTTTCTTTTTATTTATTTATTTATTTATTTATTTATTTATTTATTTATTTATTTATTTATATTATGTTATGTTACTCACCATACATTACATCATTAGTTTTTGATGTAGTGTTCCATGATTCATTGTTTGCATATAACACCCAGTGCTCCATGCAGAACATGCCCTCTTTAATACCCATCACCAGGCTAACCCATCCCCCCACCCCCTCCCCTCTAGAACCCTCAGTTTGTTTCTCAGAGTCCATAGTCTCTCATGGTTTGTCTCCCTCTCTGATTTCTCCCCCTTCACTCTTCCCCTCCTGCTATCTTCTTTTTCTTCTCTTTTTTTTTTTAACATATAATGTATTATTTGTTTCAGAGGTACAGGTCTGTGATTCAACAGTCTTACACAATTCACAGCACTCACCATAGCACATACCCTCCCCAATGTCTATCACCCAGCCACCCCATCCCTTCCACCGCCACCACTCCAGCAACCCTCAGTTTGTTTCCTGAGATTAAGAATTCCTCATATCAGTGAGGTCATATGATACATGTCTTTCTCTGATTGACTTATTTCGCTCAGCATAATACCCTCCAGTTCCATCCACATCATTGCAAATGGCAAGATTTCATTCCTTTTGATGGTTGCATAAGATTCCATTGTAGATATATACCACATCTTCTTTATACATTCATCTGTCAATGGACATCTTGGCTCTTTCCATAGTTGGCTATTGTGGACATTGCTGCTATAAACATCGGACTGCACGCACTCCTTTGGATCACTACATTTGTATCTTTGGGGTAAATACCCAGTAGTGAAATTGCTGGATCGTATGGTAGCTCTATTTTCAACTTTTTGAGGAACCTCCATACTGTTTTCCAGAGTGGCTGCACCACCTTGCATTCCCACCAACAGTGTAGGAGGGTTCCCCTTTCTCTGCATCCCCGCCAACATCTGTCGTTTCCTGACTTGTTAATTTTAGCCATTCTGACTGGTGTGAGGGGGTATCTCATTGAGGTTTTGATTTGGATTTCCCTGATGCCGAGCGATATTGAGCACTTTTTCATGTCTGTTGGCCATTTGGATGTCTTCTTTGGAAAAATGTCTGTTCATGTCTTCTGCCCCTTTCTTGATTGGATCATTTGTTCTTTGGGTGTTGAGTTTAAGAAGTTCTTTATAGATTTTGGATACTAGCCCTTTATCTGATATGTCATTTGCAAAGATCTTCTCCCATTCTGTTGGTTGTCTTTTGATTTTGTTGACTGTTTCTTTTGCTGTGCAAAAGCTTTTTATGTTGATGGAGTCCCAATAGTTGAGGGTCCATTTCTGGGCTCTCTATTCTATTCCACAGATCTATGTGTCTGTTTTTGTGCCAGTACCATAGTGTCTTGATGATGACAGCTTTGTAATAGAGCTTGAAGTCCAGAATTGTGATGCTGTCAGCTTTGCTTTTCTTTTTCAACATTCCTCTGGCTATTTGGGGTCTTTTCTGGTTCCATACAAATTTTAGGATTATTTGCTCCATTTCTTTGAAAAAAGTGGATGGTATTTTGATAGGGATTACATTGAATGTGTAGATTGTTCTAGGTAGCATTGACATCTTCACAATATTGGTTCTTTCAATCCATGAGCATGGAACGTTTTTCCATTTCTTTGTGCCTTCCTCAATTTCTTTCATGAGTATTTTATAGTTTTCTGAGTACAGATTCTTTGCCTCTTGGGTTAGATTTATTCCTAGGTATCTTATGGTTTTGGGTGCCATTGTAAATGGGATAGACTCCTTAATTTCTCTTTCTTCTGTCTTGTTTTGGTGTATAGGAATGCCACTGATTTCTGTGCATTGATTTTATATCCTGCCACTTTACTGAATTCCTGTATGAGTTCTAGCAGTTTTGAGGTGGAGTCTTTTGGGTTTTCACATAAACTACCATGTCATCTGCAAAGAGTGAGAGTTTGACTTCTTTTTTGCTGATTCGGATGCCTTTGGTTTCTTTTTGTTGTCTGATTACTGTGGCTAGGACTTCCAATACTATGTTGAATAGCAGTGGTGATAGTGGACATCCCTGTCGTGTTCCTGATCTTAGTGGGAAAGCTCTCAGTTTTTCCCCATTGAGAATGATATTCTCTGTGGGTTTTTCATAGATGGCTTTTATGATATTGAGGTATGTACCCTCTATGCCTATACTCTGAAGAGTTTTGATCAAGAAAGGATGCTGTACTTTGTCAAATGCTTTTTCTGCATTTATTGAGAGGATCATATGGTTCTTGTTCTTTCTTTTATTCATGTATTGTATCACATTGATTGATTTGCCGATGTTGAACCAAACTTGCAGCCCAGGGATAAATCCCATTTGGTGGTGGTGAATAATCCTTTTAATGTACTGTTGGATCCTATTGGCTAGTATTTTGGTGAGAATTTTTGCATCCATGTTCATCAAGGATATTGGTCTGTAATTCTCCTTTTTGATGGGGTCTTTGTCTGGTTTTGGGATCAAGGTAATGGTGGCCTCATAAAACCAGTTTGGAAATTTTCCTTCCATTTCTATTTTTTGGAACAGTTTCAGAAGAATAGGTATTAATTCTTCTTGAAATGTTTGATAGAATTCCCCTGGGAAGCCATCTGTCCTGGGCTTTTGTTTGTTGGGAGATTTTTGATGACTGCTTCAATTTCCTTAGTGGTTATAGGTCTGTTCAGGTTTTCTATTTCGTCCTGGTTCAGTTTTGGTAGTTGATACATCTCTAGGAATGCATCCATTTCTTCCAGGTTATCTAATTTGCTGGCATAGAGTTGCTCATAATATGTTCTTATAATTGTTTGTATGTCTTTGGTGTTGGTTGTGATCTCTCCTCTTTCATTCATGATTTTGTTGATTTGGGTCATTTCTCTTTTCTTTTTGATAAGTCTGGCCAGGGGTTTATCAATCTTGTTAATTCTTTCAAAGAACCAGCTCCTAGTTTCGTTGATCTGTTCTATTGTTCTTTTAGTTTCTATTTCATTGATTTCTGCTCTGATCTTTATTATTTCTCTTCTCCTGCTGGGTTTAGGCTTTATTTGCTGTTCTTTCTCCAGCTCCTTTAGGTGTAGGGTTAGGTTGTGTACTTGAGACCTTTCTTGTTTCTTGAGAAAGGCTTGTATTGCTATATACTTTCCTCTTAGGACTGCCTTTGCTGCATCCCAAAGATTTTGAACAGTTGTGTTTTCATTTTCATCGGTTTCCATGAATTTTTTAAATTCTTCTTTAATTTCCTGGTTGACCCATTCATTCTTTAGTAGGATGCTCTTTAGCCTCTATGTATTTGAGTTCTTTCCGACTTTCTTCTTGTGATTGAGGTCTAGTTTCAAAGGACTGTGGTCTGAAAATATGCAGGGAATAATCCCAATTTTGGTACCGGTTGAGACCTGATTTGTGACCTAGGATGTGATCTTTCTGGAGAATGTTCCATGGGCACTAGAGAAGAATGTGTATTCTGTTGCTTTGGGTTGGAATGTTCTGAATATATCTGTGAAGTCCATTTGGTCCAGTGTGTCATTTAAAGTCTTTATTTCCTTGTTGATCTTTTGCTTAGATGATCTGTCCATTTCAGTGAGGGGCGTGTTAAAGTCCCCCACTATTACTGTACTGTTGTCAATGTGTTTCTTTGCTTTTGTTATTAATTGGCTTATATAATTGGCTGCTCCCATGAGGTGATCCATCTTGTCATAGGGGCACAGATATTTACAATTGTTAGATCTTCTTGTTGCATAGACCCTTTAAGTAGGATATAATGTCCTTCCTCGTCTCTTATTACAGTCTTTGGTTTAAAATCTAATTTGTCTGATATAAGGATTGCCACCCCAGCTTTCTTTTGGTGTCCATTAGCATGGTAAATGGCTTTCTATCCCCTCACTTTCAATCTGGGCGTGACTTTAGGTCTAAAATGAGTCTCTTGCAGACAGCATATCGATGGGTCTTGTTTTTTAATCCAGTCTGTTAGCCTGTGTCTTTTGATTGGGGCATTTAGCCCATTTACATTCAGGGTAACTATTGAAAGATACGAATTTAGTGCCATTGTATTGCCTGTAGGGTGACTGTTACTGTATATTGTCTGTGTTCCTTTCTGGTCTATGTTACTTTTAGGCTCTCTCTTTGCTTAGAGGACCCCTTTCAAGATTTCTTGTAGGGCTGGTTTTGTGTTTGCAAATTCCTTTAGTTTTTGTTTGTCCTGGAAGATTTTTATCTCTCCTATTTTCAGTGACAGCCTAGCTGGATGTAGTATTCTTGGCTGCATATTTTTCTCATTTAGTGCTCTGAATATATCATGCCAGTCCTTTCTGGCCTACCAGGTCTCTGTGGATAGGTCTGTTGCCAATCTAGTATTTCTATGATTGTAGGTTACAGATCTCTTGTCCCGAGATGCTTTCAGGATTTTCTCTTTGTCTCTGAGACCCGTAAGTTTTACTATTAGTTGTCGGGGTGTTGACCTATTTTTATTGATTTTGAGAGGGGTTCTCTGTGCCTCCTGGATTTTGATGCCTGTTTCCTTCCCCAAATTAGGGAAGTTTTCTGCTATAATTTGCTCCAATATACCTTCTGCCCCTCTCTCTCTTTCTTCTTCTGGGATCCCAATTATTCTAATATTGTTTCATCTTATAGTATCACTTATCTCTCAAATTCTGACATTGTGATCAGTAGTTTTTTATCTCTCTTTTTTTTTCAGCTTCTTTATTTTCCATCCTTTGGTCTTCTATATCACTAATTCTCTATTCTGCCTCATTTATCCTAGCAGTTAGAGCCTCCATTTTTTATTGCACCTCAGTAATAGCCCTTTTGATTTCGACTTGGTTAGATTCTAGTTCTTTTATTTCTCCAGAAAGGGTTTCTCTAATATCTTCCATGCTTTTTTCAAGCCCAGCTAGTATCTTTAAAATCGTCATTCTGAACTCTAGTTCTGACATCTTACTAATGTCTGTATTGATTAGGTCCCTGGCAGTCGGTACTGCCTCTTGTACATTTTTTTTGAGGTGATTTTTTCCATCCTGTCATTTTTGTCCAGACAATAGATGAATGAGAGAACAAAATGCGAACAGGGTAACAACGACCCCAGAAAAATATACACTAAACAAATCAGAAGAGACCTGAAACCAGAGGAAAAGAAAGGGAAAGAAAGAAAGAAAAAAAGAAAAAGATAAAAACAAACAAACAAAAAAATAGAATATGATCAAATATGATCAGGCTGGTGCATAGATCAGTGCCACACTAGATTTTGGGTGTAGTTTGGTCTGTTAGAAGAAACTGCCTCCCAAAATTTTAAAGAAAGAAAAACTTATATATGTACAAAAATAAGGGTTAGTACAATGAAGGGATGGAATATGACTGTAAAGATGGAAATTATAAAAAATTTTATAAGAGGAATTGATAAGAAGTTGTTTGGAAAAAGAAAGAAGAGGATTTAAAAAAAAAAAGGAGAGAATGTGATCAGGCAAGAGACTAGAACAAAGCCATACACTAGAGATTTAGGGTATATTTTGGTCTGTTAGAAGAAACTTTATCCCAAAATTTTAAAGACAGAACAACTTAAATATATACCAAAAATAAGGTTAACTACTATGAAGGGATAGAATGTGGCTCTAAAAATGAAAAATAAAAAAAGATTTTTTTAAAAAAGGATTGATAAGATGTTGGTTGAAAGAGGGTAAAAGAAAAATTCAAAAAAAAAGAAAAAGAAAAATTAAAAAATTAGCTTTGAAAGACTAAAGAATCATGGTAAAAAAGCCATGAATTCTATGTGCTGTATTCCCCTAGCGCTGGGGTTCTGCCATTCTCATTGATTGGTAAACTCGATCTTGGCTGGCTGTTCTTGCTGATCTTCTGGGGGAGGGGCCTGTTGCCATGGTTCCCAAATATCTTTGCGGGAGGCGGAATTGCCCTGCCCTTGCGGGTCCGGGCTAAGTAATCTGCTCAGGTTTGCTCTCGGGAGCTTTTGTTCCCTGCAAGCTTTCTGTCCAGCTTTGGAGGATGAGAGTGAAAATGGCGGCCTCCCAATCTCCACCCAGAGGAGTCGAGAACTCAGGGCCCCACTCCTCAGTGCACCCCCAGAGAAAAGCCGTCAGTCACTCCTGTCTCCCTGGTCTCCGGCCACACTCCATGGTCACCTGGCCTGTGACCGACCGAGCGTTTCTATCTCTGGCACCGGACCCTGTATGGAGTCTCCAAACCCAGCAGATGCCTGTGGTGTGCTCCCCGTATCTGCCACTTGTTGGTTCCCTGCTGGAGGAGCAGTGGCCCAACTGTGCTGCAGATCACGGTTTATGGCAACCTCGACCTGAGAGCCCCCTCCTCAGCTCCGTCTCTGCAGCTGGCTTCCCCGATCCAATACCTGGGAGCTCTGCCACACTCAGGCATCCCCGGTCTTTCTGTGACCCCGAGGGTCCTGAGACCACACTGTTCCAGGGGGGTTCCACCTTCCACTTAGCCACTGGAAGGATGTCCCTCAGCAGAGCCGACTTCTAAAAGTTCTGATTTTGTGCTCTGCAGCTCTATCACTTGCTGGTAGTGGCCGACAGAGGCCCCCTCCCCCGCCATCTATCTTCCCGAATATCGCCTCGGATTCACTTCTCTGCACATCCTACCTTCCAGAAAATGGTTGTTTTCTGTTCAGAGAGTTGCTGCTATTCTTTTCTTCGATCTCCTGTTGAGTTCATAGGTGTTCAGAATGGTTTGATTCCTATCTAGCTGAATTCCTGGGACCAGACGAAATTTAGGTCTCCTACTCCTCCACCATCTTGCTCCTCCAAGGAAGAAGCTTTCTTATGAATAGCCTAACTTCCAGAGACCCATAACTCAGTTCCTGAAGCCCTAATATCACCCTCCCCTTCATAAAATTAAGGGAGGCTGAGGCAGAAGGAAATGTAAATAAAATTGAATTTCTTCTAAACCTAAAGCCTATTGACAAAGATGTGTGATAGGAGGAATGTAACATTCCTCCAGGAAACTCCCAACTGTCTTCATGTTAGTGCCTCATTAGAGGGGAAAACAGCCTTGGCTTGACAATAACCAGGCTTCTGGTATCCTGAGAGTCTTCAAGCATATGACAGTCCTTCTGGACACCCCCTTTGTCCTCACCTCCCCAATTCCTGAGTATATATAATCAGCCACTCCTCAAGATCACAGGGCAGCAGCTCTGTCTGCCCACGGGTCCTGTCCCCATGCTTTAATAAACCACCATTTTGCACCAAAGATGCCTCAAGAATTCTTTCTTGGTTGTCGGCTCCGGACTCCACCCCACTGAACCTTACCTATATTCCAAAATTACATCAGAATGAGCTTTAGTACAAGAAATGTGATAAACTAGAAACAGCAGTGGTGGGTGAAAATATTTAGAAAGGAGTCACATCCAGAACTAAGGATTATGAAACCCAATGTATCAATACATAAGAAAATGGACCAGGAGAGGTTGAAGATGGCAGTAAGTTCTGGTTGTCCTTCATTTGGTAAATGATGTTATCAGAAGAAGAGATGAGATGTCTGGCAAGCAATAGCTGATCTCACATTTCAAATGCCCTAATTTCATCCAAAGTATTTCTATTACGAGAAATAACTAAGCCACAACTGAAATGACACACGGGACTCCTTCAGATATTTGAAGATGTTTCCACACACCCCCAAACCTTCTTTTATTCAGGCTAACCATCCCCAATTCCTTTAACTATCCTTCACTTAACATATTCATTATTCTCTGGAAAAACTGCACTTGGTTGTGATTGATTTTATCTCAATATCAAACAAACGTTCCAAAGGTAATCTGACCAAAGGAGAATATGGTAAAACTATCTAACCTTTCCACCCAACACTCTAAAATTTCTTCACTGAGCCAAAGAAAGACGCTGACATTTTCTTTGATGCCCCCCTTCTTTTCTTCATTTCCTTCAAATGAACACATGATGACAAGTAAGGAGAACAATATGCATAATGATGATGATGATAAAATGATGACGCTCAGGGCATCCATGGGTGATAGAGATCTCACAGAACTCCCATAAGCGCTCATGCGGTTAGCAATGAATAGGTTTTGTTTTGTTTGTTTGTTTAACCTGAACCTTATATATACGACAAAGAATATGAGTTGCTCAAGGACCTGCAATTCTAATGCCCAAGTTACTTCCTGGTTTAAATCAGGTAGTGCAAGCTCAGAGTGTTAATGTAGCTTCTAGAGGGGCCTAACTTATCCCCTATATAATGGCCTTACACACTAGGAAATTCTGACTCATACAAAAGGCACAACAGAAAGAAGTACTCAGCATACTGCTCCTATTTGGCACTCTATTGTTTGTTAAATTATACCTTTAGGCTTAATGAAAACTAAAACCTATTTTAAAATATACTTTGAATTCACTGAGTTACAAGTTGAGGTTTGTTTGATGTGGAATGATCATCTCTTTTCTGAAGAGCAACCCAAGTTATCATATATCAGACTATGCCCTCATAGTCAGATTACCAACTAAAACGAGGTAAATCAACGTTAATAATAAACAGGAGGAAATATAGTTGTAGAATGTAAGGTTCAGTGCTATAAGATCTGGTTTGGGGCCATTCCTCTTTTACTGGCTCTACTAGTTAATGTTAAACATCATAAAAATAAAATTAATGAGAAATTAATTATGAAGTAAATAAGGATCATTCATGGCATTAAAACATAAAAGAAATATCAAATACATTAATTATAAACATTGAAAATCACATAAAATGTTAGACAAGAAGTCCTCAAATGTATAGTTTAGAGTAAATGAAACTGGAGACCACATATCCACAGCAGACAGCTACATAGGAAGTTTGTGCAAAGACCATTAGATTGAGATCTAGTGTTTAATGTTCCCTAATTTAGCATGGGTAAGTAATTGCCCTCTTGGGAGGAAGGAAAAAAGCTAGGGGGGAGGGGGAGAGGGAAGAGAAAGGAGAGAGGGAGAAAGGAAGTGAGAGGCATTGAGGCAGGGAGGGAGGAAGAAAGGTCCTTGTAGGAAGTACCACAGTGGCTTATTATAACTTATGAGTTGTCTAGTCGTTCCACATTAGACATCTGCAGGAATAAACCAACCCAGGACACCACAGAATAAATTCCTATACAACTCTGAGCTTCCCAGGCATGCTGTTCATATTCTAGAGAGTTCTGTATTGGACTGTGTGGTAGATCGTTACACTAATGGTTCCAGGGAGCCACACCTCCCAGTGTCCCTGCCCCTGTGTAGTTCCTCCAGTGTTGACTCTGAATGTGGCCCTGTGGCTTTCCTCAGCCAATAGCGTCATCGGCACATGTGCTCCAACACACGGGGACTTGTCCCCTTGGAATGCTACTACTGCCACATGAAGACTCCTTGAGAGTGAGAGGCCACGTGCAGGGAGAGGCCCAGCTGTTCCAGCCTGTCAGGTTTCAGCCAACCCACACGTGTGAGCCCACGCAAGACCCATGGAATAACCATCCAGCCAACTCACAGACCCATGAGAGATATTAAAGTGTTATTATTTAAAGTCACTCAGTTTGAGGGCATTTGTTACACAGTGAGAGATAACTGATACAAGCTAGAAAGAGCAAACCAGAAAACTCAAAATTTCTAATTAAGAAAATGTTCCTAAAATCCTAGAGCCTTAAAATCCCATTATGTGTTCAGCCTCACTGAGGACCCCAACTGCCTCTGTGAGTGCCCCATGAATTCTTACCAATCCTTTACCAATAAGCTATAAAAAAGAGGGAGGGAATGTAAGATAAATTTTATGATAATGTAAAGGAGGAAAACTTTTCTTTTCTTCACTTCTAGGTTTCTTGGATGGCCTAATAATTAAATTGACATAAGATAGATTAACAGGAGAAAAACAAATTTAATTTCATATGCTCATCAAAATATAATATTCAAAGAAGTGACCAAAGCAGGCAACTTTTATATCTTTTAGAACCAATAAATTTGTGAAGAATTGACAAGATAGAGAAGTTTGAGCCTGGGGTAGTACATTAGTGAATTAACAAGGTTTGTTTATATAGTCTTCTCAGCCCTAATCTCTCTTTACCTCCTGGTACAGGGAGGGTACCTTTCACATGGGAGATTTAGTTTCTGCTTTCAGGAGTACAAAGGAGAGTAAGTGTCCTTTTTGCAGTAGCTGTTGCTTAAGTAACTTTAATTTTTAAAAATCAGGCTGCCTGTGTGGCTCAGTTGGTTGGGCAGCTGCCTTCGGCTCAGGTCATGATCCTGGAGTCCTGCTTCTCCCTCTGACCCTCCCCCCTCTCGTGCTCTCTCTCTCTCAATTGAATAAATAAAATCTTATTTAAAAAATCAATATGCCAAAGCGGTACATTTGGGGGCAGCCTGCCCCATCAATGACCATCAGTTTGCCGTACACAAGATGTAGATCCTTCCAGGTTGATGTAATTGGTCTTCTGAATGTTCACAGCTTTGTCTCTGTGGTCTTTGTGGTATTTATACTTTCTACCCCCTCATTAAAGTTATTACAATTGTTTTTATTTATAGCATTTCTCCTTTTTAGATGTTATGCTTATTGCCATCAGAGACTGTTTCTTTTTGTTACCTCCCTCCCCAGCAATAATAGGCATTTATTACATGTTTGACAAATAAGCAGAAGCAATCAATCATTTCCCTTTCACTTTAGCAATGGAAAGTATACACCTGCAGATTTTAAACATGTTAAGTGAGTAGGAAAAGATGGAAAAGCAAGAAGAGAAGAGGAGAGTCATATGTGGCTTCTTTTCTTGTCAAATATCCTGGAAGTAGCCTTTTCAATTCTGTCTAGATATTTTGCCTTACTAACAAAAACTTTTATTATAAAAAACATATACCCTTAGGAAATACTGTGAGGAGTCTAATAAAACAGAATTCCAGTCTAACTACAATATCTGTTAAGTTGGATCAAGATGAAAATTTAAAAAAACAAATATTTTCTCACAACATTTTCAGACCTCACTAAGAGCTCTCTCAAGGGAGTACTACATTCTTTGCCTTGATTTGTGTGCTCAGAAATCCATCTTTGTTGTGCCTTCAGTTCTTTATTAAGCAGGAGGGAGATATGAAATGAATAAAATGAATGAGTTGATCCAAAGGAGTTTATAATCTAGTTGGACAACCAAGGACAATAAAACTATTAAATAATAATTTGAGATGGTACATGACTAAAATTGCAAGACGAATCATAATAATAATCCTTTGGGCCAGAGTTTTAGAAATGCTATGTATTTAAAAACAATAGTTACTCATATGTGTGTCATTCACATCCTAGGGATAAGAGATTTATGTCTTATATAAATAAGATATAAGATAATGTAATGAATGATCATTTGAAAAATAATAAAAACTCAAAGGAAAATAAATATAGAGGTATATGATTCTGTGGCAGGATAATAATATCATCCCCATAAATTATCCCCTCCTTTCCTACAGAATAGTATCTCATCTCAGAACATTCAAGTTAAAGGAGCCATTCCTGGGATTAAGATAATTCCGTAAAACATGTTGAAAATTTCTTAGGCTACAAAGCCTAAATTGAGCTTACCCTGACTATTCAGAGAGGTACTGATTCTTCCTGGGCAAGCCCAAATTTAGAGTCATTCATTTATTCAACAAACATGTATTAAGGACCTATTCCATATCACGAACTGGGCTAGACTCTGGGGATGCAAATATAAGAAGACGAAGTTCCAGCTTTACTCCGCATGCAGGAGTAGAACGTAGGGGAAAGAGCCTTGGACTGAATGTTAGAAGTCCTGAATCCCAGCCCTGGTCCCACCACTACCCGTTTACTATACAGCAGTACAGTTTACTGTGTTTACTGTGTGAACTAGGCAAATCATTGAACTGGCCTGTAACTAAGTGTCTTCATTTGTCAATTAAGATCAAAGGCCTACCTCACCAAACATGTTGTGAGAACTGAATGAAATAATCGTTTTAAAGTGCTCTGACATGTTAATCTGTACAGATTTATGGTGCCATTATCCTTTACAGCACACACAGAGGACCAAAAGTTATTTCTATCTGTTAAGTGTCATCTCTTTAATGGCATATGTTACGTCCTTAAGTGTAACTAGGACATTTTATTTGATTTTATTTTTAAGATTTTGTTTACTTATTTGAGAGAGAGAGTGAGCATAAGCAGGGGGAGAGGCAGAGGGAGCAGAGGGACAAGCAGACTCCCTGCCGAGCAGGGACCCCTATGCGGGTCTTGATCCCGGGAACCCAAGATCACAACCTGAGCCGAAGGCAGACGCCACCCGGATGCCCCCCGGGCGCCCCAGGAAATATTATTTTAAAAAACAGATGATTTGAGTCTTTTGTTCCTGGGCATTTAACTAGACTTTTTATTCAGCCAATTTAGGAGGGCTGCCCACCATGTAGCAAAACTAACAATAGCCTTCATGCTTTTAGAAGAGGCATGTCAAGATGGCAGCTTAGGAAAATCCTAAACTTACCTCCTCCCATAGATAAAACAAGCATATAGCTACATATACAACAATTCCCTCTAAAAAAACACCTGAAAACTAGCTCAGCAGGTCTTCCACAACCAAGAATTAAAAGGGCACATCCAGATGGGTAAGAAAAACAGAGACACAATCTCTCCAAAAACCCCACCCCCCACATGTGACCCACACACACCAGGAGGAGTTGGGAGGGATCTCCTACACACAGAGCTTCTCTCTGAGAAGCAAAGGGTTTGTGCTCCACATCCAGCACCCCAATCCTTGGGACCTAACCTGAGAGATAAGCTCCCAAAACATCTAGCTCCAAAAACCAACAAAGCTTACATCCAAGAGAAACATAGGGCTCCGGGGAATGGGAATTCGGCTCTTAGAAGGCTCATGCACAGACTCTTGATCCAGGACCCGGCACAAAAGTAGCAGACTGAAAAGCATCTAGAGCACATGTGAGGGAGATTCATTTGCTAACACTAAGGCATCTGCCCAAGGGCCAAAAGCCTGTCAGGACTCTCTGGGGACAAAGGCACTAGAAGATGCTATTTTGGGCACTCTCCTTCTACCTTCTAGTGCCAACAAAGGCAGGCAGCGTCTTTACACTTTCTCTCTACTGAGATGGCACCAACCCACTGTGTGACCCGGTGGGCTAGTGCCCTGCCCCTCCCTGTTGTTCCTGTGGTTGCTGCTGGACTCAGCAGGTCTGAACAATCAGAGAGACGGTTTGAGAGATAATCAAGAGCTAGGGCAAGGTTAAAGATAAGGTTCATCTCCTACACAGGGCTACTCCTTCAAGACTAAAAGAGGTAGCTGTTTCACTTAATACATAGAAACAAACACAGATAGTCAGCAAAACAAGGAGACAGAGGAATATATTCCAAATGAAAAAAACAAGATAAAACCCCAGAAAAAAAGAGCAAAGTTTTAGAATGCTTACAAATTTTACTTGCTATTAACTTAAAATAGACCATTATATATCCATCAACATGATATACCACATTAATGAAATGAAGATTGAAAATCATATAATCATCTCAATAGATGCATTTGACAAAATTCAACATACACTCATAAAAACTCTCAGCAAAGTGGGTATAGACAGATTGTACCTCAACATAATAAAGGCCATATATGGGAAGCCTTCAGTCAACATCATATTCAAATAGCAAAAAGCTGAAAGCTTTTCTTAAGACCAGGAATAAGACAAGGATGCCCACACTAGGCAGTTTTATTCAACATAGTATTGGAAGTCCTGGCCAGAGCAATTAGGTGGGAAAAAGAAATAAAAATTATCCAAATTGGGAAGGAAGAAGTAAAACCATCACTATTTGAGGATATGGTTTTACATAGAGAAAACCCTAAAGATTCCACCAAAAAACTGCTAGAACTAATAAACAAATTCAGTAAATTCGCAAGGTATAAAATCAGTGTACAGGCATACCTTGTTTTATTGTACTTCACAGACATTGTGTTTTGTACAAATTTAAGTTTTGTGGCAAGCCTACATCAAGAAAGTCTATTGGCACAATTTTTTAACAGCATTTGCTCACTTCTTGTCTCTGTCACATTTTGGTAATTCTTACAATATTCCAAACTCTATCATTTTTATCATATTTGTTATGGTGATCTGTGATCAGTGATATTTGATGTTACTACCGTAATTATTTAGGGACACTATGAACCACACCCATATAAAACAGCAAACTGAATCAATAAATGTGTGTGTTTTGACTGCTTCATCAACTGGCTATTCTTCTGCCTCTCTCTCTCCTTGTGCCTCTATTTCCAGAGGCACAACAATACTGAAATTAGGCCTATTAATAACCCTACAATGGCCTCTAAATGTTCAAGTGAAAGGAAGAATCAATCAATGTGGCAAACTACATTGTTGTCTTGTTTTAAATTGTCATAGCCACCCCAACCTTCAGCAATGACCACCCTGATCATCCAGCAGCCATCAACATCAGGGCAACACCCTCTGTCATTAAACAGATTTCAATTCACTGAAAGTTCAAATGATAGCATATTTTATCAATAAAGTATTTTTAATTAAGATGTGTACATTGCTTGTTTAGGCATGATGTTATTGCAAACTTAATAGAGTACAGTATAGTGTAAACAGAACTTTATATATGCACTGGAGAACAAAAAAAATTATTTGGATTGCATTACTGTAATATTTATTTTATTGTGGTGGTCTGGAACTGAACTTGTAATATCTGTGAAGTATGCTTATATGAAAATCTGTTGTGTTTTTATACACTAACAATGAACTATCAGAAAGAGAAATTTTTTGTTAGATTTTATTTATTTATTTGTCAGAGAGAGAGAGAGAAAGAGAGCACAAGCAGGGGGAGTGGCAGGCAGAGGGAGAAGCAGGGTCCCCACTGAGCAAGGAACCCAAAGCAGAACTCGATCCCAGGACTCCGGGATCATGACCTGAGCCAAGGACAGTCACCTAACAGACTGAGCCACTCAGGCATCCCTCAGAAAGAGAAATTAAGAAAACAATCCCATTTACAATTGTATCATAAGAATAAAATACCTAGAAATAAATTTAACCAAGGAAGTCAAAAAGACCTATACACTGAAAAATGTAAGACACTGATGGAAGAAACTGAAGAAGACACAAATAAATAGATATTCCATACTCATGAATTGGAAGGACCAATAATGTTTAAAAATCAATATTGTTAAAATACCCACATTATGCAAAACAATCTACAGATTCAATGCAATTTCCAATAAAATTCCAATGTCATCTTTCACAGAAATAGAACAAACAATCCTAAAATTTGTGTGGAACCACAAAAGATCTTGAATAGCCAAGGTAGCTTGAGAAAGAAGAACAAAGCAGGAGGCATCACACTTCTGGATTTCAAACTATATTACAAAGCTATAATAATCAAAACAATATGGTATTGGCATAAAAACAGACACACAGATGAATGAAATAGAGAGCCCATATGAATATGGTCGATTAATTTATGACAAAGGAGACAAGAATATACAATGGGGGAAAGGAGAGTCTCTTCAATAAATGGTGTTTGGAAAACTGGACAGCCATGTGCAAAAGAATTGACCACTTTCTTATACCATACACAAAAATTAACTCAATACAGATTAAAAACCTGAATGGAAGACGAGAAACCATAAAACTCCCAGAAGAAAACAAATTGTAAGCTCTTTGACATCACTCTTGGCAATATTTTTTTTTTATCTGACTCCAAAAATAATGGCAACAAAAGCAAAAATAAACAAATGGGACTACATCAAATTAAAAAGCTTCTGCACAGTGAAAGAAACTATCAACAAAATTAAAGGGCAATCTACTGAATGGGAGAAGATACTTGTAAATCATATATCTGATAAAGGGTGAAAATCCAAAATATATTAAGAACTTATACAACTCAACAACAACAACAACATAAACAATTCAACTAAAAAATGGGCAGAGGATCTGAATAGACCTTTTTCCAAAGAAGACATACAAATGGCCAACAGGCACATGAAGAAATGCTCAACTTCACTAATCATCAGCAAAATTAAAATTAAAACCATGATTATCTCCCATCTGTCAGAATAGCTATTATCAAAAAGACAAAAAATAATAAGTATTGAGGACATGGCAAAAAGTGAACCGTTGTGTACCCTCAGTGGGAATGTGAATTGGTGAAATCACTATGGAAAACAATATAAAGCTCCCTCAAAAAATTAAAAATTGACTACCATATGATCCAGCAATTCCAATTCTGGGTATTTATGTAAGGAAAATGAAAAACACTAGCTCAAAAAGATATCTGCACCCTGATAGTCATTGCAGCATTATTTACAATAGCCAAGATATGAAAACAATGTAAATGCCTGTCAGTGGATGAATGGATAAAGAAATTGTGGCTGGTCTGTTTATCTATCTATCTATGTATCTATCTATCATCATCATCTATCTATCCATCTACAGCGGAATACTACTCAGCCACAAAGAAGAATAAAATCTTGCCATTTGCAACATGGATGGACTTTGAGGGTATTATGCGAAGCAAAATAAGTCAGACAGAGATAGATAAATAGCATATGATTTCACTTATATGTGGAATCTATTAAAACAAAACAAAACTCATAAATACAGAGAATAGATTGGTGGTTGCCAGAGGGGAGAGGAGTTGGGGGGTAGGTAAAATGGGTGAAGGAGACCAAAGGGTACAAACTTCCAGTTATAAAACAAAGTCATGGAGATGGAATGTACAGTGTGATGACTAGTCAATAATATTGTATCACATATTTGAAGGTTGTTAAGAGTAATCTTGACAGTTTTTATCAAGAAAAAAAGTTTTTGTAACTTTATATGAGGATGGGTGGTAACTAGACTTATTGTGATGATCACTTTATAATGTATACATATATTGAATCATTATGTTGTGCACCTGAAACTAATATAATGTTACATGTCAATTTTACTTCAATTAAAAAAATAATTGGGCCATGAAAAGCACTCAATAAATGCCAAATAAACACACACACACACATACACATATACACACACATCATGCTTTCATGTCCAGTACTGGCCAGAAATTCTTCTTCCTCCATTAAAGACTCTTCAAAATCATGTCTGGATGCCAGATGCACTCTTCCTTCCTCTGTTGTGTGAACCACTCCCCTACAGGAAAGGAGTGTGGAGTTGAGGCTCCACAGGAAAGCACCAAAGGAAGGCTCACTTAAGAAATCAACTAAGTTATGTATTCATTTTTTAAATTCACCTACATTCTCTTTATTCTTTTGGTATTGATTCTTTTATTCCTTCTCATTTTTTCCCTTCCTTCTCCTTATGCTTCCTCCTTTGGTCAGAACCTAACAATCAGAATTGATTTGTTGTTTCATCAATACCTACTTATTATACTTCAGAGGGCCTCAGCCTTAGCTTTGTTTCCTCCAGAGGGGGCTTGAAAGTTTAATGTGGTATCTGCAGGTCTTGGACTGTGAGCCCAGGGCTGTGAGTAGAGACTGGAGTGGGATCCTGTACCCCAATAGCTGGTCCCGAGCTAGTACAGCCTTGAGGGCAGTTCCTGTACACCTTTTCATCAAGGCACAAAGGTGCTTTATGTTAGGAGAGAAACACAGGTAGTGGTTCCCTTCATGCTTTCCTGAATTTAGTAAGGCAAATGAGCTAGTTACTTTAACATGGTATATTAACCCTGTAAAGATGTGTCAGAAAATTTTTTTTTAATTTTGGATATGCCACTGATTAGATAGCTCTGTGATTGTTAACCTTGTTTTTGCCTTATTTCTTTCAGCTGCAGAATGGGGTCCAGATAATATCTAGATTCCTTCTCGTCCTAAACATTGTATGATTTACATCTTTTAATGAGAACTTATAAAGATGTAGTGTTTAATCCCAATGAGGGTTGGCAAATGTGGTTATATACATTCTATATGGGTACAGACTCCACAAGGGAAAGTCTGCCCCCTTTCACATTTCTCTATTTGTATAGTATGATCTGTCATTTATTGGCCATAACTTTCTACTATACTAGATGCTGTACAAATTTCTTTGTCATTAAAATACTAACATGCCAATAAAAACCAACTTTCTGTCATGAACTTAACAATGACACTCACCACTGTGGCCATAGGCCGGCTCTTACCTAACATACCCTTAGGAAGAGGCAAAGTGTGTCACCTTACCCAAGGGTAGAATGAACTCCAATTTCCAGTTGGAGAAAAGTCTTCAGGCAAACAGTATAATGGAGGGAAATGGTTTGGTGGAGAGGGCAAGACTTGCTATGGGGCAGAACTCGAGCTACCTCCAGGAAAGATAAGGAAGTGACTGAGAACACCTGGAGCCCTGGTGTGAGTGGGAAGTCTTTGGTCTAGAGAGGGAAGTGCTTTCCTCAACTAGATGGCCAGAGGGAACATCTGGGTTTCATAACCAGGAAGCAGTGAAAGGAAGGAAAGAAGTGAAAATTAGATATTTTGAGGCAGCCACAAGGAGCCAGACACTGTCACTTGTTGCATTGCATTTAAATAACAAGCTGGGTTTGGTGGACCATCCATTTCCAGACAAGGTTGGGGCATTTAACTTTAGGACCCAAACCTGACAGATGAATGTCTACCTTCATGTTTGTTTTAGGAAAGTCTAGGGATTTCCTTCAAAATCCATAACCAATTAATTTTGTTTCCATATATTTTAGTGGTTCTCAAGCTTGGCCACACATTGGGGTCTCCTGGGAGGCTTTGAAAAAAATGTTGCTGTCTGTGTGCCATCCCATTCCAATCAAATAAGAACCCCTTGGGAGAGCAGGCAGAGGGACAAATAGTAAATCTCCCTAGGTTACTTTCATATGTGCTTGAGACTACTTCTATGCTCACTGGCAGTGAACCCGTGTAAAACTAGAATGAATTTGTATGCTTTTTGCAAAGATTGCAAGAAGAGAGATGTTAGGAAATCAAAACCTGATTCTGAATCTGGTCCAAGGAAGAGATGAGACTTTGGTTTGTTAGTATTAGGAGACTTACTCAGAGCTACCTGGGCAGGTCCAGGGAATGCTACAATACTAGCAAAATCTTGTTTCTGCTCCTTTCTCAGAGCTTCGATCTGTAAAAAACAAAACGAAACAAAACAAAAACAAAAAAACAGCACTGGTTAACACAGCTGTTCACAGATGTCCCATATTACTTGGGGTAGAAGTTGTCCAATTTCATCCACAAGCCTCAGATCAGTGGTTCCTCTGGGCCACAGGCTGCTTATCACTGCATTACAGAAATATAAGAAACACAGAATGCCCTAACAGTAACTCAGAGCATGGATTTTCAGGAAATATGTTCATAAAGGTAATTCAGGGAAAAACACTAAAATTAGAATATTTCAAAGATGAATGTAAAGACCAACAATTTATCTTGATATTTATGAGAATTAAAAAATAAAAGCCCACATAGAGTCATAAAGAAATGAAAATAGTTCAAAATTAAACCTGCTAGCAGAAAACTGAAATCATAGTACATCTTCAATATATTTTTTTATGATTGATGACTTAAGAGAGATTCATTTTGAGATCTGATTAATTTTTAGTAAAGTTGAAATGTTTTAGTCTTTTTCTTTCATATCTACTTCACATTCACTGTGGGACAAATGTATAACTTCTTTAAGAATTAAAAATGTGGTTGGGGGCACCTGGGTGGCATCTGCCTTTGGCTCAGGTCATGATCCCAGGGTTCTGGGATTGAGCCCTGTATCAGGCTCCTTGCTCAGCAGGGAGTGGGCTTCTTCCTCTCCCTCTGCCTGCCACTCCCCCCTGCTTGTGCTTTCTCTCCCTCTCTCTGTCAAATAAATAAATAAAAACCTTTAAAAAGTGTGGTTGAGGTTTCTGATGTTGATGACAAAATATGACAGGAAAAATATTATTGGTGTTTATCCTATTTTATTTTTACAAAGAAAATATCTGAGGGTAACTTCCATTTCTGTGGAACATAAATTGACCTTTACTCATGGAAAGTGAAACGTCTTTCTGGCAGCAACAGGAATTCTGTGTTGCGCATCTCCAAAGGGTGCCTTACACTTTGTAGTCTCTGCTTGGCGTCCCTCCAGTGGTACAGTACCACACCTGAGTAGCAGGGTTCTTGAACAACATTCTAAATGGAACATCAATTAATGTCTATTAACATGTAGGCTATTTGTTTCATGGTCCATTACCACAAATAAATGACAAATTTAAAAAAACTAGCATACAGTAAATAGATATTTAGTTTTTCTCTTGGAACACTGGTCCTGATGGGCATTGGGGCACTCCTGAACCATGTGCTGGGGGCACGCATGGTGCCTGTCTCTGACCTGCCAATGGCCAGCCAGCAGTAGGTGCTCAGTACCCGTGTCCTCCCAAGGCCTGGTTGTCCAGACCTCCCATCTATCATGAGTGTTGCCAGCACATGAGGGTAGCAGTCCTCCCCATAGTCCATCCTAGGTCACAGAATGGGGGAAATGTTTTCTATTGAGAGGACTGGCCCAAAGGGAGGATAAAAGTAATTGAGGGTCTCATGAGTAAATAACAGAGCCACTTGATGTTTTTTGGAATAATCTGAAACATTTTAATTGTCTACTTTTGAATTTAAGGGAGGGGCGCCTGGGTGGCTCAGTCGGTTAAGTGTCTGCCTTTGGCTCCGGTCATGATCCCAGGATCCTGGGATCGAGTCCTGCATTGGGCTCCCTGCTCAGTGGGGAGCCTGCTTCTCCCTCTGCCTCCACCAGCCGCTCCCCCTGCTTGTGCACTCTCTCTGTCAAATAAATAAAAGCTTAAAAAAAAAAGAAATTAAGGGAAAAATACATTTTCTGCTGCAGATTATGCCACTAAAAGAGAAAATACTGGGAAATGGGAGAGAGGAAACAAAAAGGAAGGTGCTAGAGGATAAGGGGGACAAAGTAAAGATGGAAAAAGAACTACAGAAATAAGAGGAGGGGAAGGGAGATACTTACAAATACAGGAAAGAGGCACAGGACAAGAAGGATGGGAGGGAAAAGGGAGAGAAAAAAGAAGAGATACCAGGCTCCACATTGAGTGAATGATTACAGTATTTGTGTGCAGTCGGCATTCATTTGGGCAGTCAACATCCATTCAACTAACACGCACTGAACACCTGTTGTGTGCCTGGGTGTTGGGTAAGATTCAAACTGCATAGGATTACTCCTTGCGATCAAGACGTTTATGATTTCAAAGAGGCATAAAACATACATGCAGCTATGTATGCCAAGGATGGCAGCAGGAGGCCTGGCTGTCTGCTCTCTGCCATCCTCCAGTGTCACCACAACGCCCAGCACTTAGGGAGGGTTCATTACCTGGTTCTTGGATGTGTTAAATGCTAACTTGTGATACAAGTGCTATAAACATAGAGGAGGCAGGGGTTGCTTCTGGCTGAGGAGAGGGTAGACAGGAAAGGGTTCCCAAAGATTGATCCTTGAAGAATAGGTAGGATTTTTATAAGCGAAGTTATAGGGCAAGATGTTTTAATTAATTAGCTAATTAATTAACTAATTAATTAATTAAAGTAGGCTCCACACCCAGCATGGAACCCAATGCATGGCTTGAACTCATGACCATGAGATCAAGACCCAAGATGAAATCAAGAGTTGGATGCTTAACCAACTGAGCCACCCTGGTGCCCCTGGGGCAAGACATTTTAGACAAAGGCCACAATGTGAAGCTGCAGAGCCTATGTAGGTTTAAGAGCCTGGAAAATGCCAGATTATCTGAATGCAGGGTTTGTATTAGGAAGATGATAAAGCTGAGGAAGATTGATGCTAGATTGTCCTGGTCCTTGAAAGTTGCAGGAGGTTTAGTCTTACTTGAGACAAGAAGGAGTGAGCATCAAAGAATTTTAGCAACCAAATATGAAAGATTAGAGTTAATGTTTAAAAAAGACTAATTTGGCAACTGCATTCAGAAATGTTTGACCTGGAGAGCCTGGAGCAGAATTTCTGAAAGCATGAAACGTATGTAACTCCATCTTTGATCTAATTACTTGGAGTGCTTACTGCCTGGGCCTCACAGACATTATATTCCCCAGGTGTGGAGTGAGGTCCTGGATCTGCATTAAATTAGTTATCCAGTACATGAAATTTTCTGTACACAAAAGCTATCTAAAACCGGCTTAGAAACAAGACCAATGAGGAGGTATATTAGTTATCCATTGCCATGTAACAAATATCCTCAAACTTAGTAGCTTAATACACATTTACACACATTTACTACCTCAATGTTGTAGGTCAAGAATTGGAGAGTGGCTTAATTAGGTGGTTGCATGAATTTGCACTGAAGCCATAAGCCAATGCAGCAGTCATCCAAAGGCTTGACTAAGGCTGGTGGATTCACTTCTAAATTCATTCTGTGGCTGTTGGCTCAGAGTCCTCAGTTCCTCCCCAAAGGTTTGCTCATGACATAGCAGTTGGCTTCCTTCAGAATGAAAGATCCGAGAAAGACACACACACACACACACACACACACCAATGCAAGCTACAAGATCTTTTTTTTAATTATTATTTTTTTTAATTTCAACCTTTATTTTTAAATGTTAAACTTACTACAGGCTGATCAAGAAAGATCAAATACGACTTCTTTAAACATGCAATATTTGAAATTAGAAAATTCTGGCTTAAAAACTAGTATTTTTTAAGTTGCAAGAGCATTTCATGAAGATGTTGCCCATTTCGAAGAGTGAATAAGATCTCTCTCTTCTTTTTTATTTTATTTATTTATTTATTTATTTATTTATTTATTTATTTATTTGAGAGAGAGAGAGAGAGAGAGACAGAGCACAAGCAGAGGGAGCTGCAGGCAGAGGGAAAAGCAGGATCCTTGCCAAGCAAGGAGCCCGATATGGGACTCAATCCCAGGACCCTGGGATCATGACCTGAGCCAAAGGCAGTTGCTTAACCGACTGAGCCACCCAGGCATCCCTCTCTCACTCTTCTTTTTAAGACCAGCAAAGACCAGGGATATATTTCTTTGGGTTTTCCAAATATTCCATCAGTTTCCTCTCCCCAGACAACACCTTTGTTTTTGTTAGCATCAGAATAAGAAAATCCTGGTGTTTGTCCTGTTTTTCACCCAAAGAGGCCCCAGAGATTTGGACCAGTCTTGTGTTTTCCACTTTTTTCCACTGTGTGGCACTGAGCACATTTTTGAATAAAGATCTTCTTGCCTGCTTCAGCATCTCCCATTTCGCTCACAGTGTCAGCAGCTCTGCCCACTGCCTGCCTGGAGAACATTTAGCAGTCACCCAGGCAATATGCGCTGCAAGGTTGAGGCTGGTGGTCCCACAGTAGTGCCTCAAAGACCTGCGCTGGAGGCCCAGCCTGGCATGCGTTTACAGGTCTTCCATAACCTAATCTCAGAAGTGACATACGAGGAGGTGGGGATGGATCACTGAGGCTAACTTGGAGTCTAGGTACCACAGAAAGCAAAATCCAAGGTCTGAGCCTGAAGTTGTAACTTGAAATTACAGTACGTGATGTGAAATAATATAAGCTAATGTGTTTGAACACTCACCACATCCAGGAACTATTCTAAGCACTTTACATGTATTATCTCATTTAATCCTCACAACAACTTCATTGTTATTACCCAGAAGGGAAAACTGAAGTACAGAGAGGTTAGTAGCAAAATGGGAGCACTGCTATAAAGAAGGACTTATCAGGACACGAACAGAATTTGAGTGTGGGGGAAGGTAACTGGCTGTGACCAGTGTCATATGGAAATTTTACTGGCTGATGAACCACCCTTTATAGTTCTTCAACTGCTCAATCCATGCAGTGTTAGGATTCATTTTCAGCTGCTACCCAGGGGCAAATGACAGTCCAGCTAAAAGCACCCACAGGCCATTCATTTAATAAGCAGTGGGAACCAAACCTAAACCAGAAATTCTCCCCTGATAGGATCCCTAGAATGGTTCCTAAATAGCTAGGTCTCAAGGACTCATCTCTGCCCCCAAGGCTCTTTCTAACTTTGAGTATCTTCTGCAGTCTGGAGAGGTTAGGAACAAGAAAGTCTCATTTTTGAAGGAAGCAAATCAGACCCCTGAATTTATCAAGTAGACTGTGGAGAGGACTCACTCTCATTGTGCTCTCACTCCCACAATGCTCACTGTTTATTACATTTCTCCCCAACATGTGCAATCTGGGGGTTGCCCAAAGCAGGCTGTTCTTCTGCACACATTCTGAATGTTCCTCCACAACGGAAAATGCCCTCCAATGTTTCTACTCTGCTTCTGCCGAACTTTCCCGTACTCAGTCAGCTCCTCCCTTCATGCACCACCCCAACCTGTTCTTGCTGCAATTCACAAGATTCCTTTACCTTCTTCCCTTTTCATTTTTCCTTCTCTGTTGTTTACAGTCTCCATCTTTCCAACCTTTTGCCTCCTTGATCCTGTCCTACAAAGCCACACCGGTACTGACAAGTGTCTGAGTGTCTGATAAATTACCTAATGTCAACAAAAAGGAAAAAAAGTAAACTCCAGAGACCTGAGGGGTGAGCTGACTTGGCCTGCTGGGACTCAGTGTAACTGAGAAGGGCCTCCCCGCCTCCTCCGCAGGCTCCACCTTGCAGGAAACCTTGAGCTCTGAAGTGGAGAGGGGGCCGGGCCCGCTGATACTTTAATAAGTTCCGCAGGTCCCGAGATGGCGCGACAGGCCTTCACAGACTGCAGGTGGAGGGCAGTGGCCTTGCCGCCCCAGACCCCCGGCAGCTCGGGGCAGCGTGCGGTCAGACAGCGGGGCCGGGATGCAGGAGGCCGCGCGGCCTCGCAGACGTCTGGCCCTGGAGCGTCTCCAGGTGCCCGGGCGGGGCCGTGAGCGCCCAGTCAGTCACTCCGGCATGTGGGCCGCGGGTGGGGCGGCGCGGGCGGGCCGGGGCTGAGGGACACTGTTTGCCAACACCTCAGCCGGAGTGTTTGTCCAGCCAGCCTGTGCGGCTCGCCGGCACCTCTGCCTTGCCCTCCCTTCCTTCCCCGACAGCTTCTGGCGGCCCAAGTGGACGTGGTGTTGCTTCGTCAGCCTCCGAGGCGAGCGCAGGGCCCTGCACCGGTAGGTGCCTGGGGTGGGCGAGGGAGGGCCAGAAACGGGAGGGCGAGAAGACTGGGTGTGTTGTCGGGGGGGGGGGGGGCTCGAGGGGGAGCGCGGAAGGCGCGGGGGTGAGGGGCATTGGGGGAGGCCCGCGGCGACGCCTGGGCCCAGGCCGGCCCGCGCCCCTCCCGAGGGCCCCCTCCACCGCGGCCCGGGCGGGCGGCCGGTGTCCGGTGTCCGGTATCGGTGTTCGGTGTCTGGAGCCGCCGGCGGGTGAGAGGCCGGGGCGTGTGGCCGCGGTAACGGGGAGTCCCGAGGGGGGCTTAGGCCGCAGCGCACTCGGGAGGTCTGGGGGCAATTCTGGGGCGCCGGGCGGGCCTCCGTGTGCCTGAGGGGTGTGCGTGCGCACGTCACTGAGCCCGGGGCGGGCCAGCGGTGGCCGCGTGGGAGGGTCGGGCTAGCCTAGAACTTCTGGACTCTAGCAGAACAGCCCCGGCGCCCCGCGGGTCTCGCGTGTGTCCCGGCCTCCGGGGCTCCTGCACGCCCACCCTCCCGCCGGCCCGCGACGGGCGCCCCCGCCTGCGCCCTCGCAGCGACTGCACCCGCGGACGAGCGCTCCCACGCACGTGGGGTAGGGCCGTGCGGGCCTCCCTCGCCCCAGACCTTCTGGGAGAGGCCCGGGAACCGGTTTCCCAGCGCGCCGGCACGCAGGGCTGCCCTGTGGGGTTCGGGCGCCGCGGGGGGGCGGGAGGGGTTCGGCTTCAGGGCCGCGCGTCGCCGCCCGCCCGCTGGAAGGTAGATAGACCCAGACGGTGGCCCCAGGCAACCCGGCGACGGTCTTCTTCAGCCAGGTGGGCACCCCTGGCCGCCCCTGCCCTCGGGGTTCACGCGGGCGCCTGAAGGGGTGGGCGTGGAGATGCTAGTTTGTCGGTCTTCTGAGTTGTCATTCCCTTCGCAGGGGTCACAGAAAAGAAGCAATGCACCTCTCTCTAAACTTAGGCTCCTCAGCTCCTAAAAGGTGTTTTGTTTTGTTTTTTTGAAGTAAACTCTACCCCGAGGTCGGCTCGAACTCAGGACAAGGAGATCGAGAGTTGGGTGCTCTACCGACTGAGCCAGCCAGGCACCCCTCTAAAAGGCTTTTGATTGCCTGCTTACCAGAAACAACTTGAAGCTTTTAAAAGTAAATAAATAGGGGCGCCTGGGTGGCTCAGTCGTTACGCGTCTGCCTTCAGCTCAGGTCATGATCCCCGGGTCCTGGGATCGAGCCCCACATCGGGCTCCCTGCTCCACGGGAAGCCTGCCTCTCCCTCTCCCACTCCCCCTGCTGGTGTTCCCTCTCTCACTGTGTCTCTCTCTGTCAAATAAATAAATAAAATCTTAAAAAAAAAAAAAAAGTGAATAAATAAATGAAAGGCATATGTGGGCATAGATTTGGTACATGAGTGGAATTTTCTAGATAAATCCGTATGTACAGTAACTTCAAATTTCTGAAGAATGGTATATATGTACAAAACTTATCAAATTGCTGTCACCTCTGGTAAATTCATTTTATCCTCAAAAATAGCCCTTTTGCAGATAAACTTTATTAGGTAAAGTTGAATAAGATAACTGAAAGTATGAAAATGGTTGGCCATTTTAAAAGAAGTAGAATTCAAACTATATTCTTTTTTTTAAGATTTTTATTATTTATTTATTTACTTATTTGGGAGAGAGAGAGCAAGTTGGGGGGAGGAGCAGAGGGAGAGGGACAAGTAGACTCCATGGTCAGTGCAGAACCAGAGGTAAGGGCTGGATCCCACCACCTTGAGATCCTGAGCCAAGCCAAGAGTGGGCTGCTTAACTGACTGAGCCACCCAGGCGCCCCCAAACTATATTCTTAATATTAAGGTCTTACTGCCCATATACATTATTGCTATGGTTTAGGCTTTATCTCAGGCTTTTCCTCCCCTAAGGTCTCAGAGTCATTAAAAGCACAACTTTTATTTTGTTGAGCAGGGCTATGGAAGATATGAGAATCAGGCCAAATCTGTGGTATCCTGGAAAACAACTGATCCTATCACCCTTTAGAAATAAATAGCAGATGTGGACTTGTCGCTTGTCATTTCTCTTTTTTTAAGTAAGGTGCTATACAAGAAGAAAACCGAGTTAGCTTTTCCTTTTTTTGGATCTTGAATAACTGGAAGTTTGCTGCACTCAGTTTGTTAGATGGGGATAGTCATTCTAAGTTTGAATCGATGTCAGTGGTTGTCCTGTGAGGGAGTGAAAGTGGGAAAAACCCTGGTTAGTTTCCTTCTTCCTATTTCCTCAACCCTGGCTCCACTTGTCTGTGCAACTTCACATAGACTCTATGACATAGTCTTCAAATTACAAAGATGTATAGGTAGGCCCTCATTTCACAGATGAGAAAACAGAGTAGTGAAATGACAGCTGAAAGTCATGCCGCTCTTGGATGGGAGTCATACAGCTCTTGAGAAGCCCACGTTGGGGTCCTTGCTGGGTGTTCTGTGAGCACCCTGTGCTGTTTGAGTTTTCCATCTTCGAGCGTAAGGGAGGAAGGAGTTAATTTAGACCAGCTGGGAATCAAGAGCCTTAGAATAGCATGCATAGGGCGCCTGGGTGGCTCAGTTGTTTGAGCAACTGCCTTTGGCTCAGGTCATGATCCTGGAGTCCCGGGATCGAGTCCCGCATCGGGCTCCCTGCTTGGCGGGGAGCCTGCTTCTCCCTCTGACTCTCCCCCTCTCATGCTTGCTCTCTATCACTATCTCTCTCAATAAATAAATAAAAATCTTTAAAAAAAAAAAGAATAGCATGCATATTATTCAGCTGCCTGACCTCAAGGCAGTTGCCAGCTGAGCCCCCAGGTATTCTCTGAGGACACAGGGAAGCCAGTGTCTTTCCTCCAAGATCTAGTAGTTAACTTTAATGCTAAAAATCCATGTTTGCTAGAAAAGGCAAAACAAACCCAAATTAAAACTGTGAAAGAGCTTGAGTATCTCATCACAGAGGTACCATGGAACTCTTCACACCTGTGAGAGGCTGGACCATTTATGCTGCTCCTAGCGGCTGTGAGAGAGGAAACTGAGAACACTAAGTGCCCGGTGAATAAAGCAGGCAAACAACATCCACGCCTGGGCCACCATGACAGTTCCCTGCTGCCCTTCCTGGGGGGGTGGGGGGAGGTTTTTTCGATATCTGGTCTCCCCTCAGCTTATCTACAGTACCTAGATAAGGCTTCTGCCCCTCAGAGGCATTATGTCATGCACCTTCAAGTCAGCATTTATGTTGCTGCAAAAATTTGCTGGTCTTCATTCTGAAATTTCGCATATGGTACCATGTCCTGGGATGTGCTGATTCTGGGCTTACAAAGAAGCTCTACTCTACTAGTGGAGTCAGTAGAGCTGACTTAGAGCCAACTGCCCAGCTCTGCCACTTTCCATCTTCTTCATCTGTGAAACAGGGATAGGGAGGGGCTGAATCCCAAGGGTAATTGTGAAAATGAGTTAAAACACGCAAGGTGCTTAAGGTAGTCCTGGCACAGCGTGTGCAAGCTCTTATTGTCAGGAGTACTCTGGGGTGGAGAAAAGGAACAATGTGAATTTGGCACTTTCAGGGTTTCGGTTTTTAGGCCACACCATCACTGTTGCTAAGATTCACCCCACTCAAAATGGGGAACGGAACACAAAACCTGAGGCTTCACTGGGTTCCTCCTTTTCTACCATGTTTTATTTCTGTGAAAGCCAATCATTGGAGTCAGGGAATGTGCCAACATAAGGACATTTACTGGAACATCAGGGAGTCATTCACTTTGGTTTTTTTACTGGAGTCAAGTGTGCTGAGGAAACAAATCCTTCCTGTGGTTCCTGTGAAGACAGAGCTCAGCCTCTGGCAAACTCTCATTTAGTGGAGATTTAGTTGGCCCTGCCCCTCAAGAAGGTTGTCGGGACCCAAGAGTCAAAAAAGCATTACAGGACGTCAATTCTTTGGCTAGTATAGCCTTTGAGGGTCATCTTTCAAAGCAAAATACAAACGTAG
Source organism: Mirounga angustirostris (assembly GCF_029215605.1). NCBI lineage: Eukaryota > Metazoa > Chordata > Mammalia > Carnivora > Phocidae > Mirounga > Mirounga angustirostris. The sequence continues at coordinate 162,497,513 of NW_026991710.1, forward strand.
GAAGGGAGCCTGGGAGGGACATGACTGACTGAGAATCAAACACTGCTTTTAATTGTTTTTAAAACTTTTCTTTTTTTTTTCTTTTAATTTTTTTAGATGGGGAGGGATAACAGGAGAGGGAGAGAGAGAATCTTAAGCAGGATCCATCCTCAGTGTGGAGCCCCACATGGGGCTCGATCTCATGACCCTGAGATCATGACCTGAGCAGAAATTAAGAGTTCAACACTTAACCAACAGAGCCACCACTAAAAATTTTCTCTTAATATTGTTTTCCATTTGAGTTCCAGTAGTTTGAATGCTGCAGGAGATTATAGGATGCAGTTAGCAAGAATAGTTGTAGCCTCAATAAAGGTCCCAGCTACACAATGGACAGAGAATTTAACTATGTGCTGTGTATGCAAACATTCTGGGGTACCCTGACTGTTGAACATGCTTGTGTAAGTGAAGAAACAGCTTTGCAGGGAAGAAGAAGAAGAAGAGGGGAAGCTGCAGGGGATTCCCAGGGAGCTTTACAGTCTGGCCCGTGGAAATGACAAGGTGAAGGAACTAAGAGCAGCCAAGGTATGACTAAGTGATAGTCTGAAGTTTATGAGTGTTTGCACTTAGTTTGGCGAAACAAGGTATTTGAGAGGCATGGCTAGATGGTGAGATTATTTGAGCATTGTGCACACCAAATTACTAGTCAACTTCTTAAACATAGGTGATCCTGAAAAGTCGCAGGAAGTAAGCTTTTTTGTGTATCCTGTTATATTGAAAAAAAATTAAAAGTCTTAAAAAAAATCAACCAAACAGAAATGCGTAAATGAGGGAAACCCCAGTGGAATTGTCCCTCTCTCCCAACCACTGTGAACCCACTTGTGAGTGCGTGAGTCTGTGGCTTCTTGTTAAAGGAGCCCTCTAAGAAACTCTTTTGTATAGCAGGGATCCTTTGTAACAAACCTCATTACCTCTTCATTCCCCCAGTTTTTCTGGTCTGTAAATTTAGATTTTATTAAATTAGATATATGAACAGGTACATTTAAAACCTGGTGACCTTCCAGAGTGTACACGAATGTTTTCTCCTGTACCTACACTATTATGGTTCTGGTAGGTTGTCTGGAAATTGCCTTGTCCTTCTTAGAAGTAGCACTAAAGGGGAAATGGGAAAACTGCATTGTGGTCTAATTTCTATTTCTTCTTTTTCCTTCCTTGAGGATGACCCCATTTTGGTTTGGTTTGGGGTCGGTAATTCTGTGAAATCTCAAAAACAGTATTTTCTTTTGAAATAAGTTGTTTGGAGAGAACCGTTTAATTTCTTCCCGTGCCTCTTTTTTCTTTTATTCTTTTCTCAGCCATACAGTTGGTGGTTAGGCTCTGAGGTAATAATACGTTTGCTTAGTTGGGAGAAGGCCAAACTTCTGTTAATTTTTTTTGTTTCCCTGAGATTGACCTGTAAAAAGTTAGGGTTTGTTTTGTTTTGTTGATAAAGTGTCTGGAAATTATGGGATAGGGGTTACACAAACTCTTAACAAAGCATGCCTCAGCTTTTCTTCTTCTTTCACCTGAAATGAAAAGTGATACTGTATTTCCTCCAAGCTTAATTCATGAGCCTGCCCCTGCCTGGCGTCTACATTTTAACGCTGCCAGCTTTTTGCCTGTTGCCCTTTGCAGGTTCACGAACAGCGTTTTGGACCGTATCTTTGCTGCCAGGAACCAAGAGCCAGTTCGCTGAATTATCGTCCCAGTCACTAGGATTGCTGCGAATCTCTGGGAAGGTCTGCGGGTACGTCCACGTGCCAACGAGGCACACCTGGAAGCCATTTTCAAGAACTTTTGTCACAGGTGTAAAAGACTCCAGGCCTGCAAAGATGCTGAAACAGATACTATCAGAGATGTACATAGATCCCGATCTGCTGGCAGAGCTTAGCGAAGAACAGAAACAGATCCTGTTCTTCAAGATGAGGGAGGAACAGATCCGCCGATGGAAAGAAAGAGAAGCAGCAATAGAAAAAAAAGAGTCCTTGCCAGTGACGTCCAGGCCAAAGAAAGGTAAACTTACCTGTGTCTCTTCTGTGAATGTGTTAGTACCGTGGCTCCCGGCTTGCTTTAATAGTTCGCACTAGTCAGAAGCAAGTCAGGTGCAAGTTCCAGTTTGGTAGATGGACCCTAAATGTTGTTGAGATTCTAATAGTTCAATTTATCAGCTTGAAGTTTATACTTACCTGCACATACCCACACATGCACAGCATTTACCATGAACTTGTGTGGCCGTGAAGCAGATCTCTTACTTGAAACCAGACTGACCTTAAGCTGAAGTATCAAGTCACCTGTACAGTTTGATTTGAGGGGTCCTAAGGAAGGGCTTCTCTCCCACTTATTGTCACTGGGGTCTGTGTCCTACTACCAGCAAAGGAAGGCATTGTATGAGCATTTTTATAGCAATTATGTTTACATTTCTTAGACTTTAAGAGATTTTTCTTTGCATTATCTTTTTTTAGGGAAACTCCCTCTTAAAATGCAAATACTGCGGGGCACCTGGGTGGCTCAGATGGTTAAGTGTCTGCCTTCAGCTCAGGTCATGATCCCAGGGTCCTGGGATCGAGCCCCACATCAGGCTCCTGGCTCAGCAAGGAGTCTGCTTCTCCCTCTCCCTCTGCCTCTCTCCCTGCTCATGCTCTCTCTCTCTCTATCTCTGTGTCTCAAATGAATAAATAAAATCTTTTAAAAAAATGCAAATACTGCTGTGGGTGGGGGGGAAGTCATACTACATATTTTTTTTAAGTAATCTCTTATGCCCAACGTGGGGCTCAAACTCATGACCCCGACATCAAGAGTCGCATGCTCTACTGACTGAGCCAGCCAGGCACCTCCATACTACACATTTTTTTAATGTGAGTTAATTTTTCAGCTGTACTTCTTCCTGACCCAAGGAATCCCTGATTGCTTGAGAGATCCTTTTGAGACCATGAGGGAGAAATTCTTGTACATCAAGATTTAAAGCATATACACACGCAGACGTAGAAAAGCATACATTAACCACCTTTGCTCTTCGCCCTCCCCCAGCACAAATTCTGTCATGGATGAATACCTAAGTTGTTTAAAAAAACAGTTTTCAAGGTCACCCACAGAGGCATTCAAGACCAATTTCTCCTCATTTTTCATTAAGCCAGGAAAAATAAAATCACTCAGGGTTTCAGAGATGGAGAAAATGAATCTCACTTGCATGCTGGTATATACAGACTAAAAAAGGAAGTCAGTTTAGTGACCTTTACTTCATACTGCCTTTATTTAAAACCTTTCCAATTAAGCCTTTATAATGATATGGAATAAATATGAATATCTCATTTATTACTATTATCAATAACAGCTATTTGTTAAAAACGTGTTTTATCAGACACTATGCAAAGCACTTTTATATACAGTATGTCTCATCTTCACAAAACTTCTGCAAAGTGGTATTGTCTGTTTTAGAGGTGGAGAAACTTAGAATCAGCGAAGTTAAGTATTATATGCACAGTCACACCACCAGTAGGTACCCAGATTTTTTGGATTTCACAGTACTCTATACGGCCCGAAATAGAATTTTTCCTTCAGTAAGTAACATGTCCAAACTGAAGCATGGCCCTTTTACCTTTCTTAACTGGCTTATACATCTCCCTGCATTCTTGAGCCAGAGTTTATCAGATAGAGCTGGACCTCTCTGGGCACCATTATTCACTGTGAAGAGAGCACACTGATGTGTTGTGTAACTTTGGGACTAGTGAGAACTGAAGGGTTCTTGCCCCTAATGTCAGTGGCCCAGACACTTTGTAAGATTTTGGGGTTCTCACGTCTGCTGAAGTGGTCTCCTTGTGACTACTTAAGACAGTAATTTCATTTCTTTGCTTAAATTCTTTTTTTGCAGAGTTTGAATCTACCTCTTAGAAAATCTGTATTATCTTATTAAATGATCATTTAAAAAGTATGTTAATATATGCAGTGAACGTTCTATCAGTATTTCATGCCAAAAGTTTATTACTCCCTTAAATTTAACACTTGGAAAAATACATTTTACACTAAGTTAATTCTCTCTTGTGACTACAGAAAAAGAAAAACTTTGAGATTCTTTCCCAACTTCCTCTAATAGCACTTCTCCATCTTTCATCTTCTTCTGCCTTTGACGAGAAAGCCAAGATAGTACAAGGCAGTGTTACACCTGGTGCTCCCCAGGGGTGTATCTGTGCTGCAGGCCTACTGTGTGCTTCTGCTCTTTTTGGGCCTGTGCTCCCAGCACCTCCCCCCCCCACACCCCCCCAGCTTGTACCCCGCTGACTTTAGTGCTGCTTTTTCTTAGCAGTTCTTAGCCAGACTGGAGATTGTCCTTTTCTTGGCTCTTTAAATATATCTTATGCCGTCCCTCCCCCTCATTCCTTTGCGCCATTTTAGCTGATTACTTGGCAGTTCTTTCATTGTCATCTGATCATTTTCTTCTCTATACAGTCCGCTGTGGTGAGTTTTCAGAGCATCACTAAAATGTTAGGATATTGTGTATACCAGGAACATTTTAGCAGTCTTATGGCTAAAGTAGAAAGGGCTGAAAAGCAATTAGAAATATGGATTTAACTTAGTAATAGATCAGAAAAGCATTTTAAAATGTCATGGGAAAATGTGATTTTTAGAGAGGGAGAGAATTATGTACCTTGTCTGCCTGCTGGGGGACACGTAATTGGAGGTCTAGAGCTCTGTATGCAGGATGGTAGCCCCTAGCCACGTACGGCTGTTGAGCACATGAAATGAGAATGGTCTGGATTGAGTGTGTTAGAAGTATAAATTACCAGATTTCAAAGACTTGATATGAAGAATAATGTAAAATACCACGTTAATAATTTTATATTCATTATATATTGACATGATAATCTTTTGGATAACATGGGCAAAATAAAATTTATTAACATTAATTTCACCTCTTTCTTTTGCTCTCGTAATGGGGCTACTAGAAAATGTATAATTACAGACGTAGCTCACATTTGGACAGTGCTGCTCTAGACTATAAAAATAGCACCACTGAGCTGATGGTGTATCAGACCTGAGCTCAGTGCTTAAATGTATTATCTCATTAAATAATCACAGCCAAGCCAAAGCTGCATTACTGTTCACATTTTACAGATGGAGGAAAGTGAGACTGGGACATTAACTGGCTTGCCCAGGGCAACAGCTAGTAAGTGATAGAGCTGCAATAGACCCTGAGTCTGACTCTCCCAAAGCAGGTGCTGTTAACGAACATGCTACATGTCCAGCTTACCTGGAGCTTAAGACATTATTTTTGTCTGCAGGTGCCTTGCACACATCTAAGACAGAAGTCAGACACAATGATGATGTGAGCAGTGTCATGCACTAAGGCTGGAATAAGCCTGGCCATTCCCATGCCAAGGACATGTGTTGCCCCATTTTTTATGTGATGTTTCACAACATTGCCTCGTTAGAAATTGTTTCTAGGAAGAAGTTGCTGTGGCTGAGGTCAAAGAGGTTGCTGCCTGTGTTCTCCTTTAGGATTTTGATGGACTCCTGTCTCACATTGAGGTCTTTCAACCATTTGCAGTCTATTTTTGTGTGTGGTGTAAGGAAATGGTCCAGTTTCATTCTTCTGCATGTGGCTGTCCAATTTTCCCAACACCATTTGTTGAAGAGACTGTCTTTTTTCCATTGGACATTCTTTCCTGCTTTGTCGAAGATTAGTTGACCATAGGGTTGAGGGTCCATTTCTGGGCTCTCTATTCTATTCCATCGATCTATGTGTCTGTTTTTGTGCCAGTACCATGCTGTCTTGATGATGACAGCTTTGTAATAGAGCTGGAAGTCTGGAATTGTGATGCCGCCAGCTTTGCTTTTCTTTTTCAACATTCCTTTGGCTATGCGGGGTCTTTTCTGGTTCCATACAAATTTTAGGATTATTTGTTCTATTTCTTTGAAAAAAGTGGATGGTATTTTGATGGGGATTGCATTGAATGTGTAGATTGCTCTAGGTAGCATTGACATCTTCACAATATTGGTTCTTCCAATCCATGAGCATGGAACATTTTTCCATTTCTTTGTGTCTTCCTCAATTTCTTTCATGAGTATTTTATAGTTTTCTGAGTACAGATCCTTTGCCTCTTTGGTTAGATTTATTCCTAGGTATCTTATGGTTTTGGGTGCAATTGTAAATGGGATCGACTCCTTAATTTCTCTTTCTTCTGTCTTGTTGTTGGTGTATAGGAATGCCACTGACTTCTGTGCATTGATTTTATATCCTGCCACTTTACTGAATTCCTGTATGAGTTCAAGCAGTTTTGGGGTGGAGTCTTTGGGGTTTTCCACATAAAGTATCATATCATCTGCAAACAGAGTTTGACTTCTTCTTTGCCGATTTGGATGCCTTTGATTTCTTTTTGTTGTCTGATTGCTGTGGCTAGGACTTCCAATACTATGTTGAATAGCAGTGGTGATAGTGGACATCCCTGCCGCATTCCTGACCTTAGGGGGAAAGCTCTCAGTTTTTCCCCATTGAGAATGATATTCGCTGTAGGTTTTTCATACATGGCTTTTATGATATTGAGGTATGTACCCTCGATCCTTATACTCTGAAGAGTTTTGATCAAGAAAGGATGCTGTACTTGGTCAAAAGCTTTTTCTGCATCTATTGAGAGGATCATATGATTCTTGTTCTTTCTTTTGTTAATGTATTGTATCACATTGATTGATTTGCGGATGTTGAACCAACCTTGCAGCCCAGGGATAAATCCCACTTTGTTGTGGTGAATAATCCTTTTAATGTACTGTTGGATCCTATTGGCTAGTATTTTGGTGAGAATTTTTGCATCCATGTTCATCAGGGATATTGGTCTGTAATTCTCCTTTTTGATGGGGTCTTTGTCTGGTTTGGGGATCAAGGTAATGCTGGCCTCATAAAATGAGTTTGGAAGTTTTCCTTCCATTTCTATTTTTTGGAACAGTTTCAGAAGAATAGGTATTAATTCTTCTTGAAATGTTTGGTAGAATTCCCCTGGGAAGCCATCTGGCCCTGGGCTTTTGTTTGTTGGGAGATTTTTGATGACTGCTTCAATTTCCTTAGTGGTTATAGGTCTGTTCAGGTTTTCTATTTCATCCTGGTTCAGTTTTGGTAGTTGATACATCTCTAGGAATGCATCCATCTCTTCCAGGTTATCTAATTTGCTGGCATAGAGCTGCTTATAATATGTTCTTATAATTGTTTGTATGTCTTTGGTGTTGGTTGTGATCTCTCCTCTTTCATTCATGATTTTGTTGATTTGGGTCATTTCTCTTCTCTTTTTGATAAGTCTGGCCAGGGGTTTATCAATCTTGTTAATTCTTTCAAAGAACCAGCTCCTAGTTTCATTGATCTGTTCTACTGTTCTTTTAGTTTCTATTTCATTGATTTCTGCTCTGATCTTTATTATTTCTCTTCTCCTGCTGGGTTTAGGCTTTATTTGCTGTTCTTTCTCCAGCTCCTTTAGGTGTAGGGTTAGGTTGTGTACTTGAGACCTTTCTTGTTTCTTGAGAAAGGCTTGTATTGCTATATACTTTCCTCTTAGGACTGCCTTTGCTGCATCCCAAAGATTTTGAATAGTTGTGTTTTCATTTTCGTTGGTTTCCATGAATTTTTTTAATTCTTCTTTAATTTCCTGGTTGACCCATTCATTCTTCAGTAGGATGCTCTTTAGCCTCCATGTATTAGAGTTCTTTCCAACTTTCCTCTTGTGATTGAGTTCTAGTTTCAAAGCATTATGGTCTGAAAATAGGCAGGGAATGATCCCAATCTTCTGGTACCGGTTGAGACCTGATTTATGACCTAGGATGTGATCTATTCTGGAGAATGTTCCATGGGCACTAGAGAAGAATGTGCATTCCGTTGCTTTGGGATGGAATGTTCTGAATATGTCGAGCAGCCTGCTTTTTTAATGTATCCTGAGGCAACAGTAGGAAGTAGGTCAACAATTCACTGGACAGAAGATGCTTTAATTGGAAACCTTCTACTTAAGGTACAAAGACTGGACACACTCCCAGTGTGGATTTCTAAACTCTAAACACCTGTGTTACATCAGGTGCCCTCCTACCCACACTCAACACCACTGGCCAGTTTAGGGTCTGTAAGGCCCAGGGATCTTGACCACAACATGGACCATAATGGCCCTCGGTAGGGCTGCCTGGGGGCTTTTCGATTTAGGGACTGCACCTCTTGGCCTCTCCTGGGTGTGTTCCACATTCCCCTGGGGTTCAGGGAGCATGACCTGTGTGGCTGCATCTCAGAAGTCCAGGAACTAGAATGTAATACAACCCCTGCAACCAATTGTAAACAAGGGTCATTTAAGTAGCTTCACCAAGTATCACACTACCAGTAGTATTATCTTCTCACAAGCTGGTGTGAATCTCCGAGCAGCCCTAGAAGTAAACAATAGGGCAACAGTAGCACTTAACCTCTCATGAACTCCTATTATGTGGCAGGCACTGGGGGAAATAGCTGGCATAGCCTGCTCCCCATGGCAGTCCTGCATTGTAGATGGTTGTATTCCCATTTTGCAGATGAGGAAATTGAGGCTCAGAGAGATTAAATAATCTGTCCAAGTCACACAGCTAGTAAGTGGCAGGGCTAGGATTTAAACTAAAGCCAGTCTAATTCTAAAATGGAAGTACCAAACCCTGGAGCAGCTGTGTACTTCTGGGGTTCCAGAAGATTTTCAGACCTTAGAGATTCTGATAGCTGATAGTACCACAAACTGCATGCTTTCTCCCCATCTTGCCTTCTTTAGTTACAAAATGGACACATTCAAAAATATATATTTTTAAAGATTTTATTTATTTGAGAGAGCGAAAGCATGGGGAAGAAAGTGAGAGTGCATGATCGGGGGAAGGAGCAAAGGGAAAGGGAGAAGCAGACTCCTCACTGAGCAGGGAGCCCCACACAGGGATCAATCCCAGGACCCTGGGATCATGACCTGAGCTGAAGGCAGACTCTACTCAACCAACTGAGCCACCCAGGAGACCCATATTCATATTTTAAAACAAACACTGCTGTGGCCACCCCCCACTGCTACCACCTCCATTGCTCCTTGGGACTGCTGCTTTTTCCTGAGGAGATTGGAAGTGCTTTGTCTCATCTAACATTTTTTTTCCTAAAGACCCTAAATACTTTAATGATGGCAAACATAATAACCCACGACTAAAGATATTTGTCCAATCCAAATTTTATTTTGCTTGCAGAGAACAGCAAATCTGTTCATTGGAAACTGGGAGCCGATAAGGAAGTCTGGGTCTGGGTGATGGGCGAACACCATCTAGACAAACCATACGATGTGATCTGTAATGAAATTATTGCTGAGAGGGCCCAGCTGAAAGCAGAGCGGGAAGCGGAAGAGCTCAGGTATGAGATCTACAAACCCGTGAGAGGCTGGCCAGATTATAAAATGATGCAAAGATGCCTCCTTTTCAGAGTATCTGGAGGGAGAGTGGGGTGGGATCTGAGAGTCACAAAAGTCACTATAGATCTCTCTGGCAAGTTTCTTTACACTTTTGGTGGTTCCCTGCCTTCCCACAATGCGATCAGATCAGCTGTTTCACTTCCTGGCTTGTCATCCGAGTTTTGATCTGGATGTGGTTTCCCACATGATCACTGGCTTCACTAGAATCATGCCAGAGCACAAAAGCTGACACAGCTGAGCATCAGGAATATAAGTGAGAAATGGAGCGGCTGTTCAAGCTTCAGGTCTTCAAACAAGATTGTTTAGAGGTGGGCAGCTGAGTAAGCAGGCCCTCTAGGTGCTTACACTATGCTAGGTGGTGGGAACTCAAAGATGAACAAGAAGCTTCCAGTAGGAGGAGAAACAGGCAGGTACACAACTAACTTCAGCCAATACAGGCTGTGATACGTGCTACAACTAAGTTATAAACAGCCCATTATTCCGATCCACAAAAGAGGTGAAAATCTGAATTGAACCTTGAAAGATAAGTAGAGTTTTCCAGCTGCAGAATGTCAGGAAGGAAATTGCAGGCAGAGGGCATAATCAAGACCCCTAGTTTTGAATATGTCTGGTTCTTTCGGTGACAATGACTTCTTCTGACTGTTTGGGGTATACGTGGGCAAGTAGCAGGAGACAGGGGGCCATGCTCTGAAGTGCCTTGAAAGCCAGATTTAGGACTTTGGACCTTGTTCTGTGGACAGTAGAGGTGTTTGAATAAGGAAGTGACACAGTCAACTGGAGATATAGGAAGGTTACTTGGCTGGTAGCAGTGAGGCAGATGATGGATCCCCTCTGCTGGGGGCCCAGGGTGACTTCTGTGAAGACTGTTATCCCTTGAGTATTGACAGCCCGATCTGAGCTGATGAGATAGAAGCAGACATATGGACCTTGGTTCATGTCCCAAGGGCTGCTGATGCTGCCCACCAACTCCTGTAACTAAAACAAAAAACGGGCATACAGAGATAAAGGAATTGTATGCTGCCCATCATAGGAAGGCAGTGTGATCTAGCAGTTTAGCTTCTGAACAGGAGTTGGGCAGACCTGGGTTCAAATCCTGGCTGTGCCACAATGTGGCCTTGGATAAATAATATAATTATTTTGAGCCTCTTGCAATTAAGCAAGGATAACAAGCCCTTCCTTATAGGGTTGTTATGAGGATTAAGTTAATGTCTTTTTTTTTTTAAAGATTTTATTTATTTATTTGAGAGAGACCGCGCATGCACACATGTGCGCGTGCGCACACACACACACACACACACACAAAAGTAGGGGGGCGGGGGGTGGAGGGAGAGGGATAAGCAGTCTCCACACTGAGCACGGAGCCCAATGCTGGGCTCAATCTCACAACCAGAGTCGAAATCAAGAGTGAGATGCTTAACCAACTGAGTCACCCAGGTGCCCCTAAGTTAATGGCTTTAAATACTAGCAAAGGGCTTAGCGTATTATAAGCACTCAGTAAATGGTATCTGTTACTGTTTTTCACATAATTTGAATGTAGACATCTGCTTTAGAAAAGCTATCCATGTTGGAGAATGTTTTTGATAATTCCACATTTGTTTCTCTTCAGAAAAACTCAGTCCAAAGAATTCGCCAATAGCTTGAAAACGAAATCACGATATTATGATCTGCAAGCACCAGCTACCCAGGAGACTCAGAATATCTATAAGAAAGCAACAGAAGAGGAAGAATTGGGGAAAGGCTCTAGACCAGCACCACTCCTTGAAGAAGAGAAAATTCCAGTGAGTCTTTCATATGTATAAAATGCAGAATTTCATAACCAGGGGAGTTAAAGATAGTGGGACCACTGAGATGAATGTAGTCGAACATCAGGATCACAAACTTTTCTGGGAAAAGTCCCTCCCAACTTGAAGGCCCTGATGTTCATTTCATTTTGGGAAATTTGGCTCACCTGCTACTTCACAAAAAAGGGTTTTTTTCATGGGACTGAAGGTGTGACGAAAGAACTCTAGGAATAAAGTTTGCATTTTAAGATTTTTTCAGGGTTTATTTTTCCCTGTTATATGTCTTCTATAACAGAGGTCGGCAACTTTTTTGTGTGAAGGGCCAGTTGGCAAAGACTTGAGGCTTTGTGGACCACACTCTCTCTGTCACAACTGTACGCAAATGAACAGGTGTGGCAGCAAAGCCTTACTTACCAGGACAGGGCCCGCTTTGGCACCCAGACTGCCGCCGACTTACCAGGACAGGGCCTGCTTTGGGACCCAGACTGCCGCCGACTGACCCCAGCCCTAGAGCTCTGGCATCTTTGTGGTGTAGATTATGTTCTATGGCATCTTCCCTGTTTTGTTGAGGACTACACCTCAGTGCCTCTTTGGCTTCATAGATTTTGCCTGTGACTGTGGGGACCATTATTTCCTCAACACCATAGAATTTTATAATCAGAATTGGTATGAATTCTCTCGTGTTTCAGTTGGCTTAAAGAGCTCAGATATCATTTGCTGCTTAGATTATAGTTTGGAAGAATAATAAAACTATATTATGAAGTACCTTCTTCTGCCAGGAATTTAATTAAACTGAGAATTAACAGGGGATTTGCAACTGTTTGACTTCTGTTCAGGCCCCCAGCTTTGTGACACTAGTTGTGTGTGCTCTTGACCTATTTGAGGAGTTACACGGGGCTACGGTTATCTGTCCTGCCTACTTCACGGGCTTATGATGTGGCAAAGCACACTGCTGAATGTCTCACTTCATTCTCACAATGACTTTATGACCTAGGGACTGTTTCTGTACTTGTCCGTTTTACAGGTAAGAAAACTGAGGTTAGCTATGGTTATTCAGTCTGCCCCAGATCTTACAGTTGACAAAAGACTGAACCAGGATTCAAACAGAGGTCTGGAGGACCCCTAGGTCATTCCTTAACTATTGCATTTGATTGTCTTATTAATATGAGGAATGTGAAGAAGCTTTATAAAGGGCTGCAAATATGAGGCTCAGAATATTTAGGGGTACAAAATTCTAAAATTTGGTTTATATCCCAAGGTCAGACCTGTGTCCTTTCCTCACATGTTCAGTGAAGCATGCAAGCTCTCCCAGGGCTGCTTTGTATTCCACATTTAATACCAAACTCCCTCCAAACAGCAGACTCCTTTTCTAGCACCCCTAAAATGAAGAACAACAATAGCAAGAGCCAAAAACCTCTTTCCAAAGCATTGAGTACACATGCTAATCTTTGTGTTTGAATTACAGTACTTTCCTAGAAAAATTTTTTTTCAAAAGAACAAAAGATTAAAATAGAAGTTAAGTACCGTGGCTATTATTGTTTTACTATATCATAAATATTATAGGGATTATATTTTATACACACACATATATATGTAATACACACACACAGTGAGAGGAGAAGATCTCAACATTGACTGATTTACTCATTCATTTAAAAAGTACCCATTATGTGCTACGCATTGAGATTATAACGTAGGAGTAAAAACAGAATCACTGCTGAACTTCAGAATAAGTTGAAGGAATGAACTGCTAAATGAACTTTATAGTTGAGAAAGCAACAAGAGACTTCATATAACCCGTCATTTCAAAAGATAATAAGTGACCTCAAGAAAAGGATATGTTTCTGTGCACCCCCATTACACTAGAACTTGAGCAATGGCAGGAAGTACAGGTGGCTTTGCAGAGGACATGGAGCTGGAGATGATCACAGAGGATGAGCAGGGCTGGCGGTTCCAGCAAAGGGACAACATGGACAAAGGTTTGTGGAGCTAGAAGAACAGGGGGCTTTGGAGAGCCCAAAGAAGGCTGTGTGGCTGGAGTGCGGAAGGGACAGAGGAGAGCATAAGATTGAGTGAGAGGGTGGGCAAGGCCAGACAGGACAGGGTCTTGGGGACAACTTTGTGTTTTGGCCCCTTTGTTCAAGCACAACTGGTTATTGTCAAAAATTTTTGAGCAAGAGTTTGACCTGGTCAGATTTATCTTTTGAAATTTTTAAATTTGAACTGATTATTCATGGATCAGAGTGGGTGGAGGAGCAAGCTTTCTAGCACACCCCAAGTTTCTAAGCTTAGATGCCTGGGATAATGGAGGTGCTATCAGCATAAACAGGAACATCTGGAGGAGAAGCTAGTTTTAAAAGAAGAGAGTCTAGTTTAGAGATATCAAGGATTCTGCATGCCACTTGAGTGGTAGCAATAGATATAAGTTGATTTTATACATAATAATAAAGTGTATACAATTTGACAGTTTGCAAAACTTTCTCTCATATGGTCATTTCATTTCATAATACTCCTGTGAAATAGACAGTGCAAGTATTTCTTTTGTACAGATGGAGACTAATACTCAAAGAGATAAGTGGTTTGCCCAAAAATCAGTTAGAAAGCTCTCCTTTTTGTTTATCTGCTTTCATTCTCATCACAACCCTGGTGTGTTTAAACAGAATTCGTTGTATTCCCCAGATCTGTACCTTTCGACAAGAACTCTGGTGAGAAACCAAGACTAGAGCTTTGGGAGTCATCCAATATGTTTCCAAAATGCAACTGAGGCTTGCACAGTAAAGAGGTCCACATTTCATCCATAATTTATTTTAACTATAATATCTAGAAAGATATTGTCATGTCTTTAACCTTTCATTGTCTACACATGGCCTAAAATTTATTATAAAAAGAAAAATTGTCAGGCAGTTTTTATTGACGTTAGTGATCATGAAGCTTATCTGAATAACCACGGACAGGTTTAAAGAGCACTCAGTCTTCCAGAATTATGAAAAATATTCACGGAAAACCAACTACAGATTTACTAAAGTAAAATGGCCTTGTTAGCTTCGTAATAAATTTCCATATGACAGATCATCACCAGAGAACTCCAGACCTGAATCTGAAAGCACCCCTTACTAATCTGATCTAAACTCTCCAAAGGGCTATGGAGAGTAGGGGAAAGTTAAATGCAGCCCAGATATTGATGTGCATTCAGCACTGTAGAAGCTCTTCTGTAGAGTCAGTTAGTTATGGGAAGCAGTTCTTCTGGTTAATAGTGACCCCTTGTATTTGTACTGAGGCATCAGAGTAGATGGTATTTCTGCATTTGTGTCAGCTAGTGTTTTTTAGCTCTGCTCTGATTATCCTATGAAAGGGTCAAGGCAAACATAGTCAGGGACCCCTCTGGGTCTGTGTAAGACTTCGGGTAAATTCAACACTTACTCCTTCATTGTCCTCCCTGTTTACCAGTAGTATTTTGAATAAGGTGAAATCAGCCTAAATGAATGCCACAGCCAGCATCACCGGAAGAAAACAGTACATCCTGAGAGCACAGCCAGGAGCCTGGGATATTTATTGGTGGAGCAGGCAGATTTGCCTTAGTGCTAGTAATTGGGGTGATAGTGGTTGAGGTGAGGAATTTGACATTTAAAATGTGTATAGCCCTGTATAGTTGTCAAAAGACTTAGATTTGCCATTTCACTTCATGCTCACAACAAACATAGGTGTGAAACAGGCTCTTGCTCTCTGAGTGGACGAATCAAGGGCAGTGGTTTCTGCAAAGCCTGAGTAGAGGTGGAGCCGGGGCCATAAACCAGCTCCTCTAACGTAGGGCCAGTGCTCTGGCCATCTCATCGTGCCCCAGGGAAGGTATTCACATCTGTATCTTAATGATCATACTGTTGGAATTAGAGTTTGGGGGTTTTTTTCCCTAGAGCAGGAATGCTTTAGACCCAGACGTTGTTAGCTTTAAAATTAAACAGAAGAACTTTTCCTGTAAGAAAACATGGAGAAAGAGGAAGAGGAAGCCTGGGGAAGCAGTGGAGAAACAGACATGGTTAAACCGCTTACATCATACTGCCTGGAAACCTTGCGACAGTCTGATTTCACGGCAGTGGTGCTTCCCAGAGCTCAGGGCTCTGCCGTGCTGTTTCTCTCCCAGCTCTTTCCCAGATCTTCAGAGCAGCATCTCTGCCCCACACTGTGACAGCATCACAGTGTGGCAGGATTTATCATGAGGCAGATTTGCTAGCTAGGCAAATCTCTGAACTTTTTGGAGGCTCTGTGTTCTCAACTATAAAAACTGGGAATTAAAAAATACCTGCCTTGTTTATCTCATGGTTTTTTTGTAGAAATTACATGAGATAATGTATTTGGGAATGCTTGAAAAACTGCAAACCCCAGTAAAAATCCAAGGGGTTGTTTCAGCTAGAAGTACTTGAAGCCTTGCCTCCTCTCTGTGAGTGTGTCCTGCATGCAGGCTGCATGGGTGAAGATCTTGCATGGTTTAGCTGGATGGATTGAATCAGTGCTTCTCTGAGTATTTATCAGGGTCCCAATACATGTAATGATAGGTGTTATGGAGCTGCAAAGGAGGCACAGGACAAGGTCTTCATCCTTCAGGAGTTAGAAGAAAGATTAGAAGCACTTAGTGCTAAGTAAGGCAGGACATAATCAAGTTCTAGCTGGAAAGTGGCCAGGGCTCGCTCCACTGGTTTGTGGAAGGCAGGGATGGGGGAAGGCCTAAGGGAAATGCAGACTGTGTGTGGTGAGAAAAAGGAAAGCATCATGTGTGGGGATACAGGGAGGAGAGCAGCCTGACTGGAGAAAGTACTTTGGTTGGGACCTGGAGGTGCATTTGAGGTGCTGAGAGGCCACATGATGGGACAGGAGCCAGGCTTGTCTCATGTATGTTTTCTGTTGTTGCCACAGCAAATTACTGTAAACCAAATGGCTTCAAATAATACCTGTTTGCTATCTGACAGCTCCTCTGGTCAGAATTCTGACAAGGCTTGGCTAGGCCCTCTGTTTAGGGTCTTAGAAGGCAGAAATCAAGGTTTTGGCTGAGGCAGGTTCTTATCTGCAAGCTTTGGAAAGAATCCTTTTCACACTTACTCAAATTGTTGGCCATCAGTTAGCTGTTGAGATGGGATGTTTGCTGAAATGATTCCTCATACATTTTTCTGGCTCCAGACATTCATGACCTTAAAATAACGCCCATAGGCATGACCTGAAGTCGAATATTTTTCATATCAGTACAGCTGTAAAGGAGAGTTTCTATAGAGTTTCAATGGATAAGCCTCACCCTGAGGTCTGGACTTTCATATTCAACCAGAATTTAGGCAAAGATGTGAGGTTCAAGGCCAGTAGTACAAGGCTGAGGTGAACCCAATCTCATTTCTGGAAATAGAAGTATGCATTGTCTTTCCCAGTCAATTGGCAATCCTAGTCTGAGCTTTTCTCCACAGCCTTCCATCCCAGACTCAAAACTGTATCTTCTGGCCCACCTGGGAAAGAGCTAATCTTCTCACATATAAAAAATGTAGAGAGATGTACCCTTCCTTCCGTGGAACTGTTGCAGGATTTTCTGCCTTTAGTGCCCGTGGTTTTTGGTCACTTTGGCCTCTTTGAAGAATGAAGAGGTAGACCAAAGAGTGGTGGGTAGCAAAGCAAAGTTTATTGAGCAGTAGTATAAAGCTCCCAGAGAGGGAAGGGACCCAGAGGGTTGCCCTTGGAGTTTCCAAGTTTAGGGATTTTTTTTTTTTTTTTTTTGGACAGAGAGAGAGAGAAAGCACAAGTAGGCAGGGCAGGAGCATGCAGAGGGAGAGGTAAGGTAGGCTCCCCGCTGAGCAGGGAGCCCGATGCAGGGCTCAATCCCAGGACCCTGGGATCATGACCTGAGCCGAAGGCAGACGCCCAACTGACTGAGCCACCGAGGCACCCCTCTAAGTTTAGGGATTTTTATGAGCTCTTTTGTGGAGCTCATAAATAATCTTCAGTAAGCAGGGTGTGCTGAGTCCTGCCAATCAGGGCTTTGGTCACATATCTGTCTACCTATTTAGGTTATTGTCCATGTGTGGATGGTCTTTTTTGCTGACATCTGGAGGCTTATGTTTTAACTGCCCCTTGCCCATGATGGTGACAAATGGTTTGTGGTTAATTCTTTTACTTTAGGATGTTTTACAAAAGTCAATTCTGCAAAGGCTGCAAAGCAGAAAGCTAATGCAGTCCTGTCTAAGCTCTAAAACAGGATGTTAGTGCTGTTAGCTGTCCTGACTCCATATCTTCTTGTTGGGGACCCTGGCCCTGACTACCTAACTGTCCAACTAATTTCTAACAGAACCAGAACACTAAACAGCCCAATCTATAGGTTTACCTTTGGATTATTTTATACCAATATAATAACGATTTATTTTGTATCTTCATTAGCAGATGAATTCATCCAAGGAGATCTCTTGTAGAATAATGAAAAATTTGTCCCAAGTCTAAGGCTGAAGAATTTCTGTTTCACCCTTAGAACCCTGAGAAGCAAACTGGGGGTTTTGAGAAGAGTTGTTGGATCCCCACTTCAGGGTTTAGAAAACTTGGGGTCCAGTCTCAGAACAGTTTTCTTCACACTCAAGATAATCTTTATGAAAAAATTTTTAAAGAATATACTTATGTTGCTTTAAAATTTTCATTTTAACAAATAGATAGCCAAAGGTAAGACTGCCCGATTAAGTACCAGATACTGTGAAACTGTACCACTGACCCAGGGCAAAACCTCTTGTCTGGGAAGCGAGGCTTCAGTCTTCCCAGACAGCTCTGTGACTCCAGGCAGTATCCTGTAAGGATACTGTAAAAAGGATCCCTATAAAATAGGGATTAAATTAGCAACACTGTTTCTTTACAAAGGAAGCTGAGAAAATTTATAAACATGAGGATGCTTGCCCAGGATCATCTAATGGAAGCAGCAAGAATTATTCCCTGAAGTTCTTCAGTTATAAGATGCTATTTTTATCATGAGCCCAGCCTTGGTCCTTTTCACTTTTCAGATGAAGAGCTGGAGGCCCGGGAGGCTCTATGGTTTGTGCAATCTGAGGAGGAGGCTAAAAGTAATGCCTGGATTAGAGCTGAGTGTAAGGTTCTTATTCTGAAAAGCTATTGCCCTCTACAAGATACCTGTCCTGTCCTTATTTTTGACAGTGGTGATAGTGCTTGGAAAACTCAGAAATAATGCTCTGCTTAATATTTAGTGAGAGTGTTGTGGTTCTCAGTGGATCACGGTTAAACACTTCGTGTTCCTGGGTGCCTGTCACTGAACCGGAGGTGATGGTAAATATCAGGATTTAGCTCTCATCCAGCCAGGTCCTGAGACATGCAGGTTGGGAAGCAGACGCCATTCCCAGGCAAAGGCAAGTGTGAGGGGGAGTTAACAGGAGCCAGAGAAAATGCCAGATGATGCACTGTGTGAGGCACCCCCTCCTGGGGAGTTTGGGTAAGTTTGGGTATCTCCTGCAGCTAAGTGGAGATCTTAGGGACCCTGGATGCGGACAGTCCTCTGGATGCTGTCGGTGTTTTCCCCACCCTGGTGTCAGAGAATTTGGGGGAGAACAGAACAGTTCTCAGTGTGGTTGGGAGACTGGCAGAGTATGCTAATTCAAAGATAAGTCCCTTTGTGTTTCTCTGTTTATATGTAATTTGTAGGCTGGGAACTCATTAATCAGTAGACTGACTGCCCTTGCCCCCAAAGGGACCTTGAATAAAACTAGATCTGCTCACGTGTAGATTTTATCTCCAGAGAACTACTTGTTATTTTTGTACAAATGGCCTTCAGAGTGGACCATACTGCAAAACAGAAGATTAAAAAAATTAGAACACAAACATCCGGGATTTAAAGCATTCCTAAAAAAAACCAAAATAACCCCAAAAAACCTTGAGGCTCATAGATTAAACGCTTTGAATGAGAGTCCTCCTCTTCATATCTTTAAAGAACGAGAGTTAGAGATGACACCTCTTGCATCTGTACCCCTGCTTTGCACACGTGCACGTCTGTGCATGCACTGTCTCAAGGCTTTGGTATGTTTTTAAATCTGTCATTTTACTATAACAGAATGATAACAAAAATATGCTACTTAACTGTACATTTTGACTGTAACCTTGACATTGACACCATGGTGGTAGCTTTGTGTAGACAGCGGTGAAGGAGCACTCTGTAAAACTATTTCCAGATATGATGAAGGACTTCCGCTCGGGTTTTCCTTCTTCCATACATCCCTTCCAAACGAAAAAATTAAGCTTGCTCTCTACTCAGAAACCAGCAGTTGTCTAAAACCAGATTTGGGTTGTTTGCCTTTATAAAGGAGAGATTGAGAAGCAAGATACTAAGATCAGGGCCACTTCTCTGAAAGAAGTGAAAAGAATTGGTTTTTTTCCCTATTCTTCTCCAAGTGCTACTTGTAGAGCAACCAAAGTTTTGGGTTATATGTGGCTTGTGCTTTTTGTAAAGAGTGTAAATTAGTGTATTAGTAAAGTAGTCTTAGATCACGGTTCCTTGGAGGTAAGTACTAAAGCTTGGTGAGTAGGCAGGATGGAGAAGTCTGTACCCCACCTGGAGTAGATGGCCTGAGCCTGGGCGTGGTGGAACCACATTGGCATTGCCTGGCTCTTATCTGAGCACGGCTATATCGTCAAGCCCTGAAGGGAGTTGGGTTCACATTTATAATAAGGAACCCCAATGTAAACAGAATGGGAAAATGTATTCCTGAAATGCAGGCTAGAATTTTGAGGATCGAATTGGATGTGTTAAATAACAAAAATTAAATTGAGCAGATTTTAAAGATCTAACTGGCTTATTAATTGGTTCATGAATTGGGCAGCATGTCTGTCTAGCAAGTAGAGGGGCGCTCCAAAGGGCTCAGAAAAGGAAGAGTAGAGAGGGAGTGGAGAAAAGGAAATTGTTAGCAAAGAATCCATTGTTTTAGGCAAGGTCGCCCTCCTAAGGGAACGGAAGGGGTCTATCAGTAAAATTCCTAGTGCTGGCCAGGAAATTCCCAGGTTGGCTGCTGAAAGGTCACATTTCTGGGGGGTTGAAACTGCAGTTAGGTTAGGTATTAAGTCTTGGTTTACTGACTTGGAGCCTCAACCTAAATGACACCGTTTCGGGCCTGTAGCTTTCTTTTCAACAGATGTGAAGAAAAAAGAGGGAGAATCCCAAACCAATAACTGTTTGTCTTGATGTATATTCCCTTCTGGTATACCTGCAGGAAGCATTTCAGTATTGTTTTTGTGAGAGAGAAAGTGTTGGGTATACTAGGCAAAAACAGATGAAGGATTTGTTGTGTTCATTTTATTAATTCAAAAGTAGAGCCATAATCGGAAAGTTACACAATTACCCAAGTAGTTTCCATGTAACTGTAATAGAATTTCATGGTAGTCTGTAGAATAAAATTTTATATAAGACAGAATTACAAAATCCTAGGGCCTTAGAAACCATTTAAGCTGCTGTGTTTTTAAAAGCAGTATGTTGTATAAAATGCTTAATATAAAGTAAATGACAAAAGAGAAAACCATTTCTAGTCTTGAGAATTGCACATTATGAAGTTGGTACCACAACTTCATTTTGCATGATATTTACAGTAATTTGCTTATCCAACTCACTAGAAGTAGTGTGCCAAGAAGAAATTATGAATCCTGGAGACATGTCTAGAGACATGAGGTCCTGCTGACCACTTACTCATTTAATATGTCTGGGGCTCTATTTCCTACCTAAACAATGGCAGTTATTAGAGCTACACATCACTGGATTGGATGTGAGAACAATCCAAATGAAGCAATTTTTATTGAAGTGTTTTGTATGGTATTATGTATGATATAAATATTATTTTCTATTATTTATAGTTAGGTTCCTATATTCTGTTGTGTCAAGACTTCCCATAGCCATCGTGCTTTTAAGACTCTATTCTCTTAACAATCCTTTATTACTTTATCCTTATACTTTATATTTAATAATTACTTTATTTCCCTTGCTTGTCTTCTTTTCGTTTTTCAGGGAATATATATCAGGTGTGTCCCTGGTGAGATGGTGAGGGTGGCCTTTGGAACTCTTTCGTATCTGAAATGCTTTGCCCTAACAGCCCTTACCAGTTCTGCATTATTGCATTTTCTGAGCACATCCCTGCCCAGTTCTGCTGTTTGCACATTGCTTTGAGGGTTGTAGGAGGAAGGTGCAATGGAAGTGGACAGATGTTCATCCAGTATGATAGTTCGATGTTCTAATATGTGCAAAATAAACCCCGACAATGTGTTATTTAAAGATTAAAAACTACACACCATATTAGAGTCTGCTGTACTTTTAAGTCAGTCTATCCAATAGTCCCTGTGCACAGATTTTACTAGGAACAATGTTAGCAAAGTAGGGAAAAGACTCCCTAGGGTATCCGTTGTCCTAATTCATGTTTCAAAAAAATCATTCCATGGGGACCATGTACCATATTTTCACTAGTAAAATTGATTGTCCTGTTTTCCATCTTGTTAGTCTAGTTGGCCTTTGGAAGATATCTCCACTCTATATTATTCTCCTTTGGAACTTTATCAAGGCAGCTTCTTTATTCTGCCTCTCTTATTATTTTAGAAAGAAAAAGCTAAATCCCAGTATGCTCAAATGCTTAATATTATAGTCATCATTGGGAAGTTTTATTTAAAATGGCTGGAAATAGGATGATCTGATTATTCCAGTAACCTGGTTAGCAAACTAGGTGAGTTACAGGCCATCAATTTTCAGAGAATTTTAATTGTCTCTCTTGATTAATATTAAAACTAGACTGAATATTTTTTAATGATTGAGAAAGTGTTTCGGAATTTATGGTGAGTTCACTCATGCACCAAATACTTATTGAGACCTTAACTAAGTGCCAGTCACTGTTCTGTTTGCTGAGGCCCCAGAGACCAGTAAATTAAGCAGATACAGTCTTTTGCCTTCATGGAGGTTATTATTCTAACCTGCAGTCCATTGTAAGAGGTGTAAGAACAAGATGGCTAAATACTTAACGTAGTAGTTTGTTCTCAAAAGTAAACTCTTGGTTTTAGCCTGTTAATTCATCATTTTCATCTTTACCATAAAAAATGAATGCTAAAAATTTTCTGTTTAATGTCTCTCCTGACTTTACTTTCCTCTTCATTCCCTCTGACCTCCCTGTTCAAGGTCTAGCTCCCTATCTCCTCATGTTCTCCCTGACTCCCTGACCCCCCTGCTTATCTCCATAATCCTAATCTTATAGACACTTGCTGGTCACATCTTTTTCCCACATCACTTCTGTATTAGGAAACCTCTAGCAGCATCAAGGTCAATACTTCTGCTTGCCTTTCATGACTTGCCAGCATTTGGCCATGAGCGAACTACAGACTACACGTTTTCTGTATTAGTCATGGATTTTCCATCTCCCCACACACATGCCTGCCTGATGGTTGCTGCTGAGCCATTTTGCATAAGGTCTGGTCCCCTGTATGTCCTTTGCTTTCCCTGATAACCTATTCAAAAATCTCTCCATTCTTCATTGTCCAGGTCCTATCACCTTTTTATCTAAACCTTACTCCTGCCTTCCGTGGCCTCCCTCTCCTCTGAGCTCAATATGTATTTATAATCTTACCTCAGAGTTATTATAATGATGCACTGTCTTCTCATATTTCATACAATTTTCAGGTTGAGTTTTCTCCCCAGACTGTAATCTCCTTGAGGGCAAGGACAGTGTCTTTTATTTCTTCTGATTATTCCCTCCTCTTCATATCCTGTTTTCCCCGATCATGCAGTTTACCTATTTTTATCTTTGTCATTTTTATTGTATATGTTTTTGTAAGCTACCTGCAAACATTTGCAGTATAAAAAAAGTATTCCTTCTATTTCTGTCACAATATCTATGATTGTGCTAAACACACAGTGGGGCATGAGAACCCACTCAATAAAACCATATAATTGGTTTTGAAATACAGTGCGGCATATGTGTATGAATTTCAGGCAAATAAAAAATACATTTCAGCTCTTAAAAAATTTTCTGTTTTTTGGAGCTTTCTGGTTTATTTGGAATTAATAAATTGCATAATCCTACTTTTAAACAGAGTGAATATAAATTAAAAGTCAGAACGAACTATTTTTCAAATCACATTTTAAAAGTGAATAGAACTAGAATAATCCTCATAGGACACGTAGTCTCTGGGGGAAAATGTAATTTGTAACCATGTAATACTGATGCTACAGCATCTTTTGATAATCCAGTTGCTTATATAGATTTGAATTGCCATGCTTTTAAGTTTAATGGTAATTAAAATATATATAAACATTCATACCACCCTTTGGTCAATACAGATGGGCTCCATGGCTCCCAGATCTAATTGGGCCTGTGCTGACTAGAGGGGACCATTCTGACTCAGTATCTGCAGGAAGTCCACTAGCTTCTGATGTCACTGACATTCAAGTTTTCACTTTATTTTGTGGACCTTTTGCATAAATATTTGATGGCAGTTTTTATTTTTAAATAAGGGAAATATGAAGCAGTTAAGATTGCTTTAACTCTGCCCCTAGAGTTTCAGCAGCTGCAGACACATCTTTAATGTAGCAAATGGGAGGTGGCTGCAGAGACTTGTATGCATGAGGACGAACATCTGTTCTCTCTGAGACACCCCATGGAAAGAGCAAGGTGAAGACATGGAAAGGACATGGGTTTCAGTCTCTGCTTTCCTACCTATTAACAGGTCAGCTTTGCTCTTTGGTAAAGGGACAGTACCTGCTTTGACACCCTTGTGGGGTTGGTAATGAAGGTCAAATGATATATTGGACTTGAAAGTGCTTTGAAAGCAAAAATTATGCAGGTAGGTGGTAGTTTTCCTCTCTTCCTTGTGTTACAAATAGGAATAACTAAAGAGTATATTCCTTGGAGCACAACATCATATGGAAGCTTCAGACGGGTGGTACCCTTTCTAAGAAGCCTCTTTATCTTCACTCTGAGAATGCTCAAAGTGGCAACAGTATTCCTGAGATTGTCTCCAGCTGGTATTGGTGTCATTAGTCATCACTTTTGAGTCTTTGTAATCTGGTTTTGTTTTTCAATAAAGGAAATCTCTTTTGGATATACTATTGTTAGTCTATTACATTGAACTTGAACTTGTATTCCATGGATTTATAGAACGTGTAAGTGTATCCGAATGAACCTGCTCTACACAAGTCTTGATTAGTTCTCCACATTATTTTAGCACTTTGGAATAATGGCAAATCTTGATTTACCTTGAAAATTAGAATTTTCATAAATGTGGTTCTTAGTATATGTGAATAGTTTTGGAGTTTACAATATATTTTAAACATATAGAAGTACTTCAGTAGAAGTATCATGTAGTTGTATTCCTAATTTTTTTTTTTTTTAATTTTTTTATTCTTATGTTAATCCCCTTACATTACAACATTAGTTTTAGATGAAGTGTTCCATGATTCATTGTTTGTGCACAACACCCAGTGCTCCATGCAGAATGTGCCCTCCTAAATACCCACCACCAGGCTAACCCATCCTCCCACCCCCCTCCCCTCTAGAACCCTGTTTGTTTTTCAGAGTCCATCGTCTCTCATGGTTCGTCTACCCCTCCGATTTCCCCCGCTTCATTCTTCCCCTCCTGCTACCTTCTTCTTCTTCTTCTTCTTTTTTTTTTTTCTTAACATATATTGCATTATTTGTTTCAGAGGTACAGATCTGAGATTCAACAGTCTTGCACAATTCACAGCGCTTACCAGAGCACATACACTCCCCAGTGTCTATCACCGAGTCACCCCATCCCTCCCACCCCACCCCCCACTCCAACAACACTCAGTTTGTTTCCTGCGATTAAGAATTCCTCATATCAGTGAGATCATATGATACATGTCTTTCTCTGTTTGACTTATTTCACTCAACATAATACCCTCCAGTTCCATCCACGTTGTTGCAAATGGCAATATCTCATTCCTTTTGATGGCTGCATAATATTCCATTGTATATATATACCACCTCTTCTTTATCCATTCATCTGTCGATGGACATCTTGGCTCTTTCCACAGTTTGGCTATTGTGGACATTGCTGCTATAAACATCGGGGTGCACGTACCCCTTCGGATCCCTACTTTTGTATCTTTGGGGTAAATACCCAGTAGTGCAATTGCTGGATCATATGGTAGCTCTATTTTCAACTTTTTGAGGAACCTCCATACAGTTTTCCAGAGTGGCTGCACCAGTTTGCATTCCCACCAACAGTGTAGGAGGGTTCCCCTTTCTCCGCATCCCCGCCAACATCTGTCGTTTCCTGACTTGTTAATTTTAGCCATTCTGACTGGTGTGAGGTGATACCTCATTGAGGTTTTGATTTGGATTTCCCTGATGCCGAGCGATATTGAGCACTTTTTCATGTGTCTGTTGGCCATTTGGATGTCTTCTTTGGAAAAATGTCTGTTCATGTCTTCTGCCCATTTCTTAATTGGATTCTTTGTTCTTTGGGTGTTGAGTTTGATGAGTTCTTTATAGATTTTGGATACTAGCCCTTTATCTGATATGTCATTTGCAAATATCTTCTCCCATTCTGTCGGTTGTCTTTTGGTTTTCTTAACTGTTTCCTTTGCTTTGCAAAAGCTTTTTATCCTGATGAAGTCCCAATAGTTCATTTTTGCCCTTGCTTCCCTTGCCTTTGGCGATGTTTCTAGGAAGAAGTTGCTTCGGCTGAGGTCAAAGAGGTTGTTGCCTGTGTTCTCCTTTAGGATTTTGATGGACTCCTGTCTCACATTGAGGTCTTTCAGCCATTTGGAGTCTATTTTTGTGTGTGGTGTAAGGAAGTGGTCCAGTTTCATTCTTCTGCATGTGGCTATCCAATTTTCCCAACACCATTTGTTGAAGAGACTGTCTTTGTTCCATTGGACATTCTTTCCTGCTTTGTCGAAGATTAGTTGACCATAGAGTTGAGGGTCCATTTCTGGGCTCTCTATTCTGTTCCATTGATCTATGTGTCTGTTTTTGTGCCAGTACCATGCTGTCTTGATGATGACAGCTTTGTAATAGAGCTTGAAGTCCGGAATTGTGATGCCACCGGCTTTGCTTTTCTTTTTCAATATTCCTCTGGCTATGCGGGGTCTTTTCTGGTTCCATACAAATTTTAGGATTATTTGTTCCATTTCTTTGAAAAAAGTGGATGGTATTTTGATGGGGATTGCATTGAATGTGTAGATTGCTCTAGGTAGCATTGACATCTTCACAATATTTGTTCTTCCAATCCATGAGCATGGAACGTTTTTCCATTTCTTTGTGTCTTCCTCAATTTCTTTCATGAGTATTTTATAGTTTTCTGAGTAAAGATCCTTTGTCTCTTTGGTTAGATTTATTCCTAGGTATCTTATGGTTTTGGGTGCAATTGTAAATGGGATCGACTCCTTAATTTCTCTTTCTTCTGTCTTGTTGTTGGTGTATAGGAATGCCACTGACTTCTGTGCATTGATTTTATATCCTGCCACTTTACTGAATTCCTGTATGAGTTCTAGCAGTTTTGGGGTGGAGTCTTTTGGGTTTTCCACATAAAGTATCATATCATCTGCAAAGAGTGAGAGTTTGACTTCTTCTTTGCCAATTTGGATGCCTTTGATTTCTTTTTGTTGTCTGATTGCTGTGGCTAGGACTTCCAATACTATGTTGAATAGCAGTGGTGATAGTGGACATCCCTGCCGCGTTCCTGACCTTAGGGGGAAAGCTCTCAGTTTTTCCCCATTGAGAATAATATTTGCTGTAGGTTTTTCATAGATGGCTTTTATGATATTGAGGTATGTACCCTCTATCCCTATACTCTGAAGAGTTTTGATCAAGAAAGGATGCTGTACTTTGTCAAAAGCTTTTTCTGCATCTATTGAGAGGATCATATGATTCTTGTTCTTTCCTTTGTTAATGTACTGTATCACATTGATTGATTTGCGGATGTTGAACCAACCTTGCAGCCCAGGGATAAATCCCACTTGGTCATGGTGAATAATCCTTTTAATGTACTGTTGGATCCTATTGGCTAGTATTTTGGTGAGAATTTTTGCATCCATGTTCATCAGGGATATTGGTCTGTAATTCTCCTTTTTGATGGGGTCTTTGTCTGGTTTGGGGATCAAGGTAATGCTGGCCTCATAAAATGAGTTTGGAAGTTTTCCTTCCATTTCTATTTTTTGGAACAGTTTCAGAAGAATAGGTATTAATTCTTCTTGAAATGTTTGGTAGAATTCCCCTGGGAAGCCATCTGGCCCTGGGCTTTTGTTTTTTGGGAGATTTTTGATGACTGCTTCAATTTCCTTAGTGGTTATAGGTCTGTTCAGGTTTTCTATTTCATCCTGGTTCAGTTTTGGTAGTTGATACATCTCTAGGAATGCATCCATCTCTTCCAGGTTATCTAATTTGCTGGCATAGAGTTGCTCATAATATGTTCTTATAATTGTTTGTATGTCTTTGGTGTTGGTTGTGATCTCTCCTCTTTCATTCATGATTTTGTTGATTTGGGTCATTTCTCTTCTCTTTTTGATAAGTCTGGCCAGGGGTTTATCAATCTTGTTAATTCTTTCAAAGAACCAGCTCCTAGTTTCGTTGATCTGTTCTACTGTTCTTTTAGTTTCTATTTCATTGATTTCTGCTCTGATCTTTATGATTTCTCTTCTCCTGCTGGGTTTAGGCTTTATTTGCTGTTCTTTCTCCAGCTCCTTTAGGTGTAGGGTTAGGTTGTGTACTTGAGACCTTTCTTGTTTCTTGAGAAAGGCTTGTATTGCTATATACTTTCCTCTTAGGACTGCCTTTGCTGCATCCCAAAGATTTTGAACAGTTGTGTTTTCATTTTCATTGGTTTCCATGTATTTTTTTAATTCTTCTTTAATTTCCTGGTTGACCCATTCATTCTTCAGTAGGATGCTCTTTAGCCTCCATGTATTTGAGTTCTTTCCGACTTTCCTCTTGGGATTGAGTTCT
The DNA here is from genome assembly GCF_029215605.1 of Mirounga angustirostris. Taxonomy (NCBI): domain Eukaryota; kingdom Metazoa; phylum Chordata; class Mammalia; order Carnivora; family Phocidae; genus Mirounga; species Mirounga angustirostris. The sequence goes on from NW_026991710.1 coordinate 162,525,674, forward strand.
AGTTTCAAAGCATTGTGGTCTGAAAATAGGCAGGGAATGATCCCAATCTTTTCGTACCGGTTGAGACCTGATTTATGACCTAGGATGTGATCGATTCTGGAGAATGTTCCATGGGCACTAGAGAAGAATGTGTATTCCGTTGCTTTGGGGTGGAATGTTCTGAATATGTCTGTGAAGTCCATTTGGTCCAGTGTGTCATTTAAAGTCTTTATTTCCTTGTTGATCTTTTGCTTAGATGATCTGTCCATTTCAGTGAGGGGGATGTTAAAGTCCCCCACTATTATTGTATTGTTGTTGATGTGTTTCTTTGCTTTTGTTATTAATTGCCTTATATAATTGGCTGCTCCCATGTTAGGGGCATAGATATTTACAATTGTTAGATCTTCTTGTTGGATAGATCCTTTAAGTATGCTATAGTGTCCTTCCTCATCTCTTATTACAGTCTTTGGTTTAAAATCTAATTTGTCTGATATAAGGATTGCCACCCCAGCTTTCTTTTGGTGTCCATTAGCATGGTAAATGGTTTTCCACCCCCTCACTTTCAATCTGGGGGTGTCTTTGGGTCTAAAATGAGTCTCTTGCAGACAGCATATCGATGGATCTTGTTTTTTAATCCAGTCTGTTAGCCTGTGTCTTTTGATTGGGGCATTTAGCCCATTTACATTCAAGGTAACTATTGAAAGATAGGAATTTAGTGCCATTGTATTGCCTGTAAGGTGACTGTTACCGTATATTGTCTGTGTTCCTTTCTGGTCTATGTTGCTTTTAGGGTCTCTCTTTGCTTAGAGGACCCCTTTCAAGATTTCCTGTAGGGCTGGTTTTGTGTTTGCAAATTCCTTTAGTTTTTGTTTGTCCTGGAAGCTTTTTATCTCTCCTTCAATTTTCAATGACAGCCTAGCTGGATAGAGTATTCTTGGCTGCATATTTTTCTCATTTAGTGCTCTGAATATATCCTGCCAGTCCTTTCTGGCCTGCCAGGTCTCTGTGGATAGGTCTGTTGCCAATCTAATGTTTCTACCATTGTAGGTTACATATCTCTTCTCCCGAGCTGCTTTCAGGATTTTCTCTTTGTCTCTGAGACTCGTAAGTTTTACTATTAGATGTCGGGGAGTTGACCTATTTTTATTGATTTTGAGAGGGGTTCTCTGTGCTTCCTGGATTTTCATGCCTGTTTCTTTCCCCAAATTAGGGAAGTTCTCTGCTATAATTTGCTCCATTATACCTTCTGCCCCTCTCTCTCTTTCTTCTTCTTCTGGGATCCCAATTATTCTAATGTTGTTTCGTCTTATGGTATCGCTTATCTCTCGAATTCTGCCCTCATGATCCAGTAGTTGTTTATCTCTCTTTTTCTCAGCTTCTTTATTTTCCAGCATTTCATCTTCTATATTACTGATTCTCTCTTCTGCCTCATTTATTCTAGCAGTTAGCGCCCCCAATTTTGATTGCACCTCATTAATAGCCTTTTTGATTTCTACTTGGTTGGATTTTAGCTCTTTTACTTCTCCAGAAAGAGTTTCTCTAATAACTTCCATATTTTTTTCAAGCCCAGCTAGTATCTTTAAAGTGATGATTCTGAACTCTAGATCTGACATCGTACTAATGTCCGTATTGAGTAGGTCCCTGGCAGTCGGTACTGCCTCTTGTTCTTTTTGTTGAGGTGATTTTTTCCGTCTCGTCATTTTGTGCAGAGGAGAATAGATTAATGAGAGAACAAAATGCTAGCAGAGTAACCACGTCCCCAGAAAATATACTCTAAACAAATCAGAAAAGACCTGAAGCAGTGGGATAAGAAGGGGAAAGAGAGAAAAAAGAAAAAGAAAAAAAAAGAAAAAGATAAAGATAAAAACAAAAACAAACAAAACAAAACAACAACAACAAAAGAAAAACCAGAATGTGATCAAATATGATCTATATGGTATATAGATCAGTGCCACACACTAGATTTGGGGTGTGTTTTGGTCTTTTAGAAGAAAGTGTCTCCCAAAATTTTAAAGAAAGAAAAAGATATATGTACAAAAATAAGGGTTGATATGATGAAGGGATAGAAAATGACTGTAAAAATGGAAATTATAAAAAATTTTATAAAAGGAATTGATAAGAAGTTGTTTGAAAAAGAAAGAAGAAGATTTAAAAAAAGAAAAAAGAAAAAGAAAAAAAAAGGGAGAGGATGTGATCAGGCAGGGGAATAGAAAAACACCATATACTAGAGATTTAGGGTATATTTTAATCTGTTAGAAGAAACTATCTCAAAATTTTAAAGAGAGAACAACTTATATATATAAGCCAAAAATATGGGTAACTACTATGAAGGGATAGAATATGACTCTAAAAATGAAAAATAAAAATGTTTTTTTTTTAAAAAAAGGGATTGATAAGATGTTGTTTGAAAAAGGGAAAAAGAAAAATTCAAAAAGAAATAAAAAGACAAAAAGACAGTTAAAAAAAAAAATTAACTTTAAAAGACTAAGGAATCATGGTAAAAAAGCCGTGAATTCTATGTGCAGTATTCCCCTAGCGCTGGAGTTCTGCCGTTCTCATTGATCGGTAAACTTGGTCTTGGCTGGCTGTTCTCGCTGATCTTCTGGGGAGGGGCCTGTTGCCGTGGTTTCCAAATGTCTCTGCCGGAGGCGGAAGTGCCCCGCCCTTGCCCCCTCCCGGCTAAGGAATCTGCTCGGGTTTGCTCTCCGGGCTTTTGTTCCCTGCGAGCTTTCCGTACAGCTTTGGAGGCGGAGAGTGAAGATGGCGGCCTCCCAATCTCCGCCCCAGAGGAGCCGAGAACTCGGGGCCCCGCTCCTCAGTGCGCCCCCAGAGAAAAGCCGTCAGTCACTCCCGTCTCCCCGGTCTCCGGCCGCGCTCCGTGCTCAACCGGCCTGTGACTGCGCGTTTCTATCTCTGGCACCCGACCCGGTCTGGAGTCTCCAAACCCAGCAGATCCCTGCGGTGCCCTCCCGCGCGGCTCCTCCCGGGGGAGGAAGGTGAGTCTCCCCGGATCTGCCGCTTGTTGGGTCCCTGCTGGAGGAGCAGTGGCCCGGCTGTGCCGTGGATCACGGTTTATGGCCACCCCGAGCTGAGAGCCCGCGCCTGGGCTCCGCCTCTGCAGCCGGCTTCCCTGCTCCGATACCTGGGAGCTCTGCCGCCCTCAGGCACCCCCGGTCCTTCTGTGACCCCGAGGGTCCTGAGACCACACTGTCCCGGAGGGTTCCACCCCCCGCTTAGCCACCAGAGTGACGTCCCTCGGCGGAGCAGACTTTTAAAAGTTCCGATTTTGTGCTCCGCGGCTCTATCACTTGCCAGAAGCGGCCGACGGAGGCCCCTCCCCCGCCGTCTATCCTCCCGAATATCGCCGCGGATTCACTTCTCCACACGTCCTACCTTCCAGAAAGTGGTCGCTTTTCTGTTCAGAGAGGTGTTGCTCTTCTTTTCTTCGGTCTCCTGTTGAGTTTGTAGGTGTTCAGAATGGCTTGGTCCCTATCCAGCTGAATTCCTGAGAGGAGACGAAATCCAGGTCTCCTACTCCTCCGCCATCTTGCTCCCTGTATTCTATCATGTAGTTGTTAACTGGGTGGTTGTTAAACTAATCAAAATTATTTATGCTCAGACCCTTCTACTCAAGAACCAACTTTGAGCTTTGGTATACTTAAGACAGAACCGAAACCTTCTGACAAAGAAAGACAGGCAACTCTGACTGGCTCCAGCAGATGGTGCTGATGGTCACACTCGTCCCATCAGTCCCCAGCATCACATCCATTTCATTGTCTGGTTCATGTGCCTGTGCTTAGTTTTGAATTATCTTAAGAATAGGAATAACCTCATCATTTCTGATAAGTGCAAAAGCAGTGAGAATGTTGAAATGCTGGTGTCAGGGAGGAAGAATTTCCTCTGCCCATCAAGGTCCTTCCAGCCAGAGTAAGAATCAAATTGACATGAGACAGATTAACAGGAGAAAATCAAATTTAATTTCATATGTATGGGAAACCCACACAGACATGGAAATTCCAAAGACAGTCGAGCAAAATGAGGTATATATATATCATCCTGAACTAAGGAGAAAGAGGCTAAGGGTCTGGGACTTAAAGGGGAGGAATGCAATTCACAGGAAGATGAAAAGGAGTAAGTGTTTGGTGAACAAATGTTTGCTGGGCCACTCAAAAAGAATGGGACCTAGAGGACTTTGATCAAACAGGCTTTGCTTGTTCTTCCTTCTCTGCCATACCTAGTTCATAGTATAATGTAGTTATCTACAGCGATAGTTCTCTTCCTGGAGCAGGTCCTTTATCTAAATTCTTTTAGGCAGTTGAGGTGGGGAGGTAAAGAGCTTTTCCTGAATATGCTGTGTTTTGATTGCTTTTAGCTCAAAAATAATCTGCATGCCAAAGTGGTCCATCTTGGGGTAGTCTGCCCTTGGTGATAGATAAATGATGGAAAAAAAATTAATAAAAAAAAGCAAGTGTTGAGGAAACAATGTTGTATGTGTATATAAGATGAATCATTCAGTTGAACAAATAATTCTAAGGGACAAAGAATAACTCATACAGTATGCTTAAAGTATTATACCCATGACAGTAATTGGCAAGTGATAGGGGGAACAATGTTTGACAAAATAAAATATATGTTAGAAGAGACATGTCAGATACCTGTTAGCCTGATGCTAATTCGGGAAACAACTGAGAGTTTGTTCGAGAGCTTAAAGGCTGAGTGTGGTGGACGTACCACTGACAAATCCTTGGTCCAAAGCTCTGCCAGCTGCATGGGTCCAGGTCCTGTGACAAACCAGTGGAGAGGTGGTTGTATAGCTACTGTAGCTGGAACCTTATCTACGGTGCTTGAGGAGGCAAGAGAGGGTGGTTACCTGCCTCCTAATTTTTTATTTATGTTTTTTTTTATTCTTATGTTAATCCCCATACATTACATCATTAGTTTTAGATGAAGTGTTCCATGATTCATTGTTTGTGCATAACACCCAGTGCTCCATGCAGAATGTGCCCTCCTCAATACCCACCACCAGGCTAACCCATCCTCCCACTCCCCTCCCATCTAGAACCCTCAGTTTGTTTTTCAGAGTCCATCATCTCTCATGGTTCGTCTACCCCTCCGATTTCCCCCACTTCATTCTTCCCCTCCCGCTACCTTCTTCTTCTTCTTTTTTTTTTTCTTAACATATATTGCATTATTTGTTTCAGAGGTACAGATCTGAGATTCAACAGTCTTGCACAATTCACAGCGCTTACCAGAGCACATACCCTCCCCAGTGTCTATCACCCAGTCACCCCATCCCTCCCACCCCACCCCCCACTCCAACAACACCCGGTTTGTTTCCTGAAATTAAGAATTCCTCATATCAGTGAGATCGTATGATACATGTCTTTCTCTGTTTGACTTATTTCACTCAACATAATACCCTCCAGTTCCATCCACGTCGTTGCAAATGGCAAGATCTCATTCCTTTTGATGGCTGCATAATATTCCATTGTATATATATATACCACATCTTCTTTATCCATTCATCTGTCGATGGACATCTTGGCTCTTTCCACAGTTTGGCTATTGTGGACATTGCTGCTATAAACATCGGGGTGCACGTACCCCTTCGGATCCCTACTTTTGTATCTTTGTGGTAAATACCCAGTAGTGCAATTGCTGGATCATATGGTAGCTCTATTTTCAACTTTTTGAGGAACCTCCATACAGTTTTCCAGAGTCTGCCTCCTAATTTTCAACATAGAAGAAACTGATCCTTTTTGCAAAATGATGCCCCACAGATCTTATATCATTGAAGAAAGGGAGAGTGAGCCTGTTTTTAAAGCTCACATTCCTTATGGTGGACATTTATTCAGAGGCTGCAAGTCCAAACCCTTCAAAATTACACTGGGCTTTTGAGCAGACATACACAAAACCTGTTGGAACAGTTCTAACCTGTTCATAAATAAGAACTGCTGACTGTACTATTTTGGATGCAAAGCAGTTATGTATCCTTTTATAATATTAAAAAATAAGACAGAATATGGTAGGTAGTATTTGTGAAACCTGTAGGATTCATTTTTTTTGCCAAGTAATAAGCATAAAGAAACTTTTGACCTACAACTCATTTCCCATCGTTACAATGTTGACATAGTGGAAAAAGTATAAACTCTGGAACAAATCAGCTGTGTGATGCCAGCCAGATACACAACTCCTCTGCCATTCAGCCTCTTCCTCTCATAATTGGGCATTGTGTTGCCCATCCATCAGAGATGTTGTGAGAAAGAAAAATAATACTTATTAAGTCACTAGCACAGTGCCTGGTCATAATGGACCTTCCATGACTAATAGCACTCCCCATAATAGTCAAAATGCCCAACAGAGGGCTTGAAGGGTACCACCAGCGATTGCCATGGCCAGTTTTATCAACTAAGATAGACGAAACTTTTGTAACAAATAGACCAAAACCGCAATGGTCAAAACACAACAGAAGTTCATTTTTCTGTCTTATAACATCCAGGATGGGTTCTGGTTCAGGAGGGCCCAGGTCCATACGGTCAGTTAGGGACCGGGCTTTTGATGGCTCTCCTGTCTTTAGCAGTGGCATAATTGTGATCACCATTTCAGCCCAAAGGAAAGGGGAAGTGGTCTAGAGGCATGTGTTAAGGAGGTTTTAAGGGCTAGAAGAGAAGTGGCAAATACCAGTTATCACCTGCATTATAGTGGAGATAACATATTCCCACGGGCACACCTAGCTGCTAGGGCAGCTGGGAAATATAGTGTAGCTACTGTGAAAAAGGGGGTAAAATTGAGGTAGCCACACTGTTTTATCACATGGCATAGTAATGACCCTAAAGTATCCTCTGTGCCCCACACTGAATCTTGGTACCAACATTTTTCTGAAAATTTACTGACAATTTCTGATCGATACCAAAATTTAGGAGTGAATCCTCAGGCACAAGGCACATAAATCCTGGGCTGCAGGTGGCTCTATTAAGCTGTATGGGGCATGTGGCTTTTCATGCTGGGACTTGGCCCAGACTCTGCGCTCGGGCCAGGGACAGGGTGACAGGGACCAGGTAACTGACCTGGTCTAAAGAGGCCCTCAGTGTGATATGCCAGATCAGTCACAATGCCTGAGCAGTTGGCATGTGGCAGGCAAGAGTGACACCAGGGAATCCAGGCAATGGATCTGGGAACCCCACTGGCAGGAGTTGCCTCCTGGGAAATCTGTCTGGAGCAGCAGAAACCCAGACAGTGGTCTGGGTAATAGTGGTGGGAGAGGAGGGGAGGGAGTGCGATCAGGCAGGGAAAGTGGGCAGGGCTCCTACACAACGAACTGATATTCCAGTCTTGCCTCTGGTCCTACCTAGATAGGGAGCAAGGCATATGCAGTTAAATGGCAGAGACTGAGTTTCTCTGGTCTGAGCTAAAACAGGGGATGAGGTAGAGCAGGGATGAAGAGAAGAAGAGAATTTAAATTAAGGAATAATGGTGATGTCTAGAAGTCATTCAGGGAACCTAGGGCCAGCTGGGAATAAAATACAGAAACCCACTTGTCATGAGCAAACCACCAGCTCCAGGATCTTGAGCAATAATTCATTTCTAAGCCCTACTGAGTGGGAAGGCGCTGAGGCTTTGCATACCTGCTGCCTCAGTCATTATTGGCTCAGGAACTCAGGTGCCGGTGGGAAACTTGGGTGCATCCACCAGCGGGGCAGGGGCACGTTAGGGGACATTGAAATGAGAGGAGCACGAACAGGTTATCTACTAAAATTGCATTGTAGCTCTAAATGGTATAAAAACATGTTTCATTTAATTTTTAGTCACTCTCCAGTTCCTCAAGAAATATTCAACAAATGTTGGCAGATTCTATCAATCGTATGAAGGCATATGGATTTCACCAGGTAAAGACTTACATTCTGTCTTCAGGGGGCTAAATGCATAGCCATTTCCACTAATGTTTCACAAATTGGTGTATTAGTCTCATGCAGAAATGAAAGCAGCAGAATGTGAAATTTGTCTTTAAAAGCTTGTGAACATAGCTATTCATACCTGTTTATCTGGAGTTGGAAACGTCTTAAGTATCATGGAAAGAACAGATGCCAAGACATATCTGCTAAACTCCTCATGGAAGATCTAACACAGAGACAACATCGTGGGCTGCAGCGAACACTGAGGGAAGACTGATTTCAGAGAGCAATAAATGAAGCATTTACCTTGGCAGAAATCGTGAATGCAGATTAAGTTCCTTATGTGTTCCTTGTTTCTGTGAGCTTGACCCTGTTCGATGAGCAGCCTCTTGTGCCATCCATGCCCACTGTGCTAGGAGCACCTTCAGGCACTCAGATCTCACACATCCATCCGGGTGTGATTCCCTGACAGGCAGAGAGCCAGCTTCCTCCATCGTGCTGGATTGTATCACATCGTACATTCCTCACAATAAATGGAGCATAGATGGGCAGCTGGAAACCATAGTAGGATTGGACCTGCAGAAAGTTTGAAAAAGTAGTGCAAGATACGGAGCTGTAAAGAGAAGGTTCTGAGTGACCACAGGCCTGAGATGGGGCAGAGGCCCATGTTCCAGTGGACAGTGCAATCTGCAGGGACATGCGTGAACTGGGACAGCTCGCATGGAGACTTGGAGAAACCATGATGAATTTCTGCAGTGTAGTCCCAGTGTGCATCCTGCTGATATAACATGTACCTTTCTAAAACAGAAACAATAGAGCATCTAAAGGAGAATTTCAGTAACACTGCCTGGATTACATTGTTTCATTTTAAATGATAGAAAAACAAAGGATCTGTGTATTTATTCAACCAACATCTGTTGAGTTTCTCCTATGTGCTAGGCCCTTTTACAGGCATTGGAAGCATCATGAACAAAACAGATAGAATCCTTGCCGTCAGGAAGCTTATATTCTGGACGAGGGAGACAGACAACAAGCACATCTATGAGGTCAGATGGTCATAAGTTCTGTGGAGAGAAATAATGCAGGATAAGGGAGCTGAGGAATGCTGGGAGGGTGGGGATTGGCTTTTTATAGATGTGGTCAGAGAAGGCTACCCTGAGAAGGCACTACCGAAGCAGAGACCTGAAGTAATGAGGGAGGGAGCCATGTGGATGGTGGGGAAATTATGCCCCAGGCAGAGGCAATACCAAGTATGAAGGCACGAAGCCAAGAGCTCGCTTGACATGGTCAAGGAACGGCAGAGAGGTCAGTGAATGAGAAGGGAGATTAGGGCTGAGAAATCATGTATACTTTTATAAGGAATCTGGTATCTTGGTGTTATGTCAAGCCATGATGAAAGATGAGATCATTTAGAGAGTGAGTCTAGATGGAAAAGAGAGAGCCTGAGCAATCTTGTCTCCAAAATAAGGGGGATAGACTCAATGGTTCTCAAGCATTTTTAGATGTGAGGCAGTCAGATTTTCATAGTCTTCACACCCTCGCATGAGAACACCCAGAGCCATGGGCGAATGCATTCCTTCTCTAACTTAAGAAATTATATGGGAACTCAACAGAATGAACAAGAAGATAGATCACTTAGCCAGCTTCTCTATAGAACAAAAATAATAAAACAGAGCTTTCTGACTTTGGAGGCAATGGAGAGGGTCTAATGAGGAAACCGGTGGGAAGTATTTCCATTAGCAGGCTGGGATGAGAGTCTTTCTGTGGGAGATGTTTTGACATCAAACTGCCCATCCCCATGTCTAAACCTCAGCCTGTGGGTGTTTGGACCAGTGTCCAGCCTCAGCCCTGCTGCCCCTTCACCCCTCAGCCTCTACCTGACTTTCACACGCTTGCGCTCACCATCCCCATCCTGGACCTATATGCTTCTTGCGAACACTTCTAAACACGAAATAATGGTTTGGTTTCCTAAGTAGAGGAAGTAAAGACCAACCTGTAAATATTTTGCTAAAAGTAAATTTTCTGGAGGAATTCTTAGAGAAAGTCAGGACAAGTCCATAAGGTTTCTAGCTGCTCTGAATAAATAGAGTGATCAGGGCTCATCTCATCCATTACTCTGTGAAACTCATTAATGTGTCTCCTCTCCCTCTGTGCCCCATACTTAATAACACTGCTGGTTAAAAAGGAGTATGATTTACTAGCTATAGCACTCCCCAACATTTGATTGTCATCAACCACGTACCACCTGCATTATTAGTGACTGAATATTTCTCCTGAAGTAGATTCACTTTGTAAACGTCTTGCTTTTCCTAAGCAGCACTATCCATGCTATCATGGTTTAATGTTATGGCTCTTTTCCAACCATTTTAAATCATTTTAAAATATGCATGTGGGGGCGCCTGGGTGGCTCAGTTGGTTAAGTGACTGCCTTCGGCTCAGGTCATGATCCTGGAGTCCCTGGATCGAGTCCCGCATCGGGCTCCCTGCTCGGCAGGGAGCCTGCTTCTCCCTCTGACCCTCCCCCCTCTCATGTGCTCTCTGTCTCTCTCATTCTCTCTGTCTCAAATAAATAAATAAAATCTTAAAAAAAAAAAATATGCATGTGGAAGATGAACAAAGCTCAACTTTTAAGTTTTTTTCTGTTTAAGCTTAGAAATTGCTAGCAGTCCTTTTTATGTATTTCAGGTTTATAAATGGCTTCAGTAAGGTGATAGCAAATTTTAACAGTCATTTAAAACACCAAAAGCTGGTTTTTTGGTTTTTATAATATTAGGAAACCAAGGGGCCTTAGCTCTAGGCAGGAAAGAAAGTAAGAAAAAAAATGAAAATTATAAATACACAAAAGTTTAGTTACACCTGAAATGAAAGACAGTGTATGAATGATCACCTCCTACATTAACTGTGATTTATGACTTCCCACAATGATGGAAAACAAGTTTCACAACATCAATGTTTATATTTCAGTTGGGTAAAATAATGTAACAGAAAGAATGTCTTTATCTTTCTTTTTTTTTTTAAGATTTTATTTATTTATTTGACAGAGGGAACGAGAGAGCACAAGTAGGGGGAACAACAGAGGGAGAGGGAGAGGGAGAAGCAGGCTTCCCACTGAGCAGGGAGCCTGATGTGGGGCTCGATCCCAGAACCCTGGGATAACGACCTGAGCCAAAGGCAGATGCTTAACCATCTGAGCCACCCAGGCACCCCTGTCTTTATCTTTCTGTAGGAAAACACAAAAGAAAAAAAAAGACCTGTCAATTCTGAGATGCAGAGTGAAGCATGGTCAGTCTTTTCTGACCCCCTCAACTTGCTTCATTATTTAGGTGACCAAGGCTTTTATTTAGTTCACCAAGTGCTAAATTCAGCTTTCTAATAAGCACTCAGAAGGCAATACCCAAAAAAGTACTTTTTAGACCTAAGTGATTTGGTGTGTTAGTTTTTCTTTAGTTAAAAACTAATTCCCTTCAAGTGTACTTAATGCCACAGAGCTGTTCGCTTCAAAATGGCTAACATGGTTTTTATGTTATGTGTATTCTTCCACAATTTTTAAAAAGGTTAAAATGATAATTTTTATGTTATGTATATTTTACAATTTTAAAAACAAATTGCCTTTTTAAGGAAGACTCGTGTTTCTTATATTTCTTGAAGAGGATGCTTTGTAAAAAAAAGTTTTTTTAAACAAGAAATATTCCTTTTTGGGTCACCTAAAATCATGTGTAAGTTCCACATTTTTAAATAATTTTTTTTAAGATTTTATTTATTTGAGAGAGAGAGAGAGAGAGAGAGAGCAGCGGTGGGGGGAGGGGCAAAGGGAGAGGGATAAGGGAGCCAGGGAGCCCAGTGTGGGGCTCGGTCCCAGGGCCCTGAGACCATGACCTGAGCCAAAGGCAGACCCTTGACGGACTGAGCCGCCAGGCGGCCCTGGCACCACGTTTTAGACACAATGGTTTGAGGGCACACGGAGACACGGCTGAGGCTGCTCTAGAAACATACCGTTATCGTCATGGAGCCTGTCAGGTGCTGCAGTGTTTATGCTGCTGCCATGAAGCGGTGTTTACACACTGCTTGAGGGAATTCAGTTTAAAACAGCTAAGTGCTGTGTTTGAGGAAAATGAATATTTATTGAGTCTTACTATGTGTTACAGACTATGCGAGACACTTTTTAAATATTATTTAACCCTCACGATAACCCTATGAAATATTTTCAATTTTCTAATTCTATTTAGGCGAAGACAGCCTAAGAGAGGTTTGGTAATGGGCCATGTGGTCGCACAGCTAGGTCCTGATAAAGTCAGCCTCAGGTATCACCAACCCCAAATTGCCTAGCCAGGGGGCCAGAGGGAGTTACATAGAAACCAGCCCCTCAGTGTCCCTGACTCCCCACCTCCTCCTCTCCCCTCTTCTTCTTCCTCCTCTCAGAATACTGCCAGAGGTACTCACTAGTGTTTGTTTCTGTTTTTGTTCTTGTTTTTTTTTTTTAAACAGAAGAAAGAATCCGTGAAGAAAACACAAGATGAAGAACTAAAACAAATAGATGAGGAGAAAACCAAGCAGATTTATAAAAGCTGGAAAGAAGATTCAGAGTGGCAGGCATCTCGTGAGTACCCAGAGGCCTCCATAACACCTTAGACCCTCCAGGCCAATTCCTTCTCTTAACAAATAATCCATCTAAGAAGCACTTAAAATAGTTGTTGAGAGAATTATTGCTAAGTTGTTACACAAAGGCTTACGAGTCACTTCTTGAATAGTAGAAAGGTTCTCCATTCATCTTTGTACCATCACAGTTGTGATATAGCTATTTGATGGAATGGTATATAGCTCTGAAAAAACATGTTTTGGAAGAGGGTTTAATGACCTTGGGATATGTTTGTATCTTTTTTTCGCTTGAAGAAGAAAAAAATATAATAAAAAGTATGAAAAATATCCCTCTTTTAGGATAGTAAAAGAACTGGAAGGTTATTAGCATGTTAACAACTTTTTTTGGAGGGATGGGATTTGAGATTTATTTGAATTCTTCTTGTTATTCTGTACTTTTCTAAATTTTCAACAGTGAACTCACCTTAACTTTGTAATAGAAGAACCCAGGAATAAAAGGTTGGATATATCAGCGTCCCTCCCATACCTGTGACCTAACCCTGACTCCTTTTTGAGTTAGCACTGCCAGAGATAAAACCCCTCAGGAAGAGGTCAGTGCAGGCTAAGGCAGAGCAGAGCATGCTCAGGGATGCTAGGGAAAAATGCAGCTCTGAGACATGATGAGGGTTTCCAGCTGACTCAGAGGTTTACCAGCCAGGTCATCCCTTGAGGCCACTTGAGAGCGAGAACAGGAGAATGGGAGTGACAATGTTTGCAGGATGTGGAGAATCCTGTCTTCATTTCCATTACAATGAACACCATTAACATGACAGTTTTGTGAAATGAATATATTTGCAAGATCCAGTCATTTCCATGCAGTGAAATTCTAGTGTAATGGAATATTTTTGGCATCTCTTTGAAGTCCAGCATAACAGGGCTTGACCAAAAGCACATGAAGTGCAAACACACTCAATGAAAATTAGTCTTAGCATCCTGCATTAGAGCTCTTTACTACTGTGTTGCTAAAACAGAAACAAAACAAAACAATAAACCCTCTATTTTACAAAGCAACATTAAAAGGTGGCCTTGGGGTGCTTTTTATGTGTACCAGCACATTCTTTGATTGTGGTGAGAATCATTTTATTTTTTTGGTCTGGTAGGCCAATTCACATTTGGTTCAGCTCTTTGGGGGCTCTGAGTGTGACCTGTGGTGAGCCTCTCTGATCTCTCACCCTGTGCACAGCCACGAGCCACTGCGCCGAGCAGTTCCTGACAGCCTGATCTTTGCTAGTGATGTCCTGAGCTGAGCTGAGGGATGTGATACACCTCTTCCTATTCAAAGGCTCCCAGCCAGTTGGAATTCGCACTCAGGCTGTGTCTCATCACTTAGTCTTACCCAAGTGCAGGGAATTCTCAAACATGTGGTTCTCCATTTCTGTCGCCTCCCTTCCTCCTCCTCCTCCTTCTCCCCCTTAGGAAGTCCTAAAACCCTCTTAGAAATACAAGAATTCTGCAGGGAATGCTGGGCAATTGTGAATGTGCAGGCCCGAATTATGTGAGTCCTAGGTGTTGATAGTGATTGTTCGTTATTATCAGCCGATGACAGATCTCCTGAGAGACTGCTCTCTTCACCAGCTGATTCTTCTCACCATCTCTGTGGGCTGACCAGGGCCTTTCTCAAACCCCCTTGTTTTTCTAGTGCGAAAATCCAAAGCAGCTGATGAGAAGAGACGCTCTTTGGCTAAACAAGCGCGGGAAGACTACAAGAGGTTATCCCTAGCGGCTGAAAAAGGAAGAAGCGGTGAGGGACCACAAAGCGCCCCAGGTGTTCCACAGAAACCAAAAAGACCCCCCCTTCCACCCAAGCCTCATTTCCTAAACCTGGCGGGATACCCTCGAAAGCCTCTTAGGTAAGAAGCCACACAGATGGCTTTAAGCATAGCAGTTGAAACTGGCTGATTAAAGACAAATTGCATTATGGGCCATGGGGAGTGGAAGACCAGCTGGCTGCCTGTGTAATTAAATTCAGCCTCACCTCTAAGCCTGTCTTCCCAGATACCTCGTCTGGATTCATCCTCTTCTTATCTATAAAATATCCATAGTTTGTTATAATTAAGATGCCCAATAACTTAGAGAGGATGCACATCGAGTTCAGTCCCTTCCTGCACCACCAGCGCACCCCCACCCCCACCTAGTGGCAGTAGGTGAGCCAGTGAGGGGAGAAGCAGAAACAATGGGGGTTTCATCAGGGCTCAGTATCGCTCTTAGTAGGAAACAATATCAAAGTAGGAACCTAAAGGCTTGCTGACTTTCATGGTATCATAGAGTTATATTTTCATTGCTCAGGATTAAAGATTTGATGGTAATCCTCATTCTGGGTTACAGAGCCAAGTTCATATGTTGAGAATTTGGAACTGTTCCTTCTTTGAATGAATACTTTTTTGGTCATGGTGGTGCCTTTGCCTCCTAGGCTATAGGAAATTAGGTAGAACAGTTTGTTTTGTAGAATCCCTGAAGAAAAATACAATGATATCATAGCAGAAACCCCCTTTCCCTTATGTTAGTTAACTGATTCTAAAATTATTTTCTCCTGGATATTATGATTTCTTCATATTCTAATATATAGAAAGACCTTATTTAAAATATACCAGAAGAATCAAATAGGGATTGAATGAAACAACTATCTAAAGCCTTGCCTTCTGAAATGAAAACCAAAAATATTTCTCTGTTACAAGTATGGAGAAATAAAAAGCAAACAAATCTCTCTTTGCTTGGAGTCAGTAGTGATCTTCAAGGCTTTTCCTAATGGGGATTATGACCTCAGAGGAAACAGGAAGGTGGACCTTTTCCTTTACTATAATTATTTCTACTTACTCAACTGAAAGGTTCCATTTTGGGATGTGGAGACCAGAACTAAAAGATCATGTTCTACGAAGTGACAGTTTGGGGAATGGTTTTTTTCTTAGAGACAAAAACCTAAGAAAAGTAATCAGAAACAGGTGTCCTCGCAGTTTTGTGACCAGGTCACAACGGTGTGAGCTCCTGCCCAGGGTCCTCTTCAGTGCCCGAGCTGGTGTGTGCATTGGCCCCAGATCCCCAGCAGGGCTGTTTGTGTACCTGCCCCTGTTCTCCAGGCTCTTCCAAGGGTGTGACTATGACTTGTAATATGCCCTGGCCCACACTATTTTTAGTGCACAGTGTATGTGATTGACAGCAGTGAAGGTGGCCTTTAATAAGGGCAATTCTTGTTTCGAGCTGTGCTAATTGAGCTCAGTTTTTCCAACTTAATACACTTGCATGAAATGCTTCTTGTGAGGCATCCAGACTGGATGGTTTTTGGGGTGGGACAACAGTATGTGACCAAGGTCAGCTAGGAGCCAGCCCAAGAAAAGACAGAGATTGGCTGTCCTTCGAGTTTTTCTTTAAACTCCAAAGATTTCCCAAAGAAAAAGAACCTAATTTGAAAGCTAATAAGAGCACTCATGTAATCTCATGTGTGTGCAGGATCTGATTCCCAAAGAAGTCAAATATTATAGGCTATCTTCTCCAAAATGCTATGTATGTATGTATATGAATATGTACACACGTATATGTACATCTGACATATGTCACATGTAACTCGCGGGGCCATGTGTTACCATAAAATGCAGAAAGAGCCATAAGTTAATTTACATGACAGGCATCCCAGTCGTTCATCCAAACTCGTCATTGTTTTTACCCTGAATTCTGCTCAAAATTAGTGGGCTGTTCTATGAGACTTGGAAATGTTTATTACATTGCAGTGTTATTTTTTGTAATGGAAATTGACTTACATCCCAGAACTTTAGTTCTGCAACTGAATATATTTCAAAATGATTCCACCACTTGTATCTTTTTCTTACCAATTTTCAAACACTCTTCTTTCTTTGACTTTATTTTTCTGAGACTGTCTTTAGCAGAACCAAACCTCTTCAAAGTGTGGGAGAGAAGAAAGCAAGTCAGGGAGGTTGGAAACAGAAGGAAGAGAAAGTTTAATACTGAAAATGTTAGGAAGGAAATTTATTTTATTGCATTTCTTTTGTTTGCAAGAACATGCTCCCAAGGAAAATAGTGCTGGGGGTGTATTTCACTTTTTAATGTTTATTTTCTCAAATTTTAATTGGAAGTTAATGGAGCTTTTATTCATATAAAAATGAATTAAAATCTATTTTTAATAGATTAACACAGCAGTAGCTCATACCCTATGACTAGCCCTATAGGACTGGAAAGACAAGTGACAGATTTATGTTTCTTCCTATTTTGTTGACTAGCCCTTGAGGAGTTAGTTGTATAATGGCAGTAATTAGGGGTCTGACTTCCCATTAGCTCAACCCATGTAATTAGGTCTTCAAATATATATAATCCTATCTCCCTTTATACATGATTTTTATATACAGGATATATATGATTTTTGACGGCATTGTTTTCAAATTAGTTAAACCTAAATTGAACTGTTTTCTAAATCACAGAAACCAGGGAATGACCAGGATGGCATCCAACTCTGCCCAGGAGGACATCATTC
The DNA here is from genome assembly GCF_029215605.1 of Mirounga angustirostris. Lineage (NCBI taxonomy): Eukaryota > Metazoa > Chordata > Mammalia > Carnivora > Phocidae > Mirounga > Mirounga angustirostris. The sequence goes on from NW_026991710.1 coordinate 162,542,660, forward strand.
GGTGGTTTAAAGAGGAGCAGCTACCACTGCGAGCGGGCTACCAGAGAACCTCAGACACCATAGCTCCCTGGTTCCATGGTGAGTACACAGGTGCCCTCGACGGAACCTCATCTGATGACAGATGAAGCTGTGTTCGTCTGTTAATCCACCAGGAGGGCAGAAAGAATAAAGGCTTCCTTTTATTTGTGCTGCCCAAGAAGAGTCTTTGAAATTATTTTCACAAAGCAGTTTTTCAAAGGTTTCTCAGTGAGTTGCAAGCTCATGACGGATTTAGAAAACAGTGAGCAGTTGTGGTCTCAGCATGTACTGTGGGGTAATTTATCACCACAAATAAAACACCACTGGGTGGGTGGGGAAAGCGGTGCCTCCTGTTCACCTACACTAGGGCACTTGATTGTGATCTCCTGCAAATGGCAATGCCTTCCATCCACCGTTCACAGCTGGGAGAGTCAGATACGCCCTTGGGTGTGGTGGGCAGGGCACTGGTTTAGCCGTCAAAGGGTCAGCTCTCCATTAGCAGTTGAGTGAGCAAATCGTCTTTCTCTGTAACAAGTTGTATGAGCCTCATTTTCCTCACCTATTAAGTGAAGGAGTTGAATTTTATGATCTTTAACCTGAAAATTCTGTTACTTTTATCTGTGGTTCCATTAAGCAGTTGAAGCTGTCAGGTGAGTTTGTTAGAACCTGAGCAGATATTACCTAATAAACCATTTCTTAATTTGACACTAGAAACTTGATTAATTCAAGCCCTCTGTCTAGCCAGCACACATTTCACTGTCCTCTCAGTCTCTTGGACTTCAGGAAAAGAAGTGGTTTCTTGCCTCAATTGGCTTCCTTAGGGTCTGTGGTTGAATTGGATTAATTGGTTCTATGTATAACAAAAGTACTTTGAAACAAAAATAAGATTCTTTCACAGAGCACACTTGTCCTAAAGGGTATCTTGTTTTGAATCATGTTGAAGCCTTCTCTCTTTTATTTTTTTTTATTTTTTAAGAGATTTTATTTATATGAGAGAGCGAGCGAGCATGGGGGAAGGCAGAGGAAGAAGCAGACTCCCTGCTGAGCAGGGAGCCCAATTCAAGGCTTGATGCGGGGCTCAATCCCAGGACCCTGGGATCATGACTGGAGCCGAAGGCAGATGCTTAACCAACTGAGCCACCCAGGCACCCAGAAGGCTTCTCTCTTAATTAGTATCATGTCACACACAAATATTTCCACGAAAGTACGGTCCCAAACAACTAACATGGCAAACTTCTAAAAAGAAAAAAAGTATTTGTAGTAGGCCCCCTGCTAAAGGGCTGCTTTCACAGTCAGATCATTATAGAACTGTCTAGCTTTCCTTGAAAATACGTGTCTTTGGTGATTCAGGCTTTAGTAATTATCCATTCCCTGAGGAGCTCCTCTGTCCTCTTAGGACTAGGTCATAAGCCTACTTCCTTTCCATTCTGTTCAGAAGACATTGGAAGAAAGCGTGACATCAGTGTCAACAGGTGAATGTTTCATGTTGCCTTTTTTTTTCCTTTTTAAGATAAGCACTGACAAAATCAGTACTTTATAGTTTCTGTGTCATTGGGCAGAAGATCTTATCATCCCTGATTACAAGGGTGGTAGTTCATTTTAATAACAGGAAATAAGAAATTGAAAGTGTTGATTAATGTTTAAAAATCCTGGTACTTTAACAGGCAATTCCATTTGAAACAGTTGCTAAAAGCTAGGAAGATAAAGTTGGACTAAAAATCCGGTTGGAACCTTGGTTAAAAAAAGAAGCTCTTGAGTTTTACATATAATAATTTATTAGTTGCTATTGTTATTCATTTATTTTCACTTATATAAATATTTATCATAGTTATAAGCAAAATAAATGATACAATATAATGAAATAATACACAGCCATATACTCAATGTAAGTCATTTTCTTCTGTTTTAAGAAGACAGAGTTTCACATGTTTCTATGATAAAGAGAAGAAGGATCATATCTTATATTTTTGAAATATAATTGTTTATTTTTTTTTAAGATTTTATTTATTTATTTGACAGATAGAGACACAGCGAGAGAGGGAACGCAAGCAGAGGGAGTGGGAGAGGGAGAAGCAGGCTTCCCGCTGAGCAGGGAGCCCGATGCGGGGCTCGATCCCAGGACCCTGGGATCATGACCTGAGCTGAAGGCAGACGTTTAATGACTGAGCCACTCAGGCGCCCCTATAATTATTTATTGATCACGAGCCCTGTTTGAAATAATGGGATGGTAGCTCTTCTGTACTGGTTTGCCATCGTCCTTCTGTTATACACTCCATAAGTTGCCTTTCTTATATTACTGTTTTGGTCAGCTAATTTTTCCCCACGGAAGTTCACACTTTCACCCTTTTCATTAGCTTTAGACAGGATGGAAGTGGGTAGGAGAGGACAAGGGAAATGAAGACCACTGGATCTCTGGCTTGTGGAGCCGGGTGGAAGGTGGCATGCTATCAGTTGGGAGAAAGAATACAGGAGGATCCAGAGATTACTGGGATTAAAAAAGAAGGGCGACAATGAATTTATTTTGGTTATGATGAGTTTGAAATGTCTTTGGGGCAGTCATGTGAAAAAATCTATTTGGTAATTGGATTAACAGATCAGTGCTAGAGATAATGGATTAGAGTCATTAGCACACAATGAAAAGCATGGGAGAGGATGACATTTTCCAGGAGTGCCCTGAGAAGATGGTTAAGAGAAGACCGAGGACAAGACCCCAGGAAGCACTAACACTCAGTGCGATGGCAAAGAAGAGCAGAGACCCCACATCTTTGTCTCAGGTTTCCTTTCCCACTTGGGGTCATGATGAGGCAAATATCTGGCCATGGGTGCCAGTTCAATGGGCAGTAAAGTAGGGTATTGCCTCTGATCTCCTAGATGTAAGAGCTTGGAAAATCCCAAGCGCAAGAGAGATCCAGAAATGCAGTACTGAACTCTACTTTGTGAGCATCTTTTGATGATCTCAAGCACATCTAGAAAAACAGTCTCCCCACTTCTGCTCCTCTCTCAGCAAGCTTTTCTCACAGAGGCCATGGGGTCTCAACTTTCACTGGACTTTTTGGTCCAGCTTGATCCGATTATTGCTCCAGATCCATCTCAAACCACGTTCCTCACAGAACCCTGCCTTGATCACTCCTTTCCCCCACACGTTGCCCTTCTGTCCCTGACACACCACACTCGCCCCTTTCCTAGGGCCTTTGCAGTTCTTCCTGAAGATCCTTCCATGGCCAACATCTTAAGGAGCTGGCTCACACGACTGGAGGCTTGTTGAGCCCCAAATCTGCTGGGCAGACTAGCAGGCTGGAGACTCAGGGAAGACTGGCAGCTCAAGTCCAAAGGCTGAACACTGGCAGAATCCCTTCTTGCTCAGGGAAGGTTAGTCTTTGTTCTTTTAAGGCCTTCAGCTGATTGGATGAGGCCTACCCACGTTATGGAGGGTTTTTCTCTCTTCCCTCATTTAAAAAATAATTTTTTTTTTATTAGGAAATGTTTTGAACAAACAGTACAAAGGAAACTATAAGTAACACCAATGATGTAACAAATGTTGTATCTACTTTCTAGGACACAATGAATGTTAGAAGCTATATTTACCTCATACCTGTTTTTCTTATTAAGAAATAAAGCCTGAAAGAATTAAGGCCCTCTCTTTTACTCCCTTATTGACATCTAATTACTTCTCTCCCAGGGGTGAACCACTCTTTTGAAGTTGTCCTTTTCATCCATATTTTTATACTCTCACTATGTATGTGTATGTGTGTGCATTTTTATAAAATATATAAAGATATATATAAAACATGCAATATTGTGTTTCACATTTACATGGTATCATGTTATAGGCATTTTTCTGCAGCTTGAGTTTTCTCCCAACATTACATTGTCTAGATTTTTCTTTGTTTCTAAATGTAGACTGGCTCATTTGTTTTACCTATTGTGCAGTATGTTATAATATACATATTATATACTGTTGGAGCTGTAATTTTTTGAGGGTCTAATATGTGCCAAGCATTACATTGAGCACTTTAAAGGAAGTAACTTTTATTCCCACTTTATAGAGGTAAGAACCTAGAAACTAAGAAGTTCTTTTCAGGTTTCTACCATTAGTGGCAATATTCAGAGCCAGATCTACTTAACTTCAAAGTCACAGCATATCTGAGCACTAATACAAGTGGGAACACCCATGTCATGCTTTTTATATAAGTTGGAAATTTAAATCAGTGAACAGTAATAACCACAGAGATTTGTTTCTCCAATACATGAGTGAGTTCACTAAATCTCACAGTGGTGAAGTAAAAGTGTCAAGGAACCTTCATTCAGCATAAGTTTTGCCCCATCCCCACCTATGAGAATAAGAAAAAAGCACATTTTTGTCCAGACACTATTTTGCTCACTCCCAGGTAGAATTTCAAGAAGCAGATATGTAGCACTCAAATATTTAATACAATGCCCCAAGGCCACAAGGGTTTGGAGTAATAGAAATGGAATCTATTTATTTTGCGGTAGTGGTTACCTAACTGTATACATTTGTCAAAAATGATCATTTGCACACTTAAAATTGGTGAATTTTATTGTATATAAATTATATCTCAAGCTGATTTTTTAAAAATGTGAAGTCCAAGAAGCACAGGGTTTTCTTAGTTCTTAGCATGGAAAGATAGTGCAGTTGACCATTGAACAAGGTGGGGGTTAGGGTGCCAACCCCTTGCACAGTTGAAAATCCACAAATAAATTTGGACTTCCCGGAAACTTAACTACAAACTGCCTGCTGTTGACCAGAAAACTTACTGATAACATAAACAGTTAACACATATTTTGTATGTTATATGTATTATGTACTGTAATCTTATAATAAAGTAGAGAAAAGAAAAATTAAGAAAATCATAAGAAAGAGAAAATGCAGGCGCCTGGGTGGCTCAGTCGTTAAGCGTCTGCCTTCGGCTCAGGTCATGATCCCAGGGTCCTGGAATCGAGTCCCACATCAGGCTTCCTGCTCGGCAAGAAGCCTGCTTCTCCCTCTCCCATTCCCCTTGCTTGTGTTCCTGCTCTCGCTGTCTCTCTCTGTCAAATAAATAAATAAATAAAATCTTTAAAAAAAAAAAAAGAAAGAGAAAATGCATTTACAGTACTACATTTATCGAAAAAATCCACATATAAGTGGACCCATGCAGTTCAAACCTGTGTTGTTTGAGGGTCAACTATATAGTGTAGGCTTGGCCCAAGACTCCAAGACCAGATCACCTAGGTTTGAGTTATGTTCTTCTCCTCTTTAAAAGGGGGTTAATAATATTTACACTGTAGAGTAGTTTTTATTGTTTTTTTTTTTTTAAGTATATCATCTAATATGTGTAACATACGTAGAACAGTGCCTGGCACATAGTGTTTCTGTTATTATGGCTACCCAGAACTGAACAGCTTAAGAGTAAATTCACCATTCCTGTTCTCTCTGCCTTTCTCTTCATTATAATCCTAATCTTGCCACAAAATATTGTCGTGGCAGCATCATATACGAGGAATAAGCGGCACTTCAATAAAATAGATCTTAATTACTGCTAAAATGTCCTCCTATGCTATTTTGACAAGTATTCTTTAGGGCCTGTCCTTAAAAATTCCAGAACCCAGGAGGTCACCCCAGAAGGCAACAGGAATTTGGAAGGACAAAAGGACAACTGCCAAAACAGGGAATAAAGTTGTTTGGAAAAGTTGAGCAGAACATTGCCAGTTGAGGTTGAGCGTGGGATTGGGAGGGAAGGTTCCGCAAGATGGGAATGAGTCCTAGCCTTGCTAAAATAATATCTTCTATTTTCTAGATTTAAAATCTTCTGAATACTGTAAGTCTGTTGGTTTTGTTTCCTTAGGAAGGATTGTTTTCTTATCTCTTTCCCTCCTGTCATCCTGTCTGTCTGGACCCTGAAATACAGTCCTTGTTTTTTGTTTTGTTTTAAGATTTTATTTATATTTTTACAGAGAGAGGGAATACAAGCAGGGGGAGTGGGAGAGGGAGGAGCAGGCTTCCTGCTGAGCAGGGAGCCCGATGCAGGGCTTGATCCCAGGGCCCTGGGACCATGACCTGAGCCGAAGGCAGACACTTAATGACTGAGCCACCCAGGCGCCCCTACAGTCCTTGTTTTTATTCATTTTCTTCTTGCATCTGGTCACCACATTATAGCCATTTTTAAGACGCACATTATGGCCTAGAATGTTGGTAAAGTTGGAGAATTCGTGTTGGAGAGCCCTCCTGGCTAAATTTAACATCCTGCAAAGTCATTTTACTTATTCTGGCTCCTGATTATGAGTATCCAAAGTGTGTAGATATATAATTAACTATACTCACTAACATGCTTTTTTATACGTCTTCAAGCAGAGGGCCAACAGATAAATAAACCTGAAGTTTGAAAGTCTGTTCAGAAACGCACAGACTCATTTATTCCTTCTCTCCGTTAGCATATCCCATCTCCCGCTAATATGCGACAGTGCTCAGGAGCTTAGAATTCAGCAGGGACTGGGAGTAGGAAGCTGGGGGAAAGCTAGCAATAAGTGTATAAACAAATTTCTGATTTAGGAATTTTCTAATTGCTTCTGTTGTTAGAGAATTCGCATATTTGCTTTACGCATCAATAGCTGATCATTATGCCTCTGAAATGTAATGCACACTTCCTTATTCAAATATGGATATAATTAGCCTGCTGGTGAAATGTTTCCATCCTGATCTGTTTCTTGTGGATGTCATTTGTTGTCATGGTTTATAATTGAACCTGCTTCTCAATGCTTTAGTCCCAATATTTTATATTTTAAGCTACTTAAAAAGCAAATCCCTTTCACATCTGTGGGATTTCAGTTCAGTTCACACTGCAGCTATTTTGATTGCTTCCATTTTTGACACATGCCTCCAAAGTTTCCTTCTGCGTGCAGAGCAAGTCCAATCCATTTCTGTGGAGGCAGCTGCTCTCCAGGACTTCAGTTCCCTCGAGCCCAGGGTCCCGCTGCAGCCCTGTGTCCCACGGACAGAGACTCACAGAGCCCGCCCAAGATTTCCTTCAGGCTAAAACCTTAATGAACCTGGGAACTGGCACTCATAAGTGATCATCTGTCCTTCAACTATTTTGATGAGGAGTAGTGAGTTCTTCATTGTGGGGCCATCAGATTTCTGCCCCCCTACCACACAGAGACTTTCAAGCTTCTGTCTTTCCGAAGCACATCCTGCCTCGTTCACATACATGATTCATACACTTCGTGGAGGGGGGTAGGTTGTGGCCAGCAGCAAGAATCTGCCATGTCCGTGGGCGGCAGGGAAGGACACCTGCAAGTGCATCCCCAGCAGTCACTGACCCACCCTGGAGAGGGGCCGGCACAGCTTTAGCTCGGAGTCCTGGGACTTCACCTGCAGTTTAGCGTGAAGCCTTCACCTACATTAACCATCAGAGCCCTTGGAATTATTCTCCGTAGTTCTATCTGACTGCCTAGTATTGGATCATATTCCCAAAGTAACTGAAGAGGAAACATAAAGAGGGTAAAGCTATGTACATTCATTCAGTCTTGAAAAGGGCTAGCTTTTCTGCAGCACATACCATGCATTATTGTGGGGTTTTTTGGGAAGACCCTGACTTTTCTCATACTACCCAGCATAGCAAACTGGCTGCAAAAATGTTAGTATGTATTTTCATTAATGTTGGGAATAGTCCATTAACCCCAAAGGCCTTGCTTACTTGAGTTTTTTAAATGATGCCCTTGAGTCTTCCCCCTAATGCTGCCAGTCACTGCATGTCATGGCCTGCGTGTGCCCGGGAGCCCCACGCTTGCCATTACCGATGCCCAGGGCTCCAGTCTTGTACTTTACACTGTGTTCTTGGAGACACCCAGAAGGACCTCGCAGGCAAGGAAAGGGGGACTGGGTGGGTGAGGGGCAAAAGAGAGTCACCTGCTTTGGGGGTCTGACTTCAGATCTTTTATGGAAAGGGGGATTCTGGTATTTAGAGAAGTACTTTTAATCCGTGCTTTTGTTGCCAGAGTTTTCTTTGTCATCACATGGTCTGATTATAATATTTGGACACTCCTTCTTTATGCTGGGAAAGGAGGCAGTAGAGTGTGGCCGTCAAGAGCACATCTCTGGGGCCAAATCCCAGCCCCCACCAACCAGCTGTGCAGCCTTAGGCAAGTCACATGACTTATGAACTTTTGTCGCTCATCTGTATACCGCAGACAATGATATTACCTGCCTCACAGAATCGTTCAAAAGATTCATGAGTTAATATATGTGAAGTACTTAGAGCTGAGTGTGACACACAGGAAGCCCTAATTAGTAAGTGTTAGCCATTACGGTAGTGAAGAAAGAGCAAATGATGTAATTTTAATTCTTGAATTATTAAGGAAACATTATGAATAATATTTTGAGAGCTCTATTTTTCCTCCTCCCAAGGGGCCTGAGACCTGAGGGCTTGACACCACAGTGTATCTCCCTCTAGATAGAGGATCTAGCAAGGGTCTCAGAGCCCCTCTGAAAATACTTCCTTTAAATACTGACAGGGTTAAAGGAAGCATAAAGAAGAAGGGAGCTAAAGTGGGAAAATATAGAGCCCTTGTCCAAGTTTAAGACCTCTGTACACTTTGCATTTGGCAGGGTTGCTACTTGGAAAGAAGTTCTTCTAAAACTCAGTTTTTTCTTTTATTCACCCCTTATCTAGGCACTTTGCAGTGTGGGACTTTGAGGTCACCTTAACAGCGGAGATGAGTTCCTTCATGAAAGTTATCTTAGTGCTATTTCCTCCCTGCAGGGTATTCTGGGCAGCCCAAGAAGCAGAGAATATAGGACAGATGACAAAAGAAGGAATGAGAGCTTCTTGGCAGAGCTCTGGAAGGGCAGCCCCCAGGCAGCTCTCAGCAGACCCGAGGTGTGGTCACGGGGAATGCTGAAGCCTGCTGTACTCTGGGGCTTTTCAGTCCCCGGCAACAGGAATTCTGAGCTTAGGGGAGGTGGCAGAGGTCACGGATGCATCAATTCTACATCCAGATGACTGTACTTAAGTCATCACTGACAAATGCATCTTCTTTATGTTGCCTGGGTCAGGGGTGCCTGGGTGGCTCAGTCAGTTGAGCGTCCAACTCTTGATTTTGGCTCAGGTCATGATATCGGGGTCCTGGGATCAAGCCCTGCATCAGGCTCCACGCTGAACTGGGACTCTGCTTCGGGATTCTCCCCCCGCCCCTCCCCCCCTCGCCTCCCTGCTCTATGTTGCCCAGGTTAGAAATGAACACCTCTTTGTGAAATAAATATTCATGGTTTAATTTCAGCCAATTTCAGGAAAATTTCATGAGCCCAATGGGGGTTAAAAAACAAAATATTTGAGTGAGAGACAAGAGACCTGAAACCATCACTAACTAATCCTATAACCTTGGGCATATACCTATTCTTCAGTTTTCCCATCTGTATGGTGATGGTAATAATACCAGTTCTGTTTGTGTTGAGTTGTTTGGGAATTAAATGAAATAGCAAATGGACGCACGCTGAGCAATGCAAAATGCTAGCACAGGGGTAGCATTCTGGTTGAGCTGGTGAGAGCCTGGACTCTGGGGTCAGACTGCCTGGGTTCAAGACCAGTGCTTCTCCTGGCCTGCCTAAGTGACCTGAAGCACATTATGAACTCTCTCTGATGCAGGTTTTGCTCATCTGAGATTTGAGAGTAGGAATGGTACCTGCTTGTCAGGCTGCTCTGAGAATTAAATGAAGTAAGGCACTGTTTGAGGAGTGCCAGGCAAACATTAAGAACTCCATATGCTACTATTATTTGGTTACCTTTCATTTGGTTTTTAAACACATACTTTCCAGATTCTGGACGTAGGCCATACAGATGTACACATATAAACAAAGTTAGTGGTGCATCCCTTGTCCCTATACATAACAATGCTCAGACTAGAGGCAATGGCTGCATAGAAGTGTCCCAGAGAAGAAAGTTTCTGGACCCATTATAAGACAGAATTACTCGTCAGACCTTTTCTGGGCATCTTGTAAGTGGCAGGTGCCAAGAGTGTGAAAATAAGTAAGATGTGGTGTTTGCTCTCTCCGAGATCACAAGGACGTGGGGCAGGGAGAGACAGAGTAGAATGTGCTGTGAGTACTCCGATGGAGCTGTGGATGGTACATGCCAGGATGGAGGGGGAGCTAGGGGAGACCCTGGATAGACCAGGGGAGTCTCAGGGGGAGGTGGGAACAGGTGCTCAGCAGGTGCAGAGGAACCTTGACTTACTGCTCAGAAAGCTTCATGCTATTGAGTTGCATCTTGGAGAATGAATAGGCATTTTCCAGAAGGAAGCTGTGGAGAAGGGCATCCCACTGACCTGCCCTCCTTCTGTAGGGTTGTTGCTGCCACTTGGATTTCCAGTGAGGGCCATGCTAGGGTTTCTGAGTTATTTCAAGTGTCTTAGGGTCTTTTGTGCAAAAAAATAGTCCTTCTGGGCCTGTCATGGAGCTCTCCTTTCACTCCAGTGGGGTTTAAAGCTGTGTTGGCCAATATGGTAGCCACTCCACATATGTGGCTCTTTACACCAAAACTAATTAAAATTAAATAAAACTAAAGGTTGAGTCCCTCAGTAACACTAGCTACATTTCAGGTCCTCAATAGCCACATGTGGCTAATGGCCTCCACATGGCCAGCCCAGGCATTTCCATTGCCACAGAAAATTCTGTTGGATAGCACTGTCCTGGTGCGTGCCCTGGCATCGTGCAGAGAAAGGAGTGGGACATTTCTCCCTGCTCCCTCTCAACTCCTGCTGTTGTGAACCTCCAGGCTGGGTGGTCAGGCTCCCAGGGGTTGTAGCCAGCTCTGCCCCGGGCTCTTCAAGAGCCAGAAGCAGTCCGGTGTGACCTCATGCAGTGACATCTGCTTCCTTCTGGACTGTAGTTGTTCTGGCACTGCTGCCTGGATTCCGCTTAAAATAGAGCGGGGCTGGGGGAGGATCTGGCTCGTTTCAAAAATTGACGAAATAAAAGAGAGCTTTTTATTTACCCCTCATCACTAGCACAGAAATCCTGTTGTGCACTCACACAGGCTTAGAGTATGTGTTAAGAGAGCTGGTCAGAGGGAGGTCGCCTGGAGGCATCCCTGCCCTTAGGGAGCTGGATGAAGGCCACTGCTTCAGAATTCTTAGAGTCATGCACCAGGGTAAGGAGATTGCCCAAGTTCACAGCGATTAATATCAGACACTGGATTCGGCCTTTGCAGTCAGGGACTCTCTCTGCAGGCAGACAAAGCTCACTGCTTGGCAGCAGTCATAGCCAGGCCTCTCTTCCTTCGATGGAATCGTGACAAATTGTACATGGACAAGTATCATCAGATGAGCCAAAAGAGTGTGCTCTTCTGGAATGATAATCCTGTTGTAAAGCAAAAAGAACAAAGCGTGGTCTCCACAGCACTTCACTTCTGAACCTGCCTTCAGAACCGTTGTGTTTGAGTCTCCATTATGATTTGCCACAAAATCATTTTATTGGGTTCTGGTGTCTCTGGAGATTACACAGTGCCGAGATCTGTGTGTAATGGGTAATAATTACAGTTTGAGAGGCTTTCGGGAAGTTTGGTTTACAGCTACTATCTGACCTGATTTTAGGAGGAATTTAACCTAACTTAGCCCAGGTTCAGTTATAATTTTCCAGAATAGCTTTCATTTTAGGAACCTAAATCCATCTGGATAACATGCTGATGTTATAAATTATAACATCTATCCCATCTGTTGAAGTAACTTGGAGTTTCAGAGTTAGGTTGTTGATAAGTCTGGAAGGAGAGAGAAATCTTTTTTCCAGAATGCTGCTTCTCCTTTACTCACCTCTGAAGGGTAGTTTCAGTGTCCGTGAAAAATATCCCTGGTTTCATAGACAATCAAATACAGAGTCTTGAAACTTCAGTCATGTTTAGTCCCTGGGTAGGCTGGTTACCTGTTGCCTTGTTTCAGATTATGGTTGTCATCTGTAATTTATCAGTAGGATCAGGTGTGTTTAAAAAGGTAGACTAGACCAACAGAAGCAGCAGTCCGTATCTGTTGGACCTTACAGGGGCATCATTTGAGCACCTGAAGTGGACAGTGCCGCAGCTGACCCTCGCTCACTGTCAGTGGTGCCTGCAGTTTCCATTGGCTCGGGTCTCATCAAGGAAAGGGCAGAAAGGTAACCGGAGGTGATAGAGATAATGCGCAGGCATCAGTAACCTTGCTGGGCCTCGATGCCGTAGAGCTGGAGGCCCTAGAAGAGAGGCCATGACTCTTCCGTTTCAGGGATATTTCCTATCTGTGAGTGGGGGGATCTGCCAAGCCTTTGCAACACCCCCAGTTCTTATCCCGGTGTTTCACTGGGGTTGAGCCTCACGGGGGTTGAGCACTGTGACTCTGAGGTGCAGGCTCTGGGGCCTCCTGAAAGGTACATGGGAGAAGAGAAGACAGAGGGCTGGCTGGTTGGTCTTGGCTAGGAGGGAATGGGCGATTTTTTAATCCCCCCCCTTATTAAAGGTCTACTTACAAAAAAGAAAAGAGAGATGCTTTTAAAAACACGATTTATTTATTTGAGAGAGAGCGCAGGTGGTAGAGCAGGGCGGTAGGGGCAGAGGGAGAGGGAGAGAGAATCTTAAGCAGATTCCACACTAAGCACAGAGTCCAGTGTGGGGCTCGATCTCATGACCCTGAGATCACGACCTGAGCTGAAATCAAGAATGAGACACTCAACCGACTGCACCACCCAGGCGCCCCAGAAAGCAGCGATGCTTTTATTTGATGTCATGCTCTGGATAATTAGGGTTCAATTCTCAATTAACTTTACTAATAACAAGACTAACGGGCTATAATAATCCATCCATTGCCTTTTCACCAGGAGGGTTTTTTTGGGAGGTTCCCTAATAATAAGATACAGAGTTTCACAATGGAGCTAACAGTGGAACAGAAGTAAGAGCTTCTATCTGCTGAGGTGAAAGGGGTCACTGGGAGAATGCCGCTCCTCCTCCCAAATCCGAGCCCGCTGATTAGGTGAATGACTTCACCATCTCTCCAAGATGTGTTTGTGCACTCTCCATATGTCTCACAACATCACTGATTCATCTGATGAACTACAATAGGAATAAGGGAAATTGGGAATATGAGTCAAACTTCATGAGTTTGGACTAGTTGGGGAAAAGGCTGGTCTGAATTAGTATGAATTCATGAGGCCTCTAAAGTATATATACATATAAAACTTCATATAAATGAAGCTTTATTTTGAATATATGTGAAGACAAACATATAGAAAAATATAAATATATGAGCATATGTATATCCACATATACATATGTGTATGTACTTTTATTCCTTTAAATGCCACTGAAGCATCATTTAGGAGTAACTACAGTAGAAAGACATAAACCTGGGTCCCTCCTGGTTCTCTTACTAACTTGCTGACTCCTAGACCAGGCTCCTCAGCTCAGCACTACTGATATTGGGGCTGGATGATTCTTTGTAGTGCGAAGCTATCCTACGCACTGGAGGATGTTTAGCAGCATCCCTGGCCTCTATGCACCAGATACCCATAGGATCCGTTGCCCCTGACAACCAAAAATGTCTCCCAGAGATTTCCAGACATTGTCCTGGTGGAGAACCACTGTTTAAGACCATGTAGGAATATGCTCCAGGCCACAGAGTCCTCATCAATAAACCGAGGAGGACACCTTCCAGTCCCCTCCCAGATCGAACGCTTCCAGGATGCCTGTAAAGGGTCCTACCAGACTCAGAAGCCACCTAACACCTGTGGTGTTATAACCGGGTGCACAGGTGGAAACGTATTCTGAAGGTTAAACACTGACGCTCTCATTTATATTATCCATTGGCTGTTGTCACCTACCCCGCTTGCCTGGTGACCGAATGCCAGATGAGTGATACTGTACTGCATTCTGAAGAAGTCCAAAATGGACTGGAAGTTGCTCTTACTTTTTACTAAACTTTATCCACGCAGCTATATAACTGAAGACAGTTCTGGAAATGATTTGGCTGAAATACCTGCTTTTCTTTCCTGCAGGTATTCTGACATTAAAGAGAGCAAATGAACTTCTGAGCACATGCGTGCCGGGCAGTTTTCTGATCCGTGTCAGTGAAAGGATCAAAGGCTATGCCCTGTCCTATCTGTCTGAGGATGGCTGTAAGCATTTCCTCATAGATGCCTCTACGGACTCCTACAGCTTCCTGGGCGTGGACCGGCTGCGGCACACCACCCTGGCAGCGCTGGTGGACTATCACAAGGTGAACCGGTGTCCAGGCTGAATTTGCTCTGTGAATGGTTGTCCTGCAGCAGCTTTAGCATTGAAAGGCAATTACAAGAAGAAAGATTGAGATGAGTAACGGGGGGATTAGTCTTTGATAATTCTTCCGGATAATCAGGATTCTAAATTACATTTCCTTTATCATTGAACCTAGTTCCTCCTCAGATAGGGAGAAGGCGCTGGGGCAGAGAATGGAGGAGATGCTCAAAGTCTGTGCACACACTGATCGCACCTGAGACCACTCTTAGTGAGAACTCAAGCCCGGGAGGGAAAAAGAATATATGGCAATGTGCAGATGAGAAAATCTCTTTTAAGATTGCCATAAACCAATAAAGCTTCACGTAAATCAAGGGCAAACAAGAAGTTATGTACTCTGAGGAGGCAGGGGAGGGCATGACGTTCTTATTTCTACTGTCTTAACAACCTGCCCACCCACAGCCCAGCCTGATCTCTGCCTTCTGATTCACAGGAGGAACCCATAACTTCCCTGGGGAAAGAGCTCCTTCTCTACCCCTGCGGTCAGCAGGACGAGCCGCCCGACTACCTGGAGCTCTTTGAGTGACAGCCTCCATCGTGTCATCCTGCTCCTTCCAGCTGGGCTTTCCTCTGGGTAAACGCTGCTCAACTAGGCCTTTGCGTGAGAAGCCAAAGTTAGCCTGCAGCAGAGCCAACACTGATCAACGGTCAAGTGTCCTTGGAGCCCCGTGGAAATCTCTCTTCTGCACAAATGCTGGCATTTAACGTTAAGAGAAAATTACCTCTGCATCCTATTCACTCCAAAAGTAAAGGGAGATGATCCCCAATTTCAGCAACTACATGAAGGATACAACCGTAATGATGTATATAAAATGAACACAGAAGAAATTGAAACCTTTTAGGAATTAAGGCGTACTTCAAAAACCAGTAGCTCCTGTCAACTATTTTATGACCTCTCCGCTCCCTCTTTGCATCATTTCGCAATGTCTCAGGATGGTGTTTGTGTTTAAGTTCCATGTTGGCCTTGGGGAACTGGCGGAAAAGGCTTCACTGGTGGTTGAACCAATGCTGCAAACACACTTCCTTTATTATGCATGTTGGAGCCAAGATGTAAGGAAGAGACATAGAAAAACAAACCTTGGGAATGTGAATCGAATGAGGAGTTAAAACTGAGGAGGAGAGGCTTACCGTGGCAGGAAATCCTCGGACGGTAGGGGAGTGAGCGAAGAGCTGTGAGCGTTTCCTCGTCCTGGAGGACAGCACGGGGCTCGCCCTGCGACCGTGGCTCGGTGGGAGAGCACACCACGAAGGGTGAGGCCCGCGCACTCGCCAGGTGCGGACAGACCAGCGCGGAGAGCGAGCCGTTGCAGGAGCGCTTGCTCTGGGTTGGATGGTGTCCCCAGGAAGATAGGTTGAAGTCCTAAACCCTGGTACCTGTGAATGTGGCCTTAGTTGGGAATAGGGTCTTTGCCGATGTGATCAAGTGAAGATGAGTTGCTACTGGATTCAGTGCACCCTCCATCCAAGGACAGGCGTCCTTCTAAGGGGAGAGGGCTTGGGAAACAGAGACCCGCAGAGGTGAGGCGGCCCTGGGAAGCCAGGGAATGCCAAGGAGTGCTGGCCACCCCCACAAGCCAGGGTCCTCCCTGGAGCCTTAGAGGGGAATGTGGCCTTGCTGACACCTTGGTTTCAGACTTCGAGCCTCCAGAGCTGTAAGAGAATAAATTTGTGTTGTCTTAAGCCACTGAGTTTATGGTCATCCGTTACAGCCGCCCTCGCAAACTCAGAGGTTCGTGTCATGACAGAACCTGATGGGTGTTGTGTACCATTTGTGGCTACACAGCCTACGCTCCTGAGAAGGAAGGAAGAGGGGAGAGGAGAGGAAGCTCCTCGCCGGCTCTGTTCCACTCTGGGATGCAGGTTTGCTCAGGCAGGAATCTTATGCCCACTGCATCCGCACCCCCCCCCGCCCCCGCCAGCAACTCTCGGGCCGGCCCGGCGAGGGGGACGCCTCTGGGCAGTGACCAAGAGTGCTCTGGGCCAGAGAGTCGTCCTCTGGGAAGATGGAGGCTGGCTTGTACTCCAGGCCTATCCCTGTCTCAGCAGTTTTTCAAAGGAGCAAACGTTGTGGCAGTTTATTCATGAGGTTGTTGGTTGTGTAACACACTCACAGACCCTGTAAAATGTAACCGGAGAAGAGGGTGGGGTACGTGTGTGTATGTGTGTGTATGGGTGCATGTGTGTGCTCTCATGAGAAAGTTTTTAAACACCGATCACTGTGAAGCGTTTCCTGAAATGTCCCACGTGTTTCTATAGTCTGAACGACAACTGTCAATGAGACATTTGTCCAAGACGACCTGTCTTTAGCTGTCATTTCTAACTGTGATTCAACAGCCATGACATTTTAGAATTGCAAAGACCACACAGGACCCATATCTGCCCACCATTAGCTCTCTGAACTCTAGTTTTCACTTCTAATAAAAAAAGTATTTTTTTAGTTGAGGTGTACTTGACATTTAACATTAAATTCGTTTCAGGTATACAACATAATGATTTGACATGTGAAATGTTTGTGAAATGATCACCACTGTAAGTCTGTCATCCATCACCTTAAAAAGTCACGAAATTTTTTTTCTTCTGATAACTTTTAAGATCTACCAAGTTGCTAAGAGCAACTTTTAAATGTGCACTCTAGCATTATCCACTATAGTCACCATGCTGTACATCCCCATGACTTATTTATTTTATAACTGCAAGTCTGTACCTCTTGACCCCCTTCACCCACTTTGCCCACCACCCCAACCCTCCTTCGCTATGGCAACCACCAATCTGTTCTCTGTATCTGTGAGTTTGGCTTGGTTTATTTGTTGTTTAGATTGCACATATAAGTGAAACCATAGGGTATTTGTCTCTCTCTGACTTATTTCACTTCACATAACAACATCAAGGTCCATCCGTGTTGCAAATGGCAAGATCTCATTCTTTTTTATGGCCGAGTAATATTCCATTGTGTGTGTGTGTGTGTGTGTGTGTGTGTATATATATATATATATATATATATACACATATATATATATATATATATCACCTCTTTTTATCCATTCATCTGTTGATGGACACCGAGGTTGCTTCCATTATCTTGGCTACTGTAAATAATGCTGCAGCGAACCTAGGCATGCATGTATCTTTTCAAATTGGTATTTCTGTTTTCTTTGGATAAATACCCAGAAGTAGAATTGCTGGGTCACATGGTAGTTCTATTTTAATTAAAAGAAGGTGCTTTTACTAGCTGATTTTTATTAATTTCATCCAGTTCTGAAATCTTATGGTTCTGTAATGAATAGAAAAGTACCCTGTAGTCACTAATCATTATGAAGACATACGATTCCAGCATCACCCTCTGTCTAAAATTATTTTGGAGGAAATAAGTACAGTCATATCCAGATATAATGACACTAAGTAACATCCTACTGTGGGATGATTTAGTAAACGGGAAATGACCTGACTGAATTAACCTAATAGTACAAGGGGGAGCAGATCTGAGTTCTGTAGGTTTTATCCTGTTGATTATTAATATTCAGAGGAATAAACTGTCCATTGTTTGACGATATGATGGCCAGCAGTGCTACTTGAAATTCTTAGGGAGGGAGAATGGTACAGAATTCAGAAAGTGATTAAAACCAAATGGGGTTGGGGCGCCTGGGTGGCTCAGTCATTAAGCGTCTGCCTTCGGCTCAGGTCATGATTCCAGGGTCCTGGGATCGAGCCCCGCATCGGGCTCCCTGCTGAGCAACGAGCTTGCTTCTCCCTCTCCCACTCCCCCTCCTTATATTCCGTCTCTCGCTGTCTCTGTCTGTCAAATAAATAAAGATTTAAAAAAAAAAAATGGGGCTGAGGAAGCCTGAATTCTCATCCTAGCTCAGCTATTAGATACAGTCTCCCTATGTCTGACCCTAGTTATGGCCTAAACCGAGGACATCGAAACCCTCTTAGGTTGCCTCAACAAGCCCAGCCCCCTGGGCTGCCTATGGTTTCTTGGTCTAAGGTGTTCCTCTCCTGTTACTGTCCAGGTTCCAGCCCCAAGCACTCCAATCTGCCTTCCTCTTTGGGACTGTGTGCAAATGCCTCTCACTGCCCACGTTGATTCTTTTCTTTCTCAACTCCCTCAATAAGATTCTAGAATCTCCTCTTACAGTCATCCCAGACTCTCTGGCTGCCACCCCCCTCCTGCCAGACCCTCACAATCATTAACCCCCAATCAGGTCACCCATAAGGACCCTGGTTCTGGTCTCCTCCTCTACCCCTCTTTTGGAGGATGCACACAAAAGTTACTTTGTTCCTCAGTGTCACCAGCAGAGCTAACCAATGCCAAGAAGTATTAGTGGGCCCAAAACTTCTGCCAAGAAAAGGAAAAACATGGGGGGGGGGGGGGGCGGAGCAAGATGGCGGAGGAGTAGGAGACCTGGATTTCGTCTCCTCTCAGGAATTCAGCTGGATAGGGATCAAACCATTCTGAACACCTATAAACTCAACAGGAGATCGAAGAAAAGAATAGCAACAACTCTCTGAACAGAAAAGCGACCACTTTCTGGGAGGTAGGACATGCGGAGAAGTGAATCCGAGGCGATATTCGGGAGGATAGATGGCGGGGGAGGGGCCTCCGTCGGCCGCTTCTGGCAAGTGATAGAGCCGCGGAGCACAAAATCGGAACTTTTAAAAGTCTGCCCCACCGAGGGACGGTTAAAAAAAAACATCTGGTGGCTAAGCGGGGGGTGGAACCCTCTGGGACAGTGTGGTCTCAGGACCCTCGGGGTCACAGAAAGACCGGGGGTGCCTGAGTGTGGCAGAGCTCCCAGGTATCGGAGCAGGGAAGCCGGCTGCAGAGGCGGAGCCCAGGCGCGGGCTCTCAGCTCGGGGTGGCCATAAACCGGGATCCGCGGCACAGTCGGGCCCCTGCTCCTCCAGCAGGGACCCAACAAGCAGCAGATCCGGGGAGACTCACCTTCCTCCCCCGGGAGGAGCCGCGCGGGAGCGCACTGCGGGGATCTGCTGGGTTTGGAGACTCCACCCGGGGTTGGGTGCCAGAGAGAGAAACGCGCAGTCACAGGCCGGGTGAGCACGGAGTGCGGCCGGAGACCGGGGAGACGGGAGTGACTGACTGCTTTACTCTGGGGGCTCACTGAGGAGTGGGGCCCCGAGTTCTCGGCTCCTCCGGGGCGGAGATTGGGAGGCCGCCATTTTCACTCTCCACCTCCAAAGCTGTACGGAAAGCTCGCAGGGAACAAAAGCCCCGGAGAGCAAACCCGAGCAGATTCCTTAGCCGGGAGGGGGCGAGGGCGGGGCACTTCCGCCTCCGGCAGAGACATTTGGAAACCACGGCAACAGGCCCCTCCCCAGAAGATCAGCGAGAACAGCCAGCCAAGACCAAGTTTACCGATCAATGAGAACGGCAGAACTCCAGCGCTAGGGGACTACTGCACATAGAATTCACGGCTTTTTTACCATGATTCTTTAGTCTTTTAAAGTTAATTTTTTTTAACTGTCTTTTTGTCTTTTTATTTCTTTTTGAATTTTTCTTTTTCCCTTTTTCAACCAACATCTTATCAATCCCTTTTTTAAAAAACATTTTTATTTTTCATTTTTAGAGTCATATTCTATCCCTTCATAATAGTTACCCGTATTTTTGACATATATATATAAGTTGTTCTCTCTTTAAAATTTTGAGATAGTTTCTTCTAACAGATTAAAATATACCCTAAATCTCTAGTATATGGTTTTTTCTACTCCCCTGCCTGATCACATTCTCTCCCTTTTTTTTTCTTTTTTCTTTTTTTTAAATCCTCTTCTTTCTTTTTTCAAACAACTTCTTATCAATTCCTTTTATAAAATTTTTTATAATTTCCATCTTTACAGTCATATTCCATCCCTTCATCATATCAACCCTTATTTTTGTACATATATAAGTTTTTCTTTCTTTAAAATTTTGGGAGGCACTTTCTTCTAACAGACCAAAATACACCCCAAATCTAGTGTGTGGCACTGACCTATATACCAGCCTGATCATATTTGATCACATTCTGGTATTTTTTGTTGTTGTTGTTTTGTTTTGTTTGTTTTTGTTTGTTTATATCTTTATCTTTTTCTTTGTCTTTTTTTTTCTTTTTTCTCTCTTTCCGTTTCTTTTTCCACTGCTTCAGGTCTTTTCTGATTTGTTTAGAGTATATTTTCTGGGGATGTTGTTACTCTGCTAGCATTTTGTTCTCTCATTAATCTATTCTCCTCTGCACAAAATAACAAGACAGAAAAAATCACCTCAACAAAAAGAACAAGAGGTAGTACCGACTGCCAGGGACCTACTCAATACAGACATTAGTATGATGTCAGATCTAGAGTTCAGAATCATCACTTTAAAGATACTAGCTGGGCTTGAAAAAAATATGGAAGTTATTAGAGAAACCCTTTCTGGAGAAGTAAAAGAACTAAAATCTAACCAAGTAGAAATCAAAAAGGCTATTAATGAGGTGCAATAAAAAATGGGGGCACTAACTGCTAGGATAAATGAGGCAGAAGAGAGAATCAGTAATATAGAAGACCAAATGATGGAAAATAAAAAAGCTGAGAAAAAGAGAGATAAACAACTACTGGATCACGAGGGCAGAATTCGAGAGATAAGCAATACCATAAGACGAAACAACATTAGAATAATTGGGATCCCAGAAGAAGAAGAAAGAGAGAGAGGGGCAGAAGGTATAATGGAGCAAATTATAGCAGAGAACTTCCCTAATTTGGAGAAGGAAACAGGCATCAAAATCCAGGAAGCACAGAGAGCCCCTCTCAAAATCAATAAAAATAGGTCAACACCCCGACATCTAATAGTAAAACTTACGAGTCTCATAGACAAAGAGAAAATCCTGAAAGCAGCTCGGGAGAAGAGATATGTAACCTACAATGGTAGAAACATTAGATTGGCAACAGACCTATCCACAGAGACCTGGCAGGCCAGAATGGACTGGCATGATATATTCATAGCCCTAACTGAGAAAAATATGCAGCCAAGAATACTCTATCCAGTTAGGCTGTCATTGAAAATTGAAGGAGAGATAAAAAGCTTCCAGGACAAACAAAAACTAAAGGAATTTGCAAACACAAAACCAGCCCTACAAGAAATCTTGAAAGGGGTCCTCTAGGCAAAGAGAGACCCTAAAAGCAACATAGACCAGAAAGGAACACAGACAATATACGGTAACAGTCACCTTACAGGCAATACAATTCCTATCTTTCAATAGTTACCCTGAATGTAAATGGGCTAAATGCCCCAATCAAAAGACATAGGCTATCAGACTGGATTAAAAAACAAGACCCATCGATATGCTCTCTGCAAGAGACTCATTTGAGAACCAAAGACACCCCCGGATTGAAAGTGAGGGGGTGGAAAACCATTTACCATGCTAATGGACACCAAAAGAAAGCTGGGGTGGCAATCCTTATATCAGACAAATTAGATTTTAAACCAAAGACTGTAATAAGAGATTGAGGAAGGACATTATATCCTACTTAAAGGGTCTATGCAACAAGAAGATCTAAAAATTGTAAATATCTATGCCCCTAACATGGGAGCAGCCAATTATATAAGGCAATTAATAACAAAAGCAAAGAAACACATCGACAACAATACAATAATAGTGGGGGACTTTAACACCCCCCTCACTGAAATGGACAGATCGTCTAAGCAAAAGATCAACAAGGAAATAAAGACTTTAAATGACACACTGGACCAAATGGACTTCACAGACATATTCAGAACATTCCATCCCAAAGCAACGGAATGCACATTCTTCTCTAGTCCCCATGGAACATTCTCCAGAATAGATCACATCCTAGGTCATAAATCAGGTCTCAACCGGTACCAAAAGATTGGGATCATTCCCTGCCTATTTTCAGACCACAATGCTTTGAAACTAGAACTCAATCACAAGAGGAAAGTCGGAAAGAACTCAAATACACGGAGGCTAAAGAGCATCCTACTGAAGAATGAATGGGTCAACCAGGAAATTAAAGAAGAATTAAAAAAATACATGGAAACCAATGAAAATGAAAACACAACTATTCAAAATCTTTGGGATGCAGCAAAGGCAATCCTAAGAGGAAAGTATATAGCAATACAAGCCTTTCTCAAGAAACAAGAAAGGTCTCAAGTACACAACCTAACCCTACACCTAAAGGAGCTGGAGAAAGAACAGCAAATAAAGCCTAAACCCAGCAGGAGAAGAGAAATAATAAAGATCAGAGCAGAAATCAATGAAATAGAAACTAAAAGAACAGTAGAACAGGTCAACGAAACTAGAAACTGGTTCTTTGAAAGAATTAACAAGATTGATAAACCCCTGGCCAGACTTATCAAAAAGAAAAGAGAAAGGACCCAAATCAACAAAACCATGAATGAAAGAGGAGAGATCACAACCAACACCAAAGAAATACAAACAATTATAAGAACATATTATGAGCAACTCTATGCCAGCAAATTAGATAACCTGGAAGAAATGGATGCATTCCTAGAGATGTATCAACTACCAAAACTGAACCAGGAAGAAATAGAAAACCTGAACAGCCCTATAACCACTAAGGAAATTGAAGCAGTCATCAAAAATCTCCCAACAAACAAAAGCCCAGGGCCAGATGGCTTCCCAGGGGAATTCTACCAAACATTTCAAGAAGAATTAATACCTATTCTTCTGAAACTTTTCCAAAAAATAGAAATGGAAGGAAAACTTCCAAACTCATTTTATGAGGCCAGCATTACCTTGATCCCCAAACCAGACAAAGACCCCAGCAAAAAGGAGAATTACAGACCAATATCCCTGATGAACACGGATGCAAAAATTCTCACCAAAATACTAGCCAATAGGATCCAACAGTACATTAAAAGGATTATTCACCACGACCAAGTGGGATTTATCCCTGGGCTGCAAGGTTGGTTCAACATCCGCAAATCAATCAACATGATACAATACATTAACAAAAGAAAGAACAAGAATCATATGATCCTCTCAATAGATGCAGAAAAAGCTTTTGACAAAGTACAGCATCCTTTCTTGATCAAAACTCTTCAGAGTATAGGGATAGAGGGTACATACCTCAATATCATAAAAGCCATCTATGAAAAACCTACAGCGACTCTCATTCTCAATGGGGAAAAACTGAGAGCTTTCCCCCTAAGGTCAGGAACGCAGCAGGGATGTCCACTATCACCACTGCTATTCAACATAGTATTGGAAGTCCTAGCCACAGCAATCAGACAACAAAAAGAAATCAAAGGCATCCAAATTGGCAAAGAAGAAGTCAAACTCTCACTCTTTGCAGATGACATGGTAGTTTATGTGGAAAACCCCAAAGACTCCACCCCAAAACTGCTAGAACTCATTCAGGAATTCAGTCAAGTGGCAGGATATAAAATCAATGAACAGAAATCAGTGGCATTCCTATACACCAACAACAAGACAGAAGAAAGAGAAATTAAGGAGTCGATCCCATTTACAATTGCACCCAAAACCATAAGATACCTAGGAATAAATCTAACCAAAGAGGCAAAGGATCTGTACTCAGAAAACTATAAAATACTCATGAAAGAAATTGAGGAAGACACAAAGAAATGGAAAAACGTTCCATGCTCATGGATTGGAAGAACCAATATTGTGAAGATGTCAATGCTACCTAGAGCCATCTACACATTCAATGCAATCCCCATCAAAATACCATCCACTTTTTTCAAAGAAATGGAACAAATCATCCTAAAATTTGTATGGAACCAGAAAAGACCCCACATAGCCAGAGGAATGTTGAAAAAGAAAAGCAAAGCCGGCGGCATCACAATTCCGGACTTCCAGCTCTGTTACAAAGCTGTCATCATCAAGACAGCATGGTACTGGCACAAAAACAGACACATAGATCAATGGAACAGAATAGAGAGCCCAGAAATGGACCCTCAACTCTATGGTCAACTCATCTTTGACAAAGCAGGAAAGAATGTCCAATGGAAAAAAGACAGTCTCTTCAACAAATGGTGTTGGGAAAATTGGACAGCCACATACAGAAGAATGAAACTGGACCATTTCCTTATACCACACACAAAAATAGACTCCAAATGGTTGAAAGACCTAAACGTGAGACAGGAGTCCATCAAAATCCTAAAGGAGAACACAGGCAACCTCTTTGACCTCAGCCACAGCAACTTCTTCTTAGAAACATTGCCAAAGGCAAGGGAAGCAGGGGCAAAAATGAACTATTGGGACTTCATCAACATAAAAAGCTTTTGCAAAGCAAAGGAAACAGTCAACAAAACCAAAAGACAACCGACAGAATGGGAGAAGATATTTGCAAATGACATATCAGATAAAGGGCTAGTATCCAAAATCTATAAAGAACTCATCAAACTCAACACCCAAAGAACAAAGAATCCAATCAAGAAAGGGGCAGAAGACATGAACAGACATTTTTCCAAAGAAGACATCCAAATGGCCAACATGAAAAAGTGCTCAATATCGCTCGGCATCAGGGAAATCCAAATCAAAACCTCAATGAGACACCACCTCACACCAGTCAGAATGGCTAAAATTAACAAGTCAGGAAACGACAAATGTTGGCGGGGATGCGGAGAAAGGGGAACCCTCCTACACTGTTGGTGGGAATGCAAGCTGGTGCAGCCACTCTGGAAAACAGTATGGAGGTTCCTCAAAAAGTTGAAAATAGAGCTACCATATGATCCAGCAATTGCACTACTGGGTATTTACCCCAAAGATACAAAAGTAGGGATCCGAAAGGGTACGTGCACCCCGATGTTTATAGCAGCAATATCCACAATAGCCAAACTGTGGAAAGAGCCAAGATGTCCATCAACAGATGAATGGATAAAGAAGAGGTGGTATATATATACAATGGAATATTCTGCAGCCATCAAAAGGAATGAGATCTTGTCATTTGCAACGACGTGGATGGAACTGGAGGGTATTATGTTGAGCGAAATAAGTCAAACAGAGAAAGACATGTATCATATGACCTCACTGATATGAGGAATTCTTAATCGCAGGAAACAAACTGAGGGTTGCCAGAGTGGGGGGTGGGGTGGGAGGGATGGGGTGACTGGGTGATAGACACTGGGGAGGGTATGTGCTCTGGTAAGCGCTGTGAATTGTGCAAGACTGTTGAATCTCAGATCTGTACCTCTGAAACAAATAATGCAATATATGTTAAGAAAAAAAAAAAAAGAAGAAGAAGAAGATAGCAGGAGGGGAAGAATGAAGCGGGGGAAATCGGGAGGGGTAGACGATCCATGAGAGACGATGGACTCTGAAAAACAAACTGAGGGTTCTAGAGGGGAGGTGGGTGGGAGGATGGGTTAGCCTGGTGATGGGTATTGAGGAGGGCACATTCTGCATGGAGCACTGGGTGTTATGCACAAACAACGAATCATGGAACACTACATCTAAAACTAATGATGTAATGTAGGGGATTAACATAAGAATAAAAAAGAAAAGGAAAAACACAGGGAGAGTTAAGAAGAAAAAGGATCAAGAAAAAGGAGAAAAAGTGAAAATGGGGCATGGACAGGTCACTTAAAATATCTTAGGGGCATTTCTATCAAAATTGCCTATCTTAGCTACACTTTGGAATTAACCTTCCTTTTAAGTATAAACTAATGGCATGTGCTCATGTGGCACAAAATATGCTTTTAGATTAAAAAAAGGAAAGAATTCATGGCCAAAAGTTCTGCAGTGGCCACTTCCCGCAGAGGCCTGGAGTTCAGCACGTGTGACAGGCCTCACACGCAGAATCCTCGGGACGCCTGCCATTTGACACACAGGAGACACAAAGATGTTACAGGGGTGTGTGGATGTGTCTCCACGGGGCCTCTGGGCTTCCCTTCTTGCCAAGAACATGGTAAATATGTTCAGACTGCATCCCATTGGTCTTTCTTTCAGAAGGCAAGTTTCTACAGTTACGTCTTTTAAAGAAGACATCCATTCGACTTGCACTTTCCCTTCCTCAGGAGTGGCCGCAGATCTTACTTGCAGGTCTCCCCTCTGCTTTCCATTTTTGTAATCTCATCATTTTCCTCTCTTCCTGCTTTCCTGCTGTATTTCCGAGAGCTTCTCATCTCCTTCCCTTCCGCATCACAGACTCGCACACAGACACGCAGCGTGAATTCTGCTCTCACTGCGTCCACTGTGGACGCAGGCGTTCTATTTCCTGTGTACTTGCTATGCTTCCTTCTGGCCTCTGCCGGATCCTCACGCTTCCTACTGCTGCCCCGGATTGAAAATGCTCAGGAGCCTTAAAGGGCAAAAGTGCTCTTTCTACCGTGTGGTAAAAACACATTGTTTGGTCGTGAGTGAGCTCAGTGCAGTAGAAAGTCTAGCAGGTTTGGGTTTGGATCCTGGCTACATCACTAACCAGCAGTGTGGGCTTTTTTTTTTTTTTTTAAGATTATTTATTTATTCATTTGAGAGAGAGAGAGAGCACCGGTCAGAGGGAGAGGGAGAAGGAGACACCCTGCTGAACAGGGTTTCCCGAGGCGGGGCTCAATCCCAAGACCCTGGGATCGTGACCTGAGTCAAAGGCAGACGTTTAACCGACTGAGCCACTCAGGTGCCCCCTAGCTGTGTGGAATTTTAAAAGAAAAACAATAGTAAGCCTGTCTGAGCTTCAGCTCTCAAACAGCAGTGACTCAAGTCACCCACTGGATTCTGAGGCTTAGAAAAGAAGTATGTAAAGTCTCTTGGGTCCAACAAAGCCGGGATTTATACACTCCATGCTCCTCTGTTATGAACTCAGCTTATATAACCCATGGGCTGTGTATACCAATGGCCCATTTGCTAGAGTTTCCGGGATGAATTTTCAGGGGGAAAGGGAAGCTTTTAGAGTGAGGGATATAATAGGGAATCACACAATAAATTAGCCAGTTGAAATGGCTTGCAGAGAGATGGCTACCTTAGTCTGGATTAGAAATGGCCGATAGAGGGCATGCTCTTTTTTTTTTTTTTAAAGATTTTATTTATTTGACACAGAGAGAAAGACAGCTAGAGAGGAAACACAAGCAGGGGGAGTGGGAGAGGGAGAAGCAGGCTCCTGGCTGAGCAGGGAGCCCGATGCGGGGCTCGATCCCAGGACCCTGAGATCATGACCTGAGCTGAAGGCAGATGCTTAATGAGTGAGCCACCCAGGTGCCCCGAGGGTATGCTCTTAATGTTGAATTTTGACAACCCCGAAGTTAGCAGGGGCCAGTCTTTACCCAAAATTGGTCATCGACAAATTGATTCAGTTGTTCGGGAATTCCTGATCACAAATCCCCAAGAATTCGCCTGCCTTTTTGACCAGAAGAGTTACCACAACTCCAGATCCCTCTGGGATTATCTCTGCTTTGTCTCCCAAATAGGTCAGGCAGAGCCAGTGGTAACCCAGACTGCGGGGGTTGGGGGGAAGCCCCTGCCACCCTGGTCAGTCTAAATCAACTTTTGGTTTCCTTTAGCTGAAAGGGTGTTCCTTCACGAAGTCTTCCTTCCAGCTGAGTCCAGGTCCCGGTCACCCTCCACCACACGGCGCCTCCACAACCAAACCGCATGCGCTTGCTTCACCCTCTGTCGGGCCGGTGCTCCGGGGGGTGGACTCTGGACACACCACCTTGCTGCTGCTCACAGCCCCACACACTGTATGGGTGACTCTTACACGGACGGCTCTCTGAGGCTAATGGCTGGAAAAAGGAACAAGTAGTTAAATGCATTCTCCCTTCAGCCTTTCTTTGAATGTAACTTGAGGGGTTTGCTGTTTGTTGTCCATTTTTATTTATTTTTCTTAACCGTTTCAAATGAGGTTTCACATCCTAGCAGGCCAGGTGAGGATGACCTCCTAAAAAAAATTTAGTAGTTGCAGTTCTTTCAACACTGGGGTTGGGGGGCGTGCTCTGAGAGCAGATTGGGCTGGGGTTAGAAACGGGAGGGGCGGGGGTGTTAACAGCTGACGAGGAGGGCGTAGCGAGCTGAAGCCCTGACTCTCAGGTGGATGAGGAGTAAGTGCCCCGCCTGGGTGCCGCCTGTAGTGGGCAGGCTGGCTGCGCAGTCAGCCACCACAGGACACTTGGTGGGTCTTGGGCAGAGGTCGCCGAAGGTGGCCTGGCCCTCCCTGAGCCTCGGGGTGACTGGATGACAGGCAGAGACTGCTTCTCTCCTTGGAGACGACTCCCCTGGAAGAGCCGTGGAGGCAGACACAGGCCCGGGGCACGTGCAAAGGATCGAGAGAACATTTTCTGTGTGTTGGAAAAAACCGCCACCCAACCTCCGCGCCCCCACCAGCTGGCACGGTCCCCACGGTTTTTGGCTGTCGCAGCACAAGCACTGACTGAGTCCTGCCAGGAGAAACAGCTTTGAATTTCAAATGTAAAGCTAATCAGAATATGGATCACACAAAGCTGCCAGTTATTTGATGGGTGTTGGGAGTAAAACACACCCACCGGCTCACGGACCGCCCAGGGGCATTATCTCTGATCAGCAATTCTCAGAAACAACGTCAAATCTTTTTCAAAAGGCGAGTATTCCCACCTGCTCTCCCGTCCCATTCAAGGCAGCCTTTAAGTCCAAGGCCTTGGGCATACAGAGGCCACACAGAGGTCCAGGAGGGCGGCTTCCAGGGCTTCAGAGCCCCAAGCCGCAGGGGATTACAGAGCCGCTAGAGGGAGGCAGCTCTGTGCCTTCCGTGTTCCCGGATCACGGTGTTTTCTTTCACTGGCAGGGGATTCTCGGGTGGGCTGAAGAGCAGAGCAACGGTGGGAAATTGAGGCACAAGAGAACAGACTCTGGCCTTGCTGGAGGCCAAAGCTCCCTACTTTACCCCCTCCCCCTGACCTTCAAGCCCTCTGGGGCTGGCGGTAGGACGGGGTAATAACGGGTGAGCCTGAAGCCAGCCACTTTCTGTCCCAGGCCTCTGAGCGAGCTCCTCACAGTTTCTGCACCTGGGAAGGGTATTACCTGCTTTAGCACGGTGGCGTTCTATACAGAGGGTGCCCGGCTCTGCACCTGACCTTGGAAACCTCGAATGCTCCTCAGCCGCCTAGGGGGTCATCGACACCAAATTACCGAGCGTGGAATTTAAGGACGGAATTATCCGTTATATTTTACATTCCTAGTTACCCTTCTTCAGATAGACTGAACTTGTTTTCAGAATGACAGAAATAGAGGATGGCGGTGCCCATGTGATGGGTTCATGACCTCTAACGTGCAACCCATGCTGGCCCGACAGGCGCTGGCTGTGTTGCGGAGCGTCCACGGCTGTGAACGCGGACCTGGTGTTGCATAGCGATAGCTGGCTGTGAATACCCGCTGCAAGCCCGATGGGTCCTAATGTTGCGGGAAACAAATAAAATGAAATGTCCTTATAACCTGCGGCCCACTGACAAATACCTGAGGCTGGCAGAGCGTAACATTCCTCTGGAAACTCCCAGCCGTCTCGAAGTTAATGCCTTGCTAGAGGGAAAAGCAACCTTAGCTTGACAACAGCAAGGCCTCTGGTAGCCTGTGAGCCTTTGTGTTTTTTTAATTTTACTTAATTTAAATTCAGTTAGCCAACATAAGTACGTCATTAGGTTTTATTGGAATTTCCCTAATCTTTACCCCCCCAACCCCAAAGTATATAATTAGTTGCTCCTCACAAATCCTGGGGCTGCGGCTCTTTCTGCCCACGGGTCCTGTCCCCGTGCTTTAATAAAAGCACCTTTTTTGCACCAAAGACGGCTTGGCCGTTGGCTCCGAGGTTCTCACCACCCTTCCAAAACTCCATCTCTAGGACATGGTAGATGGGACTGCATTCATGGCCCTGAATGGAAAAAACAAGCTTCTGATGGCAGAGGAGTAGGAGACCTGGATTTCATCTGGTCTCAGGAATTCAGCTGGATAGGGATCATGGCCCTGAATGAGGAGACGGGGATACAGAGAGGCCAAGTGCCTGGCTTAAGATCACACAGGCTGCCAGTCAAAGAGCTGGAATTTGAGCCCAGGCACTCTGGCTGGGAAAGCCTTGCTATTAACTACCGCCCAGCACTGACCGCTGATAAAATTAGATACAAGTAGATGACATTAGATTTTCCCTGAAACAAAATGTATTAAGATTAGGTTCTGGGAAGCTGTTTTCTTACTTTTCAGAATTGCGTACGATGCCTACTTGAGTTGGACAAAATCTTCAAAGTAGGGCTGTGTGAAGTTCCGTTTACCTGTTGCAAAGTCCTAGGCCTGATTCTCTCATCACTGATGTGTGGAGAAGCCAGCTGGCCACACCGATAACTACAAAAGAGGTGCTATAAAGTAGATGACAGGGAGAACAGGTGTGTCACTTGGAGGCACTGCTGTGCTGGTGAACAGTTAACCACCAGCTGGGATGGGGCGTGGTGGTGGAGCAGGCGGGCAGGGGGAGTCCTGGTAGGTAGCTTCTGCCAAATGCCCGTTCCCACGGTGTAAATACTCCTATCTTGGTCAACTTCAAGATACTATCCTGCCAGTACTGAGTGAGGAGGGGGAAGAGGTGCAAACAAGCAGCTCTCCCAGCCTGCGGCAGCTCACCACGACTCAGAGAAGACCCAGGTCTGTATCAGAAACCACAGGTCCAGGGGGATGGCTGGGCTAGTTACCAGGTGACTTACATGCCGTAAGAACAGAGGGGGGATGCAGAGAGCTGGAAGGGACCTCAGACAAGCCCAGGACTCAGTGCTTCCTTGGCAGTATCCTTCCTTTAGAAGACGTCATGTGCCTGGGTCCTTCAAGCCAGAGTTCACTGCTGCTTTCCTTTGCTGAGGTTAAATTCCAAGCCCCTCATTGTCATGTTTCAGTGGGGTCTTCACCGACCCTTCGTCTGTATATAGGATAGAACAGGTCCTAATAAGAACTGAATGTTTGTGCCCCCACAAAATTCAGATGTCGAAGCCCTCATGTGATGGTATTTGGAAGTGAGGTCTTTGGGAGTGTCACGAGGTGGGGAGCCTCCGTGACGGGATTAGTGTCCTCTTGAGACCGGAAGAGAGCTAGCCCTCTGCCTGGTCTCCACCCTGTGAGGATATGGTGAGATGGGTCCTCACCAGACATTGGACTGATCCTGGAATCCTCAGCCTTCCCGCCCTGAGTCATCCCCTTGCTGCTGAAGCCACCCAGTCTAGGGCTTTTGGGTCCAGCAGCCCAAGCGAAGACAAATCCCCTCTTACGTGTGCTTGAAGAGGACTCCTCCTTCTTGATAAAACTGCTTTACCTAAGCTCTAAAAAGAGAGGAATAGTTTAATCTTAACGCTGTTTCCTTTCCTCTTCAGCTACTCTCAGCAATTCTTAACCAACTGCCGAAGCTCAAGTCTTCGTCACTGCCTCAGGCACCTGGGATATGCTGGTTGGCCCACAGAGTGCAGCCGGGACCCCACGGTCTGCAGGACGCCTAGACCTGCCGAACTGCATGCTCACAGCACCTGCCCCCTGCTACCGGCCTCGTTGGGAGTGCGTCCTCCGACCCGGAGTATGTGGCCAGTCCCACAAGCCGTCAGAACTGCTGCAGGGGAGGCCACGCGTGCTCCGAGTCTCTAGTATCACCACTGCATGTGGAAATACGAAACCCAGTTAGAAACGGACCTTAGAAATCATTTCTCAATTTCTTCTAACTGAAAAGGATAAGTGAAATGTAGTAACAGCCAGGTTTTCCCTCGTAGTTCTCTCTGTCTAGATCAATGGTCCTCAACAGGACGGTGCTTTCGTGCCCTCCCTCCAGGGGACATTTGGCAATGACTGGAGACATTTTGGTTGTCAACCCAGGTGAGAGATGCTCCTGGGATCCAGTGGGTGAAGGCCAGAGGTGCTGCTCAATATCCTGCAATGCACAGGACAGCCCCCCGCCCCCCCACCACACACAACAAAGACCGATCTAGCCCAAAATGTCTGTAGCAGAAACCCCGGTCTCTACACATAAAAAATGTTTTCCTAAAACTAAAGACATGGCATTCTTGCTCCAAGAAGAAATCATATCCACAAATCATATTTTATTAGCTGTCCAATGCCACCTTCCATTCATGTCCTGTGTTTTAAATTTTATGAACTACCAGTACAAATCAATACAATGCATTTTTTTTTTTTTTTTTTTTTTTACACACCAACAGCTTAAATGTTCTTGAGGCTTTTAAACAATGAGTCGACTGTGGGCAAACAGAAGGCAAGGAATCACAGATAATTAGCTCATGCATCTGGTGCTGGCTAATAAATAAATAATTTTCACATGAATGTAGAAACCACTCAATGTTAACTATTTTTTTTTAAATAGTTGGAAACTGTAATAAAATGCGACTTTCAGAAGCATTTTGGCGACTAAGTAGAACTGTTTCATTTAAAAAATAGTTAAAGTTACTTTCCCCTAGATTGGGGTGGGTGAACGTGTAGCAAAATCTTCCATCCCACTTGACTCTGGCAGATGGAGTGATCGTTCACAAAATACATTTTTCTGCATTTCTTTTCATAAAAGCCAGCAGCCAGGAAGAGCACCCTGCTTTGAAAAAAAGATAGTTTGGTTCACACAGTATACTTTGGTTTATTTAAACAGGTAAGAAAGTGGTCCCCAGTTCTCCTGAGGAGAAAATGTGTTTTCTGACTTTTGAATAAATCAAGATATTACCAGTCTGAATGAGTTTCCTTTTCTGTTAAGGTAAAAAGTATATCTTTCTTTCCCTCCAGCGTTCAGTTGCTCCTCTTGGGAAATACTCTTCCAATAAAGTATCTCTATGTCTCGATGTATCAGTAGCCCCACACCATGCCTTCCACATGACCAAAGGTCTGACATTCAGTGTCTGACGGGATCAGCATTTGGCGTGTCCTTGGATATGGGGCTCGATCTGAACAAAAAGTTCTCATAATACACCTACAAGTATCTTCTTAAAAGATATAAAAAACGTATGCTAACTTGTGCTCTCTTAGTAAGGCTTGCAAATTGGTAATTAAATAAGCAGAATATAACTCATAAGCAAAAAAAAGTGCATTTTTAAATAAAATTAAGAAATGGGGATGGTTAAAACTATAATAAAAAAGATGAGCAGATTATTTTGGTTAATCTTGGATGGAAATGACACAATAGTTCTTTTTTTTTTCTTTTTGAGTCCATTTGGTTTTGCTTAAATATACTCACAAGGATCGCCGTGAGCGTATCTCCGAATCTCACGAGCACTTCCAGGCTCTAGAGCCCTACCATGTAATCATTCCTATGGGGAGACATGGGCTTGCCTCTCATCCCAAAGAACTTTTTATAAAACTGGTCTTATTTCGTGACTATTTCAATAAGCACAAAAGATAACAGCTCTCACTTTGCTGTAAACACAATGAAAACCTCCACGCCATCAGGCTTATAACCTCACAATCATTCTGCCTTTGTCAGACACTGCTCGGGATGCATTTGGGCTACTTTTGCAGGCAAAGTGGGAGATTTTAATTCCTGTTGTGTCCAGCCAAATAGGCAGAGAGAAATCAGAGGCTCTCCCCGCTCCTCTCTTTTACTCATCAGTTGAATTCTTTTTTTGCCCTTTAGGGAAATCTTTTCCTCGTCACAGCCATGTGTTCGGTAATCACAAAAGGGAAAAAATAAAAGGTCTCCCCAGATCTAGCCCCGGGAGTTCATGTTTTTTTGCTGCTTGTCTTCTGTTTCTGTTTGCGAAGGTGAGCCTCTATCTCGTGCCTGAAGACCAGCATCCCCAGCTGCCCGTGGGACGCCTCATTCATGGCCTTCGACTGCATGCACATCTTGTACTGCTCGGGGGTCAGCTCGTCCACGCAGTGCTTCTCGTGCCAGAGGTGGAAGAGCCCCCGCACAGGCGTCCGCACCACGATGAGGTTGCTGTGCAGATACTTGCGATAGAGGTGCACGTCCTCTCCGCCCCAGCCTCTGATGTCCAAATCGAAGCCACCTGTCGGGAGAGAACACAGCGCTGAACCAAGCCGCGCAGCCCCCTCCCAGTCTAGACTGGCTTTCTGCACCTGCACCAGCACAGCGCTTCGCACGCAGAGAAGCAGCATCCAGGGGAGACGCTTCACTGCCCCTCCGAAAGAGGAGCGTGTCCATCCGGGAAAGAGAAGTCAGGAATCCTGAACAGAGGACGCCGCGGCAGGGGCAGCCGGCACCAACTCCTGGAGATCCCAAGACCGCAAGGAGCATTCCTTCCCAGCACCCGCCTGCCTTGAAGAGCTAGCGGCAAGGCGAACGAGCAGCCTGAGCCCCCAGGATGAAAACTCTTGAATCTGTTCGAACGTGGCCTCCTGTCATTCAAGCCGAGGGAAGCAGGGGCTTGCTGCCTGACAGAGCAACAGGATCCCAGCGTGAACAAAATTATGTCCCACAAAACACTCTGCCTTTCATGGACTGAAACGGTCCCGAAGGTTGTGTGGCCGCCCCAAGCCGGTGACGTGAGTCATGTTTAAGGGACTGGTCTCACCGTGCTCCACGGTGGACTCCTTCAAAGTGAGTAATGGGCCCCTCAAGGCTCACCTTTGTAAACTGAGATGCCCCACGTCTTTTCTTGACCTAAAGCCCACCGTGAGCTGAACAGAACCAGAGAAGACTTGCCCCTTTTTGTCATTGTTCCTTTCTCACCTAGGGGCTTTATTTAACTCCTACAAGAAGTCATCCTCAACACCTTCCACCAGAGCCCCCACGGAGCCCCCACACTGCACTGCTCTGATCAAGGCCGTCACTGGGCCAGGAAGGGGGGGCTCACGCACAGGGAAAACGGCAGCCTGGCCACGGCTGGGCTCTGTATGCAAGTGATCTGTGCCTCCCACCCCACCCCATGGTGGGCAGGTGTATGATATCGAGTCGGGGGTCTGGAATTTGAGTCTTGGTTCGGCCACGTCACCTCTCGAGTTGTGGTTCCTTTATCCTGAAGTGAACTAGATGTCATAACCAAATGAGATAGTCATGTAAGGGGCAGCACTTGCTTAGCTGTAACTGATTTATTATCATTGGTATCATTACAACTTAGTAAATAGATGGAGCAAAAGTAAGATGCCTACAAATAAATACAAGATGGCAAAGAAAGACCAGGGTCCAGTTGTGACCCAGAGATTCTGAGGTCACATCAATGGCTCACGGAGGAAGAGCACCCTCGCCAGCCTACCATCCCCCCATGTTTCAACTGCAGCCCTGCCCCATCCTTAGGAAAATCCAATTTATTATAAATTCAAATTTGATAAACATACACCATCACAAAATAATCTTTCCCTGTACACAGAGCAAGGAAACACAGTTTCTCGAAATGGAAACCTGCTTTAGAAAGAAAGATTAGGGGGGGGATGCAAGTCTTCATGCTCTGTGGGGGCAGGGCTTCCCTGACCCCAAGCCAGGGTCCACTCTGAGCCCCTGAACCCAAGATCAAAGTTTCTGGCTTGTTCATTCAGATCCTAGTCAAGTATAATCCATAATTTTGTTCTGTTTCAAGGCACATGAGTAGGTACTACTATGGGAAGAGGGGTGGTATTTCCAAGGGGGACAGGAAATGCTCTGTTCTCCTCCTACATCCCTCACTTGCTGTGTGGTCCCTTTGCCCTTGGTCTCTTCAACAGCAACCTAAGGGCCTTTCCTCTCAGTGCTCTGGGAACGTGTGTGTGTGTGTGAGTGTGTGTGTTTTGACAGTGAACTATACACTCAGTCGGAGCTTGAAGTAGTATCTGGAATTTTCAAAGGTTCAGCAGAGAGAAATCAATCTTTTCCAGTATGTGATTTTCCCAAATTCCCCATGTTGCCCTTATTTTTCTTCAGTGGATCCCGCTACTGTGGAGGCCCAGAATGTTCTGCAGGAGAGGGACCAGAGCCAGAACTAGGTCAGGAGGAGACACGGGGTGGGGGGGGGGGGGGAGACTTGCTTCGAAGCTGCCTTTCTGCAACAACTGCCTTTTCCTCAGATTGTGTGCCGCAACTGGGGTGACCCAGAGGGTCTGGTGGGGATTAGAAGGGCTTGTGTGTCGCGCACCCCCAAGCCTTGTCCTGGTCCAGCCCCCAAGTCCCTGACAAGAGGAATGGCCTCTTCTTAGGAAACGGCACCACCTTTGCCGACTCCTGGGGCCCTGGGCTGCTCGGGGCCTCCGGGCGGCAGGAGAGGTGCAGGCTGGCAGCCAGTCCCTCCACTTACCTATATTGATGAAGTCCGACCGGTACTGACAGGTCATCCCAAATCCAAAGTCTCTCCAAAATCCAGTCTCCTTCTTTATGACCTGCAGGGAAAGCACTGTCATTTGAGTGGACAGAAGTAGAGCATATTCCCACACGCGTGTAAGCACTGCTACATGGGGGGCCCGGCCCCCCACTGATAAGGAGCCAGCACAACCGTGTGGGAAACGCAGCTGGATTTGAGTCCTCTCCGCCGGGTAGGAATACACTGAACGCACCAGTTCCAAAATGGGCCTTGTGAGTTTTGGCACGTCTGGCTGGAATGTTTCAGGGTGTAGGCATGAAAACACACACACACACACATACACACACACACACACTCAAAAACAAACCAGGAGAGCAAGTTTTTGAGCAGCGCCATGGAAAAGCCACCTACGTGTCTGGCCCAACACCAGCGCCAGAGAGAATCCGAGGCCTCGGCCCCTCACACAGGGCCGGGCGGGGAGCCAGCAAAGGGCTCAGGAAGTGGAGAAAAGGGAGAGAGAACAACTCGGAATTCAGCTGCTCTGGCACAGGGCACACACAGGACTCCCTCGGGAAATAAAAAGAAAACCCGAGAAGGCAGTGTGTTACTTCAGCTCTGCTAACTCTCACTGGCCGAGGTAAAGGGCACCAAGAGTCCAGGTTCTGAAGAAAGACTCTGTCCATTCACCTTCAAGCTATTTTAAAACCAAACTGTGCCCAAAAGCGTCTGCGGTGGTGCCAGGCTGCAGGGATGCCGAGAGGCCGTCTAAGCAGCGACTGTCTTCCAAAAGCGAGACCTGGTCCTGCTCAGTCTCTCACTCTGCAAGTAAATTTCCAATGCATTTGCTAAAGCAGCAAAACTTTCTAAAACATTTGTTTAATTTTTTGGCTGAGGTAATTTTGGGGATTGTTTTGAGACCTTAATAGTTCTTCCTCATTCTTGAGGTTAACAGAGGTGTTTAGTGGAGAAAGTCACCGCCCGGGGAAGGGAAAGGGAGGCCGAAGCAGGTCCCCCTCCACTGGGATTTCTGCATTTTCCACCTGCGAAGTCTGGCTCCCTTTGCTGCTCATCAGAGACCGTGTGCAGCAGGGGGGATTGCACCAGGGTCTCCTCCCAACTTGACCACTCGTTGGCTTTTCTGCCTCAGGCAGGTCCTTCACTCTTCTTTGAGCCTCTACTTCCTTTCCTGTAAGTGAGGAGGTTGAGGGGCGCCTGGGTGGCTCAGTTGGTTAAGCATCCGACTCCTGATTTCACCTCAGGTCATGATCTCGGGGTCCTGGGATTAAGTCCCACATGGGGCTTCATGCTGGGCATGGAGTCTGCTTAAGATTCTCTCTCCTTCTGCCCTTCCCCCCCAAATAAAAAAAAATAAGGGGCACCTGGGTGGCTCTGTTGGTTAAGCATCTGCCTTTGGCTCGGGTCATGATCCCGGGGTCCTGGGATCGAGTCCCACATCAGGCTCCCTGCTCAGCGGGGAGCCTGCTTCTCCCTCTGCCCTTCCCCCTGCTCCTGCTCTCTCTCGTTATTTCTCTCTCTCTCAAATAAATAAAATCTTTTAAAAATAAATAAATAAAATAAAATAAAATAAGAGGAGGTTGAGCTAAATCTCCGCTAAGGTCTCTTCCAGCTCTACCATCCAAACATCTAACCTTACTGCTCTCCCACCTCCCCGAAGTTCCAAGTTATCTCCATCACAGCCTCGGTTTATATTCCATATATGGCTCATGGAAGGACTGTGAACTTAAAAATTCTTTTGCTCTGTAATCCATGAAACCATCTTATCTTCACTACAACCTCCGCATAGACACGGCCTGCACCGAGTGAACACGCGCGCGTCAGGGCTGCTGAGGGAGAATAAGGACCCAGAGAGGTTTTGTCAGTTAGTGTGGTCTCAGCAGATGTGCTGCAATTCTTCTTCGGAACAAAAGCCTCTTATACAATATTTCCCAAGTGACAAGGCAATTTCATTAGTATCAACTGGAAAGATTTTGCAGGAAAGGAAAGTTTGGGAAAATCTCTGAGTCATTTTTTAAAAAGAACAGTTTGTTTCATACCAGGTACACGGTTTCTGTTGCAGCTCCTGGCTTGGTATCTTTCTGCTGGCCAGGACACAAACAGACAAGTCCTCTAAGCTTCTGGATAAAAATGCAGTCAAAGAGAAGGGCCAGGAACCAAATGTCAAGCATTTGGCTGAGGTCTATATGGAATCTAAACAAAAATGCTCCAAACAGGAAGCACAATGAGCCAGCCCTGGGGAGGAAAGACAAGAAGGATTGCAAGAGGTGGTCACCCCAGACCTGGGCTGTGGATGCAGTGCCTGGCAAGGCTGAACAAGGTAGAGTGACCCTCACCTGGGGACAGTGGGACAGACACAAACTGATTTATGAGCTGGGGAACGCATTCTTTTTTTTTTTTTTTAAAGATTTTATTTATTTATTTGACAGAGATAGAGAGCACAAGTAGGCAGAGAGGCAGGCAGAGGCAGAGGGAGAAGCAGGCTCTCTGCTGAGCAGGGAGCCCAATGTGGGACTGGATCCCAGGACCCTGGGATCATGACCTGAGCTGAAGGCAACCGCTTAACCACCGAGCCACCCAGGCGCCCTGGGGAATGCATTCTATAAACACTTATTAATGTCGGCTTTCAAGTTGGCAAGCCAAAAAAGCCACTATCTGAAATGCTCCTTGAGATTGAGCCCCTTGGTGGAAACGGGTGAGAGGGGGTTCATTTCTGACGGGCTCTACCACCCTCAGCTGGGCCGAGTCACTGGCACCGTGCCCTCAACCGGCAGCCTCGCTGGAAGTGAGCGCTCTCGAGCGCACATCAGATCACAGCACGTTCCAATTTAAAACCCTGCAGGGGCTTTAATTGCAATTCTCGCTAATGCAATTAGAATAAAACCCAGAGAAAACCTCTAGCCTGCAAAGGTTCTATGTGACCCGACCCCTGCCTGCCTCATCCATCTCATCCCCCCATGCAGAATCTCCTTCTATTCTGCCCCTCAAACACACCAGGCTCACAGGTCTCTCAGGCTGGACACTTGCAGATCCCTGATCTGGGTCACCTTTTCCCTGCTCACCACTGGGCTCTGCTCCAATGCCACTTGCCTAAAGCAGTCACACTGACCCTCCCAGCCAGTGTCAGCACACACCTCCACCCCCGTCACCACGTCACTCTCTAACCTGTCACCTGGTTTATTTTCTCTGTAACACTTAATAGCTCTCTGAAATTATCCTGTTGATGCATTTGTTCCTCTCTTTTCTGTCTTTACCTACCACCACTGGTGAACGTACGCCCAGGGCCTTGGGCTCGTTCACAGCCCCCAGATCACTGTCCAGCACACAGCAGGTGCTCAATAAATGCTTCTCCAATGAGGGAATGAGGAGCACTCCTAGGGCAGAGAGGACTCCATGCCAGTGGAAACAGACATGGTTCAAGCAGGGAATTCTTGAGCGGCTCAGAGAAGGCCTAGGAATTCAAGTGGGAAAACTCAGCATCGTGTGGCTTTGGACGTACAGACAAAAACGTTTTCACCTTCCTGGGCTTGAGCAGAGGGCTCTCCTGCTTAGAGCCTCCGCTCCAGGCATGAGAAGCTCCACTGCTCTGTTCAAGCTTTGAAAAGATATACACCAATGATGTTTACTACAACAGAGGAGGAAGAAACCTTCAGATAAAGATTGGATGTTAAAAGAAAAACATCTTCTGTCCTGAATTTCTCCGATCTGTTTTCAAGTGCTATCCTCACTTAAAAAAATGTCTCTCGAGGGCTGGCCTCCTCTCAACTCTCTGCAGCCCCCTTTCTCTCCCCACCTTAGATCTCGGCAAAGCACTGCAGGGCATGAACACACCACAAAGGAGAGTTGTCAAGCCCACTCTCCCACAGGAAGTTTCCAGACCCACAGCTCTACCGCAGCTCTACGGGCGATTCATGTGACAGGATGATTCTTTTCTATCGGGACCAGAGCACAAAGCACAAATCAGCGTCTCTCCCCAGAGATGTGGGAAGGCGGCGCCCTGCAGCTGCACGGGGAGCTGGGAGGCAGTCAGCGCCTGTTGGTTTAATGGTGCGGACTTGGACAAGTGCCCACGAAGCAATCTGGACCCTGAAATAAAATAAATAACAAATACTCGGGGAGAGTATTTCCTCTAATTCAAAGAGAGCCTCCCAAGCACCGAGGTTGTGTTTGTCCAGGCTCACATTCATGAGAAATGCCAGTGCAGCCCACAGGCCCCACACTCAGAGGGAGTCCTGCCTGCTTCAATGCTCTTGAAATTCTTAAAAATTCCTGAGCCAGTGCCCTGCACTTTCATCGTGCACTGGGCCGCACCAATTACGGAGCCAGTCCTGCCTGGGAGCGGCAGACACCCTGAGCTTCAAGGGCTTTGGTGGCTGGGTTGGGTGCCCTCTGCCCCCGCACAGTATATCCCTTGTTATCGGGGCCCGGAGGGAGGCTGTGTGGGGCATGCACGTGCCTTAGAGTGTGGAGGCAGAAGGACTTGGCCAAGCTAACTCAGCCACTTGTGGCTGAGCCCAGGCCAACACCAGGATTGCTGGGACCATTTCCATTTCTTGAGAAATTCAAGCTTTCACAGAATTGGTCTAAGAATGGACTCAAAGGCCACCTCCTGCAAGCTTTGTACTAACCCACATTTTCCCACAAGTCTTCTTTTATTGGCATCTGCTTAAAAAGAATAAGGTGTCTTTTGAAGCAGTCTGAGGCCAAAGAACCTGTCGTTGCCACTCAGCATACTCAGCCCCGACCCCATCACACGGGGCAGGCCTCGAGTTCCCAACCCTCTCACTCACTCAGCGATCTGAGCAGTGACTTATGCTCTGAGCTTCAAGTTTTCCTCTGTGAAACGAGCATAATAATGCCTCTTCACCTTCCTGGCTATTCCACGAAATAAAGCGGGCACCATGCTGGCTTCCGATAAGCTGTGGATGGCATCTGTTAATACTACTCTTGGTACTCAGTGAGTGCCTGCTTCCCGAATATATAGAAGCAGACTAAAAGGATGGACTGTGCCCAGTCAGCAAGCTTTAGACATTGAAACTGAAATGCAGATTAGTCGTAAAATACTTCTTGGAAGGGGGGAGACAGGCAGGGTATAGAATCAGAGAGGGTGAGGACGGGAGTCAGTACACCATTTACACACTGGACAGAGTAGCACAGAGTCACTGGATTTAAATGATGGGTGGGATGCAGGGCGGACTGAGGTGTCAGGGAGCAAGGGCATCTCCCGGTGAGGAGAGGGCCCCGAGGGGGAAGGTCAGCATACGGAGAAGCGGGACAGGTATGCTTGCCTGGCAGAGCGGCAGAGTGGGGTGTCTGTTGGGCGGGGACCACGCGCCAGGTGCTGGTGTTTGCAGCCATTTCCTCGGTCACCAGTGTCAGAGTCAGCGTGGGGAGCAGATAAACCCCAACAAGGCATCAAGGCTGCGGTGCTGTGCTGGAGCCTGTCCCACCCAGCTCACCAGGATTGTGCATCCAGTGATGTCACTCTGGGGCCTCCCCAGGCCACGGTGGGGGTACTGACGGCATGGAAAATGGCAAACACGATGAATCAGGGCTTTTTCTACCCCTCCTTCCTCAGACAGTGGGTTGTTACACATTTACTAGCACACCCCTGGCTTTAGGCCAGAAAGATGATTTAAAATGGGATTAATCTGTGTTTTGGAAATGTATCTCTGGCAGAGGGTGAAGGAAAGACCGGATGATAGGGGAGGGAAAGGGTCTATAGACGGAGGAGGCAGGAGTGGCCCCAGCATGAACAAGGCTTGAACTAGGAAAGTGGAATATCTAAAGTTAATAATTATTTAAATCAGAGTCATTCCTTTCTCTCTGAGCTGTTTCTACACTAAAGCATCAGCAAGGTTTATCTCAGGTTTACAAGTCAAGAAACTGAATGTTAGCATAAAATCCCATGATTTCACATACTTCCAATTACTAATGGACTGTACTCAAAAGTAAAGAAACGAGTAGTCTGAAGGCGCGCGTGCACACACACACACAGAAACACACACATCAGGAATGTGGCTTCCGGCTTTAGTCTGAAGACAAAGTGTTATCAAACAGCAGTGGCCAGAGCCTGACAAGCAATGACCCGCATGGGACTAATGAGGTCACATTCGCAGGCCTGCTGGAACACTTGTCTTGTGTTTGCATCTGTGAGTACTTTTTGTCATAGCTCCCTTCTGGACCTGTGTTCTCCCTCCACCCTGAGCCAGGAGTGGCTCTCAAGAATATCCACAGATCTCAGATCCTTCAGGACAGAGCCAAAATGAACCCTTGCTAGGAAGTTCCTCCTAACTTACCATCCCTAACCATCTCTTTTTATTTTATACCTTCTCAGCACCTACACATTCTGTCTCCATTAAATTAATTTCTGTAGCTTGATGTTCTCCTTTGGAATTTTTGTCAGATCATTTCCTTTATATTTCAGCCCTCATCTAGATCCTAAGCCAATCTGCTTCCACTGCACTAGGTAAGGAAATCCTGCTTTGGGCCTGAGTTCTCCTACTAGCTGGTTGTGTGATCCTGGGCAAGTCTACAAAAACAAGAGAGTAAAGTGACCTCCTCCCCAATCACTCCCAAGCATATGAAACTCTTTCAGTTCCTCTGACTCCTCTAGAATGTCCAGTCGAGTTCTCTGCAGGCGGCAAGGGCTCCAGAAATGGCTCATCCAATAACAAACGTAATCAACACTTTCCTTTTGTGGATGGAGAACCTCCTGTGTCTCAGAGACAACTGCTGTCTTTCTCTGGACTGAATCATCACGAATACTGAACCCTAACATAGCAGACTGACATGCTCTAGAAAAGCTCTAAGGTATATTTGGAAGTAAATGTCCCCAGTTGCAGGAGAATTCTGAGGCTCTAGCTATGCGCACAGCGATCTAAGTTCTGCTTCTGCTTGACCATTAATTCTGGGGATCTGAGAAACTGGCTTAGGGAAACTTCTAGTTTCCCTTTGCACCTGCTTCTCTGCAGGAATGGTAATAAAAGGATAAAACTTTTAAAGTGTGGAATAAAAAGAATTCCTTGCAAGCAAATAAGATCTTTATGAGTTTGTAGTTGAAACATTAATCACATTTGATGTCAAATGTAAAGAAGTACTTTATTTAAAACCAAAGGAATTTATATTCTGATTGGTTGAAAGAAAATAAATCCTGTATCCCATTTCCCCCTCAAACGCTGGTGGAAGCTTAGAACTCATGGAAAGGAAACAAGGTTTGTGTCTCAACAGAAGCGGTATCACCCTAAAGTAGGTAAAAACTGATTCTTGGGGAATGAAAAACTCTTACCGTGTTGACACATACAGTACACAGAAACATACAGTTATATAAACAGATATTCAGTGTATCTGTGGTGTTGGGATTTCACTGGGGGAAGACAGAACTCTATTATTACCATATCGTGTGGCGTGGGCCCCAAGGGAAACCGTGCTGGGATGGGGTAGGAGTAAACCTCATCCAACCTCACGGAACCCAAGCTGAAACCTTCTGGAAAAGATCACTGTATCAGCTGCCAGAGGTTTACTGGAGGATGGGGCCAGAGAGAACAGGTTTTGCTACTTCTGGAAGCTTAAAGACAGAATCAGTCCTCCAAACAAATTTCAAAGAACACATGTTTTCAATGAACATCAATTTACTCTCCCATTGTACAGAAGCAAGAGAGAGAGAGTTGGTTCCTTCCCATCTTCATGTTCACACAGCAGCTTTCCCTTCTCCACCCTAAGACGTACTCAGTGGGAAGAGACACAGCGTTGCCTCAAGACAGAGACCCTCAAGGCAATGAAGCACAGACAGCCCCAGGTCAGCTGTCTCCTGCTATTCAGCCTGAGCTAGAAGCAGCTTTAGACATACCCAGCTGATCTCTTTGCAGGAAAAGGTCAGAGT
Source organism: Mirounga angustirostris (assembly GCF_029215605.1). Classification (NCBI taxonomy): domain Eukaryota; kingdom Metazoa; phylum Chordata; class Mammalia; order Carnivora; family Phocidae; genus Mirounga; species Mirounga angustirostris. Next base: position 162,586,974 of record NW_026991710.1, read on the forward strand.
CCAAGTTGGGGGTCAGAGTCCAACAATAATGGGGACTTTCATCTCCGGAGGGCAAGCCTACACGTGTTACAGAGACCCTCTCCTGGCTTTACCTCATCCTCCTGTTGCCCGCACTGCTTCTCTGTCAAATGGGCTCATTGCCGCCGCCGCCACCACCACCAAAACCACTCAGCGTACGGAGATCTTGGTGGCTGTGAGGTTCCACTCGCCATGACCTGTGAACCCACGATCTTAGCAGAGGAGCCCCTCCAACGTTCCTTTAAGAGCCACCTTGCTGGTGACCATGTCCCAGAGGGACTGTGATATGAGGGAATGGCAGCGTGATGGGACGGGCACTGGATCTGGTCCCCCACTGACTCACTCACCGTGTGACCTGGGGTGTGCCACCCCTTTCTGGCTTCTGTTTGCCATCTGTCACCTTACCTGGGAGCCTTTGTAATAACAAAGAGAAAATGTGCTGCATCCACAATGCAATAATCCTAGTTTCCAAAAACCATATAAGAAAACTATGAAGGTGTGAAATTACCTTTCTGTAAGGTACTGTTCTATTTATTTTCCATTTTTAAATATTGCAAGCACTTTTAATGGACAAGGCGCTGGGAGCAAGGGCCAGAACGTCTGCCAAACTTAAAAATTACTATGGGAATCAATCCAGAGATTTCCACTCACCTTTACTCATGGTCAGGTGCCCCTGGTAATGAAAGACATGACACAGAGCCACGCGAAGGCACCTGCGGCGTGATTACTCACCAGCTGCTGTTCCAAGGGAGGCACTGCCTCGTGATGGCCGTATATTATGCCAGGATTGTACTGACTGAAAAGGACCGGATAAAATACCTTCTTCCCTGCAAACCAGGAAACAAACACTCACTTAAAGCAACAAGACAAAACTATTAGGCTGGTTCACTTATATTCAGCCCTCGGAAATAGCCCAGGTATTTGCATCCAGTTTTCCTTATCACTCAGCCCTAAAACAGATCTTAGAAGTTCTGTGCACCCAGACCACATGGACAGACTCTCTAATATCTCTGACCTCCTAGCACAGAAGTGGTATTCAAAATACTGACAGTCGGTGGGTGGCTCTGGCGGGCGTGAGAGAGAGTTCTGATGCCCACCCCCCGCCTGTGGGAGTCCAAAGGATGGCTAGAGGGGCCAGGGTGACTTCAGGCAGCAGGAGTGGATTTAGGGACCCCAGGGTACTTGCTCTTTACCAGCTTACATGGAAGAGCTTCTGTATTTTAACAGTAGTTATCAGCTGAATATCAGCCTTGGTTCGAGTCAAACTCTATGAAAATCACTTTCCTGTTGTGGGTTCTTTCTGCTCCGAGCCCTTCCTCCCTTAGTACACGCCCACAGCCACTCCTTTCCCTTTAGTTTCAGCTTTCCAGCCCCTGTCCTCCCACACTTTCTCCCATGGATGTTCACTAGGGCTGACGTCCCAGCTGAAAATGGGAAAGGGGTTACAGACTGGAACGTAGGACGAAGAGCCCCAGAATTATGGTGGCTGACAGGCCCATACTGACATCAAAGGAGAAATCAAACCAGATGATTTTCCTTTTTTTTTTTGTCATGGGAGTAAAATCGGGCCAGCGCAGAAGCAGGACATCAGAGGGAAACTGAAGGAATGAGTGTGACTGTGACAGAGCTGACCACCACCGTGGGGGAGAGAAAGGGAAGAGCCTACTCCAGAGACCCTTACCTGGCTGTGTGTTCAGCCTGCATGTATTGAGGAATTCGGAGGTGAAGTAGATATCGACATCACAGAAAAAGAGAAGGACGTTGCTTCCTTTCCAGAAGCGGGCTCCAACATCAAGGCCTTTTCCCCGAGAAAACTCTCCATTCAGCTGGATGAAGGTAAAGTTCCTGAAGTTGGCAGCTCTAAAAGGGAAGACTGGATACAGTCACTCATGTGCTCATGCACCCAGGCAGACAGAATCCCTTGGAAAACACAAGACCAGGGCCCATAGTTTTTGTAATCATGAGGGCACTGAAACTACCAAGAAGATACGGAATGACCCAGACTCACTGGAAACTCACTGATATTAAAGGTACCAAGAACACTCAGTGAAGTTTTAACACCAACTTATTTCTTCTTTCTCTAGCAATTTCCCCACAGTGAAAACTGTAGTTATAGCTAATGGACATTCTCTGTGATAGAGAAACTTGAACCAGTGGAGACTAGGTGAACAGAACCCAGGACAAGCTCCGTGCCTTCCAAGCCACCTGAATGAAACCACTGGGCCAAAGAAATAAAATCACACTGGAATGGCCCCGCCTAGTGTCTTCTCATCTGTATGCGACTGGAGACCAGGCACGATGGCCTTGATGTATGTCTATCCCAAAACAGATTGAAACCTGGACTCCTTCCCCACCTTCAGGTAAAGCAAGAGAGCACGGTAGGAAAATGACAGACTTGGACTCAGATCACGAAGGCTATGCCAGACCTGGCTCTCCTATAGATGAACTCTGTGATCTAGGCCAGCCCATTACTCTCCCAGAAGCTCAGCTGCCTCATCTGGAAAATGGGAATAAAAACACCTTCCTTAACTACCTCACAGAGTTAGTAGTTAGCTCAACGCTGCCAAGAGCATAAAGCGGTCTGTAAGCATCAGCTCTCGCTGTCCTCAGCCCAGGCAAGGATGCCCAGGCCTGTGGTGGTAAAGCCAAGCAACACGTTTCTTCATTTGGCTCTTCTTTCCCAGGGACAGCAGAAACTTCTGAAATGGGGCATGTCTTGAGCAGAAGTTCCAGGAATTCATGTTGTATCTAGAGGGACAGGCGTTGTCTTCGGCCAGACAGAACTAGAGAACGACTCTGAGTCCTATTTCAGCTCCTAACCCTGCCTGTGCAGCGGGGGGCCTAGCCTTTGGCAAATCCCCCTTCCCACTCATGCCACCCATCTTTTCGTAATGGTTCCTCTCCTCCCACAGCCTGGGCTTTCCCCTCACCCACTCCCCATTCCTAAGGCCTCTCTAATCTTGATGTATTCAAAACAAGTATAAAAACCCATTTCCATTTCAAAGTCTATATTCCGAGTAAGTCTCTTGGGTGAAGGTCAACACAAAAACAGAGTCCGAAACTTTTCAAATGTGAGGTTGTGCCTATACCTGGTCATTTAACCAGCCGAGCAGAACTAGTTCTGCTCCCCCTTCCTTGACGGAACATCTTTCAAACCTGTGCCTGAGCTGAGTTTTTTATCCTGGGAATCTGTGGGCCCAACCTTGTCTGAGTCCAGTGCCAGACAAGACTTTTAGATTTCGATCAAGGCAGGAGGCCTGGTGACTAGAAGAACCCTGATGTCTGCGGCAGCAAACCTGGATCCGGGGCCTAGAGCCACGCCTGCCCCCACTAGGTGCTCAATAGACGTGTGTGGAAAAGCGTGTCAGTAGACGAATGGCTTTCATCCCAGCGCTGTCCCTCATCTATTTAGGGAAACTCATTTTGCTTATCTTGTCTCTGGTTCCTCATTGCAAATCTGGTGGAGCCCAATGGCCCTTGCCATTCTCAAATTCTGTTTTTCTGGGATGCTGCATCCAGTTCAGCACGGTTCTGCTTGTGGTGGGATCCTCCTGCTCTTGCATTCTCTGGGGAGGTAGCCACAGGTCGTATTTTCTGTGAGGAGCACTGAAGTCATGTTCCAGAGCCTCCTCAGCACTTGGCCTGGCCCCTGGTGAGGACAGGGCTACCTCCCTCATGCACAGATGCATGTGCAGGTGCAGAGCGGCCCCTGCAGTCGTGTTCACATCTCCTGGAGGCTTCCACAGCCCCGCCCCGGCAGGTCAAGCTCACCGCACTTCTGCCTGACCTGTTTGGGCAGTTTTCAGGAAGGTTTCACCCTTGAGAGGCACCTGGATTTTTCCCTCTTCATCTAAGGGAGCCTCCTGCCAGGTCTCACAGGACTTACCCACACCCTGGGGCTCATCTTTCTCTAACAGCCAGTACTGGGTCTCTTTCTTAATTTGTCTCAAGGCCCATACTCTTGGGACCCCCCCAGAATGCAGGGATATAGGTTAGCTAGTTGGCAGAGCAGGAAGGCCTTCCTTCTTTAGGCTGTATCTGACTCATAATTCAGGTGCCTCCTCCAAGAGGTTTTCCAGGATCTACCATTGGAGATCTACCAACAGCAAGCAACTTTCACCAAAGGAAGAGGAATGCAGTTCCTGGATATGCTGTGTTAAAGGAACTGTCCAGTTTTCCTCCTGGAACAGCCTACATACGGATCTTTGTGTATATATATCAAATGTTTACAAAAGTTAAATACTCTCCCAGAAGCTTAAATACTTAAGAACACAAAGCAGCCCTAGAAACTGAGGAAACAAGCATTAAAGATATGACAAGACTGTAGGTAGTTGACCACTGAGACAGTTGAGTACTATAAACTTAGAGGGGAGAGTGGTAATTTGATGTGTACCCTTACCCAATATGTAAGTTAATCTAGTTTGTTCTGTCCCTAAATTCCCCAAACCCTGGCTTGAACTGCTCTGCTACAGCAAAGGGCAGGGGGAGAGAGGAAGATGGGGGTCTGGGCTTGTCTGTCACCAGAACCACCAGGAAAAGGGGTGAGGGGAACACTGTGCCTAGTGTTTGAGATGACCTTAATTTGGAAGAACTTTTTAAACAAGTCTTAAAACATCCATTTCTAGGCTTCAATGTGTTGCCTCTAGAGGAAGAGAATTCAGGAAAGTGGATGCCGAGGGACCCTGCATTTGGCCCTGATGTAAAAGGCAATCCGCTTCCTTTCTCTTCGGTTACGCCCTCTACAAGGATGAGATGGTTCACGTTCTACCCGTGGCGCTCCCCAGTCTGAAACGGCCAAGCCGCTCTCAGCGCGCCCACAAGCCGTGAGAAAACTGCAGGCTGTAGCACTCAGCTCTGTCCCGTCTGCGCAGCAGCCCCGCTGCCCGACGGGGGCCCACACGCACGTGGTACCAGTAGCCTCTGCTTCCCCATCTCCCCAACCCCTGCAGAGAACCCCGCCGCGCCCAGCTCATCCACCATGACCAATGCTGGCCAGCGGGAGACACGCATGCTTCCTGCCGACCTCCCAGCATACACATGTGATGGCTGATGCAGGGAGCTGGACGTGAGGGCGCACAGAGGCAGGGTGGGGACAGGGCAGTGGCTGGCCTGGGAGGCACCATTAGCCAGTCATGGGTGTTGGAGAAGGCCCAGGGCTAACTTTGCCATCCATCTGTGGTTCCGGCATGGCTGCCAGGTCACTGCGCTCAGCTGAGTCTATCCGCAGAAGGATAATAGTACTGTGTTCCCTCCCGATCACTCAACCCAAGCACTTTTTATAACTGACCGGTATCTGGAGGAGCCCCATGCTCTCCTCTCTGCTGTCAGGAAGGGCCTCAGATAACTAACAAGTATTTTCTACTAAGAAAGGGGGCTGAGCTGGAAACACCAGAAAAAGAATTGGAACAACTTTACTTTCTCTCTTTTCCAGAACAGAGAGATTAATACACTGTCAAACATCTGGGTCAAACATCGAGGGGTAGATCCACAGTGGATACCTTCCTCTCATCTCAAACTCATCAGCATCAGCTCTGGAGCATAGCCCACAACAGGATGATGAGAAACTGGCTTCTGCAGGATCGCCTGGCCCCTCCCTCAACATGTCCCCTGTCTTCACTCAGAAATGCCGCTCACTGCTTGGGCAGGGGGACTCACTCACTAGGCCAGAGCAGCACTGCTCCACCATGTATAAAACAGGATGAAGGGGCAGTGAGGCCATGCAAAAGCAAGGACACATTGCAACACAAAACTCTGATTCGCCCCAAGGGGGTCTGGTGGTGGTTTGGGAATGCACCCAACACAGCCATGAGGCTGTAACCCAAAAATGCAGGCCACAGAGGTGCACAGGCAAAGACCCTGTTTTGTCCTCTGTGCATGGCCCCCCACCCCACAGTGACCATCCAGAAGATGATCATGGCTGGTGTGCCATGTGCCTCCTGCCTCTGCACCAGGGCCCCTCCTGGAATGTACTTTCTCCATCCAATCCAGGCTTCACAGCCCTAGTCAAGTGCCACCACCTCTTAGGTCTTGCTACAAACTGAAGTGGCCTCTTTGGGCTCCCAAGCACTTTGCCCAGTCCTCCCTCTGTCCTCCCGTGCCCGGTGCATTCTTGTGCCTTTGCCTGTACAGACTTGTACTGGATGACCTAGCAAGCTGTAAATCCTGGGTGGGCCGGGATTGCCCCCCCTTTTCTTAATCTGCAGAGATGATCTGGCACTTTGCAGTGGACGGCACACACAGGGATACAGTGGATGATCGATCAATAAGCATCGGATGAATCGAGGGGTAGATCCACAGGAAAAGCTGAGGTGTATCTCAGACCTTCACTGTTGGGGGGCACTGCCCAGGATTCCTCCTTCTTCCCTCAGGTGGGTACTGGGGAACCCCCCACATATCATCAGCAAGAGTCTCCAACCAATAGACTCCTAAGGACAGACATAAACCCATGCTTTTAGAAAGATGACAAATATGAAATAACAGAAAAAATGAGAGCTGAGAAAAAGGAGATACAATTTGGTTTGAAATACTTAATTTATCCATACAAAGAAATGGAACATTTAGTGGCACGCCTAAAGTAATGGCCTGGTAAGGAAAATAGGCCTTTTTCATGGCAGAATGAGGGCCCTCCTTTCGATACTATGCAATTTCCTACTACGACTCCAGAATATGTAGTTCCCAAAGGCCCCATGATTGCTCACTATTCTTCTTCAATTGTATTATTGACTGATGAAACTCTCAAGTTTCTCATTCAATTCCCTCTTATATATAATAAGGCTGGTGCACAGGGACTCCTCCAAGTTATAAACAATTATTGTGCTAGACATTATAATGACCTCAGAAAGCTACTGTTTCTACTGGAGATTTAATTTCTCTAATTGACTTGCATTTCCCAGAATTGCCGGATTGAAAATGATAAAAGATCTTATTGTCTACTGTGATTTATTCTCATACAGACTTCTTTATACCATTACAAGGAAATTCCCTTAATGTGGCACTTCCCACAATAACCTTTCATTTAAAAAAATACTTTAAAAATTTACATAAAAACCCACATTATAATTTAAAATTTTAAATCTAACAGCTCTAAATATTGAAATTGCTTATGAGTTCTACTTACTGAAAACACTTGAATATGGTCAAGAATTTAAAATTAAACATATTCTCAAGCAGCTTTTCATAGTAGGTACCTTAAATAATTTAGAATTTTCTAGATTCTGAGCTTATACAAGCCAGCTTATACAACTCTGTTTCAGCAAGTTTCTTTTGAAACAATAAACAAAATGGACAAAACTTTAGCTAGACTACCTAAGAGAGATTTAAGAGATGTTACTCAAATTAATAAAATCCTAAACAAAAGAGGAGACATTACAACTAATACCACAGAAATACAAAATCTCATGAGATTACTGTGAACAATTATACGCCAACAAATTAGATAACTTAGAAGAAATGGATAAATTCCTAGAAACATACAACTTCCCAAGACCGAATCATAAAGTAATAGAAAATCTGAACAGACCAATAATGAGCAAGGACATTGAATCCATAATCAAACATCTCCCACAAATAAAAAGCCTCAGGACCAGATGGCTTCATGAGTGAATTCTACCAAACATCTAAAGATGAATTAATACCAATCCTTCTCAAACTCTTCCAAACTATTGAAGAGGAAGGAATAGTTCTAAACTCATTTTACAAGACCAGCATTACTCTGATACCGAAGCCACATAAGAACACTACAAGAAAAGAAAATTACAGGCCAATCTCCTTGATGAACACAGATGCAAAAATCCTCAACGAAATATTGGCAAACCAAATTCAATACATTAAAAGGAGCATACACCATGAGCAAGTGGGATTCATCCCTGGGATGTAAGGATGATTCAACACCTGCAAATTAATAAACATGATACACCACATTAACAGAATGAAGGATGAAAACCATATGATCATTTCAAAAGATACAGAAAAAACATTTGACAAAATTCAACATCCTTTCATGATAAAAACCCTTAACAAATCAGGTATAGAAGGAATGTACTTCAACATAATTAAGGCCATATATGACAAAATCAGAAAGAAAGAAGTAAAATTATCTCTGTCTGTGGATGGCATGATCTTATATATAGAAAACCCTAAAGACTTCACCAAAAATCTGTTAGAACTAATAAATTAATTCAGTAAAAGTTTCAGAATACAAAATAACATATAAAATCAGTTGTGTTTCTATATACAATGAAAGAGAAATTAAGAAAGTAATCCCATTTACAGTAGCATCAAAAACAATAAAATAAAAAGTAGTGAATTACTGTTACATGCTACAGTGTGGATGAACCTTGAAATCATCACTGTAAGTTAAGAAGCCAGACACAAAAGGTCACATGTTATACGATTCCACTTATCTGAAATATCCAGAATAAAATAAATCCCCATTTTTTTCAAATGTTTTTTTCTGTGTGTATAGAGATGGTCATGCAGTTTTGTGTATTACATTGATTGATTCTTGTATGTTGTCAACCCTGCACTCCTAGGGTAAGTTTCACTTAGTCATGGTGTAAAATCCTTTTTATATGTTGCTGGATACAGTTTGCTAGTATTTTGTTGAGGATCTCTGCATCTGTATTTATAAGGGATATTGGTCTGTAGTTTTCTTTTCTTAGTCGTTACCTGGTTAAGGTATCAGGATAATACTGCCCTCACAGAATGAGTTGGGATGTATTCCCTCCTCTTCTAAATTTTGAAAGTTTGTGAAGCATTGGTATTAATTCGTCTTTAATGACTGGTAGAAATCAGCAGGGAAGCCATTTGAGCCTGGCCTTTTCTTTAGGGGGAGTTTTCTGATTACTATTTCAATCCATTTACTTGTTATAGGTCTAGTCAGATTTTCTAGTTCTTTTTGAAGAAATACTTAATTTCGACAGCATACAAAATTTGGTCCTCCATTCCCTCTCCCCTCCTTTGTGTTGTTATCATATTAAAATGATATCTTTATGCACTGTGTCTACCAATACAGATTTATGAACCTTGTTTTATGCAGTTATTTTTTCAGATAAGAGAAAAAGAGAGTTACAAACAAAAAATACATTTATACTGTATTTTATATTTCCCTATAAATAGGGAAATGGTTACTTTTACTTCATCTGTTGGTTTCTTCACAAGAATTTGAGTTTGTCTAGTGTCCTTTCATTTCAGCCTTATGGACTTCTTTTCATAATTCTTGTGGGGCAGGCATGCTAGTTATGACGTCTCTCAGTTCTTGTTTATCTGGGAATGTCTTAATTTCCCCTTCATTTCTGATGGATGGTTTTGCTGAATATAGAATTCTTGGTTTAGTGTTCTTCTTCCAGCACTTTGAATAAGCCATCCCACTTTCTGGCCTCCATTGTTTCTGATGAGAAATCAGCTACCGATCTTATTAAGAATCCCTTGGACCCAATGAGTGCTTTGCTCTTACCACTCACAAGATTCTTTCTCTCTTTGTCTTTGTCTTTCAACTATTTGATTATCATATGTTTACTGTGGATTTCTTTGAATTTTCCTGTTTGGAGTTTGTTGAGCTTTTTAGATGTGTAGATTCAGGTTTTTCATCAAATTTGGGAAGTTTGGGGCCATTATTTCTTCAAATAATTTTTTCTGCCCCTTTCTCTCCTCTCCTCTAGAACTCCCACTATGTCTACATTGACATGCTTGATGGTATCCTACAAGTCTCTGAGGTTTGTTCATTTTCTTCATTTTTCTTTATTTTTGTTTCTTACACCTCATCACATCAATTGACCTACCTTAAAGTTCACAGATTTTTTCCTCTGCCTGTTCAAACCAGATGTTCAGCACACCCTAGTGAATTTTTCATTTTAGTTTCTGTACTTTTCAACCCCAGAATTTCTATTTGGTTCTTTTCTTATAACTTCTGTTTCTATTTGGTAAGACATGGTTCTATTTGGCAAGACTTGGTTCTCATACTTTTCATTAGTTCTTTAAACATGGTTTCTTTTAGGGGCGCCTGGGTGGCTCAGTAATTGGGCATCTGCCTTCGGCTCAGGTCATGATCCCAGGATCCTGGAATCGAGCCCTGCATCGGGCTCCCTGCTCGGCAGGAAGCCTGCTTCTCCCTCTCCCACTCCCCCTGCTCGTGGTTCCCTCTCTTGCTGTGTCTCTGTCAAATAAATAAATAAAATCTTTAAAAATACCCAAACAAAAAAACCCATGGTTTCTTTTAATCTTCACATTTAATACAGCTGATTTAAAGTCTTCATCTAGTAAGTCCAATACCTGGGCTTCCTCAGGGACAATATTTTTTAAAGATTTTATTTACTTATTTGAGAGTGAGCTAGAGAGAGAGAGAGCACGAGTGGGGGGGGAGCAGAGAGAGAGGGAGAAGCAGACTCCCCGCTGAGCAGGAAGCTCAATGCAGGGCTCGATCCTGTGACTCAGGATCATGACTTAACCAATTCAGCCACCCAGGCGCCCCTGTCCAAGACAATTTCTAATGATTGATTTTTTTTTTCCTGTGCATGAGCCATACTTTCTGTTTCTTTGCATATCTCATAACTTTTTGTTTAAAACTTAACATTTTAAATAATATAATGTGGCAATCCTGGAAATGAGAATCAACCTCACCCCCCACCCCCAGGGTTTATTATTGGTGCTCTTTGTTGTTGTTGTTTGTTTAGTGACTTTCTTGAACTAATTCTGTAAAATCTATATTCTGTGTTGAGTATGACAACTTAGTGGTAAGCTAACGATTAGACAGAGATTTAAGTGTCTAGAACCAATAAGTCTCCAAATCTTTCCCAAGGGGTTTTGTGTACATGTTGGGGCCTGCCATCAACACTCAACCAGGCAGTTGACTGCTTACCTTAGCCTTTACTTGCTTCCTGCACAAAGCCTCAAGGTCAGCCAGAGGTGAAAAGTTAGGGCCTACTCACATCTTTCCTAAGTAATGAGCATAGCCCTAGATGTGAGCATGGTCTTCTAGATCCCCAGGAATGTATTTGAACTTTTCAAAAACCCAGTGGAGATCTCACTCCTCAGCCTCACCTTTTAAGCTAGTTTGTTGTTTGCCCCAACTCTTATCTACCACCTCAGGCGGCCACAAAGTTACAGACTTCCTATAATTGTTTTTTGGAGGAAAGGCTTTTTCCACTGGGAGAGCTCTGAGTCAGTTAAATAAAGACAACCTTCTGAGTGGAGTCTTCCAGAAAACCCCAGACAGATCAAATCATGACATTTTTCTGGGAATACTTTAAAGGAGCTCCTGGCCCACGGTGGCCCCTGGTGGCTGCCAGGTTGTGGTTCTTGCTGTGCTTGTGGGCTACTGGATTTCAAGGCTACTGAAGAGCTAAGGAGAAGGTGGGAATAAGCCAGGTTAAGGCTGCACAAAAATTCAGTCATTTTTCTTGGATAAAGATTTTCCAGGTTATTGCCAGCTTTATTTCCAGAGTTCTTAAAAAGTTGATTCTGACCATTTTTAGCCATTTTCTCATTGCTTTATTAAGAGTATTTGCAGAGGTCTTTATTTTACCATTTTTGCTGACATTACCTTTCTTTAACTGTTGAATTATATTCCATTATATAAATAATATCATTTAATTTTTTTCATCATATATTTTCCCAATATCTTTTTTTTTTTTTTTAATGAGAGACAAAGAGCATGAGAGGGAGGAGGGTCAGAGGGAGAAGCAGACTCCCTGCTCAGCAGGGAGCCTGATGTGGGACTCGATCCCGGGACTCCAGGATCATGACCTGAGCCGAAGGCAGTCGCTTAACCAACTGAGCCACCCAGGTGCCCCCCAATATCTTTATCTGGAAAAATTTCAAACCTTCAGAAATGTAAGAATAGTATAAGTTTCCACATATCTTTCACTTAGATTTACCAAGTGTTAATGTTCTGCCTGCCTGCCTGCCTACTTGCTTGCTTGGAACTCTTTGAGAGTTAGTTGCACACATCATGTCAGCTTTACCCTTAAAGAGAAGTATCTCCCAAGAACCAGGGCACTCTCCTATGTAACATTATAATAATATAATAATCACACTCTGGAAATTTAACATTATTACAATACTATAATCTATATGTTATGTTCAAATTCCCCAAAGAACAATTTAGAATACTGAATACAGGCACATCTCCACAAAGAGTGGAATCTCCATCAAGCAGAATCATATTTAGCCCCTCCTGCAAATGCCAGGTGGGATGGCCACAGGCCTGAGATGCTGCCTTAATCTGTGAGGTGCCTCCCAGGGTCCAAGATTTCTTACCTTCTTGGGAGGGATTTGCTGTGTTGCTTTTTTGATTTTAGCGAAGAGATAGTATCTAAAAATTGCTTAAGAAAAAAAGTAAAACAAAGCAACAATTTTGTTCTAATTTAAGAAATAAATTGAAATAAAACAAACCAGAATAAAACCTTCCTCCCCAATTTTCTTCTGGGATGTCCTGATAAAATCTTCCTGAGGGTACATGTCAAACAAATCCTTTCAGGGGCACCTGGGTGACTCAGTTGGTTAAGCATCTGCCTTTGGCTCAGGTCATGATCCCAGGGTCCTGGGGTTGAGCCCCATGGTGAGTCTGCTTCTCTCTTTCCCTCTGCCCCTCCCGCTGCTTGTGCTCTCTCTCTCTCTCAAATAAATAAATAAAATCTTAAAAAAAAAAATCCTTTCAAAGAGGCATGAAATGATGACACAAAAACCAACAAAGGCAGGTCCCCAATAAGACATACAGAAAAACCCCTCTCTTAGGTCACATACTTGCAATGACAGGGTAGTATCTCATCTCTAGTACTTTGATCTCAGAGGTAATACCTCTGAAAGATGCCTTTGTGTCCTTATGATTGGACAAAGATGAAGTTGCAATATAGTAAATGTTAACTCATGCCAATCTGCCTACCTGTTACAATTTTTTAAAATTTCCTAATACATAGCTCCAAGCAAATGTCTACTTAGGTCAGCATTTCTCACTGTGGGCTATGGACCACCCACATCACCGTCACATGCGGGACTCATTCTAAGTGTCAGTTACCAGGCTTCTACATCTCAGGCCTACTGACTCAGAATTTCTGGACCTGATTCCCAGGAATCTGCATTTTAAAAAGCACCCCAGGGGGTGCCTGGGTGGCTCAGTCGGTTAAGCATCTGCCTTCGGCTCAGGTCATGATCCCAGGGTCCTGGGATCAAGTCCCACATCGGGCTCCCTGCTCAGCGGGGAGTCTGCTTCTCACCCTCCTTCCCGCTTGTGCTCTCTCTCGCTCTCTCTGTCTCTCTCAAATAAAAAAATATATTTTTTAAAAAAAGCACCCCAGGTTATTCCCAAGCACATTTATATTTGAGAATCACCAAGTGAGGCTTTAATTTGAGATTAACTGCAGCTTAGTATGGAAAACTATGGAATAAGAATCAGATACCAAGAACTGATTTGTACTTTTATCCATGGCAGTGGTTTCTAAATATTTTGACTGCCACCCATACAAAGGAATATATTATACATCATGACATAGTAGACACAAACACACACTCAAGTTTTACAAAACAGTATTTACCCTTACTACTTGTGATGCACTCTGATATCTTCTAGCCTATTCTATTTCAATGTTTTTAAAAACACTGGACATAACCCACTAAAGCTATTACACAACCCTCTAATGAATCACAAATTATAGTTTCCAAAACACTAATATACAGCCATCAACTGAAATGTAAAGCTCAACTGAGTAAACGTAAATCTAGAGACAGAGAGAGGAAAACACTGCACATGAGCCAAACTAGATTTTAAAAAGCTATTCTTAACATATATACATTTAGCTGCATTTCGAACAGGTTAATCACAATGCTGGTACCCTAATGAAATAAATATCACTTAGGCTGATTTCAAATCTTACTACTTTCAACTGACAATTATGAGTTTCAGAAGGGAGTACACTGAAGAGGAAATGTGCCATGTTAAGACCTGGAGTATCTCAAGGTCACAGCTGAGGTTCAGATTTTGGCTTGCCCCTGTGCTAGGGACAGCAGCCTGAGCAACAAAGTCTCCAAGCCTCAGTTCCTTCATCTATGAATGGGGCTAATAATAGCATCTATCTCATAAGGTTGCTGTGAATAATAAATAAGATAATTCATGTAAATAAGAATAGTTATTATTATTATTCAAAGATAAGATGCATTTGAACAAAAGTTTTACTACCTTAAAAGAATGATAAAAATGACATTTAAATAGGGCTTATTATATAAGTGTTCATATGGATTACTAGGAGCATAAATATACTGTGTATGTGGAATTATCCTCCTCTTTTTTTTAAGATTTTATTTATTTTAGAGAGAGAGAGACAGACAGCATGAGTGGGAAGGCCAGAAGGGACGGAGAAAGAGAATCTTAAGCAGACTCCACGCTGAGCACGGAGCCCAGTGTGGGGCTCAATCCCAGGACCCTGAGATCATGACCTGAGCCAAAACCAAGAGTTGGATGCTTAACTGACTGCACCACCCAGGTGCCCTTCTCTTCAGGAACAAACACTGGACGTTTTCTGAGTAAGACCCTAAGTTGGAGATATAAAGAGCCACGTGATATGGTACTACCTGCTTACTAAGCGGCTTATAAATCGGCTTATAAATCCCGAAATCGGCAGTGCTGATCATATAGTCAAATCATATGCCGAGTGCCAAGCAGAAGGGATGCCAGCAGGGAGTACAGTCTGAGTTCAGAGAGAGGACTGGAGGTCAGGTGGGGGTGTGGGGACGAAAGGGTGGCGGTCTGAGTATGTAGAAAGGAGGAGGACAAGAGATCACCAAGTAGAAGATGATACTGGGAGGGAGGACGAAGGGGCAAACCACGCCCCCCAGTGTGGTCAGGGACAGGAAATCATCAAGGCAAGAGCCTAGGGCAGTAGGTGATTAGGAAGACTGATCTGGAAGGTGGAGCGGCAGTGCTGCTGTTTTCGGTCAGCCCAGGCTTGGCTGCAGAGGGTGGGGCATTCCTACAGGAGGTGGTCTGATTAGAGCAACACCAGGGAGGGCAGAGGACACCCCCAAGGCATCAGAGACCTTAGCGCTGTAGATATCCCCAGTTAGCAGAATGAGAGCGTTGACACAGAAAACTGGGGTTCCAATTCATTTCACCAGAGTTTCTGTAGCACTGCGTTAAAGCATCGAACGGCTCAGTCTCTGACACAAAGTTCTTGGTTATGGGTAGATTGATCTCTGGAAATTTTCCAAAATTTTAAGTAAACCATTCTTACCACTGAAATGATTCTACTTTTCTTGTTCAGATTCTATTCATTCTTTGCTCACCAAGCAAACTTCTGCTTGAGAATTCAGCTCGCCAGGTAATTTGATACAGAGAAGAATGCCTTGATAGTAAGAGTCCTTAAGCCTTCCAGTCAGTTAAATGGATATTTCTCATAACAACATTGAAACTGGCCTTCCACTTATCCATCAGACTCATGTCAAGTTGGTTATATGTATCCATCAGCAAATGTCCTTTAAAGTGCTCAGAAGGTGCCAGACCCAATAGGACTAAATTTCTCAGTCCTGACTACACTTCAGAGTCACCTGGATAACTACTCAAAAACACCTCAGAATGGGGCAGCTGGCTGTAATCGAGGCCTCTCATGCCTGAGCCCCTGGGGCAGACTACCACTTTCTCAGACAATGACTCTCAATCCTGGCTGCATGTTAGAATCATCTGGGAAAGTTAAAAAAGAGATCCATGCCCACGAATGGATACTTACAGAGATGATGAAACCTATCCACCAGGCAGAGGACATGAACTCTAATAATTCCTGGGCCTCATTCCTAAGCAGAGACGAAAAGGATACTGCAATGCATTGGAGTTGAGAGGTTTCTATTTCACTTACATTTAAGATATTCAATTATTCTATTCTCTTTGATCTCCCTTCGACAGGGGCCTAGCTTTTAAGCTGTTACTAGTTTTAAACTCTGAATTCCGTATTGCTTTAGAACAGAGGTCAGCAAACCTTTTCTGTAAAGGACCAGACGGTAGAGAATTCGGGCTTTGCAAGTCATACACTTTCTTTCTTTTTTTTTTTTTTTTTTTAAGATTTTATTTATTTGACAGAGAGAGACACAGTGAGAGAGGGAACACAAGCAGGGGGAGTGGGAGAGAGAGAAGCAGGTGTCCCACGGAGCAGGGAGCCCGATGCGGGGCTTGATCCCAGGACCCTGGGATTATGACCTGAGCCGAAGGCAGACGCTTAACGACTGAGCCACCCAGGCGCCCCAGTCATACAGTTTCTGTCACAACTACACAACTCTGCTGCAGCACAAAAGCAGATATAAATAATATGTAAAGAAATGAGGATGTCAAGGGCGGAGCAAGATGGCGGAGGAGTAGGAGACCTGGATTTCATCTCCTCTCAGGAATTCAGCTGGACAGGGATCAAACCATTCTGAACACCTACAAACTCAACAGGAGATCGAAGAAAAGAATAGCAACAACTCTCTCATCAGAAAAGCAACCACTTTCTGGAAGGTAGGACGTGAGGAGAAGTGAATCTGAGGCGATATTCGGGAGGATAGACGGTGGGGGAGGGGCCTCTATCGGCCACTTCTGGCAAGTGATAGAACCACGGAGCACAAAATCGGAACTTTTAAAAGTCTGCTCTGCTGAGGGATGTCACTCTGGTGGCTAAGCTGGGGGTGGAACCCTCCGGGACAGTGTGGTCTCAGGACCCTTGGGGTCACAGAAAGACCGGGGGTGCCTGAGTGTGGCAGAGCTCCCAGGTAACGGAGCAGGGAAGCGGGCTGCAGAGGTAGAGCCCAGGCGCGGGCTCTCAGCTCGGGGTTGCCATAAACCGTGATCCACGGCACAGTCGGGCCACTACTCCTCCAGCAGGGACCCAACAGGTGGCAGATCTGGGGAGACTCATCTTCCTCCCCCGGGAGGAGCGGAGCAGGAGCGCACTGCAGGGATCTGCTGGGTTTGGAGACTCCACCCGGGGTCAGGTGCCAGAGATAGAAATGCACGGTCACAGGCCAGGTGAGCACAGAGTGCGGCCAGAGACCAGGGAGACAGGAGTGACTGACAGCTTTTCTCTGGGGGCTCACTGAAGAGCGGGGCCCTGAGTTCTCGGCTCCTCCGGGGTGGAGATTGGGAGGCCGCCATTTTCACTCTCCGACTCCAAAGCTGTACGGAAAGCTCGCAGGGAACAAAAGCTCCGGAGAGCAACCCAGGCAGATTACTTAGGCCAGACCGGGCAAGGGCGGGGCAATTCCGCCTCCGGCAAAGACATATGGAAACCAGGGCAACAGGCCCCTCCCCCAGAAGATCAGCGAGAACAGCCAGCGAAGACCAAGTTTAACGATCAATGAGAGCGGCAGAACTCCAGCACTAGGGGAATACTGCACATAGAATTCATGGCTTTTTTACCATGATTCTTTAGTCTTTCAAAGTTAATTTTTTTTTTAACTGTGTTTTTTTTTTCTTTTTTTTAATTTTTCTTTTTCCCTTTTTCAACCAACATCTTATCAATCCCTTTTTTAAAAAACATTTTTATTTTTCATGTTTAGAGTCATATTCTATCCCTTCATAGTAGTTACCCGTATTTTTGGCATATATATATATAAGTTGTTCTCTCTTTAAAATTTTGAGATAGTTTCTTCTAACAGATCAAAATATACCCTATATATCTAGTATATGGTTTTTTCTACTCCCCTGCCTGATCACATTCTCTCCCTTTTTTTTCTTTTTTCTTTTTTTAAATCCTCTTCTTTCTTTTTTCAAACAACTTCTTATCAATTCCTTTTATAAAATTTTTTATAATTTCCATCTTTACAGTCATATTCCATCCCTTCATCATATCAACCCTTATTTTTGTACATATATAAGTTTTTCTTTCTTTAAAATTTTGGGAGGCACTTTCTTCTAACAGACCAAAATACACCCCAAATCTAGTGTGTGGCACTGATCTATATACCAGCCTGATCATATTTGATCACATTCTGGGTTTTGTTTTGTTTGTTTTTGTTTGTTTATATCTTTATCTTTTTCTTTGTCTTTTTTTTTTTTTTTCTTTTTTCTCTCTTTCCCTTTCTTTTCCCATTGCTTCAGGTCTTTTCTGATTTGTTTAGAGTATATTTTCTGGGGATGTTGTTACTCTGCTAGCATTTTGTTCTCTCATTAATCTATTCTCCTCTGCACAAAATGACAAGACAGAAAAAATCACCTCAACAAAAAGAACAAGAGGTAGTACCAACTGCCAGGGACCTACTCAATACGGACATTAGTACAAAGTCAGATCTAGAGTTCAGAATCATCACTTTAAAGATACTAGCTGGGCTTGAAAAAAATATGGAAGTTATTAGAGAAACCCTTTCTGGAGAAGTAAAAGAACTAAAATCTAAACAAGTAAAAATCAAAAAGGCTATTAATGAGGTGCAATCAAATATGGGGGCGCTAACTGCTAGGATAAATGAGGCAGAAGAGAGAATCAGTGATATAGAAGACCAAATGATGGAAAATAAAGAAGCTGAGAAAAAGAGAGATAAACAACTACTGGATCACGAGAGCAGAATTAAAGAGATAAGCGATACCATAAGACGAAACAACATTAGAATAATTGGGATCCTGGGCACCTGGGTGGCTCAGTTGGTTAAGCGACTGCCTTCAGCTCAGGTCATGATCCTGGAGTCCCGGGATCGAGTCCCACATCGGGCTCCCTGCTCAGCAGGGGGTCTGCTTCCCCCTCTGCCCTCTTCCCTCTCATGCTCTCTGTCTCTCATTCTCTCTCTCTCAAATAAATAAATGAAAATAATAATAAAAAAAAGAATAACTGGGATCCCAGAAGAAGAAGAAAGAGAGAGAGGGGCAGAAGGTATAATGGAGCAAATTATAGCAGAGAATTTCCCTAATTTGGGGAAGGAAACAGGCATCAAAATCCAGGAAGCACAGAGAACCCCTCTCAAAATCAATAAAAATAGGTCAACACCCTGACATCTAATAGTAAAACTTACGAGTCTCATAGACAAAGAGAAAATCCTGAAAGCAGCTCGGGAGAAGAGATATGTAACCTACAATGGTAGAAACATTAGATTGGCAACAGACCTATCCACAGAGCCCTGACAGGCCAGAAAGGACGGGCAGGATATATTCAGAGGACTAAATGAGAAAAATATGCAGCCAAGAATATTCTATCCAGCTAGGCTGTCATTGAAAATTGAAGGAGAGATAAAAAGCTTCCAGGACAAACAAAAACTAAAGGAATTTGCAAACACAAAACCAGCCCTACAAGAAATCTTGAAAGGGGTCCTCTAGGCAAAGAGAGACCCTAAAAGCAATATAGACCAGAAAGGAACACAGACAATATACGGTAACAGTCACCTTACAGGCAATAAAATGGCACTAAATTCCTATCTTTCAATAGTTGCCCTGAATGTAAATGGGCTAAATGCCCCAATCAAAAGACACAGGCTATCAGACTGGATTAAAAAACAAGACCCATCGATATGCTCTCTGCAAGAGACTCATTTGAGAACCAAAGACACCCCCAGATTGAAAGTGAGGGGGTGGAAAACCATTTACCATGCTAATGGACACCAAAAGAAAGCTGGGGTGGCAATCCTTCTATCAGACAAATTAGATTTTAAACCAAAGACTGTAATAAGAGATGAGGAAGGACATTATATCCTACTTAAAGGGTCTATGCAACAAGAAGATCTAACAATTGTAAATATCTATGCCCCTAACATGGGAGCAGCCAATTATATAAGGCAATTAATAACAAAAGCAAAAAAACACATCGACAACAATACAATAATAGTGGGGGACTTTAAAAACCCCCTCACTGAAATGGACAGATTGTCTAAGCAAAAGATCAACAAGGAAATAGACTTTAAATGACACACTGGACCAAATGGACTTCACAGACATATTCAGAACATTCCATCCCAAAGCAACAGAATACACATTCTTCTCTAGTCCCCATGGAACATTCTCCAGAATAGATCACATTCTAGGTCATAAATCAGGTCTCAACCGGTACCAAAAGATTGGGATCATTCCCTGCCTATTTTCAGACCACAATGCTTTGAAACTAGAACTCAATCACAAGAGGAAAGTCGGAAAGAACTCAAATACATGGAGGCTAAAGAGCATCCTACTGAAGAATGAATGGGTCAACCAGGAAATTAAAGAAGAATTAAAAAAATACATGGAAACCAATGAAAATGAAAACACAACTATTCAAGATCTTTGGGATGCAGCAAAGGCAGTCCTAAGAGGAAAGTATATAGCAATACAAGCCTTTCTCAAGAAACAAGAAAGGTCTCAAGTACACAACCTAACCCTACACCTAAAGGAGCTGGAGAAAGAACAGCAAATAAAGCCTAAACCCAGCAGGAGAAGAGAAATAATAAAGATCAGAGCAGAAATCAATGAAATAGAAACTAAAAGAACAGTAGAACAGGTCAAAAAAACTAGGAGCGGGTTCTTTGAAAGAATTAACAAGATTGATAAACCCCTGGCCAGACTTATCAAAAAGAAAAGAGAAAGGACCCAAATCAACAAAACCATGAATGAAAGAGGAGAGATCACAACCAACACCAAAGAAATACAAACAATTATAAGAACATATTATGAGCAACTCTATGCCAGCAAATTAGATAACCTGGAAGAAATGGATGCATTCCTAGAGATGTATCAACTACCAAAACTGAACCAGGAAGAAATAGAAAACCTGAACAGACCTATAACCACTAAGGAAATTGAAGCAGTCATCAAAAATCTCCCAACAAACAAAAGCCCAGGGCCAATGGCTTCCCAGGGGAATTCTACCAAACATTTCAAGAAGAATTAATACCTATTCTTCTGAAACTGTTCCAAAAAATAGAAATGGAAGGAAAACTTCCAAACTCATTTTATGAGGCCAGCATTACCTTGATCCCAAAACCAGACAAAGACCCCAGCAAAAAGGAGAATTACAGACCAATATCCCTGATGAACACGGATGCAAAAATTCTCACCAAAATACTAGCCAATAGGATCCAACAGTACATTAAAAGGATTATTCACCACAACCAAGTGGGATTTATCCCTGGGCTGCAAGGTTGGTTCAACATCCGCAAATCAATCAATGTGATACAATACATTAACAAAAGAAAGAACAAGAATCATATGATCCTCTCAATAGATGCAGAAAAAGCTTTTGACAAAGTACAGCATCCTTTCTTGATCAAAACTCTTCAGAGTATAGGCATAGAGGGTACATACCTCAATATCATAAAAGCCATCTATGAAAAACCTACAGCGAATATCATTCTCAATGGGGAAAAACTGAGAGCTTTCCCCCTAAGGTCAGGAACGTGGCAGGGATGTCCACTATCACCACTGCTATTCAACATAGTATTGGAAGTCCTAGCCACAGCAATCAGACAACAAAAAGAAATCAAAGGCATCCAAATCGGCAAAGAAGAAGTCAAACTCTCACTCTTTGCAGATGATATGATACTTTATGTGGAAAACCCCAAAGACTCCACCCCAAAACTGCTAGAACTCATTCAGGAATTCAGTCAAGTGGCAGGATATAAAATCAATGCACAGAAATCAGTGGCATTCCTATACACCAACAACAAGACAGAAGAAAGTGAAATTAAGGAGTCGATCCCATTTACAATTGCACCCAAAACCATAAGATACCTAGGAATAAATCTAATCAAAGAGGCAAAGGATCTGTACTCAGAAAACTATAAAATACTCATGAAAGAAATTGAGGAAGACACAAAGAAATGGAAAAACGTTCCATGCTCATGGATTGGAAGAACCAATATTGTGAAGATGTCAATGCTACCTAGAGCAATCTACACATTCAATGCAATCCCCATCAAAATACCATCTACCTTTTTCAAAGAAATGGAACAAATCATCCTAAAATTTGTATGGAACCAGAAAAGACCCCACATAGCCAGAGGAATGTTGAAAAAGAAAAGCAAAGTCGGCGGCATCACAATTCCGGACTTCCAGCTCTATTACAAAGCTGTCATCATCAAGACAGTATCGTACTGGCACAAAACCAGACACATAGATCAATGGAACAGAATAGAGAGCCCAGAAATGGACCCTCAACTCTATGGTCAACTCATCTTTGACAAAGCAGGAAAGAATGTCCAATGGAAAAAAGACAGTCTCTTCAACAAATGGTGTTGGGAAAATTGGATAGCCACATGCAGAAGAATGAAACTGGACCATTTCCTTACACCACACACAAAAATAGACTCCAAATGGTTGAAAGACCTCAATGTGAGACAGGAAGTCCATCAAAATCCTAAAGGAGAACACAGGCAGCAACCTCTTTGACCTCAGCCACAGCAACTTCTTCCTAGAAACATCGCCCAAGGCAAGGGAAGCAAGGGCAAAAATGAACTATTGGGACTTCATCAACATAAAAAGCTTTTGCAAAGCAAAGGAAACAGTAAACAAAGCCAAAAGACAACCGACAGAATGGGAGAAGATATTTGCAAATGACCTATCAGATAAAGGGCTAGTATCCAAAATCTATAAAGAACTCATCAAACTCAACACCCAAAGAACAAAGAATCCAATCAAGAAATGGGCAGAAGACTGAACAGACATTTTTCCAAAGAAGACATCCAAATGGCCAACAGACACATGAAAAAGTGCTCAACATCACTCAGCATCAGAGAAATCCAAATCAAAACCTCAATGAGATACCACCTCACACCAGTCAGAATGGCTACAATTAACAAGTCAGGAAACAACAGATGTTGGCGGGGATGCGGAGAAAGGGGAACCCTCCTACAGTGTTGGTGGGAATGCAAGCTGGTGCAGCCACTCTGGAAAACAGTATGGACGTTCCTCAAAAAGTTGAAAATAGAGCTACCATATGATCCAGCAATTGCACTACTGGGTATTTACCCCAAAGATACAAAAGTAGGGATCCGAAAGGGTACATGCACCCCGATGTTTATAGCAGCAATGTCCACAATAGCCAAACTGTGGAAAGAGCCATGATGTCCATCGACAGATGAATGGATAAAGAAGAGGTGGTATATATATACAATGGAATATTATGCAGCCATCAAAAGGAATGAGATCTTGCCATTTGCAACGACGTGGATGGAACTGGAGGGTATTATGTTGAGCGATATAAGTCAAACAGAGAAAGACATGTATCATATGACCTCACTGATACGAGGAATTCTTAATCTCAGGAAACAAACTGAGGGTTGCTGGAGTGGGGGGTGGGGTGGGAGGGATGGGGTGACTGGGTGATAGACACTGGGGAGGGTATGTGCTCTGGTAAGCGCTGTGAATTGTGCAAGACTGTTGAATCTCAGATCTGTACCTCTGAAACAAATAATGCAATATATGTTAAGAAAAAAAAAAAGAAGAAGAAGAAGAAGGTAGCAGGAGGGGAAAAATGAAGGGGGGGAAATCGGAGGGGTAGACAAACCATGAGAGACGATGGACTCTGAAAAACAAACTGTGGTGGGTGGGACGATGGGTTAGCCTGGTGATGGGTATTGAGGAGGGCACATTCTGCATGGAGCACTGGGTGTTATGCACAAACAATGATTCATGGAACACTACATCTAAAACTAATGATGTAAGGTATGGGGATTAACATGAGAATAAAAAAAAAGAAATGAGGATGCCTGCATTTCAATACAACTTTTCCTTTTTTTACAGAAATAATATCAGTGGACTGCTTTAGAACATTTGAGTAATTGTAATAAGCATTCTGATCTTGTGCCCATTAATACCAACTTAGTAACAAAGTGTGAACATAAATACAAAAGGAGCAATCAATCTTGTAATCTTATCCTTTGACTATCATCCTATTATCATTTACCAGAAACTCAAAACAGGGGGCCCTGTTTATATTTAGACCATATGGACCTTTTGAGGCTATTTCTGCCACTGAGTACTACTGACCCCCCTCCAAGCTTCACTAAGGAGAAATTACCCACCTGATTATTCAAGCGAAGCCCTGCAAACCTCCCTGGAAAACCAGAGCATGGTGTGGGGGCACCATTCCGGCTTCCTCACTAGTAGAAGATGCCCCAGGTATTTATTAAAGTAATACTTGTTTATTTATTTGGGGAGGGAAGAAAACCCATCTGCGCTGCTTTCATTTATTCCCCCATACAACTGATCAATGAAGTATACACATACAACCCTCAGTCTAAGGTTTTTGGTTAAATCATTTCTGTCCAACTGAATAGGTTTCATGCAGGATCCTGTCCTAGCCATCACTTCTGGCTTCTCCCTAATCTTTCAAAATGCATAATGAATCAAAGTCAAAAGGGTAAGACCATTTGCTAAGTGGAGGAAACCCCAGGACGGACATCACTTAGCTGGAGCTCACTGCGCAGCTGTGCGGCCCTTAATTCCTACTCCGTGATGCCAAGTCCCCAAATCGGCAGTGCTGACTGCACCCTCTCATGCAGAAGCCCAAAGAGGCCTGTGGCCAACCCCCCCCCACCCCCCCACCCCCCGCCGCCGATCCTTGCAGCTCAGGGCACTTCATCTCAACTGCCAAAGCCAACACCCTGTGCAGTGAGGACTGGTGTCAGGAGGGGTGGTCTCCCAGGGAAGAGGGTGCACAATTCCCCCTAGCACAGCCAGCAACCAGTCCATCTCCCAGTTGACCCAGAGTGTTAAGGAAAATAAAACCGAAGCAGAAGTTCCAGCCTCAGATATAGACTCCTGAGGTCAGATACTATGACTCCTTATTACGTCTCCTTGTCGTACTTACTTGGAAGTATTTTCAAGTATTCCTTTGACCTCATTCATTTCTTCCTTCCCAAAGTAAACAACGGTGAGATGAATTCTCCCATCCTGTTGGATGCACATCTCCCTAGAAAACAAAACACACGTGTGTCTGGTCATTTTCACTGTAACAGGCAAGGTCCAAACATACACCTATTTTGTAAAGAGCAAAAGGTTCTTTTCTTTTTCTTTCTTTCTTTTTTTTTTTTTAGAGAGAGAGAAAGAGAGAGCATTGAGCGGGAGGGAGGAGCAGAAGGTGAGGGAGAAGCAGACTCCCTGCCCTGCAGGGAGCCCGACGCAGGGCTCCATTCCAGGACCCCAATATCATGACCTGAGCTGAACACTTAACCAACTGAGCTGCCCAGGCGCCCCAGTGCAAAAGATTTTTGAAGTAAACTGAGTGAACTGCCAAAAAAAGCAGAGATGGGACACCAGGACATTTCTGGTTGGCCATCACAATTACCTGTGTTTGTATTTATCTTCCCAAGAAAATAATGAAATGTAAAAGAGCAGATCTAGTGAATGAAAACTCAGATGCATGAGGCCACAGGTCCAATCTACCACAGGCTTAGCCCCTGGGGCCACCTAGTGTCATGCAAAGGGCACTGGGTCCATCCCCCTCTTTGCCAGAAAGAGTCTATAAAGGACAGAAGACATAAATTCCATTTTACGGATAAGAAAGCTAAAGTCCAGAGATGGTGGGACTAGAATCCTTATCTCTGACTTTTCCTGTGTGTGCCAAACACAAATAGTCTTAAAGACTGAATGAACAGGGGGGCCTGAGTGGCTCAGTCGTTGGGTGTCTGCCTTCGGCTCAGGTCATAATCCCAGGGTCCTGGGATCGAGCCCCGCATCGGGCTCCCTGCTCTGCGGGAGGCCTGCTTCTCCCTTTCACACTCCCCCTGCTTGTGTTCCCTCTCTCGCTGTGTCTCTCTCTGTCAAATAAATAAATAAAATCTTAAAAAAAAAAAAAAAAAGACTGAATGAACAAAGGCAAAAAGACCTTCTTTCATGTAGAGCTCCAAAAACCCTTCTTAACACCCGAAGGGAATGACAAGGCAGAAGCACAGTTAGGGTATCTCACCCTTCCCACAATCACCTTCACTGCTTCCCCATTTCTCCTCTCCATGACCGATTATCCCAGGCGCCTGGCACCTCACACTCTAAGGCCCCAACAGCCCTCTAGGGGTCAGGCCTCCGGCTCTGGACTGGTCCAGACCCACTTTCTCCACCAAAGCTGATTTATTTGTCCATGTCCTGTGCTCTAAATGGTAACACCTAAGCTAATCTGGTAAGATACTCTGCTGAGGGTTTGCCACACATACACGTGTAATATGTGCGTAAATTCTGTATAGCTATGTGTATACGAACATATGTGTGTATGTGTGTGAATACATGTGCATATACATATGTGCTTATGTGTACACATGTGTATACATATGTGTGCGTGTGCACAGTTTAAACAGTTTTCTGGAAGCAAGTTAATGAAAGGTTCTACTGGTGGGATGATATTTTGTGATATTTTGACATTTTGCATGTCCTTCCTTTTTTATTCCTTTTGTCTCTCTATTCGCTACTTTCCTTAACCTCCCAAACAACACATCACAGCTTTCCAGAAGTCCCTGAGCTCTAACTGCAGAGGCCAATTTATTCAATGCTTTTTATAATGCCATCAAAAAGGAGTGACTGCCTAGCTGGGGTTGCTGGGAGAAATCCAAAAATGTAGGAGATACAGTTGCTGTGCTCAGAAACTTGGGAAATAAAATGAGCTCAAATAAAATCATGACACCTTGTGGCACAGATAACAAGTACACAGAATTCAGAAAGCACCGCAAATCCTATCAGCTGGACTGGTCAAGGCCTGAAGGATGGATAGGGGAGAGGAAGAGAGGAGGAAGAAGAGAATTCCAGATGGAAGAACTATCAGGGAAGATGATACTGACCCGAGGCTAGAGGCATGCAAGGCTCATCCTGGTCACAGGCTTGGTTCCGAGAATCTGTTTCTTTCCCATGGAAGAAAGTTAAGAGCTGCCTCTGAAACCCAGTCTGATGGCAGAGCTCTCAGACACAGACAAGAGACCAGGAACAAGAAGCGCAGCATGTGACAACGTGCTTCAAACCGAGAGCTCCCTCACAGACCCAGGCCCCGCAGATGGAATCTAGGGACAACAAAATTCTCTGTCCGTAAAAGAGCTCTTTTGCAAACCTGCCAGACAAAGCTTCAACTTCCTTTGCCAGGGTAGGATAAAAGCGCACACAGCGCCAAGCACCCAAAAAATGGTGCTTTAAAATTGCATGTGTACCTGGAAAAAATGTATCCCAGAATCAGGAGAGGGTTACCCGCTGAGCCTGGATAAAAAGCATTCTTGTTTTTCTAGTAACATCTTTGATGGCATTTTAAAATCCATTTGAAGCACTTTCTGCTTTCAAGGACTAAAACAGAGATCCCTTGGACCTTCACTCTTCATTCACCAGCTGAGGCTTCCCAAAAAGGCAAAGCAGACTGGGTTCTGCAGTGCTCCTCCATGGCTCCACTCCTCGTACTCATTTCTTCCTTCCTTCCTTCAACAAACAAAAACCACGCAAGCAACATCCTATATGCCAGATGCTCTACCCGGGACCTCAACAGTCTTGCCCTTGAGAAGTTCTCGATCTACCATCATAACTAAAACTACTTATGATGCAATAAACAAACACTCCATGAGGGAATGAGCAGAACTATGGAAACACCATCATCAATCTGTCAGAACGATCTTGTAATTTTTATATTTTTCCAAACAAGTCTTAGTAGACTCCATCCCCTAGAACAATGTGTGCGGGAGAAGAGTGTGTATGTGGGTGACTACATACATGGAGATGTCTGTGTTTTGGTGTGATTATTTGTGCCTGGATCCTTCGAGCTAACTGAGGTGCCCCGAGAGCACCTCTCTGTAACAGCCATGGTACGGCTGTAGCAAAGTGCATGGAATGAATCTCAGGGCACCTCAACTTCCTAAGTATCCTTCAGGAAAGCTCTTCATTTCACATGGATGCTTTGTATTATATGAGCTCCACAATCCTACGTGGTCTTTCTTCTATCTCAATCTAGAAACCTCAAAATTGTTTCTTCTTCATGAAGACCTTGTCTTTTTTTTCTTCTTTTTCAGTTGACATATAATTAACATACACTGTTGTATTAATTTCAAGTACACAATATATAGTGATTCAACAATTCTGTACAATACTCAGTGTTCATCATAAGTGTACTTTTTTAAAAAAGATTTTATTTATTTGAGAGAGACAGACAGTGAGAGAAAGAGAGAAAGCGTGAGCACGAGTGGGGTTAGGGGCAGAGGGAGAAGCAGGCTCCCCACTGAGCAGGGAGCCTGATTCGGGGCTCAATCTTGGGACTCTGGGATCATGACCTGAGCCAAAGGCAGACACTTAACCGACTGAGCTACCCAGGTGCCCCGATAAGTGTACTCTTAATCCCCTTCACCTATTTCCCCCATCTCCCTCAACCTCCCCTCTGGCAACCACCAGTTTGTTCTCTGTATTTAAGAGTCCGCTGGGGTTCTTTTGCTTGTCTCATTTTTCTTTATTTGTTCATTTGTTTTGTTTCTTCCACATATGAGTGAAATCATATGGTATTTGTCTTTCTCTGACTTATTTCACTCAGCATTATAATCTCCAGGTCCATCCATGTTGTTGCAAATGGCAAGATCTCATTCTTTTTTAATGGCTGAGTGATATTCCATTGTATATATACCACATCTTCTTTATCCACTCATCTATGGATGGACATTTGGTTGCTTCCATGATTTGACTATCATAAATAATGCTGCAATAAACATAAGGGTGCATATATCTTTTCGAATTATTGCTTTCATTTTCTTTGGGTAAATACCCAGAAGTGGAATTACTGGGTCATATAGTTAATTCTATTTTTAACTTTTGGAGGAACCTCCATACTGTTTCCACAGTGGCTGCACCAATTTGCATTCCACCAACAGTGCACGAGGACTCCTTTTCTCCACACCCTCACCAGTACTTGTTGTTTCTTGTGTTTTTTATTCTAGCCATTCTGACAGGTGTAAGGTGATTACCTCATTGTGCTTTTGATTTGCATTTCCCTAATGATGAGTGATGCTGAGCATCTTTTCATGTGTCTGTTGGCCATCTGGATGTCTTCTTTGGAAAAAATGTCTATTCAGATCCTCTGCCCATTTTTTTGGTCAGATTATTATTATTATTATTATTATTATTATTTTTGGTGTTGAGTTGTATAAGTTCCTTACATATTTTGGATATTAACCCCTTATCAAATATGTCTTTGGCAAATATCTTCTAATAAATGAATTCAGTAAAGTCACAGGATACAAAGTTAATATATGGAAATCTGTTGTGTTTTATACACTAATATTATGAAGTAGCAGAAAGAGAAATTAACAATCCCATTTACAATTGTGTCAAAAATAATTAAATACCTAGGAATAAACTTAATCAAGATGGTGAAAGAACTGTATTCCCAAGACTATAAGACATTGATGAAATAAACTGAAGATGACACAAACAAATGGAGCTATTCTGTGCTTATAGATTGGAAGAAACGGTATTCTTAAAATGTCCATATTACCCAAAGCAATCTATATATTTATTGCAATCCCTATCAAAACACCAGCAGCATTTTCCACAGCACTAGAACAAATAATATTAAAATACGTATGGAACCATAAATAGCCAAAGCAATCTTGAGAAAGAAGAACAAAGCTGGAGGTGTAACAATACCAGATTTCAAGATATACTACAAAGCTGTAGTAATCAGAACTATACGGTCCTGGCACAAAAACAGACATATAGATCAATGAAACATAATTCAGGCCAGAAATAAACCCATGACTAATCTTCAACAAAGTAGGAAAGAATATCCAATGGAAAAAAAGACAGTCTCTTCAACAAATGGTGTTGGGACAACCGGACAGCCACACGCAGAAGAATGAAACTGGACCACTTTCTTAAACCATGTATGAAAATAAACTCAAAATGGATGAAAAGACCTAAATGTGAGACCTGAAACCATAAAACTCCTAGAAGAAAACATAGGCGATAATTTCTTTGACATTGGCCGTAGAAACATTTTTCTAGATATGTCTCCTGAGGCAAGGGAAACAAAAGCAAAATTAAACTACTGGGACTACACCAAAATAAAAAACTTTTGTACAGCAAAGGAAACCATCAACAAAACAAAAGGCAGCCCACAAAGACCTTGTCTTTTCAAGACTTTTTTTTCTGGAAAACAACAGTTCCTTCTCCCTGAGGATATTGTGCCACAGAGTACAGGGACTAATTAAGATATACTTTCAGTCAGAAAACATGTTTCACAGTCACTTTTACAGCTGTATTTTTATTTCTCAAGAAGGCACATCACGGTCTTTGAGTTCTGTTACTCATCTGAACGACTGCACTGTGGAAAGAACTACTTGACCATCATTTACACTCTCAGTACAGAGATAAGGAAAGGAGTTCCAGTGACCTGCCCAAGCTATGGAGGCAGCCAGGCACGCAATCCAGCTTTCCTAAGGACCAGCCTGGTATTTGTATACCTCAGGTTACCTGAGCAGGATGAAGGATGTACTTTTGAAATCTCACAGCTTTGGTCTTACCTATCTAGGACTCTGCCACAAAGTGGAATGGGTTTGTGTGGCTAGGAGGAAGATGGAAGAAGTCTCAACCAAACTCCAAATGTAAACTGGCCATGGGGAAGGACTGTTCACTTGTGTTCCTGATGGGACCAGTCAGATATGACTGTGCAATCTGGTGGAATAGGGGACAGGGGAACCCAAGGCCTATTTGGAGGAAGTGCTGTACTCCTAGGGAGAAAACGCATCCTAAAGTAGGGTTTCTCAACTTCACACCATCGACATTTTGGACCAGAGAATTCCCTGTTGTGGAAAGAGCTGTCCTGTGCATAGCAGGAGGTCTAGCAGCATCTCTGGCCTCTACCTACTGGACATCAGTAGCACCCCCAACCCCCAGCTCAGTTGTGACAACCAAAAAAGTCTCCAGATTTTACCGAATGTGCCAGGGTAGAGGGTGCAAAATAGCCCCCCTGGTCAGAACCACTATCTTAAGGAAGAATCAGGTTCAGCAGAATACTGGAGTTATCAGAGGGGTGCATGTCTGTGAAAACAGAGTACGTCCCCAGGGTTTGTCCTGCTCTCCAGCTGGTTCCTGTGGACTCACGGGTAAGCCCTAGAGAGAGATGGAGCTGCAGGAAATGCTGAAAGGCTCTCTTTACAGAAAATACGATTATGAGGGGGTGTCGGGAGCTCCAGCCAGGACTTTTAGGGAATTAGTGTGGCAGTGTTGGCACAGTGGTGGCTGCACCAGCAGCCTCCGTGGCATTAGCAAGTGCCAACAACTTTGGCTGTTGTCAGAAGCAGTGCGTTGGCATCATGCAGCTGATGCCTGAGCAGTCCGTGGAAGCTGAACTTGTATTTGAGCATATGCGAAACATCCCTGAGGATTCCTAGAAAGACTGGGAGGGCACAAGAAGCTGGACCTCTTACCACAGAAAGTGACAGAGAGAAGGAAAATTGTGTTTATATATAATTAGGGGTAGTTATTTTTATAATTCAGGCTAAATGGCCTATGGAAACATGGATTCAAAAATATCTACTGAGTAACTTTGTGGTGCAATGCTCTATTCTCATTGGAATAAGATTTTAAAATGTAACCTTTTATGGCGCCTTGTAGGGGGACCAACCACCCAGGTTTGCCTGGGATTCTCCATGTCCTGACAAATGCCTCAGTCCCAAGCAAACTGGTACAACTGGTCACCCTACCTGCCTCAGTGACCTTATAGTGTATTGGAAGGAATGGACAGCTAAAGAGCATAAGGCAGGATGGACTATCTGCAGCAATGGTTTGGAGGTGTGGTGAGCCAAGAGACTGAGAAGAGTGTGATTACTTTCTTTTGAGGGATGGAGAAGGGCTCTCAAGGAAGAGGGAGTATTTAAGCTGAGCCCTGACAGGCTCCACGCACGTAGAGAGGAGCAGAGAAAGTGTTTTCTTAGCTCAGGAGGCATAGCTGCAAGGAAATTATATCACTACTCTTTTCTAAGTCAATTTTCTACTCAAATATATCAGGTATGAGAAGAAAATCTATGATTTACCTTTAATTATGTCCCGTGCAAATGAGGTAATAAATACATAACAGCTCATTAGTCTCCAAATGCTACCTATGGTCTGCACTGCCAACAGGAAGAAACTGCTTAGCCAAAAGGCATTGGAAAAAAGGACTAGGTACTACCCTGAAGAGGGAAGAGAGAGTGACTGGGGCCTCCTGAAATTGGGCTTTAAAAAAATAACATTCTTCTTTTGGTTTGGTGGGTCCTCTCCCCTTCCCTTGCCCCAAGTTAATTAATATACAATTCCTGGATTCCATTTTTCGAGTAGTCTGATCAGTGTTAAAGAAATGAGCCTGATTTTTGACTCTCAACCAAGCAATCAGGACCCACTCTCCTGGATGCCCATTTCAGAAGAGCAAATGGAATCGTTTCCAACTGATCTTGGGTAGATGTTTTCACATATTCTGTGGCTCAAATGAAATAAGAAACAACTTTTTTTTTTTAAAGATTTTATTTATTTATTTGAGAGAGAGAGAATGAGAGACAGAGAGCATGAGAGGGAGGAGGGTCAGAGGGAGAAGCAGACTCCCTGCCGAGCAGGGAGCCCGATGTGGGACTCGATCCCGGGACTCCAGGATCATGACCTGAGCCGAAGGCAGTTGCTTAACCAACTGAGCCACCCAGGCGCCCCAAGAAACAACTACTATTAGGTCCCAAAATAGAAACTTTTCTCCAAATAAGGTGAATGATGTAAATTAGTGTTTCTCAAACATACGAACCCTAAAACTTTCCTAGGGGCAACACTGGTGCATGAATAGAGAAAGGGCCCATGGGAGAGGCAGAGGGGCATGAGTGGGAGGAAGGATAATACTGTAATGGAAACTACATTAGTTTTCCTTCTGAAAAACCAAGAAGATCAGGGGCCTATCTCAACAACAATGCGCAATGTGATGATGACCTGAAGCCTTTCTATTATACTCTAAATTACACCAGGTTAGTTAGCCCTACCCTCAAGGCTCATTTTGGTCTGGAGAGTCTATAGTCATTGTTTTTTAAAGATCCAGAAATCTCCAGAAACATCTTCACAGTTCTAGGCAGAAAAGGGATTAAAATATGACTAAAGAAATTTTAAGTAAAAGATGTCCCTGATACTGAAAATATCATAAATGCTTTGAGAGGGATGAGAGAAGAGTCAGAAGAAGGAAAGAAAGAACATTAAAACAAAATTAACTACCAAAGTCTGAGGAGAATCATAGCAACGTGAAAAAGGGTTCTCAGACCAGCTGGAAGTAGTCAAAATAAAAATCAAGCAAATTTGAAATGAACTGGGAAAGATTTTTAGAAATCATAAAAAAAACCATTTGCTTAAAAATCCCTTTTTTTCTGGGAGAGGCTCAGAGAAAGGATACAAAGACAATCTATAGCTTTGTTATTATGAGTTTCTTTCTGCTATCACAAACTATACCTTGAAATAACTAATGAGCTTGAGACCTATAACCCAGAAGCCAAGGGAAACTAAAGAGCCAAGAAGCAAATATGAGAATAGTTTCAAAGGCAAATCAGGTGATTAAAAAAAAGAAGAAAAGCAGGAGGAGGTGGGTTTAAGTTAATACGCTGTTGGGCAAAGGGGAAACATAAAAACAGGGCTAGATGTGAAGCA
This sequence comes from Mirounga angustirostris, assembly GCF_029215605.1. Taxonomy (NCBI): domain Eukaryota; kingdom Metazoa; phylum Chordata; class Mammalia; order Carnivora; family Phocidae; genus Mirounga; species Mirounga angustirostris. Next base: position 162,620,488 of record NW_026991710.1, read on the forward strand.
AGTTCTCCTGGATACACTCCCTCTATTTCTGGCCACAGGTAAAGGGGTCCTTAATGATGGAGTCCCCCAAACCCCAAGGGAGTCATGTGGAGCATTCATGGGAGAGGAAACAGCGCCCAGTGCCTGTGAAGATCCTCCACAGGCCAGGACTACAATGACAGCAACAGAGAACCGGGCTGCCATAGTACAAAGCCATCTCATCTCCATGAACAACAATGGCGCCACAAAGCGGCCCCCAGTAGCCAGATCAGAACGGTCCATGGTGCTCCTGCCAGCTGTATTCCTACTCACAGAGACAGTAATACTGAAGCTTTAGCTTTGTAATGTCTTGTAAATCCCAGGAATAGCTCTCATTTAATGCTTACTGCCACTTCAATAAAGGCCGTTAGGGTCTAGTACTATGAGAAAGCTTTTTGCCCCAACAAATAGCAGCCTTCTCTTCATTAACTACTGAGGGCGGAAGTAAACCAGCCTGAGTTTCCCCCTTGTCCCTTTGTCTGACAGAAAGCTCAGAGCTGGCATTTTTGACAATCTGCAACTGTTTCCCTTGGTTCCGGGTTCCAGGCACACCCACCTTCCATTCCGCATTGTTAATCAGTCTTTGTTAATGACCTTTATAAAAATGGTTTTATTAAATCGGTATTTTTTGTAAACACAAATAATTTTTAGGATTAGTTGACATGACTCAAATAATAATGAGAATAAAATGAGAATAAAAAGCTTAGTCCATATATTCCATGTACCCAGGAATCATTTTTGTCCGGAGGGCCCACCCCCGACATGGTTCTGGAACATGAAAACTTGGTCTTTGGTTCCTTGCAGATTGTACCCCATGCCTGGCTTTCACCCCAAGTATGCTGATTTCTCAGACCCAGTTCTCCCTAGGGGCCATTCTCTCTGGGGGAATTTTGGGTTCTACATCTATTTCTTCTATCCAAGAAGGCATCTTTGTTATAATTCTTAGTCATTTGGCTCTTTTCTAGGTGAATAGTTAGCAAACTGATGCTGAAGTGAAAAACAAAACAAAACCCTAAATCTATCGGTAATAACCAGTGTCAGAGCTACAAGGGGAGCCATCTGGACCAGTACTTTGATTTTACAGAAGATACTAAAGCCAGATACATAAAGCAACTTGTAAAAGATTCCTCATTCAAATGGTGTCAGAACAAAGGGTGTCTACATTTTAAAAGACATGCACTGGAAAGATAATGTTTTAAATACATTAATCTCACACTGATCATTACAAACCCTATACCAAAAATAGTGGCAAATGGCAAGTCTTACTACTAATAAATGACCAATGAACAGGATGTAAATCTTCACATGGAAGACAAGAAGACAGTGGGAGAAACAGAAGATTTGATTTTCCCCTCATGTGGCTCCTGGCTCCTGGCTCCATCTACTCCCTCCAGAAGAGCTGGGGAGGCAGTCCAGGCGGGGAGAAGGTGGCCGAGGGGAACAGCTGGTCTGGGGAGAGATGGGGCCCAAATCCCAATTCAGGATCTCCATGAAGGAAGAGCCACAGTGGAATACATGGTCTCTCCACCTCACATGGAAAGTAGAGGAGGACGTTAGGACTCTCTTCATTACACTTTGTAAACTAACCCCTGCAAAAAAGGTGGAGTGGGCAGAAGCAAAGGAAAAAAAGATGATCATAGTCAAGATCCTTCTTAAGAGCAGAAAAAGAAGGGATGGGAAATGCTGATAGTCAGATGAAACATCTTATATATACCCTCCACAACACACACACACACACAGCGCCAATCATTAAACAGAAGGCCCAAACCTTATCTTCTTTCCTCTTTTTGATTTGGTGTGTGTGTGGGGGGCGGGGGGGGTTGGGATAGCTGCTGAAGACAACAGGTGGAGATGAGAAGGAAACTCATGGGGCTGATGTTCCAGGCCTCAGCCCTTCCCTGAGGGCCCATTCTCAGAGCCAAATCATCCTCCCCTGAGGACAAAGACCCACCCACCACTAGGCAGAGTGAGCCCAGCACAGCTCATATCCAATCCATTCCAGGGCACAGAAGAGCCACGGGAATAGGGAACCTCCAACAAAGGCCGCACAAAGCCTCCATTGAGTTTTCTCTGTTCTTGGAGACTACAAATAAAGTGAATAGAACAATAAATACCCTGCCCTCAGAATATAGCCAGAAGTGGGACACAAATAGTTCTCCATCAAGACGGGGAGGTAGCAAAGGAGAACCCACCCCTACAAAGTCAGAGCAAACAGTCTGTGTGGCCCTCTGTATGCCAGGCAGAAGGAAGATGAAGGGCCACCTCACAGCAACTATGTTTCAAGAAGAGTATCAAAATTAAAGGAAGAAAAAAAAGAGAGAAACAAGAAAGCCAACAGCATTCGAAAAGTAAATGAAAAACCTAGTCTGAAAGAAAATACAATTCAAACAGAAGAAAATATCTTACACATTTCACTTTCTTAAAAAAAATGTGAATTCAATAAAGAAAGTTCAAAGAAGAAATGATAAAAACAACAGATTAAAAGGCACATTCTGTGCTGAGAAAATAAGGTGGCCGCCCAAACACACAAAAGTAATAAATTAAGCATAGCTAGGGACAGAATAGATGCATCTGAAAATCAAATTGCTCATCTCGAGGAAAGCCTTATGTGAAAGCAGCATTAAGACTAGCATTAAGAAATAGAAGCTAATACAAAATTAAAACACCGCAAAATTTTCCTGACATGAAAGAATCCACAAAACAAAAAAGAAAACTTGATTAAGTACAGGAAAATCTGAGCGAGAACAAGACACTGCGATGAGACGTATCCTGATGAAGCTATTAGGATTCAAGATTCAAGAAGGAATTCTTCAGGCACTCAGGCAAAAGTAAGTCATTCTCAGGAGAAGCGAAATAAAGTTGTCCTAACATTTGTCCGTGGGATCATCAGATGCCAGAAGAATGTCTACCAACTTCCGAAGAAAGAAACTGTGTCCTAAGAATTTTAAGCCCAACCAAGTTATCCTTAAATTAAAATGACCATAAGTAGACATTCCACTCTTAGCACATAGGACACTTCTTGAAAAAAAATCTCACCCATGAAATCTAGCCAACCAAGACCTCAGGACTGAAGCCACTGTTGTCAGAGGGCTGCTGATGGGTCCACGAAATCCACTTACACACAGGCTCTGTGGCTACAAAACAGAACACAAAGGCTGCAACCCCTGATAAGGTAAAAATAATAGACGGCCAGGGCACTGGAAGAGGGGATGTAGGAGAGGGAGGAAGTATGACTGTGCTGATTTCCTCCTCTTCAGGTGATTTTTCAGTCATTCCAGTTTAAATTGAGAATATGCAGCAAAAAATACATAATGATTCCAATCTTTTCTGTTGTGCAAAATCTTTTTTTTTTTCTTTTTTAAATTTTAGAGGGATCTCAGCAGCGCCTGGGTGGCTCAGTTGGTTAAGCGTCCAATTCTTGGCTTAGGCTCAGTTCATGATCTCAGGGTCGTGAGCTCAATACCCGCATGGGGCTCCATGAAGAGCGTGGAGCCAGCTTAAGATTCTCTCTCTCACTCTTCCTCTGCCCTTTCCCCCACTCTCTCTCTCTCTCTAAAAAAAAAAGATAATTTTAGAGGGATCTCTTCAGAGCTAATAATATCTCTTACAGCGGAGAAACATTTTATTAAAGATCAGCAATTTTTTCAGATTATACTTCAGATTTTGAATTTATACTTTGGATTCGCTTCTATAAATTGAGTCAGGCAAAAAGTAATTAATTAATTAAAAACAGAATATATAGTATATCTCACGCTGTATTAAATTATTTCTAGCTAGCAAGTTATTCTTCTATCTGCATATATTCAAAGAAAAGTACCTACAATAGAGTTAATTAATGTTAAAAATGGTTAATTTGGGAGGAGTGGATTTTTAAATAATTCATTCCTTGTGTTCTATATTATTTAAATATCTTATAATAGCTATATATCATTTTACAAACTAAAAATCCATGTTTAAATTATAACAGCCAAAAAAAATCTTTCGTTGAATTTTTAAAAAAAACACAAAACATATGGTAACTACATAAAAATTTACAAAACCGAATTCAAAAGAAGAAAACAAAAGTCACTCATAATGCCATCTTCAGTTCCAGCCAGAGTTAATATCTGCTAATGTTATGACAAAAAGGATTTCATAAAGATAACGTCAAATATTTAATAAATAGCTCCTTATATTTTTTCCCCAATACTTTGTTTGTATTAATTCTATTTAAATATTTAACTGACCAGCGTTTACTCTAGAGTTTTGGTATGCAGTAAGAATTAAATATTTTCTGCTATGTTTGATTAGTTGTCTTAAAGCCATACACTAAACAATCCATTCTCTGCTGGCTGATTTGAAATGCCACCTATACTAAGTTCTGACACAGAATTAAATACTCTCAGGTTTGAGTACCCTTTCTTATCTCATTGTTTTCAGAGACCCAACACACTCAGAAACCCCTAGAGTACAGAGCAAACTCCCCACTCGGCTTCCTCTGGGCTGGGAAGCCTTTCTTGCCGCCCACTGCCCCTTGTCTCTGTTTCTGCTGCAGCTCCGAGCTCCGTTCGCGTGGCTTCTAGGCCACGGGAATGTAGGCACCACCTCTGGAACTCACCTCCTTACCCCGACGTCTGGTCGCGTGTCTGGCACACACAGGCCTTCCAAATATCCTACCCAAGTCGTAAGCCTTCCCACCCACCTCCTCTCCTGCCTCTGTGCCACAGCGGGCATTTTATTTGTTTTTAAAACATGAACTAGAATTACATTTCATTTCACTATCTCAATTTTGGAGACTGGCAAGCTGGTCATTTTACCTGTTTCAACAATATTTCCCTTCTAGTTTTAGTCCTATCGTTAAGTATTTGCAATCCTCACGACACTACGGCAAGAGCCGGTCCTGTAAAACCAAGAGAATCCTGCTGCTCTGGGCCCGGGACCTACACAGAGAACCAAGCGGACGCTGCTTTAGCGTGACCACTACGCCGCCGCGCCCAGCACGCCCCGCGGCGGGTCCTCACGCCGGCCTGACGCCAATCTCAGGGCCCTTCATCCGGTGAACTCTAGGCAGCTTCCGGCCACAGAAATTTACCGGAAACGAGTCCTAGAACGGAAGCAATGATTTGACTTAATGCCTAGTGCCAACCACAGGTTTAGTCCTCGGGAAATTATGCTGAATCAACCAGCAGCCCTCTGACATCCCAAAGAGAAGGCAGGGGACACAGAAACACCAAAGGAAGGCTGCCAGAAGCCAAAGCTCCATAGACACTTAACTACCGGAGCCAGGGGACACGGCCAACACTCAGAGGATGGTGCCCACAGGGTCTCTACAGATTGGGAGCAGATGACAAGATCAGCCCACCCTCCTCTGCATGGTGTCACAACTGAAGGCACAACTGCTGAACCTGGAAAAGAAAGACAATGGGCATTGTGACAGCTGTCTTTAAAGATGTGAAAGGCTCTCATGTCTAAGAGGAAATGGATTTCTTCAGTCATTTCCTCAGAGGCTAGAACTAGACCCACCGGGTTGAAATCACAGGGAGGCAGACTGCAGGTCCAAATAATAGCAAGCTTCCTATCTGGAGCTGCTCAACAACAGAGCAGCCTGCCTAGTGAAGGAGGCAGTTTGTTACCTGGCACGCATGCTCATGTACACACACACACACACACACGTTGCAGAGAACGGATGTCAGGGATGCTCTGGAGGGATTCTGAACTAAGGGAGGATTAGACCAGGTGACCTCCAAAGGCCTCTTTTAAGACTATTGGATTCTGACCCTAAAATTTATTTAGATAAAGGTTAGCCTTCAAATGTAAAACTTTTAAAAAGATTGCATTCATTATCTAGAATTTTGAGAAGTATCAACCACACCCTTATACTGAGCATTACTGTGATATAATATGAATTTATAATGTGAACTTAGTGATAAAAGATTAGAAGTAAGTTTGAGGGGCACTTGGGTGGCTCACTCGGTTAAGCGTCAGACTCTTTTTTTTTTTTTTTTAAAGATTTTATTTATTTATTTGACAGAGAGAGACACAGCGAGAGAGGGAACACAAGCAGGAGGAGTGGGAGAGGGAGAAGCAGGCTTCCCGCGGAGCAGGAAGCCCCATGCGGGGCTCGATCCCAGGACCCTGGGATCATGACCTGAGCCGAAGGCAGACGCTTAACAACTGAGCCACCCAGGTGCCCCTAAGCGTCAGACTCTTGAATAGATCTCAGGGTTGTGAGACGGAGCCCCACATCGGGCTCCATGGAGCCTGCTTAAGATTCTCTCTCCCTCTCCCTCTGCCCCTCCCCCGACTCACTCTCTCTAAAAAAAATAAATAAAAATAAAAATAAGTTTGAGGGGAGCCTAGGTGGCTCAGTCAGTTAAGCGTCCACCTTCAGCTCAGGTCATGATCCCAGGGTCCTGGGATCGAGCCCCGCATTGGACTCCTTGCTCAGCGGGGAGTCTGCTTCTCTCTCTGCTGTTGCCCCTCCCCCACACTTGTGCTCACTCCCTCTCTCAAATAAACAAATAAATAAAATCTTTTAAAAATTTAAAAAATAAAAATAAATTTGATCTTCCAAGATTTATAATTAGACACATATAACCTTTATCTTTACAGTAAGCTGGCTACGTAAGTGAGCTAATTTAGGTGAACCAATATATGAATGTTAACCATGATAGCTTACAAGAGCCAACATTGCACAGTAAAGAGCTTCAAGACACATATGTAAAGACTACATTACTGCATCTGAAAATGAAACCCTACTTAGTCTTCTTGAATAGCTATAAAAGCGAGTGCTTGGAAACTTCTTGGTATAATTCTAAATTTAGTCTCTGAGGAGATGTAGGTTAGAATAAAAAATGGATTCTGATTCAATCCATCCCAGCCACTTCAGGAGCAGGACAGCCAACGAAGGCCTCCCGCAGCTGAGGGTGCACATCCTCCAGCCAAGTCCATGGGCCATGGTGGCCCTGGCCTTCGAGAGTCTGAGAGAAGCCTAACACCGTTGATGAGACAGCGTGGCCTGTGCTGTCCCCAAACCTGAGCCTAAACTCAAGCTAGACCTGGACACAGCAGGCATGAGGCCATCTCTGCAGGTCCTGATGAAAAGCCACCCCTCAGAATTTCCCCTTCTGAAGGTAAATCTGCTTGTCTGACAGTTTTCTAATTGCTTTAGGGAAAGGCAAATGCAAATGATAAACTTTACATGAAGAGAACAGTTGAACAAGAAGAGAAAGGGGCCTTTGTACTTGGCTGGAGAAAGGAGGGAGATGACGGGAAATGATATCAGCATTTTAACACATGCCACACAGAGGAAGGTAAACATGTACAAACAAACCTGAAATTCTGCATGAACTGCCGGAACTTGTCCACCCGCTTCGCCAGTGGCACGATGATGTTGATGAGCGTGTTGGCCATGTTGAGCTTTTCTTGTTTTACTTTCATGATCGGGCCAAACGGTCGAAACAAGACGAGTCGTCTGAATTCGTGCTTCTGCTCCCCTTTGAACGTGAGCTCATACAGAGTGCCTTTATCCTTTTCTGTGCGGTAGATCCCTGTCAACGGAGACACAAAGAGAGTGTTAAAAATTGACCCTGGCTGCTGAGTATATTTTTTTATAGCTGAGATCTAGCACAAAATACCTTTTAAAACATTAAATTAAGATTAAATCTCTACATGTAATAAGTATTAGAATACCCAAAATGCTCCCATATTTAAAATCCCCAAAGAAATCAAAATACCATCAATTTAAAAATCGTAGTTTTGAAGACTTCCTATAAACACAGAAAGAAATGTGTAATGTTGGATACAAAACTGTATTTGTACTATACAGAGGTATTCAAAAAAGGACAGTAAGGAAACATGCCAAAATAAGATCGGCTGTGATGTGGAGTGGGGTTGTGGGTTTTTTTTTTTTTTTTCTTTTCTGCTATTATCCACTCTTTCTGCAATATGATTAGATAAATACTATAGTTATTCTATTTATTTAATTGTAAAAGAATGTTAAAATTATCTCTTAGAAATTACACCATTTCCGATGGACTGACCATAGCGATCTATTCGGAGCACTTCAGAGTGGCCCTCTGGAAGCTTCTGGAAGCGTTAAAGTGCACAACACATAAAATACCCAGCACAGTGGCAGGCACACATCTTATTTAATTCTATATCATCCCTCCTACCTCTGAGAAGTAGCACAGCTCAGTGCTCCCGAGCCAGACTACCTGGGATATCTATTTAAGGCCCCCCCAAACTGTGCTCTACCCCACGTCACTGGTACTGAAATGCCACAGTCGCCACCCGTCAACTCTCAAGATGAGCCTGACCCGACAGAATTTTTCTATCAAGCAAACGATTCCCAATGCTTAGGTTCCACTGCCTTCCCGACATCACTGGTATTGTGGGTGTTTTTTTCTACGGTCAGAAAAAAACTCCTGTAAGAATCCAACAAATTGCCAGACAAGCTCCTTCATCTTTTACCTCTGACTTGCCATGTTTTCTGTTGCAGCTCTCATCCCTCCTCCCAATCCCCACCTTAGCTGGCATGCACCTCCCAGTCTTGGAGTAGCTTCAAAAGTACATCTCCAGGGAAGTGCCTGCCCACGGGAGTTACAGTTCTCAGGCCTCTAACACAGCCCTCCTTTTCTTCCTCACTCCCTCTGCTTTTGTGGGCAGTACAGGTCTTCTTCACAAACACGGCCGGGTTCTCTGCTCCACTCTCTGCCGTACAGGGGCTTTTCACGCTCACAGCCTGCTTTACTGCCTCTTTGATCCTTTTCAAAGATTGGATCTCCTTCAGGAGCCCCAGAGAGGAGTCTGGTCCTGCAGATTTTCAGGTAGTCTCATTTCTCACAGCTGTCCCAAGGGCCTGCCTTGAGAATCAAGCTGCGCAATCCGTTGGCAGCCAGCACAGGTGATTGAAGGACCTGGGCACACAGTGACAAGGCCTGAGTGCCCTTCTGAAGCCTCCATAGATTCGTTGGGTAACAGGGTATACTGCTCAACGGCCCTCAGAGCCACGGAAGCGAGAGAGGTTTTGCTGAGCTCACGCTGGAACAGAATTTAGAGTCCCTGCAGAGGCCATTCATGGAAGAAAGAAGAAGGTTCATGTCTGAGGAAGCTCAAAGGACTTCTTTGAAAATGTGAAGTAGTTCCCTTCAAAGTCTGTTCATTCTTTCGGGCAATCAGTACTCGCTGAGGAAACAAGCCCTCCGCCACCTCTAGCGCTCTCCGCAGCAGCTGGGGAAACCACTAACTTCCAGGGTTAAAATAAGACTGGGCGAGTGAGAAAGGGGTTGCTTTCGGTAACAGAGGCCGCACAGCTGGGAGGGGCCTGCCAGGGGTCGGTGGCTGCGCCTCCTCAAGCTCCTGGTATCTGCTGTCAGCAAGCACACCTTCTCCACACAGCAGTCCACGTGGGAAAGGCTGCTGACAGCTTAATGTGCAGATAAAAATGTACGTGGGTTGAAGAGGGTTTTTTAACGGAGTCATTTTCTTTCTCGGCACCAGGATAAGAATCATTAACTTTTAAAAATCTGAATCCACAGATTTGAAAATACAGGTAGGGAGATACACGAACCCATGTGAAGAGATGGGCATCTACTTAGAGAGAAGCCCGGGAATGTGAGAATTCTCACGACAGTGATCCTCATAGGCACGTCAGTGGAGCTGCCTCCCGACAGGCAGCAGCTGTGGCCGTGGCCCCCAGGCGTGGCACCGCTTCCTGTGGACACCAGCGCACCCAGGCCGAGCGTGCACACCACAGTTTCAGCTGCTTTCTCACTGTCTTCCACATCCCATGCCTCAAAACAGTTATTGCATCAACTTTTTAGCATATTTCCCCATACTCAAACTAATTAAATTAATTATGTCTTACAAATCTGATTTAGATCTCTTAAGTCCATTTCAAATAAGTTATTTAAAACTCTCTTGCAACCTGTGTCCACTAAAACCCACACCCAGCCATCCACCCACCACACCCGCAGGCACGCCCTCCCACACCTGCACACTGGCACTCTCGGTCTGCTTGGAACACAAAGGACGACACCTCAGTGGGTCCCCGTGCCTCCTGGAAATCTTCAGTGGTGGAAACACAAAGAGCCTGGGAGAAAGGGGGCAGGCAGAAGGATTCTGAGACAGAAATGGCCTTTCAGCCAATGAGCTGGCATGCATACCAGCAAATGCAAAGCAAACCGGCTTTGTGTAGGATAACATCATTTTTAGGCATTATGTAAATTAAAGATCAAAATAAAAACTTTGGACCTAGCTTAGATTTTGGGTTAGATACCCTAACTGCCCTCTTTCCATTGACACTAAGTTTACTTTGAGTTTGGTGTTTCTGCTTCCTGAGCAAATATCCTAGTGCTCATCTTATGCTACTCAAGGGGGCCAGGCTGTATGTAGAATGACCCACTAGGTGGGGACACCCCCAGGCATCCAAGATATAGCTCCATGGTCTACTGCAAATGTCTGTTCCTTCAGCAGGCAAGGAACTAACCAGACATAAGCCCCCTCTCTACATCCTGTCATCAACGTAGGACCTGACTACGTTGTCATGACAGATGCCGGATGTCAAGGAGGTACCACTCCTTACCCTCATGCTCTTACTTACCCTCCCTCAATATGAGTGTCCACAGGTTGTGGTCAGTGCTGCCTGCTGATCCCAGAAGTGTCTCCGCTGTCATCCCTGTCTTTCCTACCTTCCCACACAGAGCTTAGTTCAGGTCTCTCAGCAGGATAACTACAATTCTCTGCCAACCCACGTCCCACTTCCAGGGCCCAATCCATCCTGCAAAGGCTATCCTTTGGCCCTTCACCTTCCTACAGCACCATTCTAATCCTGCTCTTCCCTCACCAGCTTCTTACAGTCTAGAGAATAAAGTACTAATACCATGGCCAGGCCTTCAAGACCCTCCATACTATGGCCTCAATCTACTGTCCTAATTGTAGGTCTTGCCACTGCCTCATGAGAAAGATGGGCTCCAGCCAAACTAGTTCATAACGCGCATATACAACTACTCTTCCTCCTTGGAGAAACTGGAACTCTCCTGCAATGCTGGTGGGAATGTAAAATGGTACGGCCACTATGGAAAACAGTTTGGCAGTTCTTCAAAAAGTTAAACATAGAGTTATCACATGATCCACCCACTTCTGGGTGTGTACCCAAAAGAAATGAAAACAGAGTCTCGAACAGATACTTGTACGTACATGTTCATACCCGCAGTGTTTACAATACCAAGAGATGGCAACAACCCAAACCTCCATGAAAAGATGAATGGATGAGACATGGTAGATGCATAAATGGACTACTACTGAGCCTTAGAAAGGAAGGAAATTCTGACACATGCCACAACAGGAATGAAACTTAAAGACATGTGCCACATGAAATAAGCCAGACACAAAAGGACAAATACTGTATGGTTGCACTTATATGAGGTGTCTGGACTAGTCGAATTCCTAGAGACAGAAAGTGGACTGCTGATCCCAGATGTGGTTACCTGGGGTTGGGGAAGCAGGGAATGGGGAGTTAGTATTTAATGGGCACAGAGTTTCGGTCCGACATGATGAAAAAGTTCTAGAAATGGGTAGTGTGATGGTTACACAACAGTGCGAATATGCTTAATGTCACTCAATTGTACACTTAAAAAATAGAATGGTAAATTTTATGTTATGTATATTTTACCACAATAACTGTTCTCCTCTGAAGAGGCCTTGAGCTTTCTCAAGACACACTTGCCCACCAGTCTACCGTCTGTCCTTTTTAAAGCTGACCTCATCCTCTGGGAAGATCCCCATGACATTCTCAACCTAAAGTGGCCACTCAATCCTCGGACACTCTGGTCTGCCGAGATTTTAAACTTTGCTTTGCTGAACTATTCTTTCAGCCTCTACGGACTTTGGAGATCATCTAGTACAGCCTTGTCATTTACAGGTGAACACACTAAGTCACAGGGCAGTTGCAATCTGCCCGTGTTCACCAGATTCTTTAATGACTGACTGGAACATATCCTGTGCAAGGGTTTACTCCCTAGAGGTCACTTTCATACACAACAGGAACAGCTCAGAGCAGGGCAAAGATGCAGAAGCATGAAAAACAGAAGTCAGAATAAACAATAGAAAGTCTGTTGTGAAAACCAGTTGGGCTCATTTACCCACAGATAAGCTTCACATCCACCCTTAGAACTTTTCTTTTATGCTAACGCACAATTGCAACAGTTACTAAATAACAGTCCCCTAAATTCATAGTCTACAATGCATTCAAAGTAGTAAATTTTTTCATGAAAAAAATATTTCTAACCACAAAAGGAAGAGTATATGGGAAAAGAGAAATCTAGAACAGGCAGAGATGCTGGAAGAGGTACATAGGACAGCAGGGGGAGAGACAGAACATGATTGACTTTTTTTAAATGTCTGAGACACTGAATATAAAAACACTCCCATGTAAATCGTCTTTGAAGATGTCACTGTAAGAGCATAGCCTCCTTACTCTGCTCAAGAAGAGAAACACCTGAGAAACATTTTATTCCCAATAGTAATTTTTAACTATTTTGGTGCTTTAGTGGTTTTCGGTTAGAAAATCCTGTTCAGAAGGAATATCTCATTCCCAGACCCTGTGAGATAAATGAGACATTATTACAGTGCCATCTGTTGTCAGCTCTGTTTTCTCAGGGAAAATGGTAGACTTTTGACATTTGGGAAAGAGGAGGTCCTGAGACTGCCACGAATCTTCAAATGCTCAGGTACTACACGTAAGCAATTCTCCCCATAAAAAAACAATAAAAAGTAACCACTTTCAGGCTTTTCCTCAACTGCCAGGGTAGGGAACTGTCTGTACACACCTTGCTTTCCACTCATCACGGTGCGTCAGCCCATAGCAGCTTCTGGACATGTCCTGACGCAAGGTTATCACTGTTTTCAACCTTCACCAAACGTGTTTCTTTTGTTTGATAAGAAATGGTTGCACTGACTGGTGTCCTTGCCGAAGCAATTCAGGAATTGCCTTTTCCTACTTCTATTTATTGCATTTTGTATCTGTTCTTGTTACGAAGCCATGCAGACAACTTCATCACCTTAATCTACCAGAAATTTCTAAGAACCTCACCATACTTAGAGCTCGTCCTTACTTCATCACTACTACTAACAGCTGACTTGCTTTTCAGAGGCATTTTCTCCCCCACAAAACTACAACCCACCTATCACTTCATGAAGGCTATCAGGTACTTCACAATAAACAGGAAGTGAGGGCATGTTGTGATTCCAGCACAGCAGTGGGCGGGGATCCTCACCAGGGACCCGCCAGCCTGACACGTTTCATATTCATGTGACATGGTTACTCTCATCCTCACTGATTTTTCTTATTATTTACTGTGGATTGTGTTTTATATTAGAAATACAAAAATGAACATAAAATCACTGTGCTCTCAGAGAGAAAGGTAGATAGGTAAGCAACACAGGCATAAATGCATGATAAGCCCCTAAGAGAGTCTGCCTAAGCTGGAAGGGAACAGAAAGGAGGGAGTCTTCTACCTAGTGCAGGTATGAACAGTTTGATAGGAGATATTTCACCAGAACTGAAGACTGAGTGGGTGTTTGCCAAGACTGCAAAATCAGAGAGGGCATTCTGGGGAAAGACAGCAACATAAGCTAAGATACTGACAAAACGAAAACTTGAGGCACTTCAGGGAAGCTGGGGTGCAAAAGCTACGTATGGGACAGAGACGGGGGACAAAGCTGGAGAGTCAGGTGGGGCACACCATGCTGGCCCAGAGCTCAGGGGAGTACGGTGGGTCGTTCACAGAGGAGCCGGGAGACCCCTTACAGCAGCGGGAGCGTGGAGGGACCACAGGCATTGAGCTCAGATTGCCATGAGGAGGGAACCAAAATGCTTCAGCAAGAAAGGACAAAGGCCTAAACAGTGCTAGTGCCAGTGGGAGGATGAGAAGCAGAAAGAACTCAAGAAATGGGACAAACGTAGTGTGTGGGGGAGAGGGAGAAACGTGGTGTGACTCCAGTTACAGGTGAGAAAGGGGTTGTGAGTGGAGCCCCGGATGTGCTGATTTCCAGCACTGTAGGAGGAGGATGGAAGCTCAGCAGACAGGCCTCCCGTTGACACACAGAGGTAGGTGTCCCCAGCATGCAGGGGGTCGGAGCAGCCAGGAAGTCTGTAAGGACAGAAGAGGGAGCCCAGGATGCAGAAGGCAGGAGCCCGCCAGTGAGCGAGGGACAGCAGCCGTGCCAGCTGTTACATCAGGGTTAAGTGCAAGGACGAAACTGGCCCCCTGGAGGGCAAGCAGGAGATCACTGGTGACCTGACCAATGAGGGTCTCAGAGAAGTGTCAGGGCTGCAGGCCAGACGTGAAGGGTGATGAGAGCTGAAGCGGCAGCACCAAGTTGAGGGAGGTGAGTATTTTCCTTTCATCTCTTTGAAGTTGTCAAGTGACGGCTGCTGCCTCAGGACCATTGCCTTTTCTCTCCTGTCTGCCTGGGATGCTTTCCCCCCAGGGGCCAGGCATGGCTGGATCCTTCTCGCCGTGAGTCTCAGCCCAAAGCCACCTCCTCAAAGAGGCCTCCTGTGGTCTTGCTCCCCAACCCCCGGCCCCATCACTCTGCCACCGCTTTCCCATTACCCGTTTGAGTGTTTGCACCGCACACTATGTGAAGGTGTCTACTGACCCGCCTATTCCGTACTGTTCCCATCACTAGAAGGTAAGCTCCATGGAAACCACAACTGTTTCTGCAACCCTAATGCATACCCCTCACACAGAGTAGGGCAGGAGGGTGGGAAGGAAGGTGCTTGGTTAGAAGGGGATGAATGCAACAGAGTAGCAGCCAGAGGAACTTAGAGTTGACAGTGTTTCTTAAAAAAAAAAAAAAACAGGGGGGCACCTGGGTGGCTCAGTTGGTTAAGCGTCTGCCTTTGGCTCAGTCATTAACCCCGGGGTCTTGGGACCGAGCCCCGCATCGGGCTCCCTACTCAGCGGGGAGCCTGCTTCTCTCCCTCCTTTCCACTCATGCTCTCTCTCATTATCTCTGTTTCTCTCAAATAAATAAAAAAAATATTTTTTAAAAAATAGGAAAGGGGCACCTGGGTGGTGCAGTTGGTTAAGCGTCCAACTCTTGGTTTCAGCTCAGGTCATGATCTCAAGGTCATGAGATCGAGCCCCATGTCAGGCTTGGTGCTCAGCGCAGAGTCTGCTTAAGATTCTCTCCCTCCTGCTCATGGGCTCTCCCTCGCTCTCTCAAATAAATAAATAAATAAATCTTTTTAAAAAATAGGAAAAAGAAACAAGCTTTCATATGTTGAGAGGAAAGAACAAATAGAACCAGGCAATGAGGATGCATGGATGGAATGACAAAGTGAGAGGTTGGGGGGAACCATGACCCAGAAAAGACACGGTTTTGGACAGAGCAGCATCACCTATTCTCCCAAACAGGGCAGAAGTAGGAGAGCAAGGGTGCAGGTGGTGCAGGATTGGGGCAAGGAGCCAAAGGAACCCATGATAACTAATATCGTTAATTCCTCGGTGAAGTGGGAGGAAGGTCAGGCTGAGGACAAGAGGATTAAGGGTGGATACAGGCTTTGCAAGGGGTGCTGGGGGCTTGGGAGGGTGGCCAGAGAATGCAGCTGGGCTGGAGATCATAAATTTGTACTGATATCAGCATGTATGGAACTTCAGGGGCTTTTCTCCTGCAGCATGAAGAACAGGCGAAGGAGGGGAAAAGACAGTGAGTGACTGATTTAGGGCCAGGCTCTGCAGGGCAAGGAAATCAGGGCACTGGGAAGCAAGTGGCTGAAGGAATACACTATGGGGTCCAGGCTAGAGAAGGAGGAGTAAAGCCTAAGGAAAGGCAGGTCAAAGGATACGGAATGGGTCAGAGTGTGAATAAACAATGGAGAGACCGAAGGCAGAAGTATAACAGAAGTCCTGGGGGAAAATGGATTTCTGATGATGTGTAAGTTTAATGAAGAAGCAGGGCTCTTACAGGAGATGACAAGGCCCACACTGCCCTGGAAACCAGCCTGTGCACTTTCGCTCCCTCCCTGCCCTTGTGTCAGCCAGACCACACAATGTGCCGCTCAAGACCCCCAACTACACAGATCTCGTTTTCGCCCTGAGCTCTTATTCTTCAAGGACTGTGGGCTTCTTATGAAGACGTGGTAGATCCATCGCTTTCCATAACTTTAAGAAACCAGTGGCAAAAAATGACAGTCTAGACACCTACCTGGGGTAAAGGGAGTTTAAGGGGCTCGACACAGCAGTGGGGCACTAAGATAGTGGGGAGTTCTGCAGGGATTCCAGAACAAACATCGGGGGCGGGGGGAGTCAAAGCGGCCACTGTCAGGGCCCATTTCCAAACGGCTGCAGAACTTCCTTTCAACACACCATGGGACGGTACATCCAGGATGCTGTGGAAAGCAGATCACTTCAGATCCAGGTAGCAGCAATGAGCAGGAGTTAAAAGGTCAAAGGGCAGGGAATGTGTGACCTTGTTATTGTCTCTGGCCAACCGCTGAGCCTGTCTGTGTGAAATGACTTGAGCAACATACTGCCAAAACAGAGGACACACTGCAGGTGTCTCCTTCTCAAAGCACACTCAGAAACTTCATCTTAGGCCTAAAAAAGTCTTCCAACGAGGTAAGCCAGTTACCCATTTCCTTTTACAGACAGGTGAATTGAGGCCCTCATAGCAGTTAAATAAGGAACATGTTCAAGGTTACAAGTGGTATCCTCACAGATGATGGACATAATGACTGCATTTCAGAGCATGTCATGGTAAATCTCTTTGAAAGTAACTTTACCATCAAAAGGATGTTTATGATTCTTTCTTCTCTGCTCTTCCTTTCTTTTCAAGATTGACTTTCAAGGACAGAAAAACATCAACAAAGATCACTTCAGAAAGCTAATCTTTAACTTTCCACAGTATATCAGGAAAGTCAGGCTTAAAACTCATCTCTGAAGATTAATATATTACCAATTCATTCATGGACACCAATTTCCTCATCTTTAAGAAATGGGATTAATAATAATACTTACTTCTTCATAGGACTGTTGTAAAGATTAAATAAATTAGTACATGCCTGGTACATGGGAAGTACTCAGTGATGTCAGCAATAGCAATAACCCTAATAACTATTATTACTACTATAATTATCATGTCATCCTACTTTGCTCCATTAGCCATTTAATGCATGCCTGCTCTTGGTCAGAGAGGTCCGGGCCCTGGGGCAGGCCTTCCTCTTGCTATGCTACACTGGCATTTGATGTGTTTAGAAGCTGAATCCAGTCACTCATCATTGTGGATCCAGAGATATGAGGATTCTTGAATACTCTGGTAAAAAGCCTGGTAATACGCAAAGTAGCATATAATATTTAAGTCAGGAAAATTTTGAGCAATATTGCAATAGGATTTTATTTTTAGCTGTTGCTTGAGAACTCCGTTTCTAATGCATAGTCTCAACTGGAATTTTCAAACCATTGATCCCATAGCCCTTTATCAGATATCATGAGCTTTTGTCTGACTATACCATCCCCTCATCACCTTACTGGTTAGCAAGACCCTGCACCCTATCACACCTACACCCCCCCCAACACTGACATAATTAGAACAGCCTCCTTCCCTCTGCCAGACACATGCAGTCTCCTGGCTTTGTTGACGGCTTCTGTGCTTGGCCAACATCTAGGCCAGAGACTCACGGCCTAACTCTGGCTTCACTGCTCACTTTGTGCCACTTTAAACACGATATTTAATGACACAGGGTTCCTACTTTTTAGTCTTAAAATTGAATCACAGTGTATGTTCAAAGCATCAACAACAACTGCTTTGTGCTTCAAGTAAAATCATTAGTTGGATCTTACATAAGCATTTATCGTATTTGACGAACTCATCTAATTAGTGGTAAAAATTCATCTTAGCTTTACAAATAGGCTGTAAGAGCAAATCACTGGCCATCTGGGGGAAAATATGTATATTTCTGTGGAACTTCTGAACTACACATAAACCACCCCAAGCTGAAGAGCAAGAAAAGAATCAGAAGACCTAGAACATAGGTCACAATTTTCTACCATAACAGATATTAATTGACTTGTATTCATCCATGCCAGTAGAAACTGGTAAGCTTTAGAAAAGACAGACTCTTCGGCCCTACACCAGACATGTTAAATTGGGTCTGAGGACTAGCTTTTGGGAACCACTGGTGTACCCCAAACCAGTACAAAAGTTAGAGAGTAAAAATGAAGAATTAGCTATTGTAATAAATAATGACGGTCCCAGTCAATGGAGTTTCTGATGGGACTAGAGCTATGACCAAAGGTTCACTAAACACGTCCTATAACAAGGATGGATCCACTATCCCTGATGCTTCTAGGATGATCACAAAAAGGAAGAGGAATCAATCCCCACACCAACATGGAGAACCAGCATGAAAAGCACACTTTTAAACCCCAATCCTTTTTTTTTTTTTTTTGGTCTTTGAACATCTACTTCATAATACAAAGTTTGGAGCTCTGGCCCAAACCTTGGCAATATTTTAAATGAAATCTGCATAATGTATCATTTCCTGCAAACATTCCAGGGCCACAAGGACAGTAAGTAAAGCTAAGATGATAGTAAATAATGGGATATGCTTCTGTGAACCCATTAATCCAGTCACTCATTCATTTAACAATCCCTCAAAAAGCACCTGCCATTACTGATAACAGACTAGAGTACACAGAGATAATAAAACATGGATCTGCCCTGGAGAGCACAAAAACAGACACGAGCAGCTGTAGCAACAGAAGTAGCACCTGTGTTTAGGGCCAAGGGTGCTACTTCTGTTGGGGAGACTCGGGGACAGCCTCCCAGAGAGGCAAGTATCTGAGCGGTGTGGAGGAGGAGGACTGTGTAGGGGACAGACTCAGCACGGGCTGCTCGAGAACTCTGCGGGCAGCCTGACCAGCATATACAATAGTGTACAGCAGGACTGGGGAAGGATATGGTACATTCAGAAAAGCCCTCAAGTTCAGTAAGGCTGAGAGAGGGGCCCAGTGAAGAACACGGCAAGACAGGAAGCTCAAGGATTAGGCAGGTTCCAAATCGCGATGGCCTTGTGAGTTATGCTCAGGAGGACTTCCTGTTCGCCACCAACATAGATTTGTGGGTTTTGTGTGGCTATTTGTTTGTGGAATTTCTTATACTTTTTGGACAACCGCTGTAACAAAAATATAACAATCCGAATCTTAAACGGTAAAAAAGTATATTCTAACTGGTATAATGTTTTGAAGAAACCCCCCCTCCCTTGAGATTAGCTTCAATTGCACTTTCCTCCACATCCCTACAGACACACACTCAGACATGGACACACACCTCAACCTGGTCTTCAAGGGATGGTCACATAATGAGAGAGTAAAATCAACACATAATGAGAGAGTTTTCCCTTTGGGGTGAAAAGCACACCAAGAAATAACTTTAATACCGACTATTGGGAACTATGAGGTATGTCAACCCAAGAGAAACATCCTTTTTAATACAATGATCTGCTCAGAACACCAAGCTACATTTTGGTCATGTGAGACCCCTATGAGGTAGCAAGTCATAAAGTGACACTTGATAACAAAGCCAGGGAAAGTTCTACAGAGATAATCTGGCCCAGGAGAGAGACAGACCTGAATTTTAAGTCCATTCAACCATTAACTTTCTCTATGACTTTGGATAAGGTCAGTTCTCAAAGCTTCAGTTTCCCCAGCTATACAACACAGGCACTAAATAATACATGATTCACTGTGCCCACGAAATAACAAAAAACTAGAAGAAACACAATTATAATCCTAGGATTAGAAGAGCTATTGCCTCTACGAAATTCCTACAGCAACTTTAAAAACATCATAAAACTAATAATGGGTTTCCAGGAAGCCATCCATTTCATCCAGATTGCTCAGTTTACTGGCATATAGTTATTGATAATAATTTTTAATAATTGTTTCTATTTCCTTGGTGTTAGTCGTGATCTCTCCCCCTTTCATTCATAATTTTATTAATTCGGGTCCTTTCTCCTTTCTCTTGGATAAATCTGGCCAGTGGTTTATCGATCTTATTCTTTCAAAGAACCAGCTTCTAATTTCACTGATCTGATCTACTGTGTTTCTGGTTTCTAATTCATTGATCTCTGCTCAAAGCTTAATTACTTATCTTCTAATGCATGACTTAGGCATCATTTGTTGCTTTTTCTCTAGTTCTTTAAGGTGTAGAGTTAGCTGCTGAATTCGGGATTTTTCTACTTTTTTGAGTGAGGCTTGGATGGCTATGTATTTCCCCCTTAGGACTGCCTTTGCAGTATCCCATAGGTTTTGGACCGATGTGTTTTCATTCTCATTGGTTTCTATGAATTAAGTTCTTCTTTGATTTCCTGGTTGACCCAAACATTCTTGCACAGAGTGGTCTGTGCTTCCAAGTGTTTGAATTTCTGCCAAATTTTTTCTTGTGATTGAGTGTCAGTTTTAAAGCCTTAATGGTCTGAGAATATGCAGGGAATAATCTCAGTCTTTTGGTATTGGTTGAGACCTGATTTGTGACCCAGTATATGGTCTATTCTGGAGAAAGTTCCATGTGCGCTCGAGAAGAATGAGTATTCTATTGTTTTAGGGTGGAATGTTCTGTATATATCTATGAGGTCCATCTGGTCCAGTGTGTCATTCAAAGCTCTTGTTTCTTTGTTGATTTTCTGCTTAGATGATCTGTCTATTGCTGAGAGTGGAGTATTGAGGTCTCCTACAATTAATGTATTGTTATCAATATGACTCTTTATTTTGGTTAACAGTTGGCTTATGTAGATGGCTGCTCCCATGTTGGGGGCATAGATATTTACAATTGTTAGATCTTCTTGTTGGATAGATGCTTTAAGAATGATATACTGAGCAACCTGGATGAAATGGATGCCTTCCTGAAAGCTTATAAACGCCCAAGACTGAAACAGGAAGAAACTGACAACCTGAATAGGCCAATAACCAGTAACGAGATTGCAGCAGTGATCAAAAACATCCCCAAAAACAAGAGTCCAGGGCCTGATGGATTCTCTGGGGAATTCTACCAAACATTCAAAGAAGAAATAATATCTATTCTCCTGAAACTGTTTCAAAAAATAGAAACAGAAGGAAAGCTTCCAGACTCGTTCTATGAGGCCATCATTACCTTAATCCCCAAACCAGGCAAAGACCCCATCAAAAAGGAGAATTTCAGACCCATATCCCTGATGAATATGGATTCCAAAATCCTGAACAAAATCCTAGCTAATAGGATCCAAAAATACATTAAAAGGATCCACCATGACCAAGTGGGATTTATCCCCGGGATGCAAGGGTGGTTCAACATTTGCAAATCAATCAGTGTGATAGAACACATTAATAAGAGGAGAGAGAAGAACCATATGGTCCTCTCAATTGATGCAGAAAAAACACTTGACAAAATACAGCATCCTTTCCTGATTAAAACTTTTCAGAGTGTAGGGATAGAGGGAAAACTCCTCAAGTTCATAAAATCCATCTATGAAAAACCCACAGCGAATATCATCCTCAGTGGGTAAAAGCTGAGAGCCTTTGCCTTAAGATCAGGAACACGTCAAGGATGCCCATTCTCACCACTATTGTTCAACATAGTACTAGAAGTCCTAGCAACAGCAATCAGAAAACAAAAAGAAATAAAAGGTATGCAAACTGGCAAAGAAGAAGTCAAACTCTCTCTTTTCGCAGATGACATGATACTTTATGTGGAAAACCCAAAAGACTCCACCCCCAAATTACTAGAACTCATAGAGCAATTCAGTAATGTGGCAGGATACAAAATCAATGCACAGAGATCAGTTGCTTTCTTATACACTAACAATGCAACTGTAGAAAGAGAAATTAGAGAAATGATTCCATTTACAATAGCATCAAAAACCATAAGATCCTCAAAATAAACCTAACCAAAGAGGTAAAGGATCTATACTCTAGGAACTACAGAACACTCATGCAAGAAATTGAAGAAGACACAAAAAGATGAAAAACATTCCATGCTCATGGATCGGAAGAATAAACATTGTTAAAATGTCTATGCTACCCAGAGCAATCTATACCTTCAATGCCATCCCGATCAAAATTCCAATGACATTTTTCAAAGTGCTGGAACAAACAATCCTAAAATTTGTATGGAATCAGAAAAGACCCCGAATCTCCAAGGAAATGCTGAAAGAGAAAAACAAAGCTGGGGGCATCACATTGCCGGATTTCAAGCTATATTACAAAGCAGTGATCACCAAGACAGCATGGTACTGGCCCGAAAACAGACATATAGACCAATGGAACAGAATAGAGAGCCCAGATATGGATCCTCAACTCTAAGGTCAAATAATCTTCGACAATGCAGGAAAGAATAGGCAATGGAAAAAAGACAGTCTCTTCAATAAATGGTGCTGGGAAAATTGGAAAGCCATATGCAGAAGAATGAGACTCGACTATTCTCTAACACCATACACAAAGATAAACTCAAAATGGATGAAAGACCTCAATGTGAGACAGGAATCCATCAAAATTCTAGAGAAGAACATAGGCAGTAACCTCTTTGACATCGGCCACAGCAACTTCTTTCAAGATACATCTCCAAAGCCTAGTGAAAAAGCAAAAATGAACTTTTGGGACTTCATCAAGATAAAAAGCTTCTGCATAGCAAAGGAAACAGTCAACAAAACAAAGAGGCAATCCACAGAATGGGAGAAGATATTTGCAAATGATACTACAGATAAAGGGCTGGTATCCAAGATCTATAAAGAACTTCTCAAACTCAACACCCAAAAAACAAATAATCAAGTCAAAAAATGGGCAGAAGACATGAACAGATACTTCTCTGAAGAAGACATACAAATGGCTAACAGACACATGAAAAAATGTTCATCATCATTAGCCATCAGGGAAATTCAAATCAAAACCACATTGAGATACCACCTTACACCAGTTAGAAGGGCAAAAATTGACAAGCAAATGTTGGAGAGGTTGTGGAGAAAGGGGAACCTTCTTACACTATTGGTGGGAATGCAAGTTGATACAGCCACTTTGGAAAACAGTGTAGAGGTGCCTCAAAAAATTAAAAATAGAGCTACCCTATGACCCAGGAATTGCACTCCTGGGTATTTACCCCAAAGACACAGATGTGGTGAAAAGAAGGTCCATACACACCCCAATGTTCATAGCAGCAATGTCCGCAATAGCCAAACTGTGGAAAGAGCTGAGATGCCCTTCAACAGATGAATGGATAAAGAAGATGGGGTCCATATATACAATGGAATATTACTCAGCCATCAGCAAGGATGAATACCCAACTTTTACATCAACGCAGATGGGACTGGAGGAGATTATGCCAAGTGAAAGAAGTCAAGCAGAGAAAGTCAATTATATGATTTCACTTATTGTTGGAACATAAGGAATAGCATGGAGGACATTAGGAGAAGGAAGGGAAAAATGAAGGGGGGGAAATCGGAGGGAGAGATGAACCACGAGAGACTATGGGCTCTGAGAAGCAATCTGAGGGTTTTAGAGGGGAGGGGGGGAGGGGGATGGGTTAGCCCAGTGATGGGTATTAAGGAGGCCACATACTGCGTGGAGCACTGGGTGATATATGAAAACAATGAATCGTGGATCACTACATCAAAAACTAATGATGTATTGTATGGTGACTAACATACATAATAAAATAAAATTAAAAAACTAATAATGTACTAATAAAGCAAAGGAACAATTCCACAGTGGGGGCACCTGAGTGGCTCAGTCAGTTAAGCATCCAATTCTTGATTTCAGCTCAGGTCATGATCTCAGGGTTGTGAGATCGAGTCCCACCCTGGGCTTTACACTGAGCGTGGAGCCAACTTAAGATTCTCCCTCTCCCTCTCCCTCTGCCCCTCCCCCCTTGCTTGCATGCACATGTGCTTTCTCTCTCTAAAAAAACAACTCCATAGGAAAGCAAAATAATGTGGTCTATTAGGTACGCAGTTTTCAGGTGATGGTTTAATAGAAGGAATTTTTTTAAACTTAGAGAACCTATAAAAATAGATAATATTTAACCTATTTAGGGAGTGTTCCCTAAGTATTTTTTCTCAAGTAAGTCATGACCCCCAAGTTATTTGGTCTCTGCTTTCCTACCTTGCCGCCTTGAATCTGAGTGGGTCTGTGAGTGCTTCGCCTAAGAGAGCACAGTGAAGTGATATGGTTTCCACTTTGCTGGAACACTTTCTCTGGGAGCCCAGACTGCCACGTAAGAAGTGAAACTACTGAGGTCACCACGCTGCTAGGAGAAGCAGTGCAATCCAGTTAGCCATGCAGCCCAGTTAGCAGTCCTGGTCCTCCTGTCATCACAGCCCGGCTGCCACATCTGGGAGTGAGTGAGCATGCAGATGACTTGAGCCCCTCGCTGTCAGCCCCAGCCATCCAGCCTTCCTAGGTGGGGCCCCAAACATGCTGGAACAGGACAAGCCATCCCCACTGTGTCCTTTCTGAATCCCCGACCCATGGAGTCTGTCAGGATATGGAAATGATCTCAAGCCAGTAAACTGCGGGATAATGCATCCTGCAGCAATAATAACTGGAATGTGAATAATTGATCACGGCATGTAAGTACGCAAATGTGCTCTGCTGCTCATTAGGAGCACATGCAATCATTATCAGTTACGGTGCCTGTGGTTTTATCAATGTCAATAATTTGATACAGCTGGATTTCTTCTTCTTTTTCTTCCATTACTGTTGTATTGTAAAATCTGGATACTTCATCCTTCTCATTTTTGTCATTAATTCTGTCTTATTCTCCTTCATATGCTTATGACATCTTAACTGTAGTAAGTGAGGCTTATAAAGAAATCCGGTGCCACACAAAAGGAATATAGTTCAAAGGTCCTGGAAAGTGAATAACCAATAATAGCATGTAAATATGTAAATGTCCTCTGCTGTTTATTAAGAGCACGTGCAAACATTATCAGTTTCTGTGCTCTTGGTACCACTGATGTCCTCCTATGACTCACCAGGCACGTACTAGAGCAAAGGCCGCCCAAACTCAGTATGAAGTTGGGAGTTCCCCAGGTAGGACTAAAATTTTCCTCAGAAAAAAGTTCTGGGGCCATGAGACACATGGACAAATGGGCAACTAAGACCCCCACGCAATGGAGCCTGGCTACAATAAGTTAGTCTAGGAAACCTTTCAAGTGGCTATCAACTCTTTGGCTATAAAATCATGCAAATAAGGACCCCTTGGTGAAGTACCCACTGATAACTATTTTGAATTTAATCTCTTGGTGAGCTCTCCAACATAATTGCTAACTTGAGTGACATAAACTCTAACATATCAATAACTGCCTTAAGTCTAAGTAGTTCAAATATACCAGTTAAAAGTAGAGACGGACAGAGTGGTTAAGAAACAAACAAACACAGCACAACTATAAGCTTTTTACAAAAAACTCACTTCAAATTCAATAAATGACTTCTGGTAACTTGAAGGAAAAAAGATGGAGAAAGCTATATCCTAGAAACATTAATAAAAAAAGGAGTGGCTGTGTAGGATAAAGTAGACTTTAGAACAAAGAAAATTACTAGAGACAAAAAAAGCATCACAAAATGATAAAAAGTTCAATCCACCAAGAAGACAGAATGATCCTAATGTGTATGCCCCAAACAACAGAGCCTCAAAAGACAGAGAAGAAAAACTGATAAAGCTGAAAGGAGAAACAGACAATTCTACAGTTATGGTTGGGAACTTCAATCCCCAGCAACGAATAAAAATACTGGACATAAAATCAGGAAGAAACAAAAGATGTGACCAGCACAATCAACCAACAGGATCTCATTCCCACAGATAGAATATTCCACCGTTAGTACACATATTTTTCAAGCACCCATGGAACATTCAACAAGATAGACCATATTTGGGCCATAAAACAAACAATTTGAAAAAAATTGAAATTATACAGAGTGTGCTCTCTGTTCATAATGGATTCAAAGTAGAAACAAATAACACAAAGACAAGAAAATCTCTAAACACTTGGAAATTAAATAACATGCTTCTAAATAATCCATGGGTCAAAAAGGGAATCTCAAAGTAAATTAAAAAAAAAAAAATACATTCACTTAAATAATTAATTTGCTCTATAACAGCAAGTTAGATATAGAAGAGATGGTATTCCAGAACATCTACCAAGAATAATTATTTTGAAACAATCAATTTTAAGTTATTTTTCTGTGGGTGATACACAGATCTGTTACCTGTTAAAGCCATCCCTCATTCATAACAATAAAAGAATGAGTAAGTGTGCTTGAACATCCTAGAGCAGTGCCTGGCACATTCTAGGTGCTCAGTAAATATTTGTTGAATGAACCGATGTTGACTTTCTCACTGTGGGGACCGTGGCTACAGACAGGAAGACAGACTCCAGAGCCAGGGTGCCCGGGCTCACATTCCAGCTATGTATTCTTGAGCAAGCAACTGAGCCTTTCTTTGCTTCTGTGTCCTCACTTATAAAACAAGAATGACCATAATAAAAGACCTAACTCAGAGGATTGTTGTGTGGATTGAAGTACATATACAGCACTTAATAAAGACAATATTTTAGGGACTCAGTGTTAGCTAGCATATTACCTTGGGGTGTGGGAAGAAAGACTTTTGTCAAGGTAACTAGTACATCTGTAACTAGTACAATGGAGGTCATGTACTAGTTAAAGAGAGAAGGCCAAATATATTTCCTGATGTTCCACAAAGAGTATCACAATTTCCAGGGACCGGCCCCCTGAACAGGTACAGGCTCAAGAACCATTACTTGTAAGGGTATTCCAGCTCTAGATTTGGCGATTCCTTTAAAGCAGGGGCACATGGGCCGCCTGGGTGGCTCAGTCGTTAAGAGTCTGCCTTCGGCTCAGGTCATGATCCCAGGGTCCTGTGATAGAGCCCCACATCGGGCTCCCTGCTCAGCGGGAAGCCTGCTTCTCCCTCTCTCACTCCCCCTGCTTGTGTTCCCTCTCTCGCTGTGTCTCTCTCTGTCAAATAAATAAATGAAATCTTAAAAAAAATAAAGCAGGGGCTCCTAACTCTGGTGGCACACTGGAATCACCTGGGGAACTTTAAAAATACTGATGCCCAGGCCCCCCCTTCAAGAGACTCTGATTTACTTAGTCTGCAGTGCAGCCTGCACACCCCAAGAGATTGTAATGTGCAGCCAAGGTTAAAAAGCACTGCTTTAGGGAATATAACTCTAATGCTTCCACGATCTAGTGATTCCCAAATGGAGGCAAAGTCATTCACAGGCAGTCACGGGGCACTGGCACTTCAGAGTGATTCTAGAAGCTAAGTAATGACAGAAATAATGCCTCCCCTTTCTCCACCATTGAACTGCTCTATTACTCTAAACTGCATCAGTAAAGGAGTGTTAATGTTGTGGAGGCCTAATGTGACAGAGGTTTTTATCCCTTGGAGGCTTAATAGTCAAATGAAACAGGAGCGAACAACACAGAAATCAAGAAGAGCTTCCAGCCCTCTGCACATGTTATTCTCCTTAAAAGGACCTTCAAGTCCATTGTGCGTCTTTGCCATGTGAGGACCCATAATGACCTTGAGAAGCCCCGGTTTTCCCTGTTATATAAAATCCATTTTAGGTTGTTAGTGTTTGAATGGTGGGCGATTCTATGAGAAGAATGTGGAGAGGAAATATCGGTAGCACAAGGAAATCATGAACACCTGGAGAATGGCTTCTTTGACGGTGTTAAAGAACGGAACGCAAAGTGTAGACCAAAGGATAAGTGGTCTCGGGAATGACTGCGCTTCCAAGATGGGAGTTGTTATGATGTGGAGATAAAACTGGGAAGAGATAGGTGAAAATACACTTCAGGACAGGGTCCCATCTGTAACACTTGTGTAAAAATTGTCTTCTAGGTCCAGGGCCCCATCCATTCCACTGAATATGGCAGCCATCGCAGCTATTACTGACACACAGTGAGGCACCTCAAGTACCACAGCAACGGCCTCCAGAGTGTCTTCCTTTGTATGAGAGTTTATTCTCTGAGTGGACCACGAGGGAAGCCTCTAAGGACTGGAGGACTCAATCCACGGTGAGAACCAAGGTTCTCAAAGTGTCATCTGGAGACCAGTAGTCCAGATGCCCTGCAGGCTGGCCTGTGGCTTTATCAACGTCAATAATTTGAGACAGCTGGATTTCTTTTTCTTCCATTATTATTGTATTGTAAAATCTGGACACTTCTTCCTTCTCATTTTTCTCATTAATTCTGTCTTATTCTCCTTCATATGCTTATGACATCTTAACTGTAGTAACTGAGGCTTATAAAGAAATCCGGTGCCAGACAAAATACTGTTCAAAGGTGTAAGAAGTGCTGTTATAACCAAGCAAATATCCAGAATTAAGGGATGTTCATGCAGATACAGATACAGAAAACCTGGATAGTTAGTATTCGTCATTAAGTACCCTCAGAAACTGTTAAGTTTAACAAGAACCTGAAGGGAGAGCCACATTTCTTGACTCAGGTGAAAAAGATTCCTGTCTGTGAATCCCACTGATGCTTAGCTTCAGGATCCTCCTTGTGCACTGGGACTCATAAAGAACAGGTGTGATAGAAATAACAGGATGAGATACCTCTTTGTGGCAGGACCCTCAAAGAATAATTCTCAATATGGTCGGCTTCTTTTCCTCAGTTTGAATTATAAATAACTACAGTGATGCATATTTCAGGTGCCTGCCTACATTCTGATCGGTAAACAAGTAGTATATTTTATACCAACGCAGCAACGAGCACAGATGCTGAAGCATCACTGGGTATCTGGGACTCTCTGGGTGAGTTAGAGACCTGGCATCCAGCCCTGAGGAGAAAAATGAGTATCCACAACGGCTTGTCTCTCTTCTTGTCTCACATTCCCACCAAGGCTACCCCAGCAGCGGGTAAGCTCTGTGATCAGGAGAGACACTTGATCACACTGGCAGGGGGGAGGAGGAATTTTTATTCCTCCTGAATGGTTGCACTGAAGTTTTCACACAGCATCAAGTGTCGGCAGGAGCTGTGCCTCCCACCCTCGCTCTCTGCTGCTCTGGGTCTCGCTCGCTAGGGAGGCACTCCAGGTCCATGCGCATGGCAGGTTCCACTAGCCTTGGGTCTTTTCCCTGCACAAGACCCTCAAATGTTTCCCACTGCTGGAAACATCAAGGTAAACTTCTTTGTCCAAATCTTTAAGGCTGTCACTAATCAGACACTAGCCTTAGTGACAGATTCTGTGTGGCTCATAAAATCACAATGACTCTTACAATCACCTCTCACTCCTACACAGCCTTGCTGACCACTGGGCCCCCCTGCGCTCTGGACGTTCGCCCTCGCAATCTGCCCCTTACTCCCCCAGCCACCACCTTACTGATCACACTGTCCTGTTTCTAGCTTTATGTGGTCACAGTGTCTCATTTTCCCAAGCAGAATGGGGATTTTATCTTATTTAAAAATTTTTGCTACATCCTTGGCCTAACAGATGGGTAGGCATTAGCAGGAACTCAGTAAACACGTGTGGACAGGTGTGCCCTGAAGGGCTGCCATGCTGCTGGGGATGTAAAGTCACAGACCTCTAGCTGACTGCCCGGCCCAAGGACTTAAGCAAGACTACCCTAACCGCCCCCCGCCCCCCGCCCCTCAAATAACGTCACGGGGCAGCACCCAGGTGGGCCTTAGAACCACCCTGGGGAAAGAGAGTGCACAACTGGGGACACAAATACATTCTTCTTAGTCAAAATTCATTTCTACATCTTCAACACTCAGCACAGTAGCTGGGGCACAGAGGGCGCTCAGCCCAGGTCTGCTCTCTGATTATGGAATGCATTACATCACTAGATCATTTTGGTGCTGCAACAGCAACTCGGAATTTACAGCAAACATGTATCAACCCCGTTTTATGTGCAAAGCTAAAAATCATGGAGATACAGGGACAATACAATATTTTCTCTTCCTAAGTAAATTTTTAACACACCCAGAAGTATTCAAAATAATTCTGTAAGTGTAAAAAAAATGCTGGCGGGAGTGGAAGTGATCTTTTCTGTATACACTACAGCTACCTGATAGGACAGAGGCAAACACATGCATTTACACATGAGCTCTTCACGCCAGTTCTAAAGATCTTATGTCTGCCTCATTAAAAACACATGCACACACATGCACTCAGACACACACACACCTATCCCTGTATACACACATACACACACGTTCAGAATAGCTACTGCTCTATTTCTTTCTCTCCTTCACTGCTCAGCATCTAGATCAGCACTGTCAAACAGAATTTTCCGAGATGACACAAATGTTCATAATCTGTGCTGTCAAATGGCTACTGGGCACATGAAATGTGGCTAGCAAAAGTGAGAAACTGAATTTTAAATTTCATATAATTTTAATTTTAAATAGCCATACATGATGGGATGATTGCCCTGTTGTACAGAGCAATTTCTAGATCACACAGTCTATATTAAGGACTCCACTTCCTCTCCTTCCTTTTCCTCAATTCACTTCCTTTCCTATCGGATTTCTACCCCATCATACCACAAAAATGTTCTCACCAACCAAGGTAATCGAGGACTCCCTGCAGCTAAATCCAACAGACATTGTATTGCTCTACTTGTCGCCAGCATTCAATGCAAATGCTCACTCTTCTCCATCTAAAACTTTCTTTCCTCAGCTTTCAAGGTACCACATTCTTCTGGTCTCCTGCCTACTTCCCTGCGTACTTCCTCTTTACTCCCACAAAGTGTCATTCCTCTGCCCATTATGCAACTGTGGGTGGTCCCCAGAGTTTTGATTTCAGGTCTCTCTCCAATCGAACATCACCGCCAGAGAACCTCAACCATTTCTGCAGTTTAAATTTGCATCAGCCCCCTAACAAGTCCCAGTTCCAACTCTAAACTTGATTTCTGTCTTGAACTCCAAACTCACATTCCAACTGTCTCCACTCTCCCCTTCTGTGTCCCAGAGATACCCCACGATCACCGACCAAAACTGATCTGATCGTCTCCCCTTGTCCAGCTTTTCCCCTCCTGAGGAGCAGTGATGGTACCAGCGTTAAATGAGCTGCCCGAATCTGAGGCTCATCCTTCACTCCTTCTCTGCGCCATGCCTCGGACACAGTGAGCTTTATATAAGTATCAGCTATTATTACTATCTAACCAATCATCATCTCTGAAACTGCCCGGTTCTCATATCCCTACTCCTGCTACTACAGATCAGGCTAGCATCATCTCAGCCCCAAATCACTCAACAGATCCCCATCCCCATGGGTGGGGTCCCTATAACTTGACCACCCCAGAGTAGCCAAAGCAGCACTTCCACATTCTGATAGTTTCACCCTTCTGTTTAGCCCCCTTCAGTGGCTCCCTGGTGTCATCCAGGGCATAGAAAGCTAACACATCTTGTCCTTTGGTTTTCAGTGACATCCCAGCCTCCTAGAAACACACCCTGACCCTGAACTCAAAGCCACAGTCAAAATGGATTGCAATCCCACCTCACCAGGCTCTGGTGTCCTCATTAGGGCTTTGCACATGGCCACTACAGGCCCCAGCCCCCATCTCCAGCCTACCTGTTCCCCTCCCTTTCCAGCTCCCTTTGCTCCCTGAAGACTTCAACACAGAATATCTTCTCCTGGGAACCAGTCCTCCCCACAATCTACAAGTGTGGGTTTGATATCTTTCCTTTCTATGTGCTCGCTCCCATGTAGCACGTGCATAATCTCTGTGATCCAAAATAGCACCTTATCACTGTCACCGATCACCTGCTAACTTGGCTGCCCACCTAGAGTAGGGAAACTTTTATTCTTGTTTCAGTGCCTAACTCATCATAAGAACTTATAAATTACTGAGTGAATGAAATGAATATATATATATATTTCAATGTATTGTGTATATGTTTTTTAGGAAATCTATTATCAGAGTACATTTTTTAATAATTTTCTCAAAAAAACAAGCTTCGTGCAGTTTAGACATCTAAAAGACATCTACAACTGCCCCAACACACACACACACACACGCACGCACTCCATCCAGAGACTTCCCATCTCTATTAAGAGCAATGCACCCTTCTAGTTCCTCAGGCTAAATTCCCAGTCATCTCTGACTCCTCTCTTTCTCTCATCAATCCACTGGCACACCATACTGGTTCTACCTTCAAAATATGCCCAGAATCTGACCACTGCTAACCACCTCCATTAACACCACCCTGGTCCAAGCCACAACCATGCTGGTTACTGCCTGGTACTGTGATACCCACCTAATGGTCCCCCGGCTTCCACCCTGCCACCCCACAGCTTACTCTCAACACAGCATCCAAAATAATCCCTTTATTTTTTTAAATTTAATTTTATTATGTTAGTCACCATACAATACATCATTAGTTTTTGAAAATAATCCCTTTAAAACTTAAGTCAGATCATGTGAACTTTCTGCTTAAAACTAGCCAGGGTCTTCCCATTTCACTGAGGGTAAATGGCCCACATGATGTGCCCCCCCCCCAACCCTGACTGCCCCTCCTGCTCTCCTCCCCCTTATCCACTCTGCCCCAGCACACGTGCCTCTCATATGTTCCTCGGGCACACAGGCAGGCTACTGCCCAGAGCTGGTCCACCAGCTGCTCTTCCCTCTGGAATTCTCTTCCTCCAGATGCATGAATGACTTGCTCCCTCACCTTCTTCAGGTTTCTATTCAGATGTTGCCTTCTCAACAACAGTTAGTCTATCTTATTTAAGATGGTAGAAGTCTCCCCAGCAGCCCACATTCTCCTTAAACTCCCTCATTTTTCCCATATAAAGGGAATTATCTTTTACTATATAATTTGCTTAGTTAGGTTTATGTTTAGTCTCTTCCCCAAATGGGACGTAACCTCCATGAGTCTGACTTTTTGTCTGGGCGTTCACTTCCGGATCGCCAATGCTGAGGGTACCCCTGACGTGGGAGATGCTCCACGTGGAGGGTCATTGTTGAATGAATGGGAACTAAAAAGGCTATCTACTAGTTAATGCCTGTGTGAATGGGTCTCGGGATCTACTGCACGTCCTCTGAGGAAGCCAAGGCGAAGAGTACACCTTTAACTAGTATATTTGGGGAAGAAAGTTAACCTATATTCAGATGTCAACTCACACTTTCATGTGACGCTTTCCTTCTGAAGAATTACCTCAATTCTTTCTCAAGCTGACAACCCTAAAGAGCTTAAATTTTATTCCTGAAAGCTTATGCCTTAACATTTACTCATGTTCTGCCCCAGAGACTCATCTATCATGTTAATATTTGAAAAGCACTATGAAAAAACTATATCCTAAAATGCAGTATTGCTTTAAAAAGACAAATGATTTCACTCCAACCAATACCCAGAAGAGATGACCATTTCACCTCCCAACAGTAGCTATGGTATCTGGAAATAAAAGGATGAATTTCTTTTATTACTGCTGCTCTGGCTTACTCAAGCTGGTTCCAGATCCAAAAAGCACAGCCCACAGTCAAGGAAGGGGCCATCACGTGTCAAGACCATGGCGGAGTCTTAGCACTGGGTGCAAAGGGCCAAACAAATGAGCCCTGGGCCAGAGAAACTAGAATCTAATAGCAATTAACATGATGAATGAAAAGTCAATAAAAAATAATGGGTAAAAACCAGACAAGAAAAATGGTCAGGCTTTGAAAGACTCAGCTGTTCACAAACCCCGACAGGCAAGAAGCCACAGCGCAAACCAGAGTGTCTGCAGCTTCAGCCAAGGGGCGTGGTACACTCACAGCCGCTCACAGCCCAGAGCGCCTCTTTACACGCCAACTGTCACATCCTTCCCGTGCCATCCGTCTCCTAATAGGATTCTAATTAGGAAAACACTGGAGGGACCATGAAATCACTGCGCTTTCTAGCCAAAGCAGGCTTCGGGTTTTAGACTGGAAGACAGCAGCTCAGAGAAAGAAATGAGAAAGAAGAAAACTCACATTTCAAGACATGCTGAAATAAATGTGAGCAAACATTGGTATTCATCCTACATCCAAAATTCTCCGTATCACACACTTTCCAAGAGACAGTCTCTCACTTCAACAGATACTGTATGCGCAAAAACTATGATTAACATTCTACAGACAGGGGCGCCTGGGTGGCTCAGTCATTACACATCTGCCTTCGGCTCAGGTCATGATCCCAGGGTCCTGGAATCAAGCCCTTCGTCGGGCTCCCTGTTCCGTGGGAAACCTGCTTCTCCCTCTCTTACTCCCCTGCTTGTGTTCCTGCTCTTGCTATCTCTCTGTCAAATAAATAAAATCTTAAAAAAAAAAAAAATCCTACAGACATCTCAAATATGACCACTGATACCCAGAACAATAATACTGAGTTAGATCAGAATTCTAACTTTGTGAAGAGAACTTCTCAAAATGTCTTCACTGAGAAACTTTTAATTTTGTTTATATTAAATGATATTTTGGAGATGAGTCAAGAAAGGGAAATGAACCCACTGCTTGTCTCAATGGTGTCTTAGAGAAAATCAACTACAGTTCAAAAGGGTATGAGGAGCCAGGGAAAGAGTCTAAAAAATTTCTGGGGCTATAAAAATGCTTTCCTCAGGCCTACCAAGAAATAACAAAAAGAATAGTCATAATTATGAACATTTACTGTGCCAGGCACTGCTATAAAAGCAGTGTATTATGTCTGTTAATCCATATATTCCTTGCAAAAACCCCAGGAGGTATTAATAATGTCCATTTTATAGATCAGAGAAACTGAGGAGCAGAGGTGGGTAAGTATCCTGTCTACATGACACAATTAAATGCTTCAGCTGAGATTTAAATCAGGCAGCCTGACTCCGAAGCCAAACTTACAAGAGAAGACAGCATAGGGACGAGATTGTCTGATAAACGTTCCCACTGTTAGATAATAGAAAATCTATGTATAGGTCTCTGTCCCTGGTTCCTGACACAGAGCTCCTGAGGTCCTTATAATTCCCTAAGTGAGAAGAGCACTAGGAGCATCTTTTGTTCTACTAATTGGTCTTGGTCTTTGATCCTGGTTCCTGACCCAGGGCTCCTGAAAACCTCCTAAATTCATAGGTGATAGGAGAGTCTTGTTTTAATGAGGTGACTCTAGATGGGCTCCTGGATGGGGGTGGTGACCAGAAGACCAAGCCATGATCAGAAGCCTAGAATTTTCAGCCTGCCCCCAATTCTCTTGAGAAGAGAGAAATGCTGAAAATGGTATTAGTGATTGATTGTGTCTATGCAAAGAAACCTCCATAACAATTCCCAAAGTACGCGGGTTCAGGGAGCTTCGGGGTTGGTGAACAGGTGGAGATACAGGGAGAGTGGCGTGCTCAGAGAGGGCAAGGAAGCTCCACCCTCCTTCCCACATACCTCGCCCTGTGCATCTCTTCTATCTGGATGTTCATGTGTATACTTTATCATATCCTCTCATAATAAGCCCGTAATCTAGCAAGTACAATGTTTTTCTGAGTTCTGTGAGCTACTCTAGCAAATTAATCAGACCCAAGGACAGGTTCTCCAATCTACAGCTGGTCAGTGAAAAGCACAGTGACAATCTGAGCTTGCGCCCGGCATCTGAAGCGGGGGGGGTGGTCTTATGGGACTGAGCCCTTACCCTGTGAGAGCTGATGCTATCTGTAGGCAGAGAGTGTCAGAATTGAGCGGAACTGTAGGAGACTCAGCTGGTGTCAGAGAACTACTTGTTGGATGTGTGGGAAACCCCCACATAACACAGTGGAATTGGGATGAGGACCCTTTTACCTGACCACAAGGCATAGCAGAATTGGAGGGTTCTCATTTTATACAGAGCTGAGGTTGTTGAAAAGTAATGATAAGTAGTTATGACTGTGTGTGGCCAGGAAGAAACAATGGCCTCCATGTGAAGGGCAGGAGATGTATCTCCTACAGGTACAGTATGGAGATGAGAGATGGAAAAGCCAGGTCACCTAAGACAGGTGAATGGCAGAAAGTGGTGTGAACTGCAGTGGGAGGAGGGTGTCCTTAGAAGAAAAGGAAGATGAACCAAGTGAGAGAAACAGGATATTACAAAAATAGGAATGGCAAATGCACAATTAAGTTAGCTTTCCAACTTAAAGACTCAAATCTTTGGAGGGATATGGAGGAATAAAGGTGTCATATCAAATCATCACTGTCAAACATTTATTGACTAGACAGTGGACATTTTTATATGTTTAGACCCTAAATTCCTAGTTTCTCTCCCAGAGGAAAAATCAAGTCAACAAAAATTTACTCATTACTCTGCAGAGCCATTCTTTCCTGAGGTCTCAAAGGAATCATTCTCTTCCTCCTGGGCAAGATCAATCTCTCTACCTGTGCTCTTGTTCCTACACCCTCTGTGAATTCACGTATTCATTCAACAAACGTTTATCATGTGTGTACCATGTACCCTGTTTAGTGTTAGGGCTACAAAGTGATATGAAAAATGGTCCCTCATCTCAGTCTAGTGGGGGGACCCAGAAAACTTCACAATCACGGGACATAAATGCTATGAAAGAAGAGTGTGTGGGGTCTGCACCATCAAGTGTATTTTCGCTGGTTCCCTTGACAATGACATCTTTCCCTAACCCTATTAAACACAGTTGAGTATCTCCAACTTTAAATTAAAAACAGAACAAAACAAAAATTCTTTCCATCTCTTTGCTAGGAACCTTTTACTTGGGAAGCCAAGCTGAGCTGCTATCTATCCACTTGTGATGATTCATTTATACACATGTCCAGGGCCTACAAGTTCTAACCGAAGCCTCTGTCCACAACTTGAATGGCACAAACAGAAGTGGAATTCTGCTCCAAGCTCAGAAAATGACCAGTTGCCTCCGTGGACTCATTACCACATGGGCCAGCTGCCTTCACAGACCATCTGTTGTCTTGATGTCCCCAAAATATCTCTAACTTCTGGAATTCGAGGATAAGAGCCAAGCCCGTTCAGAAGCCGTTCCTGATCAGTAGCCTTGCTCTTCCATCTGACTTTCCAGCTCCTCTTGAAATAGCACACGGAGCACTACTAATTTAGGCGTTCTAAATATACGGCGCGTAACACAGACTGAGCTACAGATGGAAGGCCATGTATGGGAGGCTGCCGCAGCTCACACTAGTTTTCACAAACTGACTGTGAAACATATTTTTGGGAAAGAAGGGAAAAGGGAGAGACAGGCTTAAAAAAAAAGGCACCATTGACAGTAGGGTCTTTTTGGAATAAGAGGAAGAAGAGGTGTTTTGTTCTCTTTCCTCTTGCCATTTAAAATTCCCATTCCTCTCACAGGAGCACTAAGAGGGTTTTAAAAAAAGAAGTTAGAGAGTAATGTAAGAGGCCCCAAGGACAGGGACTTGGCAGACTGCAGCTGGTCATGGCAGTGGGAAGGTTCTGCCAAACCTGTCCAGGGACCATGACGCCCCGCAGCCACCACCTGTCACAGCTAACTGATGAGGGCAAATCTGCACCCACAGGGAGCCTTCTGCTGAGCTCCTCCCTCCAGCGTGGATACCTGGGATCGATCGTGAAGAAGGCAGGAATGGAACTTAGGGCACAAAGAAGCTGTGTTCAAATGTCCTCCAAGAAGCTGATAATCACCTTTCCTAAAAAACACTCTCACCCCTGCGAGGCGGCTGCTTCCTCCAGGCTTGGTGTTTAGGGTATAGATTGGCCAAGATTGAGAAAGTGACCTACAGTTTTTCTTTTCTCTTTTTCACTCTCCAGTTGGACGAAGGAAGCAGGAAGGAAGTACACTAATACCACCACCCTGAATTCTGTGACTGTTTCAACCACCAGATTTTGTCCCTTTTAGGAGGTCAAATACTATTTTCTTTCCTAGTGATATCAACATGATTCAAGCACTGGTATCTTTTTTCAAGGTGTAAGACTAACAGTTTTTCAAAGCAGAATGTCTGGAAAACACAGCATCACCTATCATCGTACCACTTAGGCACAAAACCATAAATGCTTTGATATAGGATTTTTATCCTCTCAATCATTTTGAAAAGATTTTATTTTTTTGAGAGAGAGAAAAAAAGAGAGAGAGAACATGAGCAGGGGGAGCGGCAGAGGCAGAGGGAGAAGCAGGCTCCCCGCTGAGCAAGGAGCCTGATGCGGGACTCAATCCCGGGACCCAGAGATCATGACCTGAGCCAAAGGCAACCGCTTAACCAAGTGAGCCACCCAGATGCCCCTCAATCATTTTTCTTTACATAGATATATAGATAGATGTAACTTTGAAATTATTTTTGCATTTAAAATTACAGTTTTTCTCATGGCATAGGCTTTGCCCCATTTTACTGAATAAATGGTTTTAGTTGCTGCGTGATATTCCACTATATAGAAACTGCATGATGTTACTCACCTCCTGTTGTCAGACATTTGGCTTCATTTCTGTAAACGTAAATGTTCATTTTACCCCACCCTCACCACTGCCACATACTGTCATTTTTAAAATTATGGCAATTTGACATGCTACTTTTGTTTTCATTTTTATCTATATCTCGCTTTTTCATGGGTATAACAGACACTTGTATCTCTTCCTTTGTGGTCTGTTCATATTTTTTGCCCATTTTTCTTTCATGATGTTTGTCTGGACTTAAGTTTAAGCAAGAACCTGTGTCATGTTCATGTGTATCTTTAACAAAATAAAGTAAGGTCTTTTTAGACTTCACTCTTAGCATTTCATGTGTGTCTCTCTATTGTCCAATAATCTGCAAAGGGCAAGACTGATTCTGCATAAATTTGGTACATAATTGAAGGGTACTGAGACATACTTTTATATCCATACACTTTGTATGAGGTCATATAGTACTATTTTTCATGAATTCCAGTGCAATTTAGTTTGTGGGTAGAGGTTACAGAGATAAATGATTTCATTAAGCATGGAAGGAAGGCCAAAGAACACTCCGTACTATTAATAAATTCTATTTACTTATTGACCATAAACATATTCATAATTCAAGGAGGCTCGGCCATGAACTTGAAAATGAATAACGTGTTTAAACTCTAGTCTTAGAGGAACATTGGTAAATAGTGAGAATCCTTTAGAAAATGTCTAGCAATATATAAGATTTAAGTAACAGAATATTATCTACATGAGAACAATGAAGGCTCCTTTTCAGAGAAGCACACAGCCCTCATCCTGAGATCAACCAACATACCCTTGGGCTATGTCTGACATGTGGTAGACATTCAATAAATGTTTGTTGAATAAATAATCATCCCAGGGTGGTAAACTCACTGGCCTCCTCAGGTTCCAGCACACTGCTCCTCATCTCCTGACTCAGCCTGCATCTCTGGCCTGTTTCTTGGTGTGCAGTGGAACCCCAAATTTCTATCTGTGTCTAGGCTCTTGAATGCTGTGCCATGTACCCTGCTTGGGCTGGCCCGCCAACTAGGGCTAAGCCTTGCCTGTGTCGGCCTGAGGCCCCTGTCTGACTTGGTTTTGCCCTAAAGGCTTTCATGATAATGGCATCTTCCACTTCAACATCAGCTGGAAGCCCAGCTGTGTTTTGGTCTGGCCGTTCCATCCTGCCAATCCAGCTCCTGGGCCCCCCTCCCTGCTGACAGGCACCCACCCAGCGATGTTGTACATGCTTTCACTTAGTACGCTTCAATGCTCAGCCTCAAACCAACGGTAACATGTTTGGAAGACTACTGACAAATTGGAAATTCATTTGTAAGACAATCAGTTGACAGAGGTTTTTCATATTTCTGCCTCTGGAATGAATCTTATAGTAAAACTGAGATTTGGGTCTTCCTTCCATCAGCCTCCGCCCCACCTCCCCTGCCCAGTGCCTGCCCATATTTGTGTCTTATATAAGAAGGATATAATTTAGCACTTACATATAAGAAAGAGATAGGACATCAATAAATACTATAGTTGCCTTAAATCTTTTTTTGAAAAAGCCATGGTAAAAATAAATACGATCATAGTAGCTTATTCATCAAACACTCTTGAGAAATGTCTATAGAAAAGCCTAGGATTCTATGGTTAAGCCTCAAGAATTGCCTTCTCCTGGGAGTACTGAGCATTCCTCCCACCCTCCTATCCCCCTGCAGCAGCCTCAGTCCAGGAACCCTCATCCCCTCAGCTA
This sequence comes from Mirounga angustirostris, assembly GCF_029215605.1. Taxonomy (NCBI): domain Eukaryota; kingdom Metazoa; phylum Chordata; class Mammalia; order Carnivora; family Phocidae; genus Mirounga; species Mirounga angustirostris. Next base: position 162,660,566 of record NW_026991710.1, read on the forward strand.
ATTTTAGAGCATTCTCATTAGTCAATCAGCCTTCACTTTTTTTTTTTTTTTGAGGACACAGAAAGTGTTATATTTATTTTTATTTACTTATAAGTGGCTTTATTGAAATATGATTCACATGCCAAACAATGCACCATTTAAAGTATCCAAGTCAACTTTTTTACTATATTCACAGAGTTGTGCATCCACCACCACAATCTAATTTTAGAGCATTTCATCTCCCTAAAAAAGAAACCCTGTACCTCCTGGAAGGCACTCCTCATCCCCACCCACCCAGAGTCCTCGGCAACCAACACTCTACTTTCTGTCTCTATAGATTTACCTGCTCTGGACATTTCATATAAATAGGATTATACAATATGTCATCTTTTGCATCTGCATTCTTTCACTTAACATGCTTTCAAGTGACATCCATGTTGTAGCATGTATCAGGACTTCATTTCATTCTATGGAGAATACTTTTCTGTCGTATGGATAGTCCTATTTTATCAATCTATTCACTGATGGACATTTGGGTTGTTTCTACCATTTGGCTACTATGAACATTTATGGACAACTTTTTGTGTGAATGTAAGTTCTCATTTCTCTTGGGTCTATAACTAGGAGTAGAATTGTTGGGTTTATAATAACTCTATGTTTAACATTTTAAGGAACTACCAAACTATTTTCCAGACTTGCATCTACTCTTAACCCACTCAAATATATCCTCCATCATGCTATCATGACCCAGCCAAAAAATAAATGTACACACAATTTAAAAGCCAATAGTGCCATATGCCCTGTGGGGTAAACTATAAACCCTCAGTGTAGAAAAGTCTTGATAATTGTGGCCCTGCCTAATTCTTCAGTGTTGTCTTCTCACCACGACTTCTCCTACCACCCAGACCTATCATGCTTCTGCTTAACTCTCCAGCATTATCTGATTCCCTGAATCCACCAATCTTTATCTGCTTCCATGTTTTGCCCACATTACTCCTGCTGCCTAAAATTCTTTCTTCCCTACAGCCCATACACACCCTTGGTCTGAGCCGATTCTTACTCATCTTTCAAAACCCTGTTTAAGGGTAGCCTTCCCTTTGATGCCTTCTGACCATGCTAATTTCCTCTCCCCTGTATCACTTGTTTAAGATGTGACTCTGCTGACGTCATCTGTGTACATGAGTATCCCTCGCACTGGGCCCTGGGGCTTTTGAGGGTCCAGGGACTCTGTGTGTAACTCTGTCTATCCACAGCACTAACAATGTCTAGTGCGTAGGGCATAACCAATGAATGAAAGACCACTGAATAGCCAAGTCTTTAAAAATCTCAAAGCATAAATCCACTGTCTCCCATTACCCATCTGTTCCTACATTTAACAAGCTATGAAGTTTTAAGTAGTGCTTAATCCAATTGCCTCCTCTTGCAATTTAATTTCTTCTTGGCTCGGTGCTCTACCATCAGTATCTTCCTTACAAAAACCTTCAGATGAAGTCATCTCTCAGAATTGCATTTTCCATACCATTGATAAACCAAATGGAACCCTCCAAGGTTGGAAAGGTCACCTGTGTCCTCAGTAAAAACAGGAGGCTGAGGGCAGAAGGAGAGTCAGGTAGGATTTAGGCAAGCATTTCCACAATGGAGCCATTCTTCTTGGTGTTTATTTCTCTCCCACCTCAGCTCCTACAGGTCCTATAATGAGAGTAAAGTCATCTGGGCAGAAGGCTTAGCAGACCTTTGACACTGAAGAAGAACGAGCCCATATCTCTCTGTGGATATTGACTTCTGATCAGCAACCTCAATGGAAACAGATGGAGAAAGGAAAGACACTTGACAGACCCTGTCTCTTGCTTACAGTCAAAATAGTCTCATCACTGCCACCATATGCTGCCTTTTCCTGGCTAAATCTGATAGATTCTGACTTGCAGTGCAGGAAAAACACTGGCTGTCACTGGCAGCAACATTCACAATGCAAAGGAAATACATGGGATAGTCCTCTATTTATAAATAGGCTATGTTCAAAGTGTATTTGTAAGTCACTCAGAAGGCACAGAAACAATATGATCTGTTGAGGTGAAGTCCTCACACCACCCCACAAAAACCTCTGTAACCCATTATGTGCCCATGGTATAGCATTTATCATGCTATATAAATCAACCCAAGCACGTAACTGTGAATATAACTTCAAAAGTTGGAACAACATTTTGAATAGGACAGATGAGGGACTGGAGATGAGGGAACTCTAAGTCACTGGTGATGGTGGGTTAGGGCACCAGCTCCAGATCAGGAGGACAGGTGCAGGGAAGGAAGGAAGCAGAGCTGATTGCCTGGGATTAAGCCCCCAGAGGAAGGATCATGACAGGATTCAGAGGTAATGAATAGCCTCCTGCGGTTTTAAAGTCTTGGCTTAGTTCCTAACTGAGGGTTTGTGTGGGGTGGAGATAAGGAGATGGGGCAGCTGGTGTCTCCGGGCCTCCAAGGGGGAGGGGAAATGCAGAAAAAAAGGTGGATATTTGAGGTGGAAACAAGATACTACCTTTTCCTTTCCCTCTACTACTCTTTTAACTCCCCCAATCCGGTTGACATAGGACTGATATCAGCACTGGCATGAGGATAATAGGGATCCTAGAAAGGGAAAGGAAAACATAGATGGAAAATAACAACCCCAAATTCTGGCAATGAAGAAGACAGGGATGGTTCAACACCACCAATTTGGGGAAGTGTATTTGTAAATTACAAATTGTCACAATAAGAATAATTTTACTTCGTATGATAATACAACACTTGAGAAAAAAATCCAAGTGTTCAACGCTTAAACATTAAAATTCAAATAAAGAATAGAGTTATAGTACAAGATGGGGTTTTAATTAACAATGCCATTCCTTTGATTGTTGGTCACAGAAAAGAGACCATGGAATTTGAGGTTTTCATTCAAAGTAAATCTTCTAATAATGGACTTCCAGATTTGGGATGTTACCACAGCATCCTCACTCAGTAAAATCAATATAATTAAGTTCTTTTAAACTGTTGGATTGTGTATGACGGTTGAAACTAGATTTGAGAAGAGATTATTGATTAGTAGAGAAACAGAAGTAGACAAAATAATCAATAGGTTTTAAATTATTATTTTAAGAAATGGTTTCACACTTCTGTTTCCACTCCAGGATATAATGAGCTTGAAGAAACATCACTTAAAATGAAAAAAGAGGGGGCGCCTGGGTGGCTCAGATGGTTAAGCGTCTGCCTTCGGCTCAGGTCATGATCCCAGGGTCCTGGGATCGAGTCCCGCATCGGGCTCCTTGCTCAGCAGGGAGTCTGCTTCTCCCTCTCCCTCTGCCTCTCCCCCTGCTTGTTCTCTCTCTGTCTCTCTCATAAAATGAATAAATAAAAAAAAAATCTTTAAAAAAAAATGAAAAAAGAGCTGACTGATTTCAAATGCAAGACTCTTGACTTAGTGGAGTGCAAAGTTCACAGAACAAAGAGCTGGCCTAAAATCTAAGAAGAGACAGGAGCCTACAGGTAGAGAAGAGACCTGAGCATTCATTTATTGGGATATATGCAACTGGACACTGGTAAGAAGTAATTAAAAGAATGATGGAGGCTAAGAGCAGGCTGGCAAAAAAAGAAAGCCCCTAGGGTTCAAAAAAGTAGAGAACTCTGTACTCTCTTGCAGACTCTTTCTCCAGGAACTTCATTAAGTACTCAAAGAAAAATCAAAGTCTTAAAGTGTTCATATGAAGCATAAACAAAGCCCAAAGTCAGTAGAAGGAAGGATATAATAAATATCAGAGTGGAAATAAGTGAAATAGAGACTAAAAAGCAATAGAAAAATCAATGAAACTAAAAGCTGGTTATTTGTAATGATAAAATTAATAAACATCTAGCCAGACTCATAAAGATAAAAAGATAGAGGGCCCAAATAAATAAAGTCAGAAATGAAAGAGAAGGTTACAATTGACACCACAGAAATACAAAAGATCCTGAGAGACTACTACCAACAAATTGAAACATGCCAACAAATTGAAAAACCTAGGGAAAAAATGGATAAATTCCTAGAAACACACAACTTCCAAGACTAAATCACAAAGAAATAGAAAATCTGAATAGACCAATTACAAGTAATGAAACTGAATCAGTCATATAAAAACTCACCAGAAGTCCAGGACCAGATGGCTTCACAAATGGATTCTACCAAACATATAAAGAAGAATTAGAACCTATGCTTCTCAAATTATTCCAAAAAACTGAAGAGGAAGGAATGTTTCCAAACTCATTTTGTGAGGCCAGCAATACTCTGATTCCAAAACCAGACAAGAACATCATTAAAAAAAGAAGAAAATTACAAGCCAATATCCCAATGAACATAGATGCAAAAATATTCAACGAAATATTAGCAAATTCAATAATACCTTAAAAGGATCATACACCATGGTCAAGTGGGATTTAGTCCAGGGAAGATTTAATATCTGCAAATCAATCAACATGATACACCACACTAAGAAAATGAAGGATAAAAATCATATGATCATTGCAACAGCTGCAAAAAAAAAAAAAACTGACAAAATTCAAATCCACTTATGAAAAATAACTCTCAATTAAATGTGTATAAAAGGAACATACCTCAACTTAATAAAGACCATATATGACAAACCCACAGGTAACTTCATACTCAATGGTAAAAAATGTAAAGCTTTTCCTCTAAGACTAGGAACAAGACAAAGAAAACCACTCTTACCACTTCTTTTCAACATCACATTGGAAGTCACAGCCACAGCAATTAGGCAAGAAAAACAAATAAAGAGAAAAAAGAAAAAGAAAGAAAGAAAGATTAAAGGCATCCAAATTGGAAAGGAAGAAGTAAAATTGTCACTATTTGCAGGTGACAAGATTCTTCATATAGAAAACTCTAAACACTCCACCAAAAAACTATTAGAACTAATAAATGAATTCAGCAAAATCACAGATTACAAAATTAACATACATAAATCAGTTGCATTTCTAGACATTAATAAGGAGCTTTCAGAAAGAGAAATTAAGAAAACAATCCCATTTACAATGGCATCAGAAAGAATAAAATACTTAGGAATAAATTTAACCCAGGAGGTAAAAAACCTGTACTCTGAAAATTAGATTGAAAGAAATTAAAGATGACACAAATAAATAGAAATATATCCCATATTCATAGATTGGAAGATTTAATGTTGTTAAAATGTCCATACTACCCAAAGAAATCCATTGATTCAATGCAATCTCCATCAAAATACCAATGGCATTTTTCATAGAACCAGAACAAATAATCCTAAAATCTGTATGGAACCATGAAAGACCCCAAATAGCCAAAGCAATCCTGAGAAAGAAGAACAAAGCTGGAAGTATCACATTTCCTGATTACAAACTATACTACAAACCTATAGTAATCAAAACAGTATGGTACTAGCACAAAAACAGACACATATATCAATGGAACAGAATAGAGAACCCAGAAATACACCCACACTTATATGGTCAATTACTCTATGACAAAGGAGGCAAGAATATACAATGTGGAAAAGACAGTCTCTTCAATAAATGGTGTTGGGAAAACTGGATATCTACATGCAAAAGAATAAACCTGGACCATTATCTTACACCCTGTACAAAAATAAATTCAAAACAGATTAAAGACTTGAATGTAAAACCTGAAACCATGAAACTCCTGAAAGAAAACATAGGCAGTAAATTCTTTGACATTAGTCTTAAGCAATATTTTTTTCGACCAGTCTTCTCAGATAAGGACAACAAAAGCTAAAATAAACAAATGTGATGATATCAAACTAAAAAGGTTTTGCACAGTGCAGGAAACCATCAACAAAATGAAAGGCAACCTACTGAATGGGAGAGGATATTTGCAAATCACACATCCAATAAGAAGTAATATGCAAAATATATAAATAACTCATACAACTTAATATCAATGAACAAAAATTCTGATTAAACAATAGGCAGAAAACCTGATAGATATTTTTCCAAAGAAGACATAATAATAATAAATAAAACAAAATAAAATAAAATAAAAAAGACATACAGATGGCGAACAGGCACGTGAAAAGATTTTCAGTAGCACTCATCATCAGGGAAATGCAAATCAAAACCACAACGAGATATTGCCTCACATCTGTCAGACTGGCAATTATCAAAAAAACAATAAATAAGTGTTGGCGAGGATGAGGGGAAAAGGGAACCCTTATACTCTGCTGGTAGGAACATAAATGAGTGTAGCCACTATGGAAAACAGTATGGAGACTCCTCAAAAAATTAAAAACCAAACTGCCATACATTCCAGCAATTCTCCTTCTGAAGAAAATGAAACCACCAATCAAAGAGGTATATACACTCCCATGTTCACAGCAGCATTATTTACAGTAGCCAAGATATAGAAGCAACCGAAGTGTGTATCAACAGATGAATGGATAAAGAGAATGTAGCATATAAATAGATAGATATATAGAAAGAATGAAATCTTGCTGTTTTTGACAATACGGATAGACCCAGAGGGTATTATGCTAAGTGAAATGTCAGACAGAGAGAGATAAATGCCATGTAATTTCACTTATATGTGAAGTCTAAAAAACAAAACCAATAAACAAACAAAACAGAAATATTCATTGACACAGGAAACAAACTGTTGGCTCCGAGAGTGGAGAGGGGGGCAAAATAGATGAAGGGGATTAAGAAGTATAAACTTCCAGTTATAAAATAAATAAATCGCAGGGATGTAGCACACAGCATAGGAAATATAGTCAATAATATTGTAACAACTTGTATGGTGACAGATGGGGATCATTTTGTAATATATGTGCATCTGAGAAATCCAAATCAAAACTTCAATGAGATACCACCTCACACCAGTCAGAATGGCTAAAATTAACAAGTCAGGAAATGACAGATATTGGCGAGGATGAGGAGAAAGGGGAACCTTCCTATATTGTTGGTGGGAATGCAAGCTGGTGCAGCCACTCTGGAAAACAGTATGGGGTTCCTCAAAAAGTTGAAAATAGAGCTACCCTACAACCCAGCAATTGCACTACTGGGTATTTACTCCAAAGATACAAAGGTAGTGATCCGAATGGGTATGTCCACCCCAATGTTTATAGCAGCAATGTCCACAACAGTCAAACTATGGAAAGAGCCAAGATGTCCATCAACAGATGAATGGAGGGGCGCCTGGGTGGCTCAGTCGTTAAGCGTCTGCCTTCAGCTCGGGTCATGATCCCAGGGTCCTGGGATCGAGCCCTGCATCGGGCTCCCTGCTCTGCAGGAAGCCTGCTTCTCTCTCTCCCACTCCCCCTGCTTGTGTTCCCTCTCTCGCTGTGTCTCTCTCTGTCAAATAAATAAAATCTTAAAAAAAAAAAACAAACAGATGAATGGATAAAGAAGATGTGGTATATATATACAATGGAATATTATGCAGCCATTAAAAAATGAAATCTTGCCATTTGCAGTGACGTGGATGGAACTAGAGGGTATTATGCTAAGTGAAGTAAGTCAATCAGAGAAAGACAAGTATCATATGATCTCACTGATATGAGGAATTCTTAATCTCAGGAAACAAACTAAGGGTTGCTGGAGTGGTCGGGGGTGGGAGGGATGGGGTTGCTGGGTGATGGACATTGGGGAGGGTATGTGCTATGGTGAACACTGTGAATTGTGCAAGACTTTGAATCACAGACCTGTACCCCTGAAACAAATAACACATTATATGTTAAAAAAAAAAAAAAAGAAGAAGAAGAAGATAGTAGGAAGGGAAAAATGAAGGGGGGGAGAATCGTAGGGGGAGACGAACCATGAGAGATTATGGACTCTGAGAAACAGAGGGTTTTAGAGGGGAGGGGGGTGGGGAGGATGGGTTAGCCTGGTGATGGGTATTAAAGAGGGCACGTACTGCATGGAGCACTGGGTGTTATATGCAAACAATGAATCATGGATTACTACATCAAAAACTAATGATGTAATGTATGGTGATTAACATAACATAATAAAATAAAATTTAAAAATATATATACGTGCACCTGAAACTAATAGGATAGTGTATGTCAATTATACTTCCAATTTTTAAAAAGAAAAAGAGAAAGAAAGAAAATAGCTATAGGGTGCAGACCAGAGGAGAGGACAGCTGCCATGTAGGAGGGGGCAAGAAATTCCTCCTGTCTCAGTCTCTCCTGCCTCCTCTTCTTGAAACACAAAGCTTAGGCAAAGAACATTCTCACCCTCAAGGAACTGGTGAAACTCACTGCAACTATGGGAAGGGAGAAGTAAAAAAGCCTTATTCCTGGAGGTGGATCAGGAGATCACCCCGAGACCTAGTGACACAGTGCCTGTGTAAGACTGAGATTTAGTCAGAACACCAGGGACTTTGTCACCTTCCTGCAGGCCGAAGCCAACAAGTCTGAATAACAAGTAACAGAACAGCTGGGAGGGACAGGAGAGAAGTACCAGAAGACCTTCTCTGAGGTGAGTAGGGAAGACCTAAATTGTAGGGCTGAGCAGAGGATGCTCAGGCAAAACAACCTCCACTCTAAACACAAGGTATCACAAGAGGAATTTGAAGGCTGTGGTGCTCTGAGGGTAACCATAGCAACAACAAGCCTCAAACCCAGCCCCACTGCTGACTAGATGAACCCCCTCCACACACATACGCACACACTAAAGACCTAGGAGAAGGAGAAGTGGGCCATCTCCAGGGATAAACACCACCTCAGTCTCTGCTAGCTACACAAGATATCTGGCTTCCAACAGAAATTATGAGGCAGGAAAAAATCCAAGACACAAAGCAATCATCAGAACCAGACCCAGATAGGACATAGATGCTGGAAGCATCTGACAAGGAATTTAAAATAGCTATGATCAATATGTTGAAGGCTCTAGCAGAAAAAGTGGACAACTTGGGCAATCAGGTAATTCCAGCAGGGAGATGGAAGCTGTAAGAATCAAATGGAAATGTAGAAATTTAAAAATACAGTAATAGAGATAAAGAATGCCCTGGATGGTGGGCTCATGAGTAACCCTCTCTCTGCTAAGGGAAGAATCAGTTAACTGGAGGTGGATCACTAAAAGTTACCCAAACTGAAACACAAAGAGTAAAGAAGTGAAAACTAAGAAACAGAACATCCAAGAGCTGTGAGGCAATGTCAAGCAGTGTGACATACACATAATTGGAATTCCAGAAGAACAGAGAAGGAATGGAGCGAAGAAATAGTTGCAGAAATACTGGCTCAGAATATCCCAAAATGAATGACAGACACCAAACCACAGGTCTATGAAACTCAGAGAACACCAAGTAGGAGAAATACAAAAACAAAACAAAACAAAACCTGGGAATAATTTAGCTAATAGTTCTCTACCAATGTTATCTACCTCATTTTGATAATTGTACCATGGTCATATAAAATGTTGACATCAGGGGAAGCTGGGAAAAGGGTATATACAGGAACTCTGTGCTACTTTTGCAACTCTTCAGTAATTCTAAAATATTTCAAAATAAAAAGGTTTTGAAAATGGCTTTACTGTTAGGTACTACATTGAGAATGTACTAGTAATGCCTAGAACAGAAAATGAAAATAACTTTCTAAAGTATTCTCCACACTTATCTCTCATCTCTAGCATTTGTGTTCTTGAGTTTGGAATTTGTTTATTCAGTTTTTGTTTTGCTTTTACTTATTTATTTAAAAAATTTGGGGAGGGTAACGTCCCCCTTTTTTTTTTTTTTGAAGTATAATAGACCCAAAATGTTATGTTAGTTTCAGGTGTACAACACAGTGATTTGACAAGTCTATACATTATGCTATGCTCATAAGTGTAGCTACCATCTGTCACCATACAATGCTATTAAAATACCATTGACTATATTCCCTATGCTGTACCTTTCATCCTCATGACTTATTCATTCCATAACTGGAAGCCTGCACCTTCCACTTCCCTTTACCCGTTTCCCCGCCTCCCCCCCAACCTCCCCTCTGGCAAGCACCAGTTTGTTTGAATTTGCAGTTTAAATCAGATCTGTGGTGTGTCCAAGGAACCCAAGTAGTATTTACAGTATTAGTTCTATCAAAAATATCCTCTAATCCAAACACCTAATTTATAATGGAAATTTAAGAGCAGAGCAGATTTGTAAGGTGAGTATTGAGCATATCTAGGATTTCATTTTTTTAAAGATTTTATTTATTTATTTATTTATTTATTTATTTATTTATTTATTTATTTATCTTTTTGAGAGAACGAGTGAGAGGAGGGGCAGAGGGAGAAGCAGACTCCCCGCAGAGCAAGGAGCCCTTGTAAGACTCGATCCCAGGACCCTGGGATCACACCCTGAGCAGAAGGCAGACACTTAACCCAGTGAGCCATCCAGGTGCCCTGCATACTTAGGATTTTCAATACACTTTTATTCCAAAAGGTTTAAGCAATTTCTTTGATACATACTAATTGTGCAGTGTCTACAACTCATCGGGAGCTGAAAGCTGGGTGGGGCATGGTCCGGGAGCAGACTGCACACAAGGGGCGAGGAGAGTCAGGAAGCCAGGCTCCCTCTCGTGCACGCCGCGGACCTCGGGGGAGTCAGACTTTAAGGCTCCTGCCGCTGGCAGTCGCTCTGTAGGCTGCAGCTGTTGCTAGATGTTGTCAGTAGAGACAGGCTGAGTCTAAAGGAAGAGCTATAAAACCGGATGGAGAAAGCACCATCCAGTCTGCCACATTGGGCGGAACGAGCAGGAGCTTCAGGTGGAAGACTGGGAACAGGTTTCAGAGAAGAACATCGTACAGAATATAGGACCCTTGGCGGAGAGGTTGGGAGCCAGGGTCTTCCCGGCGAAGGAACATGCACAGGGAAGGAGTGTGAGGGCAGGCACAAGAGGACAGGGATGCAGTGGCAGGATGGGAAGGGCAGGAGGAAGCAGGAGGAAGCAGGAGGAAGCAGGAGGAAATGAAGTTGAAAAAATAAGCTGGGATTAGATCACAGAGTCCTCCAGGATTACCTAGGTAAGGCAATATGTTTTGGAGACAATAATAAAAAGGTAAGGGGCACTGGGTGGCTCAGTCAATTAAGTGTCTGACTCTTGATTTCAGCTCAGGTCATGATCTTGGGGACCGAGGATCAAGCCCTACATCAGGCTCCCTGCTCTGCAGGGAGTCTGCTGGAGATTCTCTCTCCCTCTCCCTCTGCACCTTGCCCCTGCTCACTCACTCTCCCTCTCTCAAATAAATAAATCTTAAAAAAAAAAAAAGTAAACCCGGTCTTTTAAAGAATGGACAAGCATGCCAAACAGCTCCTCAACAGCTTTCAACTAGCTGTTTTGAATTCAATATTCACTCCTCTTTCAAACCTCTTTCCATAAAGTTGTAATGATTCTGAGAAGAAACGCATGTCTGAGCAGTTTAAATAAAGCTCTTTGTGCTAAAGGCTCCTAGACGCTGTCAGTTCTGCCCTGTTAGGTGAAGGATTTGTCTTTGGCAGCCTCTTCCTATGTCTCCGTCTGCTTGTCTCCCCCAGGAGCTCATGTATTTCCTTCTCCTCCTATTAAAACTTCTTCCCAATCTTATACAACTCACTAGTGTAGGACCTCCCCCAAGGGTGTCTGCACACCTTGGACATGTTTTTAAAAGATTTCCCCACCTCATTCTGGGGCCAGAGGAGCTTGTGTATTGGGTCAGAGACCATCAGAGGTGAGATGCAGCACGTGGGGAGCCAAGATTGAAAGCACTAGATTCCTGCCTGGTCCTAACACCTACCAGACGAGTGACCTTGATGTAAGACAGAGATAATGAGCATGTCTACCTGTCTGGTTAAAGAGGTGATTAAATAAACCAGAGTGTGGGAACTGTCAGAAATAGTGCCCAGTGCACAGACGTAAGAACAGCTGGGACAAACCATGGCAGTCCCCATCTCTGACCACAGGGACCTCCAAGATGCTGAATTGTTTGAGCACTTGGGAACCACCTCAAGCAAAAGGAGGAGGAGGGCTATCTGGGGCCCAAGAGCTGAGCTCACTGCCTCCTGGGAAGGATGGACCTTCTAACTCCAGATCCAGATGATTCCTGTTGAGCTAAACTGCTATGCCCAGCCCTCAGGGCCCGTGTGAAGTCCACTTCTAGTGACTCTCAGATCCTGCATGATGACCAGGCTGCTCTCCACGCTAAGCCTATACCCCAATCCTATGCTGGAGTCAGTTGGCTTTCTGGTACCCCTCCCCTTGCTGCCTCATTCCGTCTCCGGTAACCCCTTCTCAGCTTTAGAGACCAGTTCAGATCCAGCCTCCTCTGGATCCTCCCTGACCATCTGGCTTACACCCAGCCACCAATTCTGAAGCCCCAGGCACGAAGAGTACCCCTCACTGAACCTCAGTCACTCAGACTTATGCTTCCCCATGTACATAATCAGGTCCTTCAAGCCTGAACCTAGCTTTAGCCTCCTTTCCCAGCCCCCAAAACAGCTGAGGACATCCTGCACAAAAAAACAGGTGTCCTAGCCATGCACGTTGATTATGCATTGGTGCAAGACCTCACTCACGACTCTAAGAGGGGATAAATTAAGGGTCTGGTTAAAAAACTGCAGATCCTTTCTGTAAACACCACTTCCTTCCAGAAAGGAGCTGAGCAGACCGAAGTCTGAGCAACAGCCCTGGCCATACATTCCCATGAAGGGGCTCCTTGCCTGGGTCTCCCCCTCCCCCCCACTCACACATCCTTCCACTTGGTATGAGGCCCCAGTTCAGACCCTCTCTCCATTGAACCTTTGCTACCTGCTCCCGCTAAAGCCAAGTTCATCCATCCTGGACATGCCCCACTGTCACAAGTGCTCTTGTAGCCTGTTCTTAACAGGAAACAAGGCAGGAGATCAGTGACAACCTCACTTTTTAAAAAAAAAAATCCCCTGGGAACAAAATTGCTTTGCACAAGCACAAGGAAAATACACCAGAAAGTGAGATTTACCAGCTTCTGCAGTTTTGTGACAAAATACCCTGTACACATAGGATATATGTCAAACACAGGTTCCATTTATCTCAGCACACCGAAGGTCAACAGAGCCGACCCTCGGCAAAAGCGCCAGATTGCACAGCTCACCCCCTCATTCTGCCCCCCTTTCTTCACCTTTCTCTCCTGTCCTCTCAGCCTTGCAGGTGGGTTGCTACCTAGTTTGTAGGGCTCCGTGCAAAATGAAAACATAAGGTCCCGTTTCAAAATTATTAAGAATTTCAAACTCTTCTACGACTGCAGAGCATTTACTCTAGCATGGGACTCTTCCACTTGTCCTGGTGGAGGGCTGGAGTCCTGCCCACTTGCCGAATCCTAAGCTGGGCCACCTTCTCTCCTACCATCACCACAGGGAGAATTCCCTCTTCAAAGTGTAGCCTCAAACCATTTATGTGCACTTAAGCCTTTTATCTCTGATTTCAGAATAAAAAGCATTTCTCCCTCCTTAAAGGACATTAAGGCATCAGCCAACAAAGGCGGAGATCTGAGGTAGGAAGTGGGATAGAAGGGACAGGGACCCCAATATCCCGTCGGCCTACTCAGAACTTAGAAGTGAGCCAACAAGGTCGCTCCAGCTCACAGTAGGTGAGAGACGGTCAGAAAGGCTGTCCTGAGCTCGAACACCCTCACTGCCCTGAAGATGCTGGCTAAGAACCAAGGCCCAACTCAGGACCTGAAGTCCTGATGCTTTCCCACCTGCCAACACCTCTCCCCACACCCCAAAACAGGTTAGACCCACCCACTGTGCAGAATCCCCCTCCCACGCCCACCACAGCTCTCCCCTATTTCTGCATCATGATCCCCAGAAATGGCCAGAATTGCATCCAAACGCCTGCCTTCCCTTTTCTACCCCCAGTCACAAAGTTGCTGACAAAGAAGCCTATCACCGAAATGCGTGCTGAGCAAAGAGCCCGCTGCCTGTCCTCACCGCCCCAAGCCCCTTGCTCCCAATGTACCCAGGACCTGGAAATGGATTTGACTTGTCCAAAACAGCTTTAGCAAAGGGGTCACACGGTGTACCCTTAGAGGTCACAGTGAGACACAAACAATGGAAATCAAAAACTCTATCTTCACTCCTTGCCTTAGCTTTCTTTCCCAGAAAGCACGGGGTTTTGGTCATTGAGCACAGAAGGTCAGTATTTATGGTAGAAAAGCTACTAAGGTTTTATAATGATTTCCATGCCCCTGGCTTTAAATGCATCTCAGGGTGCCCTCAAAGCCTTCAATTTCTCATGGATCATGGTTTGGCTCCCCGCCGCCCCCAAACCCACTGTTAGTATCTGACCCACTCGGGCCACCACTAAGCTGCAGAAGCTGGAGGAGGGCAGCAGAGGCGCAACCCCATGGAGAGAGTAGACACAAACGCCTCGTGCAGATTCATATTCTCAGATGCTTGGATTGTAAAAGGGGAATGGTTTGGAAGGCTAAATTGTTTTATGAAACCATGTCAAATTTATGTCCAAGAGTCTACTGAAAAATAGGAAACCAAAGCCAGAAGTTATGCCACTCAAAGTTAAATACTGAAGGAATAGCTAAACCACAAACATAAAGATTTTCTGTTCACTTGAGGAGATAAACATTTAGGCATCCTAAGGCACAGGATTTGATCACATTTTTCTACTTTAACTTCTTTTCCCAGATAGTTGTTAAAAAAAAAAATCATGCTCTTATGTAAGAAGCCAACGCAAAAATCGATGCCAACAAAACATGGAGGAAAGGGAAGAGGGAGCCACATGCCGTTCCCTCTGTTTCAGAGACAGAAAATAATTACATCAATATAGATAACAGGGGCGCCTGGGTGGCTCAGTCGTTAAGCGTCTGCCTTCTGCTCAGGTCATGGTCTCAGGGTCCTGGGATCGAGTCCCGCATCGGGCTCCCTGCTCTGCAGGGAGCCTGCTTCTCCCTCTCCCACTCCCCCCGCTTGTGTTCCCTCTCTCGCTGTGTGTCTCTCTCTGTCAAATAAATAAATAAAATCTTTAAAAAATATATATATATATATAGATAACAGATCGTCGTCAATGTGGTGTTCTCCCTCTGCAAGCTTCACACCGCCCTAGGAAGTGGCCACAGTCAGTCCACACCTGATAATCTACCTGAATTCCTCCTTTTATAGAGGAAGATCCCAAAGGGCTGGTGGCATGTCCTGGTCACCCAGCAGAGTGGGTGGCAGAGTACTCTTCAGGGACGGTCGCTTGGCAAAGTTAAGAAGAAAAGAAGTTGAAGCCGTGCTTTGCGTTTTGCAGAGGGCTGGGGTGGGTAGGGACTGGGGGGACATTAAGTCAAGTCTGTAAGGACAGATGAGGAAACCGAGTCTCAATGGGGCTTAAGGGTCTTGGTCAAAGTCACACAGCTCCCCGTGCTCATGTCATCATGCCACCTGCCTCACAGTCAGCTTTAAGCTTTGCATAACTATTGCCATCTGGAAGGATTCCATGTGCTTTTATTATTATTTCTTGAAACACAAAGAATCCCCATACTCGTTCTGGGTTCAGCAAATCTGTTGTCATCCTAGGTAAACAGCTGACTAGACTTTCATCGAATCTGGAAGACATGTGTGGACGGATCTGCCTTCCAACAGAGGCTGTGTGCCACACACGGAAGCAACACTGGGTAGCTAAGAGAACAGCGGCTCTGACAGAAAGTCAGCCATATCTCAGAGCAAAGAAACTCAGGCACCAAAGGCCCGTGTCACTGCTGAGTGAGAACAGGCCTTGCGTATTAAGATACTGTACGCAGAAAAGTAGACAGAGGTTTCAAATACGAATGCAGATGAAAAATCACAAGGGCAAACATTCCAAATTGCAGGCATTGATTTGTAATCAAGGTCTTTTGAACCTGCTTTGTGTGGGGGCAGTTCCTGTAGCATATTCAGGGCGGGTGGTAACCAGGATTCGTTTTTTAAGGATGTTTAATGGCTTTCCCGGGGGGGGGGGGGGGGGGGCGTCAGCTAGTAAGGTACTATATGCGGAAAGGTTTCATAAACTCCAAAGCACGATAAAATGTGATGCCACAACATCATGATATTTCAAACTCTTACTAACCATGTGCTTATACTTACTAGCTGCCCAATGTGCTAGGCATCTTTAATACCTCATATAAATGAGGAACAACAACAACAACAACAAATCCTGACAACCAAAAGCTTGATCCTGTAAAAGATTTCTTTACCTGGCTCGAGGTATATGAAAAATAATTCTCTACCAAAATTGCACAGATATATGGTTCACATATAAAGTGGAAAAAAATCATAAGATGGGGAAGTGTCCAAAGAGAAGAGGCATAAATAGCAGCAACAGGCTTTTCGATATGACTAAAGAGAGTCCGTCTTGCCTGTAGGCTGATGAGAGGGCGGTTATATAACCGAAGTTGGGAGTAGGGTGACGAGGAGGCAGCCACACGTCTGGGAAGTTGAAGTAGATTCTCTCCAGAAACAGGCAGAAGAGCTGGCTGACCTTGAAAGTTAATTCCTCTCCCAACTTATTAGTTGATTTTTGCCCCAGTAACAAGGGAAAAGCCAGTAAGAAGATACTAATGAATCTTCCAAGAAACGAGACAAGGCCGCTTTCTTCTAAAATTAGACACAAACACAGACTAATAGTAGGCTGCTCCGTGCCCATGAAAAAAGCTGAGCCGTTCATCTCACTAGTGTTCATGCGCTCTGGTGGTCTGTACAATATAACCTAGTGGTTAAGGATGAGGACTCTGGAATCAGACTTCCCAGGTTCAAATCCTGGCTCTGTCACTTGCTGACTGAGCAATCTTAGGTGATTTACTTAATTAACCTAAACCTCGGTTTCCTCATCCTCCTAATAGGGTCGTTAAGGAGAAAAAGTGAATCACTAAGTAGAAAGTTCCTCAAAGAGTGTCCAGCAAATGGTAAGTGCTGTAGACCACATGTTTGCAATCACTCTCCTGTTCATGGGCCTGGTAACAAGGCCCGATCTCTAGGAGAAGGGCCCAAGGAAGAGATCCATTAAAACTGCCTATCGGGGCACCTGGGAGGCTCAGTCAGTTGGGGGTCTGCCTTCGGCTCGGGTCATGATCCCAGGGTCCTGGGGTCAAGGCCCACATCGGGCTTCCTGCTCAGCGGAGAGCCTGCTTCTCCCTCTCCCTCTGCGGCCTCTCTGCCTACCTGTACTCTCTCTCTCTATCTCTCTGTCAAATAAATAAATAAAATATTTTTTAAAAAAAACTGCCTATCATCCTCGATTTGCGTTTCAATGTTTTTTGTTTATGTTTTGTTTTATTTCTTTTTTTAATGAAAGCAAGAACTTCTGCCTTCCTCTGCCAAGGAGCAATGAACCCTGTCCCCTCAGTAAGTGTGATTTTCATGAGAAAGTAAGTAGAAAGGGTATTTCTGAGAAATAAAAATCCATGCTATATACCCTTGCTGTCGCTCACATGACACTTTCTACCAGCCATGCCCAAAGCCAGCTGCCAGCCTGTTGCAACTGTGACCTGCCTGGGTGCCTGGACCCAGGTGCCCTTCCTTCTGCCTTCTACCCCAATTCACGAACTTGCCAACCTTCTATGAAATCCGACGCCGAGTACGGGCGCTGATTTGGGCTGCCCTCCACAGGGCTGTTCAGGGTCTCCAAGGCCGACTCGACAGCTTCTACCAACTCATCCCGCTTGTCCTTCCTCACGGGTTTCTCTTCGGGGTGGCGAGTCAGGCCGGTCTCCAGCTGGTACACCTTCTGCAGCGTGAAACTATCAAAAGGCACGGCGGCGTACTCCGTGGCCAGCTTGACGCCGGCGTGCACCTCCGCCTTGTCTACCTGGGAGCGCAGGAAGGCCAGCAGGTCGGCCTGGGTTTTCTCGGGGGGCCCCTGCTCCAGCCCCAGGCCCGCGGCGTCGCTGGGGTGATACTGCACGGCCTTGAGCCGCTCACTCCTCTCCTGCAGCTCCTCCTTGAGCTGCGCGATCTGCCTCTTGAGGCTGCCGATGTAGTGGCGGTGCTGCTCCTCCCACTCCTGCAGCGCCGCCTGGAAGCCCTCCTTCCCCGTGGGGCCACTGGCCCTGGGCAGCCCCAGCTGCTCCTCGTCACCTTGCGGAGTGCAGGCCAACATGTAGAGGACGGAGACGGCGCAGCAGAGGAACACGAGCAAAACCACCACCCGGGAGACCCACGCAAGCAGCCCCCGGCGGAGCATCCTCACTCAGCAGTCAGCCATGCGTCCACACCGGCCACATTCCAGAAGGCCAGGGCCCCCGGAAGGGCTTCCCTGGACTAGACCGCAGGGAGCACGTGTCTGGGGCCCCCCAGGCTGCTTTCATCCATTTCTTTCTACAATGGCTCTGGTCCCTTGAAGTCGACCACCACGTGGAGCAGTTTTCCTACTCGGAAAGGATGATCTAGGCAGGAGCAACCAGTTCGGTGAAACCTCCAAGCGTTCACGATCATTCTTATCATAGCCTCCAGATGTGCAGCAGACCACAAGCAGGGACCTGGGAAGAGACCAAACGGCAATACCACTTAATCAAGACGATAATACTCTTACGTTCACCGTGGCAACCAATATTCCATAGGCGTCCCATGAGGTTTACAGAAAATGCTTATGACGGGATTAAATACCGTTACATGTTTCTAAATCAGAACACCAATACGCATGTGCAGAGCCGTGCGCAGAAAATACAAAGGATGCAGGAAAAAGATTCAAAGGAAATACGGCAAAATGTGAATTTCCTCCGAAAGCATTAATGGCGATTTCCCCGCTTCTCTACACTTTGCTCTATCTTATAAATTTCCACAAGGGCACGTATTATGGTTAGATGGTATAGATGGTTAGAAGGGAAAAAACAAAACTTTAATGAAGCTGAAGCTGTGGGCAGGGACTTCTCCAGCCAGGGCCTGCCCAGCAGTGGTGGATGCGGAAGGTGAGGCCTACCTGCACTCACCTGTGTGCACTCACTCAGGGCAGGGCTGAGAGCTGACTCAGACTGGTCTTCAAATCTGATGAGGAGGGGGGGAAGCCCCTGGAGCTTCAAATATGTAAATAGTAAATGTGGATGATAACATAATAAGACAGAGTCCGGAGACAGTTGCTGCAGCTAACTCTCTAACTCTGCTTGCAGACCGGGGAAGATGAGTTTACCACAGAAAGGGATGGGGTTGGGAGGACAGAGACCAGAAATACTTGTCTTGTCAGAACTCAGATCCCAGGCACGTCTCTGCTCCAGCCTCTAGAAGGAGTTCTGTGTCCTGACTGATCATCAGGAATACCCGGACAGATCACAGAGCCTTTCATTCAAATCCGTGCTCGGCACCTCAACTCCAAACCCCTTGTAACACCAGAGAAGCCAACCTAACCTGCCTCCTTCATTTGCCCCACGCTCCCCTCCTTCCTCCTGCCATTACGGACTCCTCAGAGAACACTCCTTCAGTCTTCTCCCTTCCCCCTCAATCCCCTTTCCTTGTATCCCCCTACCCTTCTGAGCCAGAAAACAGAAAGAAATAACAATAAATGAAAAATAGAGCAAATAAAATTTCTTGCTTAGGGAGATTTTTTTATAAAATCTTCCTAGCTGCATCTTTTTTTATATAACTTCTCTTAAAAGCAAGCTCCCTGAGGATACCATGTCCTGACCATTTTATAAAAATTTGACATTTTAAATAATTCCCACAATAACTAAATTACTCTTTACAGAGTCTTCATCCAACCAAGAAAATCCAGATTCTGGGTCAATGGTCATCTCATTTACTGGTGGTCTGCCCCACTTACTGACTGGAAGAGGACTCCTGTCAATTAGCAACTTCAGGACCTCTAGGAGAAGAAAGAGGTGCTCCTTCTAGCATTCTCTCTATGCTGAAAATATAATCAACAATAATGGGCTCACTGACTTTATCTGATATGCACCTGCTATGTCTAATGCACACCGAGAGAGATCCTCTTCTATTACCCTGGTGATGTGCCTCTTACAGATACCATTATATTACCAAAATCGTTTATTTCTCAATTGTCCTTAAAAATTCAATTCCAATATTCCCCTTGGCCCAAGGAGTCTCTCTGCTATAATGTAGAACAATACACAGTTATTAGCGCTAAGTTTAAAGTGCATGTTTAGCTCTGGAAGCCTTTTCTGTCTGATGAAAATCTTGGGATTTGTATAATTACTATAATTCTGTGATTAAAAACATCTCAGCTTTGGTATTCAGGCACCTTGCTGTTTTTAATGAAATCTCTCAGATGAACTCATTATATCCAAGTATTAAATTACCAGTGAAAACATGTTATCACGTTATTCTACTATTTTAAAGACTTTTACTTTAAATGGGTTGTCATTAAAGGCAAAATAAGCAAATCAAAAAACAAAAATGGAACATTCAACATTATTTATTGTGCCACAGAAACAAAGAGTGCAATCTAATTGTTATATTTGGAATAACTGTTATATTTGCATAATAAATTGAAATCACATTGTTTAACGAAGCAATATATTAAAGCTATGGATGGCTAAAGAAATTTAGAACTGTACAGTAATGATTTTGTTCTGTTCCGTAAGTCTCTTCAACATCTAGCCCGGCTTTTGCAATTCACTAGTATAAATTTCAAAGTTACTTGATATTCCATTCTTTGGGATGTAAAAGGAGAAAAAAAAAACAGATCTTAGGAAAAAATGACTCTTTACAAGAAATAAGAAAAAGCCATAAAAATTACAGCCAAAGAAGCAGTGATGGATTTCTCCTTTAAAAGTCAGGAGCAGATAATATGCATCAGAAACAAAGTTCTACATTCTTTAACAGACAGAATGTTTTCTAACTATTCTAGCAATCTAATCTGTAATCAAAACAGTAACAACTGGCTAAACTGTGGAGGCTAGGAGTATGTGCTTCCTAAAGTCAGGCAGCCTATCTTTTGGCTTCTTGCTTCTATGGAGACTTTAGGGTTTTCATTTGGCAGCATAGAACATCATTCTTAAGAGCACATGTCCACAATAGCCAAACTATGGAAAGAGCCAAGATGTCCATCGACAGATGAATGGATAAAGAAGATGTGGTATATATATACAATGGAATGTTATGTGGACATCAAAAAAACCCCAGAATCTTGCCATTTGCAATGACGTGGATGGAACTAGAGGGTATTATGCTAAGCGAAATAAGTCAATCAGAGAAAGACATGTATCATATGATCTCACTGATATGAGGAGTTCTTAATCTCAGGAAACAAACAGGGTTGCTGGAGTGGTGAGGGTGGGAGGGATGGGGTGGCTGGGGGATGGACATTGGGGAGGGTATGTGCTATGGCGAGCGCTGTGAATTGTGTAAGACTGTTGAATCACAGATCTGTACCTCTGAAACAAATAATACATTATATGTTTAAAAAAAAAAAAAAGAAGAAGATAGTAGGAAGGGAAAAATGAAGGGGGAAGGAAATCGTAGGGCAAGATGAACCATGAGAGACGATGGACTCTGAGAAACAAACTGAGGGTTCTAGAGGGGAGGGGGGTGGGGGGATGGGTTAGCCTGGTGATAGGTATTAAGGAGGGCACGTACTGCATGGAACACTGGGTGTTATACGCAAACAATGAATCATGGAACACTACATCAAAAACTAATGATGTAATGTATGGTGATTAACATAACATAATAAAATTAAATTTTTAAAAAAAAGAGCACATGTTACTTGACCAGTCAGGAAAGAACACCTCAATGAGATGTAACGAGACCAAACATCGAGCGAAACCTATAGGGAAACCAGACCAAACGCAGGGCTAAAAGACACCGTGCAATCTCTCCCTATACCTACAGAAGTGCTGGGAGAAGTAAGAGTTAACATTTACCATGTGTTTACAGACTTACAGATGGAAAGCACCATGTAATTACCAAAGACTACTACAAGCTAGAGGTGACAGTGAAAATACAGCTTTATGTGATCACAGCAGCACAGTGCTACTATTTTAAAAACTTAGAAAAGGCACCCAGATTTTAGACTAGTTCAGTCTTTGGGGGTGGTTGGGAACAGGGAAGGAGTGGAGAGCAAGCTGAAGCCCTGTCAATAACCAATTTTAGAACCTTTGGGAGAAGAGAGATGCATATTCCTATTTTTTTAATTATAGAAAATCCTTGTATTCATCAGATTTCTTGCCACTTACAATTTTAATTTTTAAAATTTTTTTTAAGATTTTTATTCTCTTAAGTAATCTCTACACCCAACATGGGGCCGAACTCACACCCAACATCAAGAGTCACATGCCCTACCAACTGAGCCAATCAGGCGCCCCTCTTGCCACTTACATTTCTAAATGTCCATCCTTACTAATTGCTTTCCTCAATACTTTCCTGTCCTTGGCCAACTCCCAAGGATGGCTCTGTGACACATCTTGTCCCAAACACTGGGTTTATTGATTAGAATGGAGGGACTATCCAAGCACAATGGTTCTGCTGCCATTCTTGCAATCTCTGGGCAACAAAAGCCACAGGGTAAAGGCTTCTTCATAGTCTACTATAAAGGCAAGACAATGTTGAAGAGCAATGCTTTCTAGCATCCACCCAGGTCTGAGCCCACGTAAAGCAAGGTTATCCTCCAAACTCTCAGAATGGAAAAGCATTCTCAGTGCAGACTGGTGTTCCATCATCCATGGGCCAGGATAACCCTAAGAACGTTTTCCCTAGGGTCTCTAGATAGGGGGTTGTTTAAGGAATCTACAGCACTTTCTGAACACGTAAGGTAGAGAATCTGAAAGACACAGTGGGCCTCTGCCAAGGGGTCCAGCAATGGATGGGTTTCTCAGACTCTAGGTGCAAGTTGTCTGACAGCTCTGACGTCCTGCTGGGACCGGGAGGCATCCAGAACATCACCCAGATCTCCAAATGACCGAGCAGTGACCTAACAGTGGGTCAGAATCACAGTCTACTCCATCTAGGATACTGTTATCACACTTAAAACAAATAGTTATTAAGCACCCACTATGTTGAATGTACTCCTGTAAGAAATTACAGGAGAAAATGAACCAAGCACAAGTTCCAGTGTCAGCATGTTTATCAGCACGCTCAAATGACTATAATATAAGTCCCCTATAGGCAAACACCATTAAAACAGATATAAAGTGTTAACGCTTACCAAATGTATGTGGAAGACAGGGGTGTTGAGACGTATAAATAAATACATTTTAAAATGACAAAAGCTTAAAATAAATGGTAGAAATCAACAACAGTTGTTAAGATAAGACAGACAAGTGGCTATGGGCATCATTTCATCTTTGAGTGGACGCTCTTGGTAAAACCAAGCCAAGCCTAAGTCTGGTTCAGAGTCCAACATTTTACCCCAATGGGGACCGTGGAAGTTAGAAATTCTATGATTAGGACAGAAGTACCTATTCTAAGAAGTAGAAGGATGGGTGTAGGCACTTCACTCTACAGATCCCAGGGAACATTTGGGTCACAAGAGCTGTGTGCGGTGACAGAGAGCCTGCCAAGATGTGTCTATTAATGGCCACAAGATGCTCATAAATCACCAAGGATTCCAGGACACCCATGGATGCCACACCGTCAGGGTCGGCAGCAGGCAGAAAGGACAGTGGCTTCACAGTGAGACCAGGTCAGGCAGTTCTACACACTACAATGACAGGCCTTGTGACCGATAAAGGAAACCATTCAAGGGGCGGCAATAAATTCTACAAGACATCTCCACCCTATGTGCAGGCACAGCCAAGAGGGTTGATGGGGGGAAGAAAACAAGCAATGTCTCCTGGGCCAGGAAGTGGTAGCCCAAAGCCCCAACACGACCATGCGAGTCTATTCCACTCTGGCCCATACAGTCAGCTCTTTGATGCCAAGGCCACAAGCTAACCTTCAGTCAAAGGATTAGCTGTACTAACAGAACATAAATGGAGGTTCTATCTCTTGGAATATTTAGCATCCTGGACGTGTGTGGAAAAGGCATCATGCGAGGATTCTTATTCAAAGAGCTTCCAAATGCTCTCAAAAATGTATATGTAATGTAAATGTATGTAACACTGTAAACTTTACTCAAACACATGACTTCCTTTAGAATTCTGTCCACCTTGGCCTGACTCTCCCATGCAAGGAGCTCCCAATCTGACCCTCAACATTGTCTCCTGTGGGCTTTCATCCCGCTGTGTGTTTGCCTCCCACACTGTCCTGGGGGTTTGAGATGAGTGGCCGATCACATATGGCAGAAGTGGAGCACATTTCTGCAAAATTCAACAGAAAACAGGTAAAAAGCCATCATGAGAGCTGAAAAACCTTGAAGCTCACAGCGCCTACTCCCAGTGCATTCTGTTTACGGATTTTCCCAAGATTTTTCCATCTGCCTTCTCTTAAAGGAAATGAGTATATACAACCAACTCCTGAAACTGCTTTGTTGAGTCCACAATCATCTACCTCTTGTGCACAGTTCGTTTAGGGTTGAGGCACTTGCAAAGAAGTGAAAACAGCCCAAAAATGGGCATAAGAGCTCATAATCTCCCTAAACCACATCCACCTGGAAGCGTTAGAGCTGGGGTTCCCAGGTGTCACAGCGCTTTCTGCAATGCAGGTTTCTTTTTCCCCATGAGTAAAGTCAGCATCTTCTCTAGTGCCAAATGCTTTATCCTCGGGTATGTTCCTGACAACGAATGAAGAGCTGAAGCAAGGAGGGAAGCGGAGCAGTATCACCGCCTAAAAATGAAGAGGTGCTGCAGCCGAGTCCCAGATCCCATGGGCTTCCAAGCGAAGTCGACAGTCAAACACCCAGAGTGGAGTCGAACGGGCCAGGAGCAGTCTGAAGCTTTCCTCCCTGACCTCGTCCAGCCCTGAGAGCAGCCACCTGGCCTGGGCCCGAGGCTCTGCCCTCACACAGAGAGGGGGCTACGCAGGCTGTGGCCTCGTCATGTCAGCAGTTTCGCTGCTTTCCTTCCCCGACCTTGGGCCTCACCGTCAGCCGTCTCCAAACTTATCAAACATGATAGCACATTCCAGGTGATAAGTAACTTTTGACATACAGATGATAGAGAAGTATGTAAATTTACTCACTTATAAGTTACATACACGTTTTACAGCATTGTTGTATTATGTATTCACAAAACAGCACTCTTAAAATAATGCAGGAGAACATTTTTTGTTTGTTTGTTTTCTCACCCTGATGAACCTTCCTGGGCACCCCCAGGGACCTTTGCTTCAGGGGGTTACTGACCTTCGTTTCCATGGCCCCCAGTCAACAGCAAATTCCACAGCCCGGGGCGCCTGCCTTGCTGTCCCCTTCTCAGAGTGACTTTCCTGTCTCTGGACCACACTGACTCAGTCCCAGGGTGTCCAACACCTGCCGCCAGGCCACATGTCCAGACTGCTGCCAGGAACGCACTCCCCTCCCTTCCTAGAGGACTCAGACTCAGCTGGTCTGTTCTGCGGGTCCTCCCTATAACCTGGCTCTGAGAGCATGTCCTCCAGGGACCAGCAGAGAGCAGCCCAAAGGAACGGGGCTGACTACTTGTTGGTTGAAAACTTCTTAGGTGAGAGGTACGCTTCCATCCCCTCAACTCCACACTGGTCTCCTGAGAGAATCATTCTGATTCCCTTTTCCCTACCTCAAAGCAGGAAAAAAGAAATGTGGTAGAAGAAATGGGGTCTGCTAGTCAGAAAGTGAAGGTACAGAGATTAATCACAACCACACAAGCCAAAAAGTCAGGAAACAGGTCTAAACTGTTTCTGCTATCCTCTCTTGTTTTGATTTTGGTTTTTAATTTGCTGGTGAAACTTCAAAGGGAAGAACTGATAGAGGGGGGCTTCCTGAATATGCATAGATTTACTATTCTCCCCCCACCCTCGCCCTACCTCGCTACCTCCAACCTTGTTTCAAGAAGGGTCCTAGGGAATCAGCCAGCACAGGGGGCAGTCATGGAGCCTACAGAGGGAAAAGAGAGAAGGGTCCTGGCACAAGAAGGCATTACTCAAGGGACTGAGAATAAGTCTAATAAAGAACCTCTTCCCAGCAGGAAAGTGTCTCCAGCACGTACACAGGGCTGAGTCAGCTGCCAAAACACTGCAGACGGACCTGCCTAGTCTCCGTCTCCCCCTCAGTCCCGCGGGGCTCTCTGCAGCTGGTGGAGCCGCCCAGCCCCACCAAATGAGAACCCTGTGAAACCAGGCTTCCAAAACTCATTGCTCATAATCACAACCACTTACTGAGCATTTACTTCGGGCCAGACATCACACTAAGCACTTTATAAACATTATCTCATTTAATCCTCAAAACAATCTTATGAGCTAAGTCTTATTATCCCCCATTAAAGACAAGGAAACCGAGGCTTAGAGCAGTGAAGTCATTTGCCCAAGGTGCACAGGGGCAAGCAGCCAAGCCTGGTTTCAAACCCAGCTTCGTCTGATGCTAACACCCTGCTCTTCTTACCCACTGGGCTATCCTGTTCATCACCCTTAATAATCCTGGACTGCTTGCTGAGACCCATTCCTCATTCTGCAACCATCATGTCTGATTTTTCTTGCTTCTGAACTCAAAATGAACCTTCCTATTTATGAGCTTGTCCAGCCCCTCAGATGTGGCAGTAAGCACTGTTTCTGTGAAATTTTTGACCTCTCCACTTAGCTAGGGTTTGCATTTCCATATCGCTTACCAGCTCCGCAAACTCATGCTATCCCTAGAAATAATGCCGGTCCCGGCCATGGCCAGTGCAAGCATTGCCCTGGCCCCACGGCTGGAGCCAGGAAAGAAGACGTCGGCAACACGCCAGCCAGTGCTCTGAGCAGATGCCAAGAGCTTATACCCACATATCAGGTTGAAGACAGCTCCACCAAAAAGCACCCTAGTAAGTCGAATTTTTAATCAACTGAGAGATGTTCTTCTTTGAAAGGAGCAAAAGAGAACATCTCTCAGATGGTTAAGATGCTGGCTGGAATCACTATGGAACTCTTTCCTGCCAAACACTGATTTCTCACCTCTTTCCTCCAAAGCATGGCAAAAGGAGATGCCCAGGCAATGGCCATTCACCGTGTGTCAACGAATACCCTCATGTGTAGGCCAAAGTCAGCCCCGGCATCCATGCAGATTCAGGCAAAGGCACCCCTCCCCCCCCAGGAGACCACATTCCCAAGGTCACACAGCACAGCTTCCAGGGAAATGCACGCTGTTAATTAACAAGGAGGGGACTAATTAAGTGTGAGCAATGCTCACAGCCAAGTACCTTCTAGCTCAGTGATAAGCACAGAGCCCTGAGCAGATGCCAGAGTTGCTGAGTGGTAGCTATCAGCTCCAAGGTGAGGTCAGAGGTGTGAATCACGTCACACGATGCCACGGAGGCTGAGGAGGCTCCAGAATGAGATGAACCGCACGTTAGTTGGAGTGAAGGCAGCACAGAGAGGAAAGTGGACTTCTCTCCTTTCTGATAACATGATCCATGCCCCTTATTAGCGGACAGGAGAAGGAAGAGGAGGATGAGAAAAAAGGTTTACTGGGGCACCTACGTAGCGCAGTCGGTTAAGTGCCTGACCCTTGGTATGGGTTCAGGTCACGATCTCAGAATCGTGGGATCAAGCCCCGTGTGGAGTTCCACGCTGAGGGTGGAGTCTGCTTAAGATTCTTTCTCCCCCTCCCCCTTGGCCCCTCCCCTCACTCACAGATAAATAAATAAATAAAATCTTTAAAAAAATGTTTACCAAATGCCTCTACCATGCACCGCCCAATGGCTTTAAAACATTTATAGACACAGAGCTCCCAGATAAGATAAAAGTGCTCACCTGGGTCGTCTGTTCAGGCAGCCCTGGGAGGGGGAGGGGGCACCACTGAGGACCACCAGAGAATCACTAGGCCTCATGCATTACGGGCTGTCTTACCTAAACCACATGTGAGTCGTTGATCCCTGTTCTCTGAGATGCAGAAGCTGGGATTTGGGGAGGCCAGTGACCTTCCCACGCAGCTAGTGGGCCTCCACACCACCACAGTCACCTACTTCCATCAGCCTGATGCTGCCAGGCATAGACAGAGCTACGCAACGTGTGGAATTAGAGAAAAACAGCAAGGGGAGGCAATGCCCACAAACAGGGCCACAGAGAAAGAGCCAGAAGCTGAGAATACACACGGCGGGG
This sequence comes from Mirounga angustirostris, assembly GCF_029215605.1. Taxonomy (NCBI): domain Eukaryota; kingdom Metazoa; phylum Chordata; class Mammalia; order Carnivora; family Phocidae; genus Mirounga; species Mirounga angustirostris. Next base: position 162,688,584 of record NW_026991710.1, read on the forward strand.
AAAGCCCTAGAAACAGGACAAAACAGGCCTCCAAAGAGGAGTGGCCCATAGATACCAGTCTCTCAAAGCAAAATGGCACTCTGACCTGAAGGTCAGAGTTGGGGGAACTCCGCCCCCCTTCTCCATCTTGGGCTCCTCTAAGGTGGGATTCCCTGCTTGAGTGTGCAAAGAACAATGACCAAGAAGCCTGTTCTCTCTGGCATATGTAGTCTGCTCATGACTAGAGTGTGCTGCCTTCTCCCAGGGCTGTCATTCTTCGCCCTCCTCCCTGGGCCTGGGCATCAGTCGGCATGATGCTGTGCGTGAGTCTGGGCGGCCTCCAGTCTCGTGAAAGAAGGCACGAGCACTGCCGCTCTCCGCCCCCATCAGACGCCTGAAGGAACCACCGCTGGAAACATCCTGCATCAAACCAGTGCTGACAGCCACTCTCATGAGTTACTTGACGTGTTCTGCTGGCGTGTTTGGGGTAAGAAGGGTTGAGAAGATAACTGCTTTCAGTCCAGATGAAATAAACAGCCTACCACCTTTCGGTTCTCCTCTTTCCTCCCCACCTACGAGGAAGAGAGCAGCACACAAAGGAGCGGCTTTCTTTTAGCAAGTGGTTATTATGTAACAGGACTAGAGAAAGCACGGATTGTGCAGAATTATTTTAGAAACCCCACGAAGCTAGATCAGCAAAGCCTTCTCTCTTTGCGCCATCTATCTCAATCTGGAAATAGAACCAGTAATAGAGAAAAAATTAACAGGAGGATGTCCAATATTACATAAATGTAAGATGTATTATTATTTTTCACAAAAATAAAACCTTGCACTGACTACAAGTAGATTCTGTTCCGGTCCACTGCGCCTATGAGCACCTCTTGCAGGTTTCCCTACCCCTTCTTCAGCGCCCACTCCCAATACCCCTACCAAGCCTATCTTAGAGTCAACTGTCCCTGCTAGAGGGTTAACTGATTATTAAGGTACTGGCTAAAAATATTTCAAGACATTGCTCCTATCAAGAAATTTATCCACCAGAAACACTGTCCCATTTCTACATAAGCTAAATAGCACAGAGTACTTACTTAATCTAAGTTTGTCTTACAGTTTAATACTATGTAACATTCCACAAACATATTCTCTGTGTCACTCTTAACATAGTCCAGGCTCTTTCTGTAAACTTTTGCCTTTCTATCTATGATCCCACTCTATTTGCATCTTCCTCCAGCTTCTCTGATGTCTCCTATGATACAGGTTCTATTAATATCATACCCATTTTGCAGATAAGGACATCTAGGCAGAGGTTAGTCATTTGCCTGAGTCATTTGGCAATGAAACGACAGAACTGGGCTTCTCATCCAGGCAGTATGTCTCCGTCATCTGTGCTCTTGATCACTATGCTACACGGCTTCTCTATAGCTTGCTACATGCTCAGCGGAGCAGTGTTCATGGTAATGGGGAAGAGCAGAAAGAAGGCTGATGTGGAACTGCACAATGCACAGTGCTGGACGGTAAGGGGGCAGGAGAGGAGCTCGGAAAGGTTTTATAGCAAAGAGCCCGGTGTAGAAGAGAGCTCTCACCAGAACCCGACCATGCTGACACCCTAATCTCGCACTTCTGGCTTCCAGAACTGTGAGAAATCAGTGTTTGTTTGTTACACCGCTAATCGATGGTACTTTATAATGCAGTCTGCACAGACTACAACCAGCCCTTATATCATGACAGGGGATGTAAACTTTATTCTACAGGTGATGATTAGCCAGCCATTTAAGTTTTTAGATAAGCCAGCCATTTAAATTTTTAGATAAGATCAGAACTGAATCCTAGCAAATGGGCAGGGCTGAGCCAGGCTGCAGGCGGAAAGACCGCCGTTAGAGGGCCAGGTAAGAAGCCACCCACCACCTCAGTATTCCAACGAAGGCACATGGAAGCAGCAGCACGAAATATGGGGGTAGGGTGGATTCAAGAAGGTTTTCTTGGGTACCACCTCCAAGATGTGGATGCCAATCAGACAAGAGGGAGAAAGAAAGTGTCCACCAAGAACAAGGCCTAGGATTTAGCTTGTGTGACTCACAGGATGGGGCTACCACTGAAAAAGCCAACACACAAGAGATTTAGCAGAAAGACAAGCTTGGTTTTGGACATGTGGACGTGGCACAGCCCGTGGAATGTCAGGTAGAGGGGGAGGTCTCTGTTAGGAGGCCCCCGCCTGCATTCTTTGAATTATCTGCACGGGCAAGTGCCTGCTCTACCAATTCCTGCACCTCGATAAGACTTCACATTTATATTTGTTTTAACTCTCGAAGCACTACCTCGTGTCCCCTTCTATCCTATCAGTACAGCTCAGTGGCTGAGAGGACAGGTTCTAGGGTGCAGACTATTCGGTCCTACAGTTGCTTGGCTTCCCTCAGCCTTAGTTTCCCAAGCACAGGAGCACAGAGAGGGCCTCAGGTCCTTCTGAAAGTAAATGAGATAATGCACGTGAAGCACCGGGCACAAAGCTCACATGTAATCAGTGCGAGCCAAAGTGAGGCCCAAACCCCCACATACAAGCCTGACACTGACGCCATTTCACTGCTCAGAAAAGTCAACCAAGGAGGAATAGCTGATGTTTATACACATTTATGGGCTCCACACTCCCGGTCTCTTGCCTCTGAACGACACTCCCAAAAGTTCAAATCAAAGTAACTCTCTCACATCCCTATCGTCCCTGTAAAGCCCAGTTAAAAAAAAAAAAAAAAAAATGAAAGAAAGAAAGAAAGAAAAGGAAAAGAAAAAGGAATTTGTAATGAATCTGAAAAGTTCTCTGCCATTTACACCAAGTGGTGCAGAGGGAGTTTTAAAAGGCAATCGCATTGAAAGGCTTAGCGCAGTCTCCAGGCAGAGTGGAAGGGCACAGGGGCGGTTTTCTTGAGCTTCTTCAACGTTGTTTGGGCCTCAGGATGATATAGTACAGAGCTATGGACATGAGAGAGCAAGCTGCAAGCAAACTTTACCGACCAGAGAACTGACTGCATGGACCCTGGGCACAACTCGGCTGTCAGACCTGCTGAGTCACTATTAAAGGGACTGTTTGGGAGAAATCTCAGAACCTCCTAGGATACTTTTGAAATGCAGTTTTCCGGTAGCTCCAAATGATATAAGACAATACACTAGTGTTCTGATTTCACCTGCTGGTACTGGAGATATTCCTGGGGTTCAAAAGAAAACTTCAAACAACAATGAAAGCTGCTTCCCAAAATAAGGCTTCACAATGCCTCTGGTGAGAAGAGTCCCCGGATTCCCTCTTTTGACTGTACATCATTATCCTGATACCTAACAGCCCTCAGTTCAAAGCTGCCCAAGACGGGCAACAGGCATAAAATGCCTCTTTCCTGAAAGATAAATTGGAATATTATCCTTTTGATGACTTACGTGAATCTGCAACAATTGCTACAATTTCTACAACTGCGCTACATAATGTCAAAAGAGCAAAACATACACAGTTTCATCCCAGGCTACAGTGACCCGCAATGCACCAGACGCCTAGGGGAGATGAGTGCAGCTCTGAAAACACCACATGCTCAGTCCACACCCACCCTGCTTTACCGGAAAGGGATATGGGACTCTCGTAAGAAGCAAACACTCCATTATATCATGAACACAGAAAATAATTTTTCTGAAATTCTGCACTGATGTGCCAATTAATATGAATTTTATCCACTCACTCATCAAGTATGTATAGAATGTTTACTGTGTGAAAGGGACCATGTCAACTATGGTAGGGGATAAAGAGGAGAGTCAATTGTCCTCACAAGGGTAATGGTCCCCTGGGAGGGACAGGTATAAAAATAACTGAGATACTAGGGGACTACGATCAATCATTAGTAATAGAAACAAAATGCTGCTGTAGTTCAGAGCAGAGAAAGACTGCTTTGGTTGGAAGGACCAGAGAACTTTCAGATGAACTTTTCAAGGTATTCTTTATTGGGTAGAAATGGGGACACTGGGGAGAGTTTTGGTCTGATTGTGTTTCTTAGTGTTCAACCCTTTTTCATATGCCCTGGGGCAAGGTGAAAAGAAATGCAATGGGCATTGGGTATTCGTCCTTGTTTGTTTGTTTGTTTGTTTGTTTGTTTGTTTAATATAGCTCCTTCTATCTAGAAAGCAGAGTTGGAATTTTTTTCTTGGCACCAAGCTAATGGGTCTCGAGATTGATATGAGTGCAATTATTCTGTGGAATAGTGAGTCTAAGGAGGGTTCAGCTTTTAATGAACATTGCTTTCTCTCTATTAAAAGCCTATCATGAGGTAAGATTTTTAAGGACTTTCCTCAGCTGCCATGGACTAGCACTGTTGCTTGCTGATGCCTGGCATGTTTATTTCCATCTGCTGGCTCCGTGATACAACACAATGAAGGGTACGTTTGTCATACGTTCTACAGCCTCAGTTTAAGAATCAGACAAAAAGGGGCGTCTGGGTGGCTCAGTAGGTTAAGCACCTGCCTTCGGCTCAGGTCATGAGCCCAGGGTCCTGGGATCGAGCCCTGGCATCGGGCTCCCTGCTCAGTGGGGAGTCTGCTTCTCCCTTTCCCTCTGCTGCTCCCCCTGCTTGTGCGCTCTCGCTGTCTCATCAAATAAATAAATAAAATCTTTAAAAAAAAAAAAAAAGGAATCAGACAAAAGAAGCAGAAGAGAAAACAAGGACATAGTCTCCACTGCAGACACGTGTAAAGCAGCATGCCAGCTCTGAGAAGTGACGAGAAGTGACCACAGAAATCCACCAGTAGTGTAGAACACAGACTGACCACATCATCAGACCCAATTCAGAAAAGCAAGCATGCCCCTCAGCATGGAACTTTTGTGTTCTTTGTCCAATTTATTTGCCAGGGCAGAAGTCTTCTTCCAGGGCACACAATCCTCATTGCAAAGGTGATGAAAAATAATGTCAATTTTCTTTAAACAAATGTGAAACTGCTTTGCAGAGTACAAACAGAAATACTCCCAATGGGTGGTATCCTTACCGCTTTTATCTTCATTATGACTGGCGCTAAGAACCTGCAGACATTTCAAAGGAATATTGCTTGAGAAAACCAAATTAGGAGGTGATAATCGGAAAAATAAATCCTTGTTTACATAGGAATTGCAATTCAATCAAGTCTGTTCTCAGATCAATGGCACCTGCCTCTCTCCTCCAGCTCCTTGCTCCTCCTGCCCTTCCCCCTCAGCAGAGTCCCCTACACACAGTGCTCGTCTCTTACCTGGCACCAGGTGTGTTCTGAGGGGCCTTCTCTGTAGAGTCCTGCCCGGACAACCCCACTCAGCCTTCCCTCTCCTCCGAGAGAGGAGGGGCAGATGGTAGAGACTGCTCAGTGTGTGGCCCAGCTCTAAAAGATGAGCTGAGACCACCAAAGCCTTGCTCAGAAAGCCATAGTAAAAGACTCAGAAGGAAGCTGCCAGCCTGGAGCACGGCAGCCAGCCCTGACAGGGTAGCTGAGTCATAGGGACACCTGGAGCCACAGGTCAACAACCTAAGAAACTTGTCAGCGCCAATGGGTGAGAACAGAGGCGTCTCCTCTCTGCTGTCAGCTGAGGGATTCCTGGCAGGGCCCACTAAAGCCGCCTGAGGTCGAATCCCACCTCCCACGCACCAGTCCCCTGAAATCCCGGGGCCCCAGCGGAAGGACATGGGACTGAGAAGGTTTCCATCCCAGACACTTGCATGCCCTTCATAGAAGGTTAGGACAGCCATTTTGCAAAGGACCTTAACTTAAAATTACAGATAAATTTATGATTTACAGATAAAAATTATAGATAAAATGAAAAATGCTTACTTGACTGATAATGATATTACCTGAACTATTAGGAGTCCTAATCTACGACACAGTCAATCAGAAATGAAAGTAAACCATTTGCGGGCACCTGGGTGGCTCAGTTGGTTGAGCGGCTGCCTTCGGCTCAGGTCATGATCCTGGAGTCCCAGGATCGAGTCCCGCATCGGGCTCCCTGCTCAGCAGGGAGTCTGCTTCTCCCTCTGACCCTCCTCCCTCTCATGCTGTCTCTCATTCTCTTTCTCTCAAATAAATAAATAAAATCTTTAAAAAAAAAAAAAAGTAAACCATTTGCTGAAAATATGTAATTTAATAAGAAAATGTTGTGTACTTCACAAACTTCAATCTAAATACTACTTTTCTGGACTATATCTCGAGTAAAGTAAAATACAACCAGATTAAAAAATACTTGGCTTACTCTTTTCAATACTAAAATTACCAAAGCTCTGGTCATTCCAGGTCTAGACAAAATGTTAACAAAGTCTTTAGACAACAAGTAGCTTAACAAACATTTACTGAACACTCATTAAGTGCCAAGTCTAGTTTAAGCTATTAGACATCTAGTTCTATCTATCAATATAGATAGATAGGTATCTACCCATGTATCTATAGATACATAGGCATAAGATCAAAGTACGGAGGTATCTATGTATAGATATAGATGTATCTCAAGATATAAAGATGAATAAGATAGAGTTCCTGGCCTCAAGGAGTTTAAGATATAGTGAAGGAGACAGACACATGAATAGATAAATCAATGAACTAATTGCTATATAGAGGAGCAAAAGGTAAGAAGAGATCGACATAGAGCAGGAGTATTCAATCCAACCTAGAGGGTTCCAAAAAGGCTTTCTGTAGGAGATGACACTTGAGGTAGGCCTTGAAAGAAGAGTGTAGCAAGGCAGACAAAGAATGAAAGAGCATTCCGGGCAGAAATGACCAAATGGCAGAGCTTGGAGGCGTGAGGCAACATGGTGCATATAGACTGTGCAGGTGGATCAGGGTGGCTGGAATGTGGGGTGAAGCTGTAGGGTCAGGCTATGGGGACCTGGGACATTGAATTTAGGGAGGAGATTATGAATTTGGCCTGAGTCATGTGAAGTTGCAGTGCTCTGAAACATCCAGGTAGAGATGGAGAATAACATATCAGAGAGGAAGTCTAGCCTGGAGATACAGATTGGGGTCATTGGGAAAAAATGGTCATCAAACCCTGAGAGTGGATGAGACAACTTAGGGAAAGTACAGAGCAAGAAGCACATCTGGTTCTGAGTCTGTAGAAACTCTGACTCTGAACGGCCTCCAACTCCATACTGTTGTGAACTGGGAGAGAGAGGCCCTGCGTGGGTCGGCCTGAGCACGGCCAGAGCTACCCATGACTGAGGAGGGAAGTCTGCTATCCTGGGTCCAATATCAGGAAGCCCATTTTCACCACATATCCAAACTATGTTCTTCAAATTAACCTTATAACCAAGCTGATACTTTGGTCTCCATCTGCCTGAATTCGATTTCTCAACTTGTATAGAACTGAGAAAGAAAAAAAAAGAAAGCAATCCCAATGATCAGAAGCTGCCCAACATGCCTAGCAAGGCCATGTATTCTCCTACTACACATAAACCATCTCAAAGAATACCAGCCTCAAACAAGGTTACTCTGAGACCATGATGAAAGAAACAAAGTAAGTCCACTTCATCATTTTGTCCAATCACAAAAACAAAGTCAATGTGTCACCCACAAAATATCTAACATCCCTTTCTCAGCCAAAACGATCAACGGCTACTTCTTTACCAGTTACGTTATCTTTATTCTAGTCTCCCAATAGATAAGATTTATTGATATACCTAATCAGAGAATTACTCCTGCTCTCTGACAGCATCTATTCTGGAGTATATCTCCTCTTCTTCAGACTCTCTTGCAAATCATCCAACTAAAACCCAAATCCACAGAATAGGTTCTCTCTACCACCTTTTTACTGAGACCCCACGATTCTCCATGGCATGTGTTCTCACTTGCTGCAACAAGTAATAAACCCAGCGTGTCCAAATACTGCGTTCCTGATGGTCCTTGGCTGGAGGATATTGACAGAACTCAGATGAGGAAGATAAATATATTGATACCCTAAGACCCCACAAACACCAAGGTCATAAGAGTAGTTACCTTGTAGGAGTAGGGAGCAGTATAGAGCCTTTGGAAGCTCTATAAGGAAATAAGTGTTAATGTTGCTAAAATGTTATTTCTTAAACTCAGTGGAGAGTATATGGGGTTATTACACTCTTTTTTTTTTTAAAGATTTTATTTATTTATTTGAGAGAGAGAATGAGAGACAGAGAGCATGAGAGGGAAGCGGGTCAGAGGGAGAAGCAGACCCCCCGCTGAGCAGGGAGCCCGATGCGGGACTCGATCCCTGGACTCCAGGATCATGACCTGAGCCGAAGGCAGTCGCTTAACCAACTGAGCCACCCAGGTGCCCCTGGGGTTATTATACTCTTAATAAAATCTTTCAGTTTGAAAATGTTAACAATATTCTTTTAAGAAGAATACAAAATCAACAATGTCAGATGCTGCTGAGAAATCAGGTAAACTGAGAACTGAAAAAACACCCCCGAGCTGAACCCACATGCAGATCACTGGTAACTCAGTGGAAAACTCGTCTAGTGGACTGATGGGTACGAATGACACAGGAGAGTGGATTAAAGAGTAGGAAGGAAATAGAGGCAATGAATACAGAAACTTTTTCAAGAAGTTCGGAAGAAGAGTAAGAAGGCAAGCGATAGCTGGAAAGGTGTGTGACAGGAAGAAGCCCACGATATCCACGTGAGCAGTGAGGCCTCTGGGTCTCAGCTCAAGACAGGCAGCAAGTGGGTGAGAGCTGAATCCTGAAGAGGACCCTGTTTCCCTCTGCTTTGTTTGACTTTAGGATTTGAGCTCTGATTAACACTTAATTGACCACCACCACAAGCCCCCTTCCCCATTACAGACTGTAAGTATGAAGAACAGGAGTGAATGAAAAGATGGTAAGCGGAAATGGTGCTGATGCACTGAACCCCCAAATATATATGTAAAATTCCATACTACCTGCAACTCTTTCCTTCGTTAACATAGATAACTAATAGACTTTGCATGGATTTGTTCAGTCTCTACACTTATAAATCATAATGGCAATGTATCAAATTTACTATAATTCAGGAAATTCCTTCCAAAAAATTGTGGAACCACTAGTGAAGCAGAAAAAGGCAATTATCCACGAAGTTTGCAGGACATTACATCTCACTTCAAAGATAGTCTGAGAAGGGGATGGAGGAAAATAAGAGTCACACAAAATGAGTGAGAGGAGCAGTTCTGTTCAACACAAACACTGCACTGCAATCAGGCCCCTGCGAAGCTACTGCGTCCAGTGCGGCTGCACCGAGGCTGCCGCGCTCTTCTCTGCCACTCCCCATAGCAACGTGCTGCACGCAACCCATTCACGCAACCCGTTCACGCCTGAACTTGAGCTCTGCTCTGGGTTCGGTGACCTGGTAGAGTTGCCACTTCCTACTAAATGAAATGAAAAATCTGAGACTGATTCCACAGAGCCGGAAACTCGGGACAGACAAAATTGTTTTCTAAATCCTCCTGACATGCTACTAAGAAATCAGATATCTATCATCCTTATTTTAGTGATGAAAAAACTTAAATCCCCAAAGCACAAGCTTTCTAGATGAATGTAAAGTAATTACTTAATCAGCCTGACAGAATGTTCACTCCTATCGGCACATAATTAAGAAAGGAAATGGATGTCAAATGGAATAGATAATAATTTCTCCAGGCTGATCAGACATACACTGGACTAGTGAAGAAACTCCAGAAAGCATTGCTCCTCCTGACACAGATACACAGCTCTGAGTGGATCACTCCATTTATTTAAGATCTCTGATCTGGGAAAATTCTAGGGTTGGACTCTGACGTCCCTGTAGTTGTCAGTCAAAAGTTATGATTCAGTGGCATCTCCACATTCCCCTCCTAGCACAGCGCACCAACTAAATATAAATAACCCTGGCAAACCACAGACCTTCTCTAAGTTTCTCAAGTGTGAAATGGTGGTAAAACCTTAACTCACCTCCCAGCAGTTGGAACACCTCACGTCTTCAGAGTGTAGCCAAGGTGAGATTTTATGTCAACTATGACTTCTTTGGAAGAAGACAACTTTATTTTCTACAACTGAATTTAACTTTGCTTTCATGCCCCAAGGCTGCATGGAGCAAGCTGCCCATCCTACCCTGTTCAGGTGTGCTCACTGCAATCCAGTGATTCTTCTTGGTCAGATTCGAGTGTTTCTGCATCAGGTACTGTCTAGTACAGAGCTCAATCCCTTTCCAGCAGACAGTGCCCCAGGGTTTCTCTCACCTGAGCTTCCCCCTGGATGCACAGGCTCTGGGAAGGGAGAGGAAGAGCCTATCCCCTCTGAACTCCTCTACTTCCTGCCTGCTGTCTGAGTTCTTCTTTTCTATTCTCAAGAAAACAGTCCTCATGCCACATCCTGCATTGACACCATGGTCGACTGCAAATTCTATGCTTAGGTGGTCAGCGCTGGCTCGTAGGGAAGCACAGATCCTTTTCTGTTACCGTGCTATTTTCCTCCTTCCCTCTCTCAACCAAGCCTTGCCTCTGGAAATCAAAAATGCTTGCTTTCAGACTGTCTCACTCTGGATCTTAAAACAAACTCTGTTTGATCCCAGAAGCCCAGCCTTCTCTAGAAATAATAAAGATCCCAGTTGCAACTGATAGAAAGCTGCAGGGCAACAAGGAACAATTAGGGGTTACTGGGAATAAGAACAGGTTAGTTTGGTATTTTCAAAAACACTGTCTGTGCTACAAAAGCCTTTTGGGTATGTCCTCTCTTTTCTATTCCCTTAAACAGCTCGCTACTTTAGGTTCTCATCACCACAAAAGGGCTGCCCCCACTCCACATCCTGCCACACAGCTGCCATTAGTGTTTTCCTAAACTCACAGCTTCAATCATGACTAAAAAAAGTAACTGCCTGGAAACTCTTCAGGCTGACCTTCTCGGTGCCTCTCATGTGGACTTCTCCCCACTTGCCAGTCTTCCCACCAGGGCCCCACGGTAAGAATGCCCCAATGACAGCTGGAACCTCAAGAGGCAGTGAGCCCCCCATCTCCAAGGCTGCACATGTTGAGGCCAGTTAACCCCTTGGCAGAGGTGGCATAGAGAGTTGGGGGTCAGCTCACATGCCTAGACTTTGAAGCACCTCAGCGTGGACTGGGGGGGGGGTGGGGCGCACATACCCCGCCTTCTCTCTACTGCCACGGAAGCAGCAAACAAGCTATCAGCTGGACTCGGTAGTTTCCTAGGGCCACACCTTTGCTCATTCTGTAATTTTATCTAAAAGGGTCGTCTTTTCTTTTTCATTCTCTACTTTTAATATACCCCTTTCCAAATCCTACTCCTTCTTTGAGACTGACCTCAAATGTCAGATTCTTCATGAAGCTCTGCTTTACTGCTATATATTCTATCCTGCTTAGTCTTCAAGCACTTTGATTTCATCTTTCTCCTGCCTCATACCATGTCTCAGAACATATATTTTTATGTGCTTCACATCTTTCTAATATATGGTAAGCCCTTTGAGAGCAAGGATTGGATCCTGCACACTTTGTACATCACCATCATAGAGGGTACAGGATAACATTCAGTTCCCATTTAGCAACTATAATATATTCAGAATGCTCCTTGCTGTGGTAGTACAGGAGAAATTTTTAAAGATCTTCTCTTCAATGAATATGCAATCTAAGTGGGGAGGAAAAATTTAGATATATGAAAAACAAAGCTTAAATGGTACTTCTGAAAAAGAACAAAGATACAACTGTAGGGATCCAAAGGGGTACGCGCACCCCAATGTTTATAGCAGCAATGTCCACAATAGCCAAACTGTGGAAAGAGCCAAGATGTCCATCGACAGATGAATGGATAAAGAAGAGGTGGTATATATATACAATGGAATATTATGTAGCCATCAAAAGGAATCAGATCTTGCCATTTGCAACGACGTGGATGGATCTGGAGGGTGTTATGCTGAGCGAAATAAGTCAATCAGAGAAAGACATGTATCATATGACCTCACTGATATGAGGAATTCTTAATCTCAGGAAACAAACTGAGGGTTGCTGGAGTGGTGGGGGGTCGGAGGGATGGGGTGGCTGGGTGATAGACTTTGGGGAGGGTATGTGCTATGGTGAGCGCTGTGAATTGTGTAAGACTGTTGAATCACAGATCTGTACCTCTGAAACAAATAATACATTATATGTTAAAAAAAAAAAAAAGAAGAAGATAGCAGGAGGGGAAGAATGAAGGGGGGGAAATCGGAGAGGGAGACAAACCATGAGAGACTATGGACTCTGAGAAACAAACTGAGGGTTCTAGGAGGAGGCGGGTGGGGGGGTGGGTTAGCCTGGTGATGGGTATTACAGAGGGCACGTTCTGCATGGAACACAGGGTGTTATATGCAAACAATGAATCATGGAACACTACATCAAAAACTAATGATGTAATGTGTGGTGATTAACATAACAACAACAAAAAGAACAAAGATGTTCTCAAAACCATGAGCGGAAGAGAGAGGGAATCTTCAGTATTCCCCAAAATACAGCCTCCAGTATTTTCTGGCAAGTCTCCCCTTGCCCTCCCCCTAGACCAAACCCACGGTTCTGAGGTACTCAGATCCAGCATTTGGTCCTCTTTCTTTCCAAAGGTCTAAATCTGGAATAAGTATAATAATGAAAACATATCCTTTTCAGTGATGTGTGAAAAACGGAATAAATTTGGGTGAAAAAAATCACACCAGATATTAGCAAGCTCGTGGTTGTATATAATATTCAGCTGCATAAGAGTAGTTATATACTAAAGAAGCAAATTCCAGAGGAACCCAATGCTGATCCCTCACATTGCCATAGACTGTGGTGTGTTAGTGGAAAACACACCGATCAAGACCCTGCAGAAGCCATTAAGTCAGGGGCCAAAGACTAAATGAAATCTACCAAGAACTATTTCTTGGCAGAACTAAAGGCAGAAGGAATAGAATATTGAATCACAAATGGAAAAGCCCCAAGTGACCTAAACTCACTCGCACATACCTAAAATGCGGAGAAAATGACAGTTTAAAGGGGTATAAAAAATGCCTGGAAGAAATCAATAATAATAGGCAGTTTATTAGAACTAATCTTGCAGTTGGAATAATTTTTCCTCTTCAAGTCGGGAGTTTGTAACCCAAAGACCTATGGTGATTATAACAATAGATTTTTTGAATATCCATTGCACTTCACAATATTTCCCCAGAAAAGAAACTTCAAGTCCCAGAAAGCTGCCAAAATATAGATGGTGGCTGACATGGCCAAAAGATATTGCCAGGTTAAAGTAAGTGAGCAGAGTTAGCAGGGAGGACCAGAGGACTGTTTAGAAAGAAGGATAGCAAATGTATCAAGCCATCTGTGGTAAGGAAAGGAAAGTGTAAAGAGATTGGTTTCTAATATATTTAACATTTTAAACCTATTTCCAAGTCATCAGTAGATGACTACATCATACAATCAATTATAAAGGAAATAGTCTCTCCCATGTTTAATTTTATGAAATTATTAGTGAAGCTTTCCAGTTCTCTAAGAGCCTACAAAAAAAATTTTTAAGGTTATTCTCCTAGCACCACAAAGAAGACTGCATCATCCAAGCTGCTCCTTAAACTATTTCCAGAACTGATGGTCTGAGATAACTTAATATTACAATTTCTGTTCCAATGAAAGCAGCAAAATGGGATAAAGGTGGATTACTCCTTAAAGCAGACCTCCTTGTAATGGAAAATTCATCAACTGAATTCTCTTGATTCAAACATTTAGAAAGCATATATACTCATTCTCAAAATCACTAGTTCAATTAAATGTCCATTAATAACAACAATATTTTAAACATTTCTAGTCATTTAAACAATAAACCCACATTAACAAGTACAAAATAAGATTTTGTATCTTATGAATGAGGTAAACATAATGTTCCAATTCAATTTCTGGAAATTTAAAAACTAAACAGAATTCCAATTGTAGTATGGCAAGTTGAACTCAGGTATCTAATCTAATGTAATACACCATATTAACAGGCTATAGAAGGAAAATCACATGATCACATCAATTGATGCAAAAAAGCATTTGACAAAATTCAACACGCATTCATGATAAAAACTCTCAGGAAACAAACCAACAAACAAACACAAAAAACCTCTCAGGAAACTAAGAATACAGGGAACTTCGGGGCATCTGGGCGGCTCAGTCGGTTAAGCGTCTGCCTTCCACTCAGGTCATGATCCTGGCGTCCTGGGATCCAGTCCGCATCTGGCTCCCTGCTCAGCGGTGACTCTGGTTCTCCTTCCCCCTGTTCCTGCACGCTCGCTCTCTCCCTCTCTCTCCCTCTCTCTCAAATAATAAAATCTTAAAAAAAAAAAAAAAAAAGAATACAGGGAACTTCCTCAACTTGATAAAGAGTATCCACAAAAAACCTACAACTAACATCATACTGAATGATGAAACACTGAACTGGGAATAAAGCAAGGATGTCTATTTTCACAACTTGTATTAGATCTAGTAATGGAGTTCTAGCTAGTGTAATAGTCAAGAAAATGAAATGAAAGGCATATAGATTGGAAATGAAGGAACAAAACTGCCCATATTTGCAGATGACATGATTATCTATATGGAAAATACAAAACCAAATTGTATCCACATACTATCAATGAACATGTGGACACTGAAATTAAAAATACAACAGCATTTACAATCACGCAAAAAGCTGAAATACTTGGATGTAAATCTAACAAAACATGACCTGCATGCTGAAAACTACAAAATGCCAGTAAAAGAATTCAAATATCTAAATACAGCAGATCCTTGAACAACATGGGTTTGAACTATGCAAGTCCATTTACATGAGGATTTTTTCCAATAATCACAGTACAGTACTGTAAATGTATTTTCTCTTCCTTGTGATTTTCTTAATGACATTTTCTTTTCTCTAACTTCTTTTATTGTAAGAAATCAGGATATGTACATATAACATGTAAGATTTGTGTGAATAGACTGTTTATGTTATAAAGACTTCCAGTGAACAGCAGGTTATTAATAAAGTTTTAGGGGAGCCAAAAGTCATACTCAAATTTTTGACTGTGCAGAGGATCGGTGCCCCTAACTCCTGCATTGTTCAAGGGTCAACTGTAAATGGATTCATGGGTTGGAAAACATATTCATGGATTGGAAGACTCAACATAGGAAAAATATAAATTCTCCTCCGATTGATATATAGATTTAATGCAATGCCTACAAAAATGCCAATGAAATTGCTTTATGGATATAGTCTAGATTATTCCAAAATTTATATGAGAAGACAAAGGAACTAGAGTAGCTAAAATAATTTGAAAAAGAATAAAATGGAAGGAATCCGTCTACGCATTTCAAGAATTATCATATAGCCAGATTAATCACAATGTGTGTTACTGGCAGAGGACCAGACACACAGACAAATGAAACAGAACAGTGAACCTGAAACAGATCCAACTGATATGCCTGAATGACTTCATAAAAGTGCAAAAGTAATTCAATGAAAAATAAATAGCTTTTCAACAAATGATGCTGCAGCAATTGAACATCAATAGCCCCCTCCCCTTCCAAAAAGAATCTCAACCTAAGTCTGATACCTTATACAAAAAAAATTAACTCAAAATGGGTGACAGATTTAAATGTAAGATATTAAACTAGAAAGCTTTTAGAAAAAAATATAGGAGAAAATCTTTGGGATCTAAAAACTAGACAGGGTTCTTTGACTTGACATTGAAAGCATAAGAGGAAAAATTCATAAACTGGACTTCATCAAAATTAAAACATTTTGCTCTACAAAAGACAATGATAAGCTACATACTGGGGGAAATATTTACAAACAACATATCCAACAAAGAACTAGTATCTAGAATATATAAAGAACTCTCAAAACTCAACAGTAAAAAAAAACACAATCTAATTAGAAAATGGGACAGACATTCTCCCATGGTGGGAAATCACCCAAGAAGCCAAGGCACTGATCTAGGCAAAAGATTACTGTGGTTTGAATGAGGATGAGGGTAATGGACATGGGAAGAAGTGAATGAACTTGAGCTTTCTGTTGGATGTAGGACTGAAAGACTGGGCAATTTAGATGGGGAAGTGAGAAGAAGGTGTTAGGGTAACATGAGCAATGGGGTGGTTTAATTTCCTGAGCTGAAGGAGACTTGGAAGAGGTATAGGCTAAGAGGAAAACCAACGAGTTGTGCTGTGGGCAGGGCAAGTTAGAGTTAACTGTGAGAAGATCGGTGGAAATGGCAGTGTTTATATAATACTCTCTGCGTACACTTGGGTAGGGGTTATAAAGTAGTAAAGTAGGTCTCTACCCTGTTCCCTTGCTCCCATGATGCCCCCGCACTGACTCACCATCTCTTCTATGGACCCACCAACCTTGCGCATTCAGCCTTGTATACATTTATATTCTCTGCCTAGAATGCTCTTCCTGAGACCTCCACCCCGCCTGGCTCGCAACTGTCAGGTCTCAGCTGAGACATTTCTCTTTAAAGACCCTGTGCTGGGAATACACCAGAAAGTAGTACTTGACCCCCAGGCAGTCTCTCAGACATCTGTTTCATTTTCTTCCAAGAAGAAACTATCTGAAACGATCTCATCATTAATTTTCTTCTTTATTCTCTGCCTTCCCCCGCAAGAAAGTTAAATCCATTAGAATAGGGATATTCAGTGTCTTATTCTCTGTTGTAATCTTAGTGCTTAAAACAGAGTCTGGCATTTAGAAGGCATTGAATAAGTACTTCTTGACTGGAAGGAAGAGAGAAAATTTAGACCAAGCCTTCCATAAATCATGAAAATCAGGAGGACTATTAAGTAGACAAATGTCCTCTTATAAAATGTCAAGGGATGTAATGGAACCAAGACTGTCCTGAGAAATATATGTTTCCCAGATTAAAGGAGGTGGTAGTCCTGCACTAGCCATACCTGAACCATGCATAGTGATATGTAACAGCAGTATTTTTCCTTAAGAAAAATGTTGAAATGACTGATATTGGAAATGTTAGCCATGGTGACTGTGATTGCCCCCGACCCATTCTATGATGTGATTCCCTTCCCACATCCCCTGCTGAGGGCATAGTCTTGGGCTGTTGAACACAGATGACCAGCGAGATGGTCATGAAGGGTAGGAGAAGAAAAGAAGAGACATCTAGGACATAGTCTAGAAAGGAAGTGTGTCAAGAGGAGTTGTAAGTAGCTGGGCACATCAGCCTCCTCCCTCTTGAATGAAGAAATAGTGAATTTGTCAACTGGTTAGTGGAAGTGACACAGAGATAGACACAGAAGGAGTAGCAGAGCCACAAAACAATAGGTTAAAGATCACAAATTCCTGATGCTAAACGGGTAATAAGACAGCATCTCTACAATTGTCATAGATCCTGAGAAATGGACATTTTTGGTTCCCATGAGATTTGTGCCTCCTTCATGTGTTTCTTTAAACTATCCCAGCCTGGAGGCGCCTGGGTGGCTCAGTTGGTTAAGTGTCAGACTCTTGATCTCAGCTCAGCTCTTGATCTCAGGGTCGTGAGTTCAAGTCCCACAATGGGGCTTAAAAATTTAAATAAATAAATTAAAAATTAAAAAAAAAAACACTATCCCAGCCTCACATGATATTTGGGAGTTTGTTCTTGCTACCAAAATAGTCTAACAACCTAAATATGCAACCAAAAATTCATGTCCTATCCAGTTAATTATGGTCCTTCCATCTGTTGGGTTACTGTATAGATGCTTAAAATGGTTGTTGGAAAGGCTGGGTGGCAAGAAGGATAAAAGCATTTATGCTATTATATCACGTGGGTCAACAATAAAATGAGAGATAAGGTAGGTCTTCTACTCCTCTCCCCTTGCTCCCAGGGTTCCCCCCACACTGGCTCACTGTGCAGATACAAAAATGACGAAACTTGAGTTCAAAGCTTCCGGCCATAGTAAATCCTTATAAATATCCATTAGTGAATAAATGTTTTGCACTGTGATTACAACTAAGGAGACCATTACATATAAGTAAGAGACTGAACAGGAAAAAAACATCAAAATGAACATTTTCAAACTTTATAACATGGTGGGCCAGCTTTTTTGTGACTGATCTCCCTCCACTAATCTCTCCTGCCTCAACTCTCAGCCCTCACTTCCTAGATTCTGTGCTTCAGCCATACTGATTTATGTCACAGATTTCTCAATGTGTCACATTTTACCCTCACCTGGAGAGCTCTGTTCATCCTGTTTCCTTTGCCTGGGAAGTCTTTCCTCACCTCCTACCACCTCTGCCAGAATAATCCCTATGTATTCTTCATCAGCTTCCATGCCAATTTCCAGGAAGTTTTGTGGGACCCCCCTCACACTGTGCTGCAATTGCCTGTTCATCAACTCTCTCACCCCCACCCTGTCCCCAGACTGCAGGCCACTAAAGAAAGAACTCAGTCTCATTCATTGTTGCCCCCACTGTAAGTCATGCCATGCATCAGTACATTGTCAAGGCCACACATATTTTCTCTGGGTATAGAGTAATAAAGAATTTTTGCTGTTGTTAATTTGGCTCATATAGATTTTCAATGTTTATTTTAATAAAAATGTATTTTTGTAATAGAAAATAAATATAACTCTTCAGTGTTTTCATACTCCTATTCCTTAAAATGAATGCCTGGACTGGATGGAAGCATGGAGGGCCACTTTTAAATGAAGTCCCTTTAGGATCCTGTCAAATAATGCTTTTGGCAGTTCTCACTTGAATCTCATAGCATTTGACAGAAAAGGTCTTCGGTTATCAGCAAATACTGGAATGGAGACAAAATGTGCTTATACAAAAGAAGAGGAAACTGGCATGGGCAGATTTTATTATGGAACATATTTCCTATCCAGAGATTGTCTAGTTTTTGATGGAAGGAAAAGGAGTATTTAAATGACAAGAAAGTGTTTTCTGAATGTTCCCTTCTGTGAGCCAATTGGTTTTGACAAGAATTTTATTCCAAGTACCCAAGAAAGAAGAGAGAAAGCACAAGGATACATGCGTGTGAACACGTGTTACTGTTCACTGATGCCTATTAGATAAGTCCAAAGGAAAACCATTTAAATGCCCTATAAAGAAAACACTGTCAATAAAATGAGAGCTGTGTCACTTAAGCCAAACGAAGAAGAGAAGTATGTTCATTTCACAGAAGATTAAAACTGTATTCGTGGCAAAGGGATCATTGAATATTTTCAACAGCAGGCTCAATGGCATGGTCCATCTGACAGTATCCCCGGGCCCAGATCTCCCAGCCTATTTTCCCCTTTCCTCCACAAGCTTGCTGCCCTCCCTCTCTTCAACCTCCTCAGGCTCTGAATGACACCTTGTGAAATCCTAATGGAGTTACAGAGACAAGGGATGATGATTAATCTCTGGGAGGTGGGGGGCAGTGTAAGAGTATACGGGGGAGGAAAACACACTCCTGTTTCCTGGTATGAACACAAACAGGCAGCCACTTGTGCCTAGCTGCTGCTTCACCGCCCCGTCATTTTTATTTATTTCCCTAACCAAAACCTCTTAGTTCATTTGATTTTTAAGAAGAACTGTTATTCAACAAAACAAAACAAAAGAAGAAAAACATCATTTCTAAATTGTTTTAGTTGCCTAAATGGCTCCAAAACTGTTGGGTTAATTTTATAAAAGTAATGATTCCCTAGATTCCAATTCTGTTTCCTGATAAGTCCAATTTCATTTTCATACTTCCAACAGTGGAAGATCAGACAGGTAAGAGCTACTCCAAGAATATCCCCCACAGGTGGGAGAGCTCAGCAATAAGTAAGCAGCATAGCGTAGGCTAAGCTACTGGCAATAAAACCAATTTCAACTGCATGATGCCCAAATCCAAGAAATTCAGAAGCAGTCACCTGAATATGCAAAATGTAACCCAGATTATGACCGAATTGTAATTTTAAAAATATTAGGCTCATGGGGTTTCTAGAACTAGAAGTGTATTACACAGAGAATCATCATTTTCTCCAGATACCTTTATCAAATGCAAAGTCTGATCTTGACGACAGTTAGGAGAAACAATCTCACTGCCTTCCTCCATCACTACGTATCACTTAAAGCTCAGTGTATTTTTGCAAACTGTTTACAAACCAAAATGCAGGCCTGGGTGGGAAGCATTAATACAGCAGGTCTGAGGCTGCTGTCCTTGGAAAGGCCAATTTGCAAGGTTAGCCTTTGGCTGGCGTCCGAGAATTCAGCTTACAAAAAGTTTCCTACATTGACATGAAGAGTTCCCTAACTGATAAGGTTGTTCTGCTGTGCCTAAGCTGTTTGTACAAACCATGTGATTGATGGTGAAAACCTGCTTTCTTTCGGAGAGCCTGGAATTTTAGTAGGTGTTGTTAGGCAGAGAATGCCTACATGACCCCAATAAAAACCCTAAACTCTGAATCTCAACCGGGCTTCTCTGCACAGAAAAAGTGCAAACGGATGGCTGCGTTTTGCCATATTAGGAAGGGTGCATGCACTCCATGTGACCCTTCATGGAGAGAGCACAGGATTCCTCCAGACTCCACTGATGTCTTTTCCCCTTACATCTGGCTGTGTCACTGGAATTCATCTTAGGCATAATGGGGCTATCTGCTGATCCTCTGAGTCCTTCCAGTGAATCTCTAAATGTGTGGAAAGTCTTGGGTACCCCCAAAACAAGGCTTAAAACAAAATATTAGCTTTTACTGTGTAAATATTTTGTGTTTATTAATTTTTCTAATGGAAAAAGTAGATTTCCATCATTAAATGCAGCCTACATTATAACCTGATGCTGCTAATGTAATGGGTTTTCTACTATGGAGACATGACTGTAACTTTTTATAGGTTGTTTGCGGCTATTTCGTTTATGGAAAAAGAATATTTTGGTGACCAGAAGGACATAGCTGTCAAACTATAGATTTAGACAGAATCTGAATAATAAATCTGCTCCTTGCCAGAAGCAACAAAAGAAAGCAAGGCAGACAGCTGAGATATGTATTCCCACCAGGGAGATTAAGATTTTATTCTCTAATTCAATCTTAAGAAAAATATAATTTAATAGGATTCATCTCCACTACTTTTTAAAAGTAGTTTAAAAGATATTGGGAACAAATTACCACTGAGTAGCTTTTATTACTGAAATACTGAACCTAAACATAAAAACTCAGATGTTTTAAATAGTAAGAATATAAAATATAAAATTTTTTCTCCAGGAGTGAAGAAAAAAAAAAAACTATAGCTCTGAAAGAAGAAAGAAAAAAACTGGTTTTTTTCCTACTTTTTGAAATACATAAAACTACACCAAAGCTGACCCCAAACAAACATGCACCTGCTTGAATGAGTTTCTTTTTTTAACCACTCTGATGTTACAGATCCTAGATGAAACTAGCTTATCCAAATATTTCATCACATTTCTAGTGAAATATGGAATATGGCCCCGTAGCTATGCTGGGAGAATACCAGGGGTAGATTGATAAAAGTTTAAAGCAGCTAAAAGGGCAAACATTTCTGGCATAGGATTTTGACTAACTATAGGGTAGGTCTGATCTATCCTGTTGGAACACTATGGACACACAACCACATCCTCCAAGTGGAGGCTGTATATCTAAGAAATAAGAAAATCCCACTGAGAAGACAGCAAAGAAATAGATTATAATTTGTAGAAGGGCCTTCAGGCCTCTTCCCTTTCAAAAAGAGAAGCTTTCAAAGACAAGCAGGAGGAACCATGGGAGAAACCAGCTCATTCTTCCAGGTGCTTCCTATTTTCAAAAACTCGGTTCCTAGATGAGAACGGAGTCACACCTGCACAGGGATTGGGGGGGGGGACGGGGAGGGGGTAGGAATGAAGCACAGCAAGGCCACTCCCATATCAGCCCCGAAGCTAAAAATACATTGTTTTCCAATGAAATAGTTAAGGTCGTATTTCTGGACTTGACTGACCAAAGGCCAAGTATCCCCTGCTCAGGGAGACCTGTTCACAGTAGTTAAATGGCCACCATATTTGATATATCCTCTGCTTTAGCAGGATGTAGGATATCCTCTTTGTTGATCAGAGAGGAAATGAATGAAATCTCAAAAAAAATTTCTATAGAAAAATTAATATTTAATTGAAGATTTAAATTCACAGGTAAGACTCTTCTAGAAAATGAGATTGTGAGAACTGTCTCACAGACTAAACCTGGAAAACCAGTTCTCTGCCTACGACCTTTTTTTTCTTTGATAACAACTCATGCTGAGAAAGTATAAAATGCCATCCTTGATTGTGCCAATTGAGTTAGTGGGTGGCAAGTGCAGTGACTGCAAAGGCTTTGCCTTGTTACTCCCCTCCAATGCCTAGTACACGGCCTCCAACATAATAGACATTCAATAAATGTTTCCAGATGAATGAAATGAGTCTATTAAATAGGTAAGGTAGTAAAACAATATAAAGAAAATATTTTTGAAGAAGTAAATGAGTCAAATTATCAGACTAAACTACAATAATACACTTTTCTTCCCCAAAGTCTCCAGGCAGCCAAGAGTGGAAGATTCTGAGATGAGTTGGTTAGGAATAGATACGGCAACCCCATTTTTCTATAACAACATAACAAAACACAAAAAAAGTGAATAAGCAAGACACACAGTATATCAACTGGAAGTATAGCTATGGAGGTGATAGTTTGAAATTTAAATATCCCAGAAAAATTCAGGACATATAGTTGCCATAGTATTGGATCAAATCACTATGGTACTTTTCTCTTCACTTAATACAACGGGAAAAAAAATTTACAAGGAAACCAGGAAAGGCTCAATATGTTTTAAATATTTAATTCAATCACACAAATATATGTGGATAAATTCAGTAGAGTATAATACTTACTTTTTAGTATTTTACCCAATTTCTCTATTCAGTGATATTAATATATTAAATACATTTCTTTAAATATATTAAAAATATTTCTTTAAGTGTATTTTGATAAACGAGTTAAACATAGCTTTAACATATGCCTGGGGGTTGTTTTTCAATATTAGGGTTTTCTTTTTTCCCTTGGCAAAAATGGAAACGAAATGCTCACATGTCTTATTCCTGCTACAACAATCAATTTTTGTGGAAGCTACTGACCACACACAAATTTTTAGATGTTATCCTTTCTAACAATAGACCTCTAACAATAGACCTTGACCTCTGTTGAATGTTCAGAAATTTGTGAACATGAACCTCAACAGAACTGTGAGAACAACTATACCACATCACTCTCCACTCAAATAAGGAGAGTATCATTAAGAATTAAGAGTTGGTCATAAAGCCAACTAGAATTTTCTGTTATAACAAAACGTGCCACCAAATCATTTAGAAATAAGCCCTGGGAATATCCTCTGGTAGTGCCCAGCAACATAAATTCTCCCAGGTCGGTACTTTCATGAACATTGTTCCTTCATCCTACCCAATCATTCTTGGGAACATCTGGAATGGAGGATAAGTACTCTTGATACAGAGTTACTGGAAAGGAATGTAATAAATAAAAACTAGCCTGCATGAAACCCCTAGTTCCCTATGCTTCCCAAACCCCAATCAGTTGAAGTTTTCTACTGGTCCCTAAAGAAGTTTGGGCGATGTTCACGGGGTGTGGTTATGGGCATCAACTGTGGGCCATCCAGAAACTATGGGTCAGGGTGACATTTGTCTAAGCCTGGCTTCCCGCTCAAACTTTATCCTCTTAGCCAAGGGGAACAAGAAGTATCAGCTCCATTTCTCTACAGTGATGCTCCCTTTTCTCTGCCTGTCACTGTCTTCTTCCTACTTCGTGAAATCACTTTTTCCTTGCAGGACAGAGTTATCCCTTCTTCATATTCTCCCTTCTCAGTATGTTCTCTAAGCATCTCTCACCATGGAGTCCTTATGGACCATATACATTCCTGAATGGTTGTCTGACAAGGCACAGCAACATAAATTATTCCAGAATATAAGTGAAATTCTTTTGTTTGCTTGTATTGTATTATAGTGACCTTAAAGAATAGGTTAGAAATTGGCCTTTCAGGACATGAACAGAAACTCACCAATGTTAACAGCAGCATCATTCACAATAGCCAAAACAGAGAAACAACTCAAATGCCTAGCGACAGAGGAATGGATAAACAAAACGTAGTCTATACATACAATGGAATATTATTCAGTCTTAAAAAGGAAGGAAATTCTGACATATGCTATAGCACAGATGAACTCCGAAGACATGCCAAGTGAAATAAGCCAGACATAAAAAGACAAATATCCTGTATGCTTCCACTTAAATAAGTCACTTAGAGTCAAATTCACAGAGACTGAAAGGAAGATGGTGGTTGCCAGGGGCTGGAAGGAGGCAAGAATGGGGGTTACTGTTTGATGGGTTCTGCAAGATAAAGAGAGTTCTGTGTATAGATGTTGGGATTCCACGACAATGTGAATACATTAATGATGAATTTAAGTGAACAACTGTATACTTTAAAATGGTTATGATGGTAAATTTTAGGTTATGTGTATTGATTTTTTCAACTTGTAATTAAAAGTTTTTTAATTAAAAAGTTTTCAAAAACAGCTTAAATGATAGTTTGTTATATATATTTTACCAAAAGTTTTAAAAAGTTAATACTGTAATATAACAAAGCCATACAATTGTATCCTTTAAATAGTTGCTTTGTATGGTATGTTCACTTAATATCTCAAGAAAGCTGTTCTAAAAAAAAGAAAAAAAGGGCCCTTCCAAGCTGACAAATTCCCAATTTCATTCAACCTACAGTGAGTGAGGGCCCCCCAGAGACAACGCTGTACTTAACAAATTGATCCCAACTGGCTGACGCAGGTAATGACACACGACCAGAATCAGGCTCCTGAAAGGGACTGGCCGAAGTTTCCACATTTCTCTTTGCTTGATCTGCCACCTACTCCTTGTTTATCATGCAAATACTTATATAGTTCTCCTAAATTGCTAAAGAAATAATACCTTCTAAGTTGTCTTGATCTCCATTCAAACTCAGAAGAAAACTAAAAAACAAACCTATCTGTTCCTTGCAAAGAACTTTGAATGGACCAAGCGGAGGTTCTGCCACTGTAACTGAGGTCCCTGGATCAGTGCCACACGATGGCCCAGGGCATGGGCTCTTGGGGCATCACAAAGCCAATGAACCAGCAAGATGCTCTTCCCAGAGGGAACTGACAGTAGCTGAATCACGAGAAGCCTCTTCCCTAGAAATACCTGACAGTGGTTTTCTAAAAACATTTTCTGAGAACTCACTAGTGCCTCAAAGTAGACTCTCCTGGCATTTTTACACCCAAGAATATTACAGATACAAAAAGATACCCCGAATCTAACTGGCTAAAAAAAACATGTTAGTCAATGAGGTGAAGGTTCCATGATGCCAAAGGATAAATAATAAAAATAAAAAGCACTGGGCGCCTGGGTAGCTCAGTCGTTAAGCATCTGCCTTCGGCTCAGGTCATTGTCCCAGGGTCCTGGGATCGAGCCCTGCATCAGGCTCCCTGCTCCGTGGGAAGCCTGCTTCTCCTTCTCCTACTCCCCCTGCTTGTGTTCCCTCTCTCGCTGTGTCTTTCTCTGTCAAACAAATAAATAAAATCTTTTTTAAAAAAAATATATAAATAAATAAATAAATAAAAATTTAAAAAGCACTGTTTTGCTGAAAGTCTGCTCATCACTTGCTGGGGTTTTTGAAGTTTAACATAACTTGTACCCAAATGAGGGGCAGAAGTAAGATCTCTTACTCCTTATTTATGGTCTAAGCCTGGTAATTTGGAATCAGAAATGCAGTTAGGTATTTAGTAGAATACAGTACAATATGCTCTAGGGACTTTGATTTATATCAAGAATAATAGTTATGAAAAAAAGAGTAATAATTTTAAAATACCTGGGGAAAAGACTGATCACTGATACGTACAATAAATTTTAACTAGTAAGACTAAGAAATGAAGAAAAGAGCAAGACTTACATAAAGAGGAGGCAGGACAAGACAGCAGCTGCCTGACCCCAAGGGACTGGGATGTGTTCCCAGAGTGATCATAGTGATGGACGGGGAAGACAGGCGAGCAGCTACCACATTCCAAGCACTATATTAAGAAATTCAGGGTGCCTGGGTGGCTCAGTTGGTTGGGCGACTGCCTTCGGCTCAGGTCATGGTCCTGGAGTCCTGGGATCGAGTCCCGCATCGGGCTCCCTGATTGGCGGGGGGTCTGCTTCTCCCCCTGACCCTCCCCCCTCTCATGTGCTCTCTCTCTCTCATTCTCTCTCTCAAATAAATAAATAAAATCTTAAAAAAAAAAAAAAATTCATATGTCTGATAGAACACATCGCTCACACTAACTCTGTGAGGCTGAAAGTCTGAAAGTGTCCAAAGCTGGAAGTAGACCATCATAGGACTGAGTATTAAATGTTTCAAATAAATAATCATCTGGAGTATATTTCAAGCAAACCATAATCAACACAAATCAGTTAAAATTAGAAGAGCCAACTTGCCCATTTCATTCGGACTGGATTTTTCCTCTAGGAAGGCAAATTTGAATTCCAATAATTCTGGCACATTTTTTCTAATGCTTAATAAATATGAAAGAATAAATCAGATACCACATGTGTGAATAATAAATCTACGTTTTCACAAATTCCAACATCAAATATCAAATCTACCATGAACTCATGATCATGACAAGCTAAAAAATATGTTAACTTTTCAATATATTCCAAAAATTTGTTGCTGTTTTTCTCAAATATTAATTTTTAACAATATTTTGTGAAATACATTAAAATTCATACATGCAAATATACTTCTATGTACATTTATTTTACTTTTATCAAAATAATACATGCACATAATTTAAAAATCAAATGGTACTATAAGGCTGGCAATTAAAAATAGCAGTCCTTTGCTCTCACCATCCTTCTACTCTTGAGTCCCAGTGACCAAATGCAATCACTTTCAACTCTTCTGGCTGTTTCTTTCAGTATTTACCTTCATATTTTAACTAATATTCTTCAGCTGCTATTTCTTACCCATTTTTAATGTCTATTGGCTTCCTGCTGTAGAATATGAAGATTTAGCTCTCTTACTTCCTCTGTCCCCTCACCAAAATCCTCTCAATTTAACTATATCACAATTTTTGATAACAAAAATACTCAGTATTTGCATTATAATAGTATATCTATTTAAATATTATTAATAACTGAGCCCAATAGTATACTACAATTATATTTCATTTCTTTTACAACCTTTTTTTTTCCTGGTGTTAATAATTACCTCAATCTTTCAATTGTTTGTTTGTTTGTTTTAAATTATATCTAACTCTAGGACAGAACTAGAAAACTCATTTCATCACAGATAAACACATTACGTGATCTTTCTTACATGTTGTCCTCCTGTCCAATCTAGAAAGGTGTCCTCCAGGTCTAACTAGTGATATCCAGGTGTCACCCTGGAATTTCTCTTTGCCTCCCATCAGGGAACTTCCTTCACTTCCCCTAGTTCCTGCAAAATTTTTGGCTCCTTCTCTCATCTCAGTAGAGCACCTCCCCCAAGAACTATCCAAGAAAACACACGAGAGACCAATTTTTGAGACTTTGTGTATCTGTCTGAAAATAGTCTTATTCTACCCTTGCATTCGGTTGACAATTTGGCCAGGTACAAGATTCCAGATTGGAGATTATTTTCCTTCAGATTTGGAAAGTACAGCTCTATTTATTCTAGGTTCCACTATTGCAGTTGAGAAGTCAGACACTGCCTGCTTCCTGAGCCTCTGTATGTGACCTACTTTTTTCTCTGTGAAAACTGTTAGAAAATTATTTTTAATTCACAGACTTTATCAGACGTGTCTTGGAATTGGTCTTTTTTCACTCATTGTGCTGGGCACCTAATGTACCCTTCCCATACGGAAATTTATGTCCTTAGACTTTGGTAAAGTATTCCATAACATTCTTCTATAGATCTTCCACCTGCATTTTCTCTATTTTTTTCTAAAACTCTTACTAGTCAGATTTTGGACTTCCTAAAAGAAGCCTCTTATTTCCTCCTCTTTTCTCTCATGTTTTCCATCTCAGTCTTTTCATTCTATTTTCTGGGCAGTGTCATCAACATTCCAACTTTTCACTGAATTTTAATTTCTACTATCATATTTTAATCTCCAAGCCCTCTTTCATGAATCTTCTCTAATCTCTCAGAGAATATCAGTTATAATTATTTCAGGGGTTTTTTTCCCCCCATCTCTGCTTCTCTCTCTGTTCCCTCTGAGCCTCTTTTCCTGATAGTTTATTTGTTTTGGTTCCATTTGTTCATGTTATAGATGGTCCTCATATATCTGGCAACCCTTGAGTGTCCATTGTGAGACCTCAAAAGCTGAACTTATGTGACATGATTGAGGGGGGGGACCCAGTCATTTTACAGGAGGCCTCCAAAAGTCTTTTCTCTTCAATTGGTCAGGTTCCCAGCAAAGAATCCTCTCACCCTCTAATCCAGGAATGGAGACCTGTGAGGCTGGTTGTCTGTTCTGAGTGTCCAGAAAGGAGATAGCACCGTTCTATATGTAGAAGTTCACATAATATTCCTGTTTTCTCTAAGGAGTCTTACCCACACTCTCATTGGTATCTGCTATTTCCAAGCCCAAAGCTTCTTTGGTCTAAGTTCCCTAGAAAATATACCCACTAGGGTTTATTTCCCAGGTGGCTAGGATGGAAGGGGTCTAACTACTCCTTATTTGGGCTTTCCACCCAACACCAGTTTTTGGCCTCACCCTTCATACTGCCTTCTGGCATAGTTTGTGGTTCCAAGTGCAGTTCCAAGTTTCTGGTCCTGACCACAAATCAACCTCTTCAGGCTGACTTCCAGCTCTGTGGACACTTCGCTTTCAGTTTTCTCTCCTCTGCTAATTCAATTCCCATTTCTCCATTGCTTTCCACCTTCCAAAAATTTGTTGGTATCCTTCATCCACCAAGCCTCATCGCCCATTTTATTTGTCCATATGGACTTATATCTTTTTTATTTGTTACGTACCATTTTGGGTAGTCTCAGGAAGCAGAGATAAACAACTGTGTTCAAACTGCCATGTGTAGATGTAAGTGCAAAAATCTTTTCACCACACACAAAAAAATTCAGGTTAGAAGTCTTATTTAAAAGACCAGCATTTGGTCATATCTTGGCAAAAGTATTAGTTCAATTTTTGAGTCTATAAATCATAACTTATAGAAGACATGGAGAAAATTCAGATGGGATGAAGAGCAGTAATTAGAGGACTTGGAAACTGACTTAAAAGAAAGAGCTAAACAAACATATTTGAATATACCATGAAAAGAGGGCTGGCAAGGGGTTCAGTAATCAAGTAGATGAAGGATTATTATAGACACAAGATGGTTGGCCCAATTTCTCTGTTTCCATTTGAAACAGAATAAGAAAATGGACTTAAGACATAACATAAGGAAAACTCACTGACAGTGAGATATATTAAATATTACCAGGAGAGGGTGTGGAATTTTCTTTTCTGGAACTATATTAAAAATGAGAGCAGTCCACTTCTTAGAGGTAAAAATCCTGCACTAGATGACATCTTAAATTCCTTCCAGCTGTATGCTTCTTTTCTTTCCAATAGACCTGTATGCAGAAAATAATCACTGCTATGCCAAGCTTCTTTTTTTTCCTAATAGAAACATCTCCTGGGAATAAGAGAAGATTATTTCTAAAGCAAGTTCAATTCAACTTCAAGATTTGCACTTGCAAGTTCCAATAGTTTTTTAGTGAAATTACAGATTGACTTCCTATACATTATGACTACATTCAAAATGTGGGTAGCACTTCAATACTGAGACAAACATTAGTATTACTGAAGTTTTAGATTTTGTTTTGCAGTAAGCTGCACTTTTAAAAAGTATTAGTTTCATGTTATAAAAAGACTTATGAAAATAAAGTCAAACTATAGCTAGACAGAATGCTTATCTGATCAGAAGGTAAAGTACTTTCCCTTTCCTATTCATCTTTGAGAATACACTTACCAAACACAGGATGGTGGCTAGTAAAGGGCCACGAGGAGGAACAGAGACAGAGGAGGATGTATTTAGGATGGCTGAAAGACACATCGTGAGAACATGGTGGAGGTCTAACCACATTAGGCCCTGCCTCCATTGTGTGCTTCATTTTTATGTTGTTGTTGTTGTTGTTAAAGAAATATGGGTTGGTGTCTATTTGTTTTTAGGACAGAAATTTGAACCTGACCTCACACCATATACAAGAATCAATTCCAGGTAGGCTGAATATCTAAATACTTGAGACAAAACAAACCATTTAGGAGAAAAGAGCAAGAGAATACTTTCTTGATCACTGATTAGGAAAAGATTTCTTAAATAAGACAGAAAAAACACAAACAACAAATACTGAGCAATTGGACAATAAAATTTTAAAATCTGTTTATTAAAAGATACCCTAAAATAAGTAAAAAGGCAAGTCACACAGTGGTAGAAAATGTTTGTAACACATATAGGTGACAGATAATCTGAATCCAAAAGACACTTAAAAAAAAAGATTTTATTTATTTGAGAGAGAATGGAGGGGAGGGGCCGAGGGAGAAAGAGAATCCTCAAGCAGATTCCCCGCCAAGCAGGGAGGCTGACACGAGGCTCAGTTCCCAGGATCCTGAGATCATGACTTGAGCTGAAATCAAGACTCAGCTGCTCAACCAACTGAGCTACCTGGGTGACCTGAATCCAAAACACACTTTTTAAAAAATCCTAATAAATCAAAAAGAAAAACCCAAAGCAAAGAAGAAATCCCAAGGGCCAATTGACATGTAAAAATGAGTTTGACTTCATTAGTCATTAGCAAAATGTAAATAAAAGCTATAATAAGATGCTACTCTATACTCACCAGAATAACAATTTTTTAAACCTGACAATATGTTACATAAATTGGTGTAACTCCTTTAGAAAACTGTTTTGACAGTATCTAATAAAGTTGGAAGATATACATGCTCTATGACCATCAATTCCACTCCTCAACATATACTGAGCAAAAATATGAGTACATATTTATCAGGATACCTGTATAAGAATGTTTCTAGCAGCATTTTTTATAATAGTGTAAAACTGGAAACAACTCAAATGTTCATGAATAGTAGAGTGGACAAATAATCATATATTCATATAACGGAATATTTTGCAGCAATGAAAATGAATGTACTACATTACATGTAATCATGGGACTGAATCTCACAAAAATGAAGTTAAGCAAAAGAAGCCAGACACAAAGGAATAACTCCATTTAAATATGATTCTGTATTATGATTCCAAAGTTTTAAAAAGTAATTAGGAATCCATACTTAGGAGATGAAACTATCACTAAATCCAAAGAAGTAATAACCTTACAAAGCTGGATAATGATCACACTGAGGTGAGTGGGGGCACTGGGATTGGGAAGGGATGCAGGAGACCTTCTGCAGGACAGGCAGTATCCTGTTTCTTGATCTAGACAGTGGTTATATAGATATTTGCTTTATTTTTTTTTAAGATTTTATTTATTTATTTGACAGAGAGAGACATAGCGAGAGAGGGAACACAAGCAGGGGGAGTGGGAGAGGGAGGCGCAGGCCTCCCGCCAAGCAGGGAGCCCAATGCGGGGCTCGATCCCAGGACCCTGGGATCATGACCCAAGCCGAAGGCAGCCGCTTAACGACTGAGCCACCCAGGCACCCCTAGATATTTGCTTTAAATAATTCTTTCAGGGATGCCTGGGTGGCTCAATTGGTTAAGCATCTGCCTTCAGCTCAGGTCATGATTCCAGATTCCTGGTATTGAGCCCCACATCGGGTTCCTTGCTCCGGGGGAGCCTACTTCTCCCTCTCCCTCTGCTTGCCACTCCCCCTGTTTATGCATGCGCTCTCTCTGACAAATAAATAAATCTTTAAAAAATAAGTAATTCTTTCATCTGTACATTTATGCTGTTATGTACATCTTTTTACTAGGTTTTATTTCAAAATTTTAATAGTTCAGGAAAATAAACAGAGAATACATAAAGCAGATACTCTGGCTCTTTATCCCACACAGATGAAGTAACTAATACAATTTGGTGTATACCCTTTCAGATGTGCCTGCATGCTTTTTTTATAACTTAAAAAAAACTACTACTAAAAAAAAAAGCTACTGAGAAGGAATCCAAAATGAAATAACGCAATGCCAAACCCACTGCAGAAGTGTTACAGTGAGATGTCAATGTACCTCCTTCTCATCTGAGTGAATCCAAATTTCAGTAAGTCTCCTTGAACTCATTAGCCATCATAGCAAGGTCACAGGATACAAGGTTAATATACAAAAGTCAATCACTTTCCTATATACAAGCAACAAACAAGTGGACTTTGATATTAAAAACACAATACCACTTACATTAGCACTCCAACACATGAAATAATTAGGTATAACTCTAACAAAATATGTAAAAGATCTATGTGAGGAAACTTACAAAACTCTGATAAATGAAATCGAAAAATTAAATAAATGGAAACATGTCATATTCATGGATAGGAAGACTCAATATTGTCAAGATGTCAATTCTTCCCAACTTGATCTCTAGATTTACTACAATTCCAATAAAATTCCCAGCAAATTATTTTGAGGATATTGACAAACTGATTCTAAAGTTTATAGAGAGATGCAAAAGACCCAAAATAGCCAAAATGATATTGAAGGAAAAAAAAAAAGGTTGGAAGGCTGACATTACCTGACTTCAAGACTTAGTATAAAAATCTTAAAAAAAAAAAAAAGGGGGGGTGCACCTGGGTGGATCAGTTGTTAAGCATAGCATCTGTCTTCGGCTCAGGTCATGATCCCAGGGTCCTGGGATCGAGCCCCACATCGGGCTTCCTGCTCAGCAGGGAGCCTGCTTCTCCCCCTTCTACTCCCCCTGTTTGTGTTTCTGCTCTCGGTATCTATCAAATAAATAAATAAAATCTTTAAAAAAAAAATTAAAAAGCCACAGTAATCAGGACAGGGTGGTATTGATGAGAGAATAAGCAACTAGAATAGGCTCACATTAATATAGTCAGCTGATCTTTAACAGAGGTGCAAAGGCAACGAAATGAAGTAAACAGTCTTTTCAAGCAATGGTGCCAGAACAACTGGTCACCCCCATTCAAAAGATGAAGCTAGACACACCCTTCACAAAAATTAACTCAAAAGGGATCACAGACCTACATGTAAAATGTAAAACTATAAAACTCCTAAAAACTTGATGGCCTTGGGTTTGGCTATGATTCATTTATTTATTTTTTATTTTATTGTTATGTTAGTCACCATACATTACATCATTAGTTTTTTGATGTAGTGATCCATGATTCATTGTTTGCGTATAACACCCAGTGCTGCATGCAGTATGTGCCCTCCTTAATACCCTTCACCGGGCTAACCCATCCCCCCACCCCCTCCCCTCTAGAACCCTCAGATTGTTTCTCAGAGTCCATCGTCTCTCATGGTTCATCTCCCCTCTGATTTCCTGCCCCCTTTATTTTTTCCCTTCCTTGGCTATGACTTTTTAAATACAACACCAAGGGTACAACCCATAAAAGAAATAATTGATGAGCTAGATTTCATTAAAGTTAAAAACTTCTGCTCTGCTAAAGACAGTGTCAAGAAACTGAGAAGTCAAGCCATAGACTGGGAAAAAATAATTGCAAAAGACACATCTGGAAAAGGACTGTACCCAAATACAAAGAACTTTTAAAACTCTACAAGAAAACAAAAACCCCAATTAAAAAATGGCCAAAGACTTTAATAGACACCTTGCCAGAAAAGATACACAGATGGCAAATAAGCATATAAAAAGATGTGCTTCATCATACGTCATTAGAGAAATGCAAAGTAAAACAAGATACTACTACCCATGTAGAAGAATGACCATAATCCCAAACACTGACAACACCAAATGCTGGTGAGGAACAGGAACTCCCCTTCAGTGCTGGAAGGAAGGCAAAATGGTACAGGCACTTTGGAAGACAGTTTGACAGTTTCTTACAAAACTAAACACACTCTTGCCTTAGTCACTGTGCTCCTTGGTATTAACCAAAAGAGTGGAAAACTTATGTCCACATAAAAACCTGCACATGGATAGATACAAATGTTTTACTTATAACTGCCAAAACTGGGAAGCACTCAAGATGTTCTTCAGTAGGGGGCGCCTGGGTGGCTCAGTTGGTTAAGCGACTGCCTTCGGCTCAGGTCATGATCCTGGAGTCCCTGGATCGAGTCCCGCATCGGGCTCCCTGCTCGGCAGGGAGCCTGCTTCTCCCTCTGACCCTCCCCCCTCTCATGTGCTCTCTCTCATTCTCTCTGTCTCAAATAAATAAATAAAATCTTTAAAAAAAAAAAAAAAAAAGATGTTCTTCAGTAGGGGAACAGATAAACAAACATCCACACGATGGAATATTATTCAGCACTGAAAAAAAATGTGGTATCAAGTCAAAGACATGGAGTCTTTGTAATACATATTACAAAGTGAAAGAAGCCAATCTGAAAATGCCACATACTGTAGTGTGATCCCAACTATATGACATTCTAGTAAAAGAAAAAACTATAGAGAAAATTAAAAGATCACTAATTGGGGGGGGAATGCTGAGGGATAAACATGTTGAGCACAGAGAATTTATGGGCAGTGAAAATACTCTGTATGGAAAAAAATACTCTGTATGATACTATAAAGATGCATACAAATCATTACACATTTGTCAAAACCCATAGAATGTAGAATGCTAAGAGTGAACCCTAATGGAAACTATGGACTTTGGATGGTAATAAGGCATCAATGTAGTTTGATCAGTTGTAGCAAAGGTACCACTCTGATGGGGATGTTGATAATGGGAAAGACTATGCCTGTGTGGGGATGGAGGGTCTATGGGAAATCCCTGTACCTTTAAAAAGAAGTTTTTAAAATGTAATTATTCATCTCAGAGAGCTGAGAAAATATTGCATCCATAAAGTAAGTACAGGATGTTATGGAAAAAACAATCACAGAATAAGAATACACACACAACAAATTTTTTTTAAAAAAATCAATATAAGGCTGGAAGATAAAGTAGAGAAAACCTTCCAGAATACAGAAAAATTAAAAAGTATAAGCATCTGAAAACCAATTTCTAGTTTGTCCACTTGTCCGTCATCTAAAAGGAGTCCTAGAAAAAGTAAACAGAGCAAGTGGGAGAAAATTAGTAAGGAATAATGGAAATATAATGGAAGTTTTGAAAAGCACACACCTGAATACAAGATGGGGAAATTTCAGAACTCCAAAGAGACTATCCTAAAGTCTTCCTGCAAAGGAAGGACAATTAGATTGATATGAGACTTATCACAGCAACGCTGGATACAAAAATGGAGCAATGTCTCAAAACTCAGAGGGAAAATACATTTATCAATTTGTCAAACAAGTGGCATGAATTTTGATAACTGCAGAGTCAGTGCGCATGACAGAAGATGGGGAGAAGCAAGAAGAAGAGCTAAAGGGAAGGATGGGTGTGCTAAGATCTTCCCCAAGTGATTCCATCCAAAGGTGATGAAGCAAGATACAAAAGTGTAACTATATTACTTAAATAGAGGAAATAAAAACTGTGATCCAACTCTGTTGGCTAAAGGGGGGGGGGTGGAAAAGGGTGGCAGGAAACCAGTAGCCACTCTCCAAAATTGCTAAGTGAGGGGATGACCATCTAAGCACAGAACTTAAATCTATGACGATAATGACCAGAAGAGGCAGTTACAGGAGCTAAAAGTGGTTCCCTCTGGCAAGAAGGAATGAGAGTGGGGAGGAGTGAGGCAAGGAAATGATTGCTTTTTATTCTAAGGCATTCTGTACTAACTTGACTTTTTAACCATGGGCATGAATTACTTCGATAAAAAATTTAAAATGAAACTTTATTATAAAACATACTTATGACTTGGTTATTGATCTGCTGTGGCAGGGAGGGTTGTGTGTGACTGGGGGATGGATGGTGGGGCCACCAGCCAAGACAGCACTCGGGGACAGACCATGCCATGGGACAAAAGGAAGGGTCTGGTGGAGAACCTGCAGAGTTTGAGGTGCCTGTGGCAGGAAGAAATGACTAAACTGGACTTGGGTGTGCAGATCAAAAGCTTAAGGGAGAGGTCTGGGCTGGGGGCAACAGTTTGACAGCCATCTGTCTGCAGGTTAGTTAAAGCCACGATTGTGAGTGGGAAGAATATGTGGTGGGAGTCAGGGGTAGGCCAAGGATGAAACCCCAGAGAACATTTATGTCCAATGGAGGGGAGCCTGCCAAAGAGAACCGGGAGTGTTTGGTGGTATGGAAGCTAAAGGGGTGGAGTCTGAAGACCAAGTGACAAACTATCAGATGCAAGAGAGACGTCCACCTTCCAGAGCCTGGCTCCCAAACTTCTCGAGATTTCATATGCTGCCCATACATACACTCTGACCTAAGTATTTGAAGTCTATCCACTAGACTGAAGCATAATTCCCACATACCTAATAAGGAACTAAAACAAGACTTCAGCACCGGCTCAACTGGAAACATCTGTGAGCTTTCAAAAACATCTCTGCAGTCAAGATGCTCTTTAGTACACCCGACTATGCACTTCAGA
Source organism: Mirounga angustirostris (assembly GCF_029215605.1). Taxonomy (NCBI): domain Eukaryota; kingdom Metazoa; phylum Chordata; class Mammalia; order Carnivora; family Phocidae; genus Mirounga; species Mirounga angustirostris. The sequence continues at coordinate 162,725,067 of NW_026991710.1, forward strand.
CTTCACTTGGCGCATTACAGGTGGTTGGGTTCCAGGGGCATTTGGATCTTCCTTTACTCATATTTGCTTACAAAATGAACATTTATGGGCTCTGCCTAAAAATATATGTCCATTTTGTGGGAAACAGGCAACCTGATGTGTAGACTAATTCAACTAATGGAAACGCACCAACGCCATTCCTCCCCTTGGTGATTTAGCAATGGGGGAGAGTCGCAGAAACTGAAGAAGTAAAATGCTCGTCTTCATTTTGCCTCTGAAGTCCCATTTAAAAACAGCCATCTGGAATGGGTATTCTGTGGTATATTTTTCCCTCAAAGATAAGAACAACAAAAACACTGGAAGTTGTGATAAAAAGATGAGCAACATCCTGCATTAACAAACTACATGAAAAGGAATATTTTATTAGTGAATGAAACCCTGATTTAACATGTGTTCCTTTCATCCTAGAAGGTGGGGGGAGAGGGCAACGATCAGCATTCACAAAATCCGATGGATCTGCCTTTGGCATCAATTCGGAGTCAAGATTCAGTGTCACTGCATCACAGCGAGGGAGAGGGCTCTCCGACAGTGTTGTCCTCTAGTCCATTTAACGAGCTGGCACAATCGGAACTCTGCATTGTTGAGACTGTTCTGTATGCAAGCTCCTATCTGCTGCAAGCAGGCACAAACCAATAGATTCTCTTTTTTTCCAGGATAATTTCGTTAGTGCCAACACGCAGAGCTACAATAGTCCTATTAATGCACCATCTATCTTGAGGCAAATCTAACCTCAAAGAGACTTAGCAATTTTCAGGTCAATGCAGAGATTAAAGTAAAACACTACGAAGCTTCCAGACGTAAACAAAAATTGAACCAGGTGCAGACATTTAAAGTAAATCAGATACAAAGTTAGTGACACCTGAGGGCAGGTGCACTGTAAACAAACCTTATACCACCACAGATGAAAACCATCATCTGCCCAGCAAACCAAGTCTTAAAACTGCCTTGAACGTCCTTCAGAAAAGCAAAGCAAAATTAAATCCTGGAAAAGCATTCTAATATGCTCTAGTCCAGTGAAAGGGAACAGGCAAAATTGTTGAGGTGCTTGCTTTGCCCTTATATCTTCTACAAATCTTGTTGCTCTACTTTTAAAATATATCAAGAAGCCATCAAGCTGCCTCTGTCTTACTCATGAATCAGAATCTCTTGCCTCCTTTGTCTCTCACTGTAAAACTGCAGGAGCCCCTCACCGCCATCCCACTTCCATTCCTGTCTCTCTTCAGACTATCCTAGAGCCGCCAGAGTGTACCTTTCAAAACTGAAGGCAGACCGTGCTCTTGCCCTGCTCACAACTCTCCGTCTTCCTGCACACTCAGAATAAATCCCAGAGTCCTCACATGGCTCCCAGCCATGACCTGGAGTCACCTAGCTCATCCCGCACCTCACAGCCCACCACTCTCCCCTTCTTACCTACTGTAGCCACACTGACTTCCTTGCTGTTCTGGGAACACAGCAAACATGTGAGATTTCTGTTCTCTTTTTCTAGAACATTCTTCTGCAAGATATCCACAGGGCTTACTCCCTCATTTCATTCAGGTTTTGCTCAAAGGTCATACCCTCAATGAGACTTCTCTTGACCGTCCCACCCTAAACAGCATTCCCTATCATCTCTATTCCCTTTCCTTGCTTTATTTTTCTTCCTGCCAATTCTCAATGTCTGTCATTTTATTACATAGCTCTTTGTTATTTGCCAGTTTCCTACTTTGGAATACAAACCCCATGAGGGAAGGACTACAATTGTTCACCACTATATCCCTAGTATGTAGAATAGAATCTCACACATACTAGGTTCTCAATAAATTTGTGTTGAATAAAGGAATGTATAAAAAAATACAGTCCCAACTCTAATAATAAATGTCTTTCTGATCTTAGGCAAATCACTGGTCTCATCTCTGGGAAAAGGAAATTATATTCCATGGTTGCTAACATCTCCTCACATTCTAAAACTCTTAGCTTATCACCACTACAAATGGAAAGCTACCATCATGTTTGCTATAAATGATATTAATAACTCAGGTGTATAACTATTAAAACATACATATATATGTATGTACTTAACTATACAGCCCACTCCTATGAGGTAGGAACCCTGTTCTCAGGCTGCCTACTTGGCTCTTTTCCCTTTCCACCACTCAGAAATTTGGGGGGGGGATTGTTTTTTGTTTTTAAAGATTTTGTCTATTTATTTGAGCGTGAACGAGCACGAGCTGGGGGAGAGGCAGAGGGAGAGGGAGAAGCAGGCTACCCGCTGAGCAGGGAGCCTGATTCGGGACTCTATCTCGGGACCCTGGGATCAGGACCTGAGCTAAAGACAGACGCTTAACCAACTGAGCCACCCAGGTGCCCCAGAAATTTGTTTTTTTATAATTAGGGATCCAACGTCCCTGTAGCTAAGCAAGTTATACCATCAGGATTTCCAGGTGGTTTCTGAACACTCTTGAAAAAAAGAAATGTTAATGCAGAGAAAGGAATACATATGATTTAGAAAGTTAATTGACATCAATCAAAATTGTATTTTATATCGTGTGGCTTTTACATAGATTTTATTTAACTTGCAACACTTGCCTTTAGCTTCCAAAAATGAAAACTATTTTTAACAAATTCACTACTTAGTTATCGATTCAATTCTCAAATTATCAGTGTCATGGTTATCCAAGACAAGAAAAATTCTTTCCATACTGACATTACATTTAGAGATTGAAATGGAATAATGAACAAATTTTAAATCTAATTATCTAAAAATTGTTTCATCAAAGGATGAGGACATTACATACATGTCACCAACATTCTTGTCAAGATATTTTGAAAAGAACTTTTTTCCATGAAACAATTTACATAAAGGAGTTTTCTCATTATTCACCAAACTGGAACATTCTGTACATGATTTGAAAGTTTCCAGAAGAAATCAGTTTCCAAATATTTGATATTCCCTGAACTATATGCATGGGTAAATAGCTCTGTTTCAAGGCAACTGTGCCTTTCACGTCAAAAAAACTTAATTTGGGGGCGGAGCAAGATGGCGGAGGAGTAGGAGACCTGGATTTCGTCTCCTCTCAGGAATTCAGCTGGATAGGGATCAAACCATTCTGAACACCTATAAACTCAACAGGAGATCGAAGAAAAGAAGAGCAACAACTCTCTCATCAGAAAAGCGACCACTTTCTGGAAGGTAGGACGTGCGGAGAAGTGAATCCGCAGCGATATTCGGGAGGATAGATGGTGGGGGGGGGTGGGGGGGTTGGGGGGGTGGGCCCTCCGTCGCCGCTTCTGGCAAGTGATAGAACCACGGAGCACAAAATCGGAACTTTTAAAAGTCTGCTCCGCCGAGGGACGTCACTCCGGTGGCTAAGCGGGGGGTGGAACCCTCCGGGACAGTGTGGTCTCAGGACCCTCGGGGTCACAGAAAGACCGGGGGTGCCTGAGTGCGGCAGAGCTCCCAGGTAACGGAGCAGGGAAGCCGGCTGCAGAGGCGGAGCCCAGGCGCGGGCTCTCAGCTCGGGGTGGCCATAAACCGAGATCCGCGGCACAGTCGGGCCCCTGCTCCTCCAGCAGGGACCCAACAAGCGGCAGATCCGGGGAGACTCACCTTCATCCCCCAGGAGGAGCCTCGCGGGAGTGCACCGCAGGGATCTGCTGGGTTTGGAGACTCCACCCGGGTCGGGTGCCAGAGATAGAAATGCGCGGTCACAGGCCAGGTGAGCATGGAGTGCGGCCGGAGACCGGGGATCCGGGAGTGACTGACGGCTTTTCTCTGGGGGCTCACTGAGAAGTGGGGCCCCGAGTTCTCGGCTCCTCCGGGGCAGAGATTGGGAGGCCGCCATTTTCACTCTCCGCCTCCAAAGCTGTACGGAAAGCTTGCAGGGAACAAAAGCCCGGAGAGCAAACCCGAGCAGATTACTTAGCCGGGAGGGGGCGAGGGTGGGGCAATTCCGCCTCTGGCAGAGACATTTGGAAACCACGGCAACAGGCCCCTCCCCAGAAGATCAGCGAGAACAGCCAGCCAAGACCAAGTTCACCGATCAATGAGAACGGCAGAACTCCAGCGCTAGGGGAATACTGCACATAGAATTCATGGCTTTTTTACCATGATTCTTTAGTCTTTCAAAGTTAATTTTTTTAACTTTTTTTCTTTTTTTTGAATTTTTCTTTTTCCCTTTTTCAACCAACATCTTATCAATCCCTTTTTTAAAAAACATTTTTATTGGGGCGCCTGGGTGGCTCAGTTGGTTAAGCGACTGCCTTCGGCTCAGGTCATGATCCTGGAGTCCCGGGATCGGGTCCCGCATCGGGCTCCCTGCTCGGCAGGGAGTCTGCTTCTCCCTCTGACCCTCCCCCCTCTCATGCTCTCTCTCTCTCGTTCTCTCTAATAAATAAAATAAAATATAAAAAAAAAAAATAAAAAACATTTTTATTTTTCATTTTTAGAGTCATATTCTATCCCTTCATAGTAGTTACCCGTATTTTTGTCTTATATATATAAGTTGTTCTCTCTTTAAAATTTTGAGATAGTTTCTTCTAACAGATTAAAATATACCCTAAATCTCTAGTATATGGTGTTTTCTATTCCCCTGCCTGATCACATTCTCTCCCTTTTTTTTTTCTTTTTTCTTTTTTTTTTAAATCCTCTTCTTTCTTTTTTCAAACAACTTATCAATTCCTTTTATAAAATTTTTTAAAATTTCCATCTTTACACTCATATTCCATCCCTTCATCATATCAACCCTTATTTTTGTACATATATAAGTTTTTCTTTCTTTAAAATTTTGGGAGGCACTTTCTTCTAACAGACCAAAATACACCCCAAATCTAGTGTGTGGCACTGATCTATATACCAGCCTGATCATATTTGATCACATTCTGGTTTTTTTGTTGTTGTTGCTGTTTTGTTTTGTTTGCTTTTGTTTTTATATTTATCTTTTTCTTTTTTTTTTTTTTTTCTTTTTCTTTTTTCTCTCTTTCCATTTCTTGTTCCACTGCTTCAGGTCTTTTCTGATTTGCTTAGAGTATATTTTCTGGGGACGTTGTTACTCTGCTAGCATTTTGTTCTCTCATTAATCTATTCTCCTCTACACAAAATGACAAGACGGAAAAAACCACCTCAACAAAAAGAACAAGAGGTAGTACCGACTGCCAGGGACCTACTCAATACAGACATTAGTACAATGTCAGATCTAGAGTTCAGAATCATCACTTTAAAGATACTAGCTGGGCTTGAAAAAAATATGGAAGTTATTAGAGAAACCCTTTCTGGAGAAGTAAAAGAACTAAAATCCAACCAAGTAGAAATCAAAAAGGCTATTAATGAGGTGCAATCAAAAATGGGGACGCTAACTGCTAGAATAAATGAGGCAGAAGAGAGAATCAGTAATATAGAAGATGAAATGATGGAAAATAAAGAAGCTGAGAAAAAGATAAACAACTACTGGATCACAAGGGCAGAATTCGAGAGATAAGCGATACCATAAGACGAAACAACATTAGAATAATTGGGATCCCAGAAGAAGAAGAAAGAGAGAGAGGGGCAGAAGGTATAATGGAGCAAATTATAGCAGAGAACTTCCCTAATTTGGGGAAGGAAACAGGCATGAAAATCCAGGAAGCACAGAGAAACCCTCTCAAAATCAATAAAAATAGGTCAACACCCCGACATCTAATAGTAAAACTTACGAGTCTCATAGACAAAGAGAAAATCCTGAAAGCAGCTCAGGAGAAGAGATATGTAACCTACAAGGGTAGAAACATTAGATTGGCAACAGACCTATCCACAGAGACCTGGCAGGCCAGAAAGGACTGGCAGGATATATTCAGAGCACTAAATGAGAAAAATATGCAGCCAAGAATACTATATCCAGCTAGGCTGTCATTGAAAATTGAAGGAGAGATAAAAAGCTTCCAGGACAAACAAAAACTAAAGGAATTTGCAAACACGAAACCAGCCCTACAGGAAATCTTGAAAGGGGTCCTCTAAGCAAAGAGAGACCCTAAAAGCAACATAGACCAGAAAGGAACACAGACAATATACAGTAACAGTCACCTTACAGGCAATACAATGGCACTAAATTCCTATCTTTCAATAGTTACCCTGAATGTAAATGGGCTAAATGCCCCAATCAAAAGACACAGGCTATCAGACTGGATTAAAAAACAAGACCCATCGATATGCTCTCTGCAAGAGACTCATTTTAGAACCAAAGACACCCCCAGATTGAAAGTGAGGGGGTGGAAAACCATTTACCATGCTAATGGACACCAAAAGAAAGCTGGGGTGGCAATCCTTCTATCAGACAAATTCGATTTTAAACCAAAGACTGTAATAAGAGATGAGGAAGGACATTATATCCTACTTAAAGGATCTATGCAACAAGAAGATCTAACAATTGTAAATATCTATGCCCCTAACATGGGAGCAGCCAATTATATAAGGCAATTAATAACAAAAGCAAAGAAACACATCGACAACAATACAATAATAGTGGGGGACTTTAACCACCCCCTCACTGAAATGGACAGATCGTCTAAGCAAAAGATCAACAAGGAAATAAAGACTTTAAATGACACATTGGACCAAATGGACTTCACAGACATATTCAGAACATTCCACCCCAAAGCAACGGAATACACATTCTTCTCTAGTGCCCATGGAACATTCTCCAGAATAGATCACATTGTAGGTCATAAATCAGGTCTCAACCGGTACCAAAAGATTGGGATCATTTCCTGCCTATTTTCAGACCACAATGCTTTGAAACTAGAACTCAATCACAAGAGGAAAGTCGGAAAGAACTCAAATACATGGAGGCTAAAGAGCATCCTACTGAAGAATGAATGGGTCAACCAGGAAATTAAAGAAGAATTAAAAAAATACACGGAAACCAATGAAAATGAAAACACAACTGTTCAAGATCTTTGGGATGCAGCAAAGGCAGTCCTAAGAGAAAAGGATATAGCAATACAAGCCTTTCTCAAGAAACAAGAAAGGTCTCAAGTACACAACCTAACCCTACACCTAAAGGAGCTGGAGAAAGAACAGCAAATAAAGCCTAAACCCAGCAGGAGAAGAGAAATAATAAAGATCAGAGCAGAAATCAATGAAATAGAAACTAAAAGAACAGTAGAACAGATCAACGAAACTAGAAACTGGTTCTTTGAAAGAATTAACAAGATTGATAAACCCCTGGCCAGACTTATCAAAAAGAAAAGAGAAATGACCCAAATCCACAAAATCATGAATGAAAGAGGAGAGATCCCAACCAACACCAAAGACATACAAACAATTATAAGAACATATTATGAGCAACTCTATGCCAGCAAATTAGATAACCTGGAAGAAATGGATGCATTCCTAGAGATGTATCAACTACCAAAACTGAACCAGGAAGAAACAGAAAACCTGAACAGACCTATAACCACTAAGGCAATTGAAGCAGTCATCAAAAATCTCCCAACAAACAAAAGCCCAGGGCCAATGGCTTCCCAGGGGAATTCTACCAAACATTCCAAGAAGAATTAATACCTATTCTTCTGAAACTGTTCCAAAAAATAGAAATGGAAGGAAAACTTCCAAACTCATTTTATGAGGCCAGCATTACCTTGATCCCAAAACCAGACAAAGACCCCATCAAAAAGGAGAATTACAGACCAATATCCCTGATGAACATGGATGCAAAAATTCTCACCAAAATACTAGCCAATAGGATCCAACAGTACATTAAAAGGATTATTCACCACGACCAAGTGGGATTTATCCCTGGGCTGCAAGGTTGGTTCAACATCCGCAAATCAATCAATGTGATACAATACATTAACAAAAGAAAGAACAAGAACCATATGATCCTCTCAATAGATGCAGAAAAAGCTTTTGACAAAGTACAGCATCCTTTCTTGATCAAAACTCTTCAGAGTATAGGCATAGAGGGTACATACCTCAATATCATAAAAGCCATCTATGAAAAACCTACAGCGAATATCATTCTCAATGGGGAAAAACTGAGAGCTTTCCCCCTAAGGTCAGGAACGCGGCAGGGATGTCCACTATCACCACTGCTATTCAACATAGTATTGGAAGTCCTAGCCACAGCAATCAGACAACAAAAAGAAATCAAAGGTATCCAAATCGGCAAAGAAGAAGTCAAACTCTCACTCTTTGCAGATGATATGATACTTTATGTGGAACACCCAAAAGACTCCACCCCAAAACTGCTAGAACTCATACAGGAATTCAGTCAAGTGGCAGGATATAAAATCAATGCACAGAAGTCAGTGGCATTCCTATACACCAACAACAAGACAGAAGAAAGAGAAATTAAGGAGTCGATCCCATTTACAATTGCACCCAGAACCATAAGATACCTACGAATAAATCTAACCAAAGAGACAAAGGATCTGTACTCAGAAAACTATAAAATACTCATGAAAGAAATTGAGGAAGACACAAAGAAATGGAAAAACGTTCCATGCTCATGGACTGGAAGAACCAATATTGTGAAGATGTCAATGCTACCTAGAGCCATCTACACATTCAATGCAATCCCCATCAAAATACCATCCACTTTTTTCAAAGAAATGGAACAAATCATCCTAAAATTTGTATGGAACCAGAAAAGACCCCGCATAGCCAGAGGAATGTTGAAAAAGAAAAGCAAAGCCGGCGGCATCACAATTCCGGACTTCCAGCTCTATTACAAAGCTGTCATCATCAAGACAGCATGGTACTGGCACAAAAACAGACACATAGATCAATGGAACAGAATAGAGAGCCCAGAAATGGACCCTCAACTCTATGGTCAACTAATCTTTGACAAAGCAGGAAAGAATGTCCAATGGAACAAAGACAGTCTCTTCAACAAATGGTGTTGGGAAAATTGGATAGCCACAGGCAGAAGAATGAAACTGGACCATTTCCTTACACCACACACAAAAATAGACTCCAAATGGTTGAAGGACCTCAATGTGAGACAGGAGTCCAACAAAATCCTAAAGGAGAACACAGGCAGCAACCTCTGTGACCTCAGCCACAGCAACTTCTTCCTAGAAACATTGCCAAAGGCAAGGGAAGCAAGGGCAAAAATGAACTATTGGGACTTCATCAAGATAAAAAGCTTTTGCAAAGCAAAGGAAACAGTCAACAAAACCAAAAGACAACCGACAGAATGGGAGAAGATCTTTGCAAATGACATATCAGATAAAGGGATAGTATCCAAAATCTATAAAGAACTTCTTAAACTCAACACCCAAAGAACAAAGAATCCAATCAAGAAATGGGCAGAAGACATGAACAGACATTTTTCCAAAGAAGACATCCAAATGGCCAACAGACACATGAAAAAGTGTTCAACATCACTCAGCATCAGGGAAATCCAAATCAAAACCTCAATGAGATACCACCTCACACCAGTCAGAATGGCTAAAATTAACAAGTCAGGAAACGACAGATGTTGGCAGGGATGCGGAGAAAGGGGAACCCTCCTACACTGTTCGTGGGAATGCAAGCTGGTGCAGCCACTCTGGAAAACAGTATGGAGGTTCCTCAAAAAGTTGAAAATAGAGTTACTGTACGATCCAGCAATTGCACTACTGGGTATTTACCCCAAAGATACAAAAGTAGGGATCCGAAAGGGTACGTGCACCCCAATGTTTATAGCAGCAATGTCCACAATAGCCAAACTGTGGAAAGAGCCAAGATGTCCATTGACAGATGAATGGATAAAGAAGAGGTGGTATATATATACAATGGAATATTATGCAGCCATCAAAAGGAATGAGATCTTGCCATTTGCAACGACGTGGATGGAACTGGAGGGTATTATGTTGAGTGAAATAAGTCAAACAGAGAAAGACATGTATCATATGATCTCACTGATATGAGGAATTCTTAATTGCAGGAAACAAACTGAGGGTTGCTGGAGTGGGGGGTGGGGTGGGAGGGATGGGGTGACTGGGTGATAGACACTGGGGAGGGTATGTGCTCTGGTAAGCGCTGTGAATTGTGCAAGACTGTTGAATCTCAGATCTGTACCTCTGAAACAAATAATGCAATATATGTTAAGAAAAAAAAAAGAAGAAGGTAGCGGGAGGGGAAGAATGAAGCGGGGGAAATCGGAGGGGTAGATGAACCATGAGAGACGATGGACTCTGAAAAACAAACTGAGGGTTCTAGAGGGGAGGGGGGTGGGAGGATGGGTTAGCCTGGTGGTGGGTATTGAGGAGGGCACATTCTGCATGGAACACTGGGTGTTATGCACAAACAATGAATCATGGAACACTTCATCTAAAACTAATGATGTAACATATGGGGATTAACATAAGAATAAAAAAACCTTAATTTTTATTCCTCAAGGAACTTCAGAATGAAATTAAATATTTCAATTCTGTTTTTTAACAATAAAGATAGTAGGAAAAGGGATAATCACAAACTAACCTCTTTCATGAGCACAGATACAAAAACCCCCACTCAAAATTTTAGCAAACTGAATCCAGCAATATATAAAATATCAAGTTTTATCCCAGGTGCTAAGTTGGTTTAACATGCTGAAATCGGCAACTTAATTTCTCACTTTAACAGTCTAAACAGAAAAATCATATAATCATCTCAATAAATGCAGAATATATATTTAATAGTATTCAATATTCATAATTTCAAACCCTGAGAAAAGGAGGAAGAGAAAGGGACTTCTTTCCCTTTACTAGATTGTCTACTGCCCCCACCAAAAAAAATGCTATGGGAAACATCATACTAAATGCAGAGAATTTCCCTTTGAAATTAGAAGACAAGGATGCTCACCTTCAGCACTTCTATTCAACAGAAAACTGGAGACCTAGCCAGCATGGCAGGCATAAATAAATGGAGTAAGGATTGGAAAGGAAAAAACAAAGATGTCATTATTCACAAATGGTATGATTATGTTTGTAGACTATCCAAAGCTATTTATAGACAAGCTGTTAGAATAGGAGAGTTCTCTGATGTAGAAAATCAATTTGCTATGTAGAAAAAAACAAGTACATTTCTATATAACAGCTTAAAAATGTAATATTTGCAAGAGTATAAAAAATATGAGGTGCCTAGCAATAAATCTGATAAAAAATATGTAAGACTTCTGGGGATCTGAGGAAAAAACTATTAAGACCTTATTAAGACATTGAAAAAGACTTAGAGAAAGACTCAGTAGTGTAAAGATATCTGTTGTCTCCAAATTAATTCATAGATTCAATGCAATCTCAAATGAAATCCCAAAACTTTATTTGGGGGCTGTGAAACCTGACTAACTCATTTCTAAAACTTTACATGGAAACGTAAAGGGCTCAGACAAGTCAAGACTCTCTCGGAGAACAAGAATGCTCTGTCAGACATCAGAACTTTTTAAAAAAAAATTAAACCAGTGTGGTATAGGCATAAAATAGACCAACAGAATATACTAGAGTGCTAAGAAACTGACTCACACTCAGAAGGATGTGTGACGCCTCACAAAGGTAGAAATAATAGTCTTTTCAGTAAATGAAGCTGGGATGAATGTATATCCATACAGAAGAAATTAATTTTGATCTTTATCTCACACCACACACATAAAGTAATTTCAGGTGAATTTCAGACCCAACTATGAAAGGCTAATAAGTTTAATACAGAAAATGATTTAATACAGAAAATATATTAAATTGATTTATTAAATTTAATATAGAAAATACATTAAATATAGGATTCAATATAGAAAATATCCTCATTCCTTGATTTCAAACTACATTACAAAGCTACAGTAATCAGAACAGTATAGTATTGGCATGATAAACAGACACAGAGATCAATGGAACAGAATAGAGAGCTCAGAAATAAACCTACACACATATGGTCAATTAATTTATGAAAAAAAAGCCAAGAACACACAGTGGGGAAAGGACAGCCTCTTCAACAAATGGTGTTGGGGAGACTGGACAGCCATATGTGAAAGAATGAAACTGGATCCCTACTTTACATCACACATAAACATTAACTCAAAATGGATTAAAAACTTGAATATAAGACCTAAAACCATAGAACTCCTAGAAGAAAACATAGGTGGTAAGCTCCCAGACACAGTTCTTAGAAATGATTTTTTAAATCTGACACTAAAAGCAAAAACAATAAAAGCAAAAATAAATTAAGTGGGACTATATCATACTAAAAAGCTTCTGCACAGCAAAGAAAACCATAAACAAAAATGAAAAGGCAACCTACTGAATGGGAGAAAATACTTGCAAATCATATACCTGATACAGAGCTAACATCCAAATTATAGAGAGGATCTTACAACTCAATAGCAAAAAAAAAAAAAAAAGGAAAAAACACACACAAAAAAAACACCCAAACAATCCAATTTTACAAAGGTCAAAAGACCTAAATAGACATTTCCCAAAAAGAAGACACAGAGAGTTAACAAGCACATGAAAAAATGCTCAGCATCATTAACTATCAGGGAAGTGCAAATCAAAACCACAATGAGGTATCACCTTACACCTGTCAGAATGGCTAAAAAAGAAAGAAAGAAAAAAGAAAGAAAGAAAGAAAGAACAAGTGAGCATGTGAAGAAAAGGGAACCCTTGTGCACTGTTGGTGGGAATGTAAATTAGTACAGCCACTATGGAAAACAGTACAGAGGTTCTTCAAAGTATTAAAAATAGAACTACCACATGATCCAGCAATTCTATTTGTGGCTATTTATCTGAAAAAAGAAAAACAAAAACTACTAACTCAAAAAGATATATGGACTCCCATGTTCACTATAGCAATGTTCGTAATAGCCAAGATATGGAAACAACCTAAGTATTCATCAATAGATGAATGGATGAAAACATTCTGATATATAAACATAAAACAAAAAAACAAAAACCAAGCTCACAGTGACTGAGAAGAAATTGGTAGCTGCCAGAGGTGGGGGGAGGGGGTGAGAGTAATAGATGAAAGGGGTCAAAAGGCAAAAAGGAAAAAGAAAGAAAATATCTTCATGACCTTGGGATAGGGAAGGATACCTTAAACAAAGTACAAAAAGCACAAGCCCTGAAGGAAATGATTCATAAATTTGACTATACTAAAATTTTAATTTTCTATTTATCAAGAAACACCATAGGAGAGTTAGACAAGCCACAAAGTAAGAGAAGAGATTAGCTATTATGTATAACTACAGAAGACTAGATCCAGAATGTATAAGAAAGTCAGCAAACAATTCAAAGGTGGTAGACAACACAGCACAAAAATGGTCCACTTCATAAAAGAGGAAATCCATATGGCCATAAATATATGAAAAATGACCAACCTAACTAGTAAACAGAGAAAAGCCAAGTAAAACCACAAAGAGATAAGAACACACATCCTTGTTTAGGAAAAAAAAAAAAAAAAGGTATGACAATATTAAGGGTTGACAAGGACATATGAAAATTCTTGAACACAATGGAGGTAAAGAGAAGCATATTCCATGAGCCAGCATGTCCCCTTCTTAGGCTGAATGAGAAAGTCATGCTAGCATGCACTGGGATGCAGGCATAAGAATGTTCACACCTGCATCTTTGTAGTCCCCAAACTGTTAACAACCTTAAGAAGTGGATAAACACAACGTCCTATCACCATTCCATGAAATACTATATGGCAGCAGAATTTAACAAACTATAGCGAGACACAACAAAATAAATACATCTTGGAAACCTAAAGTGGAACAAAGAAGCAAGACACAAAAGAAGATGTACAGTCTGACTCCATTTACATAGGATTCGAAACCAAGCAAAACCAAATGATAATATGTAGAGAGGTGAGATTGTTTTTTAAAGCAAGAAAACTCTAAGAACGAGAAGAGTGGTTACCTGTGGGAAGAGGAAGAGATGTGATCCAGAAGCGACCACGGAGGCTTCAGGTAGGCTGGCAATCCACAGATGCCGCTTTTCTTTTTTTTTTTTAAAGATTTTATTTATTTGACAGAGAGAGACACAGCGAGAGAGGGAACACAAGCAGGGGGAGTGGGAGAGGGAGAAGCAGGCTTCCCGCTGAGCAGGGAGCCCGATGTGGGGCTCGATCCCAGGACTCTGGGATCATGACCTGAGCCGAAGGCAGACGCTTAACAACTGAGCCACCCAGGCGCCCCCAGATGTCGCTTTTCTAATTATTCATTAACCTATACTACTGGGGCCCATGGACTTTTTTTTGCACATCTGTTGTATTTTATAATAAAAATGACTGAAAATAAATACATAAATTTCAGAGCTTGGTTTGGGGATATAGTGGATAAATGTTTCATTATCATCAACAAGCACAGTAAGACTGGAGAATGAGAAGAATCAGGCTGAAGATAAGAGTGGAAGAGAATACTCTATTAGTCCCTCTTCTTAGCCCCACTCGGCTCCCTCCACTGTATCACAAAGCCCGTGAAAGAATCCAGGCCAAGTGCTGCTGAAGTTCACGTCACTCCACTGTGCTGGGGTCCAACAATCCGGATATATGTGCAAGCCTCCTCTTCCTTTACAACGGCAAACAGAAGAGCTGGGGAGGGGGCAGGGAGCACAAACAAGAAGGACTCGACCCCATTTGCCTTGTTAGTAGAAACTATCACAAGGTCATGAGCAAAAAGAGCACACTGTGGAGCTACTTCTGCTTTCAGTGAGCCAACAGGGTGAGGAAGGCCCATGCAGGCACCAGATGACTGCAGGGAGAAGAGAAACCAGCAGGGGCCAAGGGGGCAGGGAAGTGAAGGAGGGCCTGAGCCCAGTGGGGTGGGGAGGGGTTGCTACTCCAGCACGAGGCCCCCTAATTTCCACACTTCTCACTCCTGATCCCTATAGAGTATCTTCACCCTCCCTTCATCCTCCTCCAAGGCCTCTGCCCTCCGGAGCCCCTCTTGCCCCTCTTGCTGGAGCTCACCCCAGGCCTGTGCTGAGGTCTCGCGCGACAAACCAGAGCTGTCAGGGAGGAGCGTGGCTGCGACCACTCCCTGAGCACTGCGGTCCTCCCACAGCCCAATCCCACACTGGGACCCCAGTGGAGCTCGGCCTCTAACATGGTTCATTCAATCTGCAACTTTGAAAAGGCCATTCATGGTCATCTGAATGAAGTATGTTCTCTAATTAGGTTGCCTTGCTCATTTCATACAAATTATTTAGGCTCACACACACACACACACAAAATATTTTGAATTGCACTTTTCCACAGAATAGTAATGACCGAGAAGCACAAGAAACAAAATCATTTGCAGCATATGGAGGCAACTGGCAAGTCATAGAAGGCCTGGATCATCTCTGCTCTGGCTCTCCAAAAGCCCAGCCTCACCATGCACCCTCCCAGGTGTCCAGGCCAGTCATCACCAGGCTCTCCCTTAAATCTACCTGCTCTCTGCCATTCCCACAGCCACTGCCCTACTTCAGACCCTCATTTGTGGCCTCTACTGTGACCTAGCATGGCAGCCTCCTTTGCCCTCCCTACCCCTCCACTCGTTCCTTTAATCCAAGCTTCAGGGTCCCTGGACCAAGCCTCCTAACCACACAAGTCGGCCCAGACCCCTCCACACCTCACACATATTCACTGACTTTCAGTGGCTCCTAGAGACTTGAGCCATCCTGCCCAACACTCAAAGGTCCCCAACCTACCTTCTCAGCCTCTTCCCCAGCCACACTGCTCCCCATACCCAGGACTCCTACCACACTGTCCTCCCCACCCTCCCACCTGGGCTGCACACCACGGCCACTTCTGAAGCCTGGAGGTGTGTCTCGGAAGCTCTACTCACCCTATACCTGCTCCTTCCAATGATTCTGCTTCTGCTGACAACTTCCCGTCCTGATGTGACCCTTCTGTGTTCGGCACACCTACAAGCCTACACTTAAACTTCACTTGACACATTTATTTCACTTAGCACTTCTACTGCCAAACTCTTAATTTTCCTCCCCAAGCTTGAGCTTCCCCATCTCAGTATATGGAGCTACCATCCACCTGCTTGCTCAGACCAAAACGCTAGGAATCCTGTGTGATGCTTGCTTTCTCTCCTGGCCTTACGCAATCCCTCCACAGCCCTGTCAGCACCATCTCCAGAATGTGGCCCAGCTGAGCCCTAGGGTCAGGCCACAGCCTCCTGAGGACCCCCTTTCTTTTGTGCCCTGCTTTTCTAACCCCTTTGCCACAAAAGAAGCAGCGAGACTTTTAAAAACATAAAAGCCAAGCATATCATTCCCTTTGTTAAAGGACTTCACTGATATTCCATTGATTTTAAGATAAAATTCCTTACCTTTTCAAAAGCCTGAAGTACCATGTTGGCTGCATAATAGATTACAATTCCCTTGGGAACAAAATAAAACAAAACAACAGCAACAAAAGAGACACCAATTTGATTTGGCTGGAGTGAGATCCAGGTAAGTTTTTAAGTTCCTACAGACATTTCAAACATGAACCCTGGGGCTAAGACCACATAACTAGGTGACTGACCCTAACTCCTTCCAACCTCATCTCCCTCCCATAGACCCCTCACCCACTGTGGTTTGTTTTTTTGCTCCTCAAAGATATTGAACCCATTCTTTCCTGGGGGCCTTTGCAAGAGGTGTTTCTACTGCCCTGTGTTTCTGCACCCTATCTAGCCCACCCCATAAATCTCACTCCTTCATCACCTATCCTAATTCATCTTAAATATCCATTTCTTAAAGAAGCCTTCTCGGATCACCCAATCAAGAGAAACCACTGGTCTTTACATAGCATATCTTATTTTAATTCTCTGCTTGGCACTCATATTCTCCAACATCTCTCTTGTTTATTGTCTGTTCTCCCCACTAGAACATAAACTCCATGGAAGTAAAATCCTTATCTGTGTTGTTCATCACAGATTCCCAAGCTCCTAGAACAGTGCCTGGCACACAGCAGACATTCAGTAAATATTTGTGGAATAAATGAGTGATAAGCAAGGGAACATATCAGGTCACCTCCATCCATCATGCTGAGCTGTGCTTTGCATGCAGAAGGACCTCAATGAATCCATTCCATTTCAAGAACTAAAAATAACCATTACATTACAAATGTGGCTCAACTTGAAAGGTTATGGTCATCCTTACTATAAATATACTTTCCCTATCCTATACATAGAGGATAAATTAAAGTTGCTCTAAAGACTAAAATCCAACTTTAAGAACAGTTCTAAAATTCATAAACATCATATAACAAGATGACCGGTCTATCTGACTCTCAGAATGACTAAATTTAAAATAAAGCATCCTTTCACCCTCCTCTGATATAAACTGTCACCTGTCTAGGTAATGTAGCATGACTGCTTACTTGCTAGACTATGACTACTACATTCTTCGACATCATGTCAAATTTTTAAATTCAATCTTTTAACCTATATTTATGACATTCATTCATATAAATAGGTTGTTAGAGATATCTTTTAAACTCAAGGTTCTCTAATAATCAGTTTCAGTGAAAATAAACAGGAAGTCCAAAAGATACTAAAATATTTCCTCTAGCTCCACTTTTTGGATACTAAAAGCAGAGGCACCTCTATTCATACATTAAAGAAATATAAGGCTGATCTAGTCTTTCTTTAAGTGCCCATTTCTAGTTATAGGGAGAAAATAATCATTATCAAAAAAAATAATCATTCTGCTTTTTAATGAGATGAATGACAATCTCCAAAAAGATGCGTCCACATCCTAACCCCTTGGACCTGTGAACACTACTTTATATGCCCAAAGAGTGAATATTACCTTCTGTGGCAAAAGATGTGAAGTTAATGATCTCCTAAGGAAAAGCTTATCCTGGATTATCTGGGTGGGCCCTAAATGCAATCCCATGTATCCTTCAAGAGAGAGGCAGAGTAAATGCTGACACAGAAGAGGAGAAGGCAATGTGATGAAGGAGGCAGAGACTGGAGTGATGTGGGCAAAAGCCAATGAATGCCTGGAACTTCCAGAAGCTACAAGAGGCAAGAAATGGATTCTGCCTGGAGCCTTCTCTAGGATTCTCCTTCAAAGGGAGCACAGCCCTGCTGACACCTTGATTTTAGACTTCTGGCCTCCAGAACTGTGAAAGAATAAATTTCTACAGTTTTTTAAGTCTTCTGGTCTGTGGTCATTTGTTACAACAGCCACAGGAAACTAATATATGCTTTACTGATAATTAGTATCTGCTAGACATTATGAGAGCATGGCACGAGAAATTTAACCTCTATCAAAAACAAGTTTTTGTTTCAAGGTAAATACATTTCTTTAACATTTACATTTTAAATAAATATAATTGAAATATACTCAATTTCCCTTTTGCAAGACAGATCTACATCACAGTTCTCCATTCTCATTAGGATTTAAAGCTACTCAACACGGTGTTTCCGTAAGGCAGTTTCCCATCTGAAAAGGTAAGATGAAAATTCTTACAGGGATTCTTGTAGAGATAATGCGGGAAAGGATGATAATGGACTACCATTCAAAGATCTATAGTCTTAGAGCAAAAATAGCCCTTTGAAGGCAACCTTCCTTCTAAGAAAGAGAACACGAAGGATTGCAAGGGTGAGGCCCTTGGCATGAGAGCCAGTCAGACCTCAGGCATCTCCATTCTGGCTCAGAGCCCTTTGCACAGCAATGCGCTGCCCACAGAAGGGCGAGAACGATATTTTCAATTCACCCGTACTCTGTTCTTCTTCAAGGAACAGGGGTGAGTTCTCTCTGATGACATGCAAACATTTGGTCACCTTTAAGGCTAATGTGAAATAGGGGGTTGGACTACAGATTGTTGCAACTGAAAAGTCTCCAGCCTCAGCTTGATGTAGGAAAAAAATTACAAACAAAAACCCAAAGTATACTGTGATGATAAGGAGCCAGTCCTTCTTTGCTCAGAACCAGATTTCCACCAGCACAAAAAGAAAGCCTTAGGGAACTGTAAATAAACATCAATTCTTCCAGCATCAATCAGTCAAGACAAGGAGCGGAAGATCTGTGTGTAATCCATCCCAGGTAATATCAAACAATCTAAAAGATCATGCCTTAATGAGCATGGGTCAGTACGGCCATCTTCCCATTAAAAAGACAGTGCGACAGACAGAGAAAGTGTGTGATAAAATTCATCAATCAGGATAAAAACTTTTAACAACCGGAATAGGAGGCAACTTCCTTAATCTTGGTATTTATAAAATCCCTACCCCAGGCATCATACTTTCTAGTGAAATGTTAGAAGTTTTCCCTTTGGAATCAGGAATAAGGTAAGGATGCCCATGACCACTTCCTTTAACACTGTACTCAAGATCCAAGCCTATCCAGGAGAACCAAAAAAAAAAAAAAAAAAAGGAAAAATTATAAGGAATGGCAAAGAAGAAATAAAATTGTCATTATTTACTGATATGTGATTATATCTGTAAAAGGCCTGAAGAAAACACAGATAAAATATTAAAATAAATAGGAAAGTTTAACAAGGTTGCTAGATACAAATTCAATATGGAAAAATCAACTGTATTTCAACATACCAACACAAACAGAAAATGAAATATTAAAAAAAGATACCACTGACTATATTATCTAAAATACAAAAGTATCTAGAAATGGATTTAACAAAAGATGTGCAAAACCAGTAACAAGGAAAATTACACAACAAGACTGAGTTTTCTAAAATAACTCAGGTGTATAGATAGGTTTTAGTCTCAACAAATGAAAGAAAAATAAACTGAATATAATTATCACCTTATCTTCTCATCCAAACAGTGCTTTTGGGGTTTTTTGGGGAGGGTGGTTTTTTTGTTTTTGTTTTTTTGAGAGAGAAGGAGAGCATGCACATGAGCAGAGTTGGGGGCAGGGAGGACAGAGGGAGAGAGAGAATCTTAAGCAGGCTCTGTGGGGCTCGACCTCACGACTCTGAGATCATGACCTGAGCCAAAATCAAGAGTATGACACTTAAATGACTAAGCCACCCAGGCACCCATAAAAAATGCTTTTTGAAATCTAGTGCTATCTTGATATGTCATATAAGAATTCTGATCGGAGAGGTGCAATGTAGGTTCTGGTGGCAGACTGGAATTCTTGTCATTATCCCATGTCTTAACCAAACACTGATGAGACATTTGAATTTCCACACTAAGTACTATAATAACTGTGAAAAACAAAAACATTAAGTCCTTTAATGTTATAATGAGTGCATAAAAAAGTTGTTAGAACATAAAATCTAAAGTGGCATTTCATGGATATTTATAAAACTTCAACACATCTGAGATTTTACTCAGCCAATCCATTTAGAATAAGTGGTCCAAACCAATGGATATATACCAGGGTCAATTCATCCTTGCATGGGAATTATTTAGAATTTCTGCCTTCTTTTTTAGTCATTCCCTGTTAGAGCTATCTTTAAATGTAGATGGAATGGACAGCTTCCCTTAATGTGAAATTTCTAAAGTACACGTCTCAAAATTTTCCATTAGCCTGAAAACATCAAAAGCCCAAGTATCAGTGGTTAACTCCTTTGAGCTAAGACACTATGTCACCTGGAATCCATTTTCAAAAGGAAAACACTTCTTAGAGGAGATAACATAAAGGAGCCACCATCCAATTTTAACACCAAACTTAACTTACCTGACTCACAAGAAAGATTTGGGGGAATCAGTTCTTTTTTTTTTTTTTTTTAAGATTTTATTTATTTGAGAGAGAGAGAATGAGAGAGAAAGAACGCATGAGAGGGGATAGGGTCAGAGGGCGAAGCAGACTCCCTACCAAGCAGGGAGCCCGATGCGGGACTCGATCCAGGGACTCCAGGATCATGACCTGAGCTGAAGGCAGTTGCTTAACCAACTGAGCCACCCAGGCGCCCTGGGGGAATCAGTTCTGACAACACAGAGGAGGAAGGCACAGTACTTTGAGGGAGACAGATCCAGAGTACATAATGCTACCATTAGCCAGATGGGTTGGCCAGTGAGGTATCCTGGAAAGTACAAAGCTAATGACATTGCAGTGCTACAGGAAAAGTGAAAAGACACTAGAAAAAGCAAATTCATCTGAAAATATAGCTGAGGACACAGTTCTGCTATCAAGACTTGTTGAAGAAACTACTGATGATGGCACTTTATCATACCCTGACTTACACTGCTGATGGCCTGTTCTCCATAGCACCCTAGGGGGATATGGTAAACCCATAAAAGCAGGGGTTATGTTTAATTCTCTTACAGACCCCACAGCACAATAAAGCACTATGAACCCAGTAGGCACTCAGTAATATCACTTGGTGAATTAAAAATTCATTTAAAGACAAGTAACTGAGTTCTGGGAGATACAATCATTTTTAAAGGAGAGCTAGCATTTTTTTTTTAAGTGGGTTGCTGA
The DNA here is from genome assembly GCF_029215605.1 of Mirounga angustirostris. Lineage (NCBI taxonomy): Eukaryota > Metazoa > Chordata > Mammalia > Carnivora > Phocidae > Mirounga > Mirounga angustirostris. The sequence goes on from NW_026991710.1 coordinate 162,746,385, forward strand.
CAATACCAAGTGTTGGCAAAGATGTGAAGCAACTGGAACTGGCATACATTGCTGGTGGGAGTCTAAATTGACACAACCAACTTGGAAAACTGTTGATGAGCGTATTCTAAAGATAAACATAGGCCTACTCTATGGCCCAATAATTCAAGAACAGATATCCACCAGAAAACACATACAAGGATATTTATTCATAGAGAAGCTTTGTTCGTAATAGCCAAAAATTAGAAAACACAAATTGTCCATCAACAGCAGAATCGATAAACTGTGGTATAGTCATACAAGAGAATATTATACAACAACAAAGAACAAACCACCGCTATACGCAGCAACATATAATCAATCTCCCAGACACAACATCTTATAATGCCATTTATGTGAAGTTCAAAACCAGGCAAAACTAATCCAAGATGCTGGATTAGATTAGAGGTCAGACTAGTGGTTATTTTGTGGGGAGAGTATTGACTGTGAATGAGGGGTAGATAGGGAGACTTTTGGGGGGCTAGATATGTCTAAATCTTGATCTGGGTAGTGATTACATGGATATTTTCATATGTAAAACTTCACTGAGCTCTACACGTAAGATTTGTGTACTTTGTATAATGCATTTATATAAATTATACCTTATTAAAAAGGTAAACAAGAAAAAAAAGTTGGCTGTTTTTCAATGTTGAATATTTGTTTTAATCATTTTAATTAAGGGAAGCCAATTTTCTCTAAGGGGATCATTGCTGTTGGCTATAATTTGAATGTTTGAACACTTGAAGAGATACCGGCCAATCAAATAAGTACTAGCACTTATCTCCCCTACACAGATAAATAAGCTGTTCTGTCTCAACAGTCTGTTCCTCATTAACATCTAAAAGGAGCCCTAATCAAAATCTAGACATAAACAGAGAGCAAGAGGTAATGAGGACAGGCACAGAAATGAGTAGTACTTCCAACTTCATGGCAGGGTTTAAGGCAGTAGCTCACACTATCCCTGGGGGTTCCAATAATTTAGTAAGACCAGTACAGAGATGTCTCTGAATCTAGAAGCTCTACATTTGATATGCATAAGACCCTCATCTGCTAAACCCCGTCTTATATAAGCCAGGCCCTAGTGAAAGATCTGTTATTCGGGGAGTCATGGAAGTCTAGTGCGAGAAGCACTTGAGAATTATTACTGACGTAAGTCTGGTGTCTGTCTACACGGCGCAAGTACAAAAGGCTACTGAGAGCAATCAGAAATCATAACCAGGGGAAGTCACTGTCAGCTGCCATCTCTCTTCACAGACTCCTGTGGCTAATATGACATTTGCACTACTACAAGGACTGAACACTTAGGCATGTTCTCATTTTGTAGAAGTAGCTGGGTTTCTCACCAAACTGTGCTTCTGACTGTTGATTAACCCCTCTCTTTCCCAGATAGAAAATATTTCCAATGTTCCAGTAAATTTTAATACTGACCCTGTGAGTAAAATTCAATATATACGCAAAAAATAATAATAAACATATTTTAAGTTAATGATTAAAACAGGAAGAAGGTGTTTTTTTTAAGTACCTCCAGATGAAAACTACCACTATTTGAAAAAATCCTATCGAAAAGCCACAGAGAAAGGCATTACCTTCAGCTTTCACAGCCAAAGCCCATGGAAAATGGCTTCAACTGTTTTAGCCACTGACTTTTTAGAGAGCTTTAAAGCAAACCTACAGTCCATCAGCAAAATAGGAATAGAAACCTTTGCTCTTTTTGCTACCAGACAATGGCGGCCTGAAAAGCTAATTTATGAGATACCTGAATATCTTGGATGAAAATATTGTAAGTTTTCTGTGGAACCTGGATAAATTGGATTCATTTCAAAATATTTAAATTAAAACTGCCTGCCTCATTTTCACCAACAAACAAGTCATTACATTATTTTTTCCCTTTAGTCGACTTCCCTCATGAATGGGAACACAGTTATCATATGTCACACTGTAATTTCGTATTTTAAATGGCTAGTTAAAATCATCTACCATCAAGTGTTTTCTTCAAACTGAAATAGTAAAATCTGCCTGTCAACTGGAAAAACAGCAGCAACAACAAAAATATAAATACTTCCCCTTAAAATAATAATATTTTCACATGTTTTTTTTGTTTTTGTTTTTTTTGTTTTTTTTTTAATTCATGAGAGACAGAGCGAGAGAGAAAGGCAGAGGGAGAAGCAGGCTCCCAAGGAGCAGGGAGCCCGATGCAGGACTCGATCCCAGGACCCTGAGATCATGACCTGAGCCGAAGGCAGACGCCCAACCATCTGAGCCACCCAGGCGCCCAATATTTTCACATGTTTTTTTAGAGCTCCATCTCCCCACCGTCATTGAATTGTAGAGCTGCTTCCCAGAAGACCTAAATGTTTACCTATCTATAAAATTTTATCTTCCCTGATGAAAGAGATAAAAACTTTAAAATTCATGCCATTAATTTTCTCCTTTCTTGTCATTCTTCATAGATATGATGCAGTGAAAGAAGAATAGCATTTTAGGCTTACCACTGATTCTAAGAGAAAAATCACAGTAATTTTCAGAACAGGTTAACACAGGAAGTCAAGAAAGAAAAAGGAAAAAAAAAAAAAGGAAAAATGATTCAAAAGTCCCTTCTGGGAGATAGCCTTACTGATGATTAAGGCCCAAACATCAAAAGGACAAAGGCTTCTTTGGCCAGGAAAAGAATCACTTATGTGTACATATTACTCACAAAGAACAAGTTTTAATTCAGCAAATACATTATTTCAACAGGTAATATTAATTGTATTTATCCAACTACAAATAAATAATTTTACCCTTTGGGTGGATAATCTCAAGTTGCCAAAGCTGCAAGGCACACTTCCTAAGCAAAGGAAGGAAACTGGGTAGCAAATGCTAAAAACGACATTTCATAAGGACCCTTAAATGTTTACACAACCTAACGTTTTATTATTTGAGGTCACTTATGACAATTCCACACTAGAGTTTTTCATGGACATGCATAAATGACAAATGACACTATGTTTCATTCTATCCAGGTTAAGATAAGCAACTTGAAATGAGATAAAGCTGAGTACTTTCTCTAGAAAACTGCCATGGTCCTAAAAATCATATTTAGAAAGCAAGAAGACAATTCAAGGGATTTAAAGTCAAAATTGCACGTGTTACAGCTTGCGGAAATGATACTAAATGAGAAATACATAGAGGACAGAGGATGAAATGAACAAAAAGCAGGTTTGCACCTCCCACCAGCAGATCATTGAACAGGATACACTCCTATGGTGGCAGTGTTCTGAGGTTTTACTTTGATTTCGAGACATGAAAAAGATGAAGTCAGCTTGGCCCATCCTCTTTTCACCTAGCCGGACCCAGTAAATTAGCCCTTACCCACTCCTTCATTCAAACGTTGACTGCCTGAGCAACTAGTACATTGAACAAGCACAACTATAGAATGGGATCACAACAAAACTCCCTCTGCCCCTTTAAAATCCATCAGTGGGAGGTGGACTTCCCTTGCTCCAGATGAAAATCTGGGCAAGTGCCAGATCCTCTCTGTTCACTCTTAGGTCACTGAGAGTCACTTCAAGTCATAAAACAATCTTAATTCAGAGATGAGACTTCCCAATCCCTTTTTTTTTTTTAAAGAAGTGGGGAGGGGCAAAGGGCAAGGAAGAGAGAGAATCTTAAGGAGGCTCCACGGCCAGCGTGCAGCCTGAGGCGGGGCTCAATCTCACAGCCCTGAGGTCATGACCTGAGCTGAAATCAAGAGTCAGGTGCTCAACCAACTGAGCCATCCAGGTGCCCCGTTCCCAATCCCTTTTAATAATCAATACTCCATGGTTGAGCGTCTGCCCTCGGCTCAGGTCATGATCCCAGGTCCCTAGGATCGAGGCTCGCATCAGGCTCCCTGCTCAGCGGGAAGCCTGCTTCTCCCTCTGCCTGCCCGCTCCCCCTGCTTGTGCTCTCTCTGTCAAAATAAATAAAATCTTTAAAAAAATAATAGGAATAATCAATACTCCAAATCTGATTTAGATTCTATCCCCATTTTCAGGGCTAGGCTGGTTTTGGACCTGTAGTCTTGAGGAAGGGGGTGGATCGGGCTTTCCTCTTTACAGCTGCTGATCCCCTCAGGTGCTGGGATATAAGATGGAAGAAGAAAAAGGAATAAGAAAGTTAGTACTAAACTGGTTCCATCAGAAGTTGGCATCCATTCCTGAGCCTGGCAGATATCTAAAGCTCATTCTTCCTGTATGGGCTGCTTATTGGGTTCTTGGGAGATTCTCATTGCTGGAAACCTCTCTCCCTTGACCTGGGCGAACTTGTCTCAGTGCCATCGATCTCCGAAACCCCATAGGATCTGGCATCTGTTTCCAGCCTCTTGCTCCCAGAGGCCCTCTGCATGGCCCAATTTACCCGACAGAATCCAAGAAGACACGCTGTTCTCTCATGTGTGGCTTACCTCTGGTGCACAAATAATAACCATTTCACCTCTCTTGCTCAACAAACGAAGGCAGAGTGCAGGGCAAAGCCCACAGCTGCCAGCCAGCCCTCCTCAGGCCACCTGAGGTTCAGGGCCCCACCCTGGTGCCCTCCAGCTGCCCAGCCCAGGGAGGGTAAGACAGGCAGCTATGTCCAAAATCCTCTCTCCTCTCCTTAGTTTGACCCGTTTGGAGTTGTGCGGCTGGTTTTCAAAACTGCCTTGTCTGCCAACTCATGTGTCTATTGAATTTGGATCCCTAGTGGAAAAGGCAATTTTCAAATTCCATCACAACTCGCCTCTATAATTGGAGTGGCCAAAGATGCTCAACTGATTGAGAAATAAACACAGTGGTTTTCTTTTTTCCAGCAACGGCCACCACCAACTGTGTACTGTGTACCCTTTCTCCCCCTGGGAAGTGAGTGACTTTTATTCTCAGTCCATCCCAAAACATTTGATCACTTTGGATTATTAAAGTAGTGCAGCCTATACAGCACCGCCTATGAAGTATTCTTGTCTAAAAAATCATTCGTCTGAATCTCATCTACCTACTGGCCTACAGATAATACCAGGGATAGAGAAACAAGCTACTTGTCACCACTAGGAAGGAGTAAGTCAGGAGGGTGAAACTTCCTATGGGACAAATGAACCTGCTTCTCCAACAAATTAATGTTGTGAGGTGGGGGGAAGTGAAATAGGGGAACATAATAAAAGAGACTCACAAAACACCAAATGCCCAAATGCAAAACACAGGCCTTTGTTTATACACAAATTTGAAAAACAACTGTGAAAAGATACCTCTGAAACAACTGGGGAAATTTGAATGTGGACTGGATGCTGTACGACAGTAAAGGAATTCATATTAATTCTGTTAGAAACTAATACCGGCATAACAGCTTTGCAGGGGGGAAACACGTCTTTCTTTATCTGTTAGTCTTACACCCAAAAGTATTTGCATGTAAAACGACACAATGGCTAGGATTTCCTTTAAAACAGTCTGACAAAAAAATGTTTTTAATAAAATAAAAGTCAGGCAAGGATGAGTGAAATAAGACTAGCAAAATGTTGATACTCCGCTGAGGTTTGGTGAACTCTTGAGAGTTCATTACATTCTACTTTTGCATATATTTGAAGATTTTTCATAATAAAAAGATCTAAGTCCATGCAACATTTCAATCTCATCCATTCTGGGACCCCCTCCTCCCTGCAGAGCCCGCCAAGCTGCTGGTTCCAATGGCTCTGAAAGAAAAAGCTGGATGGGCAGAGAAAGGAAGGGGGTGCTGTCTGCTCCCCATACCCCTCCCTCTCGCCTGCCCTCACTGCCCTGAGGACAGAGCAGATAAAAGCTTGGGGGAGACTTCTCCTCTCTCATTCGTTGTTGTTCTCTTTGCTGGTAGCCTACTCCTTTAATGACTGAGCCCAGTCGCAGCTGATACAAATGGACAGGCAGAGACCCAAACGAGCCTTGCTGGCAGGCATCTCCGTCCTGAGCAGGAACTCTGGGGGTTGGTGGTCTGTTGTTAGCTCTAACTGCATCTTCCAGCTGACCCCCAGCTGGCAGCATCATGCCACCTTGCATTGATAGGAGAGCCTTTTCACCCCACCTGGTGACCCAAGCTAATCTTTCCTGTGTGAGCCAGGGCCAATAACAGCCTGCTCAGGAGTGAGATCCTGTTTGCATATTTCTCAGAAACCATGAATGTGAGGAAACAGTCTTGTTTCCTCTGCAACTGGTTATATCACCATACCCTCTCTCACCAACGCTCTTCTCTGTGCTGTCAGCCCTGGGCAGGTCAGCAGGCATCCAATAAGGAACACACAAACAGTCTTTGCTTCTTGTGGACCTCAAGAATTATATGAGCAATCCTCCTGTCCCCCGTCCTTCACCTCGGCTCAGAAGCATGGCAACCTTCAAACCCCATTGGCCTCTCTGATCTCCTTTGGGAAAGAGAGAAGGAGCATCTTTTATTCATTAGGAGTGTATGCAGAAGCCCACCTCCTTCTCGATCCTGGCTCTCCTCTTAGTGGCCATGGATAAAAGTTGGCCAAACTAGGGCCCCTTCTCATACCAGGAAACAGAATAGAGACTGTGTGGGGTACTGGAGAACTTAGACTTCTGTTCTCCACAGGATACTAGCTCAACTGTTGGGGCTGGGGTGAGTAGCATAAAAAGATCTCAATGGGCACCTCCCACCACCCTGCTGCATCTGTTAGGTGTCAGGTCACCATGCCAGGCAATGAAAATGCAAGGCAAGTGAGACATCCTGGCACTGGCTTTGAAATCACAAGGAATGAAGCTGGGTACAGGCTCTGCCACTTCCCAGCTGTCTGATTTGAGCAAGAAAATGAAGCCGATGCTGACGCGAACACTTAGAGTCTGTAACTAGAAAATGAGAGAGATGTCTCAAGATGACACCCAAATTCTAAAGCATTCTCAGCCAACAACTGAACAAAACTACTGGCATCCTAGGAGCCCAGCCTCTGCCACAGCTAACTCCAAAGTAAAATAAAGAGCTAGCTGGCATGCACCATAAGTAGATCTGTAGGTGCAGTTGCACTGAATGGAGCGGTGGAAAAAATTACGCCACAGCCCTCCTCTGCTTTCACTCAGCCCTCGGGAGGGAGCAGGTTCCAGATCAGCCACAGCCTTTCCGTGTCAGGTGTGGGTGTGGGGCACGGGCCGCTCCTGAGGCAGAAGGTACATGCAGGCTGCAGATGCTGCCCTAAGATTCTGTCCTAATTGTAGCCCAACCCACTACGTCCTTACCTGGACCCCTGCAACATCTTCCTGACCCGTGCCCCTGCTTTCACTCTCGCTGCTTCTAATCCACTATCCATGCAGCAGCCAGAGCAAGCATTTTAAACCATGAAACCCTGCCTCCTCAAAACTCTGGAGTGGCTTCCAACTGCATTCAAGAAAAATTCCAAATTCCTTTGCATGGCCCAAAAGGCTCAGCTCCAAGTTCATCTCATGTCACTGTCCTTGGCCCCCACTCCCCACACACCCTCTACACTCCTGAAAGCCACACTTTCTCAATTCTTCAGTTCAGCAATTTCTCGGTTTTTCCAATGACCCATATTCTTGGTTCTCACGTTGTTTCCTCTTAAAAGCTCTTCCCCTTCTCTTTGGTTAATTCCTTTTGAGTATGCAGGTTCCCGTCGACAGTTCCAAAAGGGGACATTCTCTAAAACCTTTCCCCTAGTCTAAATTAAGTTACTCTTTCATTCTTTTTAATAATTATGTTTACTTTTCCTCTGTAAGACTTACAGTTTGTAATTATGTACAGCTGCAGATAGAGGTGAAGAGACCCATAAATACCCAGCCCTGCCACGAGGACTATAAGATCTCCAAGAATAGGAATTACCCTTAATTAGTTCATAGCAACATACTCGGTTTCTAGCATATTTAATAATGAATAAAGAAAAAGCTAATGAGTGAACATAAACAGTGTATATCCTTACTTTAACCTAAAAATAGTTATATTTTTCCAGCTTTACTGAGATATAATTGGTTATAACATTGTGTAAGTTTAAGGTGTACAACATAATGATTTGATAAATGTATATTTTATGAAATGATTAGCACATTAAGTTTAGTCAACATACTCATCGCCTCACATAGCTGCAAATTTTTGTTTGTGATGAGAATTTTTAGATCTACTCTCTCGGTAACTTTCAAATACATGATATAGTGCTGTCAGCATGCTGTACATCACATCCCCAGGACTTATTCATCTTGTAACTGGACGTCTGTACCTTTTGACCGCCTTCACCCGTTTCACCCAACCCCCACCTCAGGCAACCACCAGCGTGTTCTCTGTTTCCGTGAGTTTTGTTCTTTTATATCCACATATAAGTGAGGCCATACACTGTTTGTCTTTCTCTGTGTGACTTATTTCATTTAACATAATGTCCTCAAGGTTACCCAAGTTGTTGCAAATGGTAACACTTCCTTTTTTTAAGATTTTTTATTTATTTGTCAGAGAAAGAGATAGAGAGAGAGAGAGCACAAGCAGGGAGAGGGGCGGAGGGAGAAGCAGGCTCCCTGCTGAGCAAGGAGCCCAATGCGGAGCTCAAACCCAGGATCCTGGGATCATGACTTGAGCCGAAGGCAGACGCTTAACCGACTGAGCCACCCAACAAGCATCCCCATTTCCTTTTTTATGGTTGAATAATATTCCATTACACACACACACACACATTCTTTATCCACTCATTCATGGGTAGACACTTAGGTTGTTTCTATGTCTTTGCCACTGTAAATAATACTGCAATAAATATGGGGGGGTGCAGATATCACTTCAAGATAGTGATTTCATTTCCTTTTGATATATATTCAGAAGTGGAATTGCTGGATGAAATGGTAGTTCTATTTTTAATTTTTCAAGGAAGCTCTATACTATTTTGCATAGTGGCTGTACTGATTTACATTCCCTCCAACGGTCTACTAGGGCTTCCTTTTCTCCACATCTTCACCAGCACCACTGTCCTTTGGATAACAGTCATTCTAATAAGTGTGAGGTGGTATCTATTTGTGGTTTGGGTTTGCATTTCCTTGATGGTTGGTGATGTTGAGCATCTTTTTTACATACCTGTTGCCCATCTGAATACCTTCTTCAGAAAAATATCTGTATTCAAGTACTTTGCCCATTTTTTTCCTTGGATTATTTGGGGGTTTTTGCTATTGAGTTGTATGAGTTCCTTATATATTTTGGACATTAACCTCTTATCAGAAATTTGGTTTGCAATATTTTCTCCCATTCCATAGGTTGCCTTTTCATTTTGTTGATCATTTACTTTGCTATGCAAAGTTTTTTAGTTTGATGTTGCTTATTTGCTTATTTTTACTTTTGTTTTTTGTTCTTTAGGTGTCACATCTTAAAAAAAAATCACTGCCAAGACATATCAAGGAGATTTTTCCCCTATATTTTCTTCTGGGAGCTTTATGGTTTCAGGTCTTATATTTAAGTCTTTAATCCATTTTGAGTTAATTTTTGTGAGTGGTGTAATATAGGGGTCTAGTTTCCTTCTTTTGCATGTTAATATCCAACTTTCCTAGCACAATTTATTTATTTATTTATTTTCTAAAGATTTTATTTATTTGACAGGGAGAGACACAGCGAGAGAGGGAACACAAGCAGAGGGAGCGGGAGAGGGAGAAGCAGGCTTCCCGCCGAGCAGGGAGCCCGATGTGGGGCTTGATCCCAGGACTCTGGGACCGTGACCTGAGCCGAAGGCAGACGCTTAATGACTGAGCCACCCAGGCGCCCCCCTAGCACAATATATTGAAGAGACCATCTTTTCTCCACTGAATGTTCTCGACTCCCTTGAGAAATATTAGTTGCCTGTATACCTGAGAGTTTATTTCTGGGTTCTCAAATCTGTTCCATTGGTATGTGTGTTTTACACCAATGCCATATTGTTTTGTTTACTTTGTAATATAGTTTGAAATCAGGCAGTGTGATGCCTCCAGCTTTGTTCTTCCTTCTCAAGATTGCTTTGTCTATTTGAGATTTTTTGTGGTTCCATACAAATTTTAGGATTGTTTCTATTTCTGTAAAAAACGCCATTGGAATCTTGATATGGATTACATTGAATCTATAGATAGTTTGGGTAATATGGACATTTTAACAATATTAATTCTTCCATCAATGAGCATGAAGTATCTTTCCATTTGTTTGTGTATTCTTCAATTTCTCTCATCAAAGTCTTATAGTTTCTGGAGTATAGATCTTTCACCTCCTTAGTTAAATTTATTCCTAAGTATTTTACTGTTTTGATGCTATTGTAAATGGGATTGTTTTATTTCTTATTTTCAGGTAATTAATTGTTTTGAATTTAATGGAAATCTTGCTTAAGTTTCACAGTTAAATATGATATTTGCTGAAAATTTTTGTTAGCTATACCTTATCAGATTAGAAATGCTCTATTATTGTTAAGAAGCTTATCATGAATGAAAATTGGAATTTTATTATATACTTTACTGTATCAGTTGAGATAAACATGTGGTTTTCAGATTTAAATTGTGAATATGAGTAAAGTACAAAAAGATTTTCTTATGCTAAACCATCTTTAAATTCCTGGAATAAGGAATTTCAGCTAAGTTGTGATTTTTTTAAACCTTTAAAGGATTCAGTTTGCTAATATTTTGTTTAGGATTTTTGTATTTATGTTCATAAGTGATTTCTTCCATTCTGTATCTACAGTTGACCCATGCACAATGTGGGGGTTAGAGATGTCAACCCTCTCCTCAACACACACAGTTAAAAATCTGCCTATAACTTTTGACTCCCCCAGAACATAATTACTAATACCCTACAGATGACCAGAAGCCTTACCAATAATAGTCAATTAACACATATTTTGCATTTTATGGGTATTATATACTATATTCTTTCAATAATACCTAACTTTGTCTTAATTTTTTTGTACATCTAGGCTACACAGTTTGTCTGAAAGTTTTTTCAAATTTTTACATATCTATCAAAAAATTTCCAATACATTTATTGACAAAAATCCACATATAAGTAGACCTGCACAGTTCAAACCCATGTTGCTCAAGGGTCAATTGTATCTATTTTGCTAGCAATCTGATCTCAATGACTTTAATCCAATAAATAACATGTTCTTCAGTAGATTACTTCCTGAATCTTTCTTAAAGAAAAAGATGGTAAGAAATTTGGTCTCTGAACTTTGAGAACACATTTTTAAAGATATTCACCAAGATCCTATATAGATTTTCCTCTTTTTATTAAATCCTAAAGCTATTTTCCTTCCCACATTTTTATTGAGTATAACTGACATAATACTATATTAGTTTCGGGTGTACAATAAAATGATTCAATATTTATACATATTATGAAATGATCACCACAATAGGTCTAGTTAACATCTAGACCATAGTTATAATTTTTCTCCTTGTGATGAGAACTTTTAATGTCTACTCTCTTAGTGGTTTTCATATATTCAATATGGTATTATTATTCATGGTCACCATTTTGTACATTATATCTTCATGACTTGTTTTATAACTGAAAATTTGCAACTTTTGACTCCCTTCAACCATTTCATTCTCCCCCTAATCCCCACTCCTGGCAACCACCAGAAATTTTTTTTACCTCAAAACAGTTATAATATTTGAATACTCTCTTTTCTTGAAGTAAAACCTTGTTCTGAATAAACAATATATATTGCATTCATGAGAATACTTGATTATAAAATAATCCCAATATTGCCCAATAAGGGCAATAATCACACTAAGTCTCCCACTGAGAGCAACTACAAAAGCCAGACTAAAAATGAAGAAGTCGGGGAAGGAGAGAAGAAGGAAAAGAAGGAGGAAGAGGGGAGGAAGAGGAGAGGGAGAGGGAGGGGGAGGGGAAGAAGAGGCAAGCAGACAGATGCAGCCCATAGCCTGGAGCAGTCTGCCTGGGTTGAAGAGACACAACATGGAGTTCAGACCACCACTGCAGTCAGGACCTGAGCAGACAATATCCCAGGGAAAAGGGAACCTCAGGAACATAAACCAAATATGCTGCTCAGATTTTGCACTCAAGGCACTTGCTGAATATATGAGTTGTAAAAGGAGGAGAGAACAAGCAGAAAGCTGCTGCCAAGAGGCTAAGAAGCTAAGAAGTTTTTGTCAGCCCCACTCTGCTTGGGACTTGAAGTTTAGGGTCTGACATGGACCAGGAGCCCTGGCTTTCAGGTAAGACCCTTGATGGGCTATGCCTTAGGAGTCAGGTACACAGAAACAGAACAGCCTGAAACCCCACCCCAGTCATCATCATTGTTGACTGTATCAAGAGGAACAGCTTTATTCTACTGTCCACCAGAAAAAAATTCAATCTTCTCTGGAGGAAGACAACAGTCTCCAGAGACACCACCAATTTTTCACATATGATGTCAGGTACTTAATAAACAATTACAAAGCATGACAGGAAACAAGAATAGATGGCCAAAAATTAAGAGAAAAAAACAGATAATATACTGACCCACAGGTGATCTAGAGATTGTAATTTTCAAAAAGGAATTTCAATAGAATTACAATTACTATGTTCAAGAAAATAGATTAAAGATAGAGAATTTTATCAGATACTTGGAATCTATATATAATCTTTATAATAATAATTGCAATTAATAATTCAATACATGAGTTTAACAGCAGGTGAGACACAGCACAAGAGGGGTTTTCCAAAGTGAAAGCGATGTCAGTAGGATAGATCCAAACAGAAGCCTAGAGGGGAAAAAAGAACTGCAAACACAGAACAGAGCTGAAGTGGCACATGAAACACAGATGAGAGCACTAATGCACATGCGACTGGAATCCCAAAAGGAGCGAAGGGGAGAAAGACAGTCACCAGGAGGCCGAAACAGATTCAAGATATCGAGCTACAGATCCAAGAAGCTGCACAAACCACAGTTAAGGGAAATAATAAAGCAAACATGCCAAAGCCCATCCCAGTAAACCTGCTGAGATCGAAATATAAAGAGAAAGTCTTAGAAACATCCAGGATTGGGGCGCCTGGGTGGCTCAGATGGTTAAGCATCTGCCTTCAGCTTAGGTCATGATCCTGGGGTCCTGGAATCGAGCCCCATATTGGGTTCCTGGTTCAGTGGGGAGCCTGCTTCTCCCTCTCCCCCTCTCCCCAGATCATGCTCTCTCTCCCTCTATCTCTGTCAAATGAATAAATTTAAAAAAAAAAAATCTTTATTAAAAAAAGAAAAAAGCATCATCCAGGATTGGGGCAGAGGGGTGGGGGTGCCTAATGGCAGATGTAATAGTATATATAATAGGAGTATGTATAGGCCTGACTCAGAGCTTATTATCATATGGAAGTGTGATAGCCTCTCTTTCCCACTTTGCTATCAGGTGAAACTAAGGACAAAAGTTCAGATAATGCCTTGTTGAAGTCCCAAAGTTAAATTCCTTTCTATTAACTTGGGGCAGAATTCTGCAAGATACCAATCGTGGCATACAAATTCTTTTATATCTTCTTTTGTTTTCAGTTTTAAAAACTTGTCAGTATATAAAGAGAAAAGCTTTTTATTGATGCCTGATGCTTCTCTAACTGATAAAGAAAATACACCGGCTACTGAGTATCAACAGTATGCTAATATATACCCACAATTTCACTTTCCAGGGACCCAAGGCCCATAAAGTAGACAATAAAAATGAGTTATTGTCATGACATGATGAGACTGATCTCTTAACAGACAGAATGCTGTTATGGTACATACTTAAGAATGGTGAGCTCATCATCCTTTCAAAAGATTAAGAAATTCATTCTGATTTTCCAACAACTCAGAAAATTATTTGTCTTAGTTATTAACAGGAAAAGAAATCATGTGCAAAAGCTTCAAAATAATGTTGTGATAATAATCTACCAGACCAGGCTCTGCATGAGTTATTTGTCTTACCCAAATGAGTCCAAATGAGTCCTGAAAATGCTGGAACAGAAAAACAGGCTCAAAAACAAAAGTGCCCAGTCACCTAGCCCTTCCTCAAGAAGGCCATGGCTGTGACTAGGGATCACAGCTCACTATACAACCACCATTTATCAGGGTTTTAGATACTATCTTGGTAAATGATAACATAATAGAAGAACATGATTAGAGTCTTCACAGATGGTTTACGAGAAACCAAAAGAAGAAAGGTTGGGGGAAGAAAATCAATACTTCTATTGAAAGACTAGCCCTTAGACCTTTCAAAACCTGTAATGAATATCAGCAACACTAGAGTATGCAAGTTGAGGAAAGAGCCCCTGTTGTTCATTTCCCTCAAAGTCCTAACATTTTCATTTAAAAAGCCTGAGAATATCTACTAAAAACACTACCTTCTCTAGCTCATGTGTGAAAGAAACCATCCATCCTTGGGAGTGATACCCGTGTCCAAGACCTGGCCAGCTAAGGAATTCAATCCCCCAGCCACAGTGACTGGTTCAGAGATGGACACATGACCCAATCAAAGCTAATGAAAGTCAGTCTTGGGGTGTGCTGGAAAGATTAAGAGAGAAGGAAAAGGAAGCCTCTGAACTGTTGGTGGGATTATAAACTGGTGCAGCACTCTGGAAAACAGGATGGAGGTTCCTCAAGAAATTAAAAATAGAAATATCATACAATCCACTTGCATGGGTAATTCCACTTCTGGGTATTTATCCAAAGAAAATAAAAACACTAACTCAAAAAGATATATGTACCCCTATGTTTATAGGAGCATTATTTATAATAACCAAGATACAGAAGCAAGCTATCCATCAACAGATGAATGCATAAAGAAGATGTGATACATACACACTCTTATACACACACACACAGTGGAATATTACTCAGGCATAAAAAAGAATGAGATCTTGCCATTTACAACCACATTGATGGATCTAGAGGGTATTAGGCTAAGTGAAGTAAGTTAGACAGAGAAAAACAAATACCATATGATTTCACTTACATGTAGAATCTAAGAAACAAATGAACAAAAAAATTAACAACAACAACAAAACAGAAACAGACTCATAAATACAGAGAACAAACTGGTGATTTACAAAGGGGGGTGAAGGGACAGGTAAAATAGGTGAAGGGGATTAAGAGGCCCAAATTTCCAGTTATAAAATAAGTAAGTCACAAAGATGCAAAGTACAGAACGGGGAATACAGTCAATAATACTGCAATAACTTTGTATGGTGACAGAGGGTGACTACACTCATCATGGTGAGCATTTCATTATGTATATAACTCTGAAGTCACTATACTGTACACCTGAAACTTATGTCAACTGTATTTCAATTAAAAATTACATATATCATATTATGATGATGATGAGATATATATACATATCTGACAAAACACGAGATACAATGAGAAAGAAAAGAGAGATTGAGAAGCATGCTCACTCTTCAGCTAGACTTTCTTCCCTACCTAAAAATGAAGCAGAGCAGAGCCAAGAGATCTAGGTTCCTGAATCAAAGAGTCCCAGAAACCAGCGGCACCCATACCCTTTCTTGCTTGAGCCAGTATGAGCAGAGTATTCTATCTTTTGTAGTAGGAAGAGTCTAAACTAGTAAGTTCACTCTGGAGAAAGGGAGCCATTCTAACAGGTACTGTTGTGAGATGCCTCAAAAGATTTCTCAGCTGGAAGTCCTGGTGACCAGGGTGGACCAATAGCCAGATTAGACCATGGCTGGCAGACACAGATAAAAACACATACACTTCGGAGAAAAAATTCTGAACTGCACTGAACCCAATGTAAAACCATGGAGTATATATAGCATCAGACCAGCCTCTGACATTAAAATAAAAGTAAGATGATTTGATTCCATTCTAAGTGACCTTGTCCCAAAACTAATCGGGTTACCAAATGTCTCAGTGCTTTCTGATAATAATAAGCAAGTGTAATTCAGAACAACGTAATAGCAGAGACCTACATTCAACTTTCACTGAAATTATCAATCACTATAAATCCAATTACTTTGATTAGAGGCCTTGCTTGGGATTACGCTCAGTTGCAGGCGTTCCATTTCAGCTTACTTAAACTCTCCAGTCACCTTCCTGCTACCTTGTCCCAGACAAGCCACACAGCCTCCACATTCGGTTTGAAAATGCCAACAAAGAACCAATGATTGCTCTGCGGTACCTGAGCAACTAGAATACAATTTCAAAGGCTTCCAAATTCTGTTGGCCACCTGCCCCTCTTCTGGATTTGAGAAAGCTCAAACCAATGAGGCTGAACACTGACAACTGTCACTTCCTCAGCCCACAGCTTCTGGGGTATGTTTATGTTGCTTAGTTATGATTAAATGACGCATAAGAAGCACAAACTGAGCCAAGCCTAATAGTCTGCTACATTAATAGGCTTGGCTAAAGTGTTTCTTAAAAATATTCCAGTTAAAGGCACCACTATCTATGGTAACAAAATAAGAAGCCCTGTCTGCCACCCATCATCTTTATGACTTTTGAAAAGATCACTCACCTATGTATTTTCTTCATCTGCAGAATGTAAGAGTCAAATTAAATGATCACCATCCAGAGCTAACATTTGAGAAATGTGTGATCTCTAAACCTGGAAGCTTATGGTCATGTGCCTCCTGGGCAATGGTATTTGGTATTCTGTAATTAAGTTACAGAGGCCGTTAATATTATTCATGCTGTGATTTTGCAAGTCTATGGTGATTTTCACATTAGAATTTCAAAGTGAGCTGAAATAAAGGTTTTTTTTTTTTGACAAAGTAAGGCTTCGCTTGGATTTTGAATTAAGAAAAAGTTTAGACTACCAGTTAACCTTGGATTAATATTTATTTTACTAATGTTAGCTATATATCCCACGGTTGATATTCTATTTCCTCCAGGAAATTTTTATGCCATGATAAAGTTCCAGCTAATGCCACTAAATTTTAGACCTAAAACACACTGCTAGTGAACACTATCAACGGCTTATTTGAAAACCAACTATTTATAAAATCAAAAGAAGTATAATCTAAATATACTCTGAGAAAAACAAATGAATCTTCTGCCACCATATTCTTTCCTATCACACAGTCTGTCCCAGAAGGACTGGTGATAGGAAGCATGCTCAGTTCCATGGCTGTAGCAATACAGACAAGCAAGAAAGTATTCAAAGGCATCTCTTCATTTTCTTTTTCAAGAGCTTGTTATCCAGCTCATTGCACAGAAGATATCCAGGAGCACCACAGCCATGGGTCCCGGCAACGGGCAACAGGAAGGGCTTGGGGGGGCGGGGGAGGGGCATCAAAGTGGACTTTGGAATCAATCAGATCTGGGTTCTATCCCCCTCATTTCCGAGCTGTGAACCCTTGGACAACTTATTTCATCTCTCTGAACCTGTGTGTCTCATCTTTATTTAAAGAACTAAGAAGTACTCCCAAGGGCTGTTGTAGGGAATAACAGAGGGAACTATGTATATAAAATTGACCACGTCATGCTTGGAACACAATGCAGACACTGGTTCCCTCTTCTTCTGGCCTGTCCGTAGGTGAGTCATCTCAGACTATCTCAGAGTCACTATAAAGAGAAAAGGCAGACCGGTAAGAGCGCTCTCCCCAGCCATCGATGAACAGGAAGGAGGCTCCTTCCCGTTTGAGTTGACAGTCTCTAGTAACTACTGGCATAATTTCTGTGGCCAGGCTAGGGACCACATGTGACTGAAGAAGGTAAAACACAAACAGACCTCAGCAATGCATCTCATCCACCACTCAAAAAAGCCTGATTCTCTAATGATGTAATGTATGGGGATTAACATAACAATTAAAAAAAAAAAAGCCTGATTCTCTTGCTTCTGATTCAACATTCGGTTATGGGACTTTTCCCACACCACCTTCACAGTGTGGGGAGATCCAGTAGACCCTGCCTTGGTTTCAGTGTCCTATGTTCTCACCTGGGCCCTTTTGGGGTTTTTTTTAGTGGAAAAATCCACAGCCTGTGGCTGCACCACATCACTTCACTATCCCTGTACTAATTCCCTGACTGATTACCATAAAACCCACTCACCTTACTGAGCTCTTTCCTGCCTTGCTTCTCGTGGTCTCATGAGGAGGAACAGAGATTCTAGAGAATGTCAGGCCATGAGATATAATACGAGAAGATCCATAACAGAGAACGTTTCTCCAGGAGAACATGAGGTCAAGGTCCCCACGACCCAATTATCGGCTTATGGACAAAGCAGAGCTCAAGGTGTGAGTGGCACCCCGCTTGAGGAGCTCAGGAACAGGCCTCTGGACAGGGCTCATCCTCTCTCCCACTCCCCTGCAGCCTTCCCGAGACCTCAGGAGCACACCTGCGCTGGAGCAGCCCCAGGGCCCGGGCACGCAACAGCAGGGGGAGGCCCACAGGCTGAGACACTCCCGAGCCACAGCGTCGCAGCAGTCTTCTTTCAACATGAAATCAGTTCCCTTCAGGAAACATGCCCAACATCAAAAAGACTCGTGGAAACACCGATGCAGCCTTAGAGAAAAGAAACAGAACCTAGAAAGTTCTTCCAAGCAAAGCGACTCTCAACCTCAGAACCTCTAAGACCACCTGCAAGAGCTTCTCAAAAATGTAGGTAACTGGCACCACCCCTGGTATACAGAAACTCTGGGGATGGGCTGGGGCATCTGTACGTTTCTGTAAACTCCAAGTTTTCAAATGTTGAGAAATGCTGGCTTAGTGTATGACAGCTAGTGAGATGCAAATCTAATGGAATCAGATTTCTTTCCATCACAGGCAGCAGCAGCGCCTCCCAAAGGCTGGTTGGTGGGACACCGTTCTTAAAAAGGCGAGGGTGGAGGGTTCTGGAAAGGAAAAAGCCTGGAAAAGGGTTCTATGGAGAAGAAAGCTAGGAACCAGGAAGTTAAATTAAACATTTGTCTTTGGGGCGCCTGGATGGCTCAGTTGGTTAAGCGACTGCCTTCGGCTCAGGTCATGATCCTGGAGTCCCGGGATCGAGCCCTGCATCGGGCTCCCTGCTCAGCAGGGGGTCTGCTTCTCCCTCTGCCCTCTTCCCTCTCGTGCTCTCTGTCTCTCATTCTCTCTCTCTCAAATAAATAAATAAAATCTTTAAAAAAAAAAAAAAGATTATAATTTCACCAGACACAGACAGGAGGCAGAGATGACATTTCAACCTAATTGGCAAAAGATGAACATTGTTTCTTTCATTTATGATACCTCTCAGGTTGAGAGGCCTGATTTTTCTCTCTTGGACAGTATTGCATTATACCCTGCTTACCAATGAATAAAAGAAGAAATACTTAATACACCGTTTATTTGATAAGATTTCCTTACATAACCTTTTTGGTTTGGTTCGCATATTATTCTCCCCATAAGCTGCTTATTTTCCATGGATTGATGATTTGCTTGCAAAATATTTTGGCATTATTCACTTTGGGCTTTGGACGCTATAAATCTCCTCAAAACCAATGTTGTAATAAGGTCTCTCTCTTTGCATAATAAGATACAATAGCTATGCAAATTAACTAGATCCTAGTAGAAATTAGATCTAGTTGACATAATAATTTTAATTTTATGTATTTGAGCTTCAGCTATCCCGAAAAAAAATCAGGGGATATTTTGAAAATCGAGGTTGCTTTAGAATGATAACTAGAAGCTCCCTGCTCTGCCCAGTCTGAGGATTTCAGAGTAGAGGACCTTGGTGGACAGCTTTCCCATCAAACACACTTACCTACTGCCTTACCCAGGCTATTCCAAATGAACGGAAATCAGAGAACATGTCACCCTAGACAATCTTAAAAAGGATGGAATGGCATGGGGTCCCCAAAAAGCCCCAAACTGAATATAGCAGATCTCTGGTCCTGTTCCCAGATCAGCTCTCATAAGCTCTGTGGGCCTGGGCTGGGCTTGTCCCAGGACATGCAAGTTACTCAGCATTCCTGGGCCCACTCAGTCATGGTGTCAACCAAATTCTCCAAACACCCCTCAGCTGCCATGCTTGAGTCAGATTCGAATCCAGTCCTTATTTAACAGGTGAGAAAACTAAGGCTCAGGGACGTGAGGGGGTCGTCACAGGTCATCCGAACAAGCACAGCTAGGATCAAGGGTCTCTGCCCACCTGCCCGGAGTTCACGCCACACACAGAGTGGCTGAAGCCATTTCTTTCAGCTCTACCAAGCCACGATTTTTGTGATCAGAGGGAGATAGGATTTATAATAGTGAATAAACCTTGGAAGAAAATGGAAAGGTCAAAAATCCAGTTATTTTGCTAGATATCTGGACTCCTAGCTCCAGAATAAATGCTTCGCGAGGGCAGGGATTTTCATCTCTTATTCACTTCTGTATTTCCAACTCCTAGAATACTGCCTAGTGCATAGGAGACACTTAGCAAATTTGCTGACTGAGTGCACTGGCCTACTGTAAGGAAAGGGAATGTGTGTGGGTAGTGTTTATACTTAACATTCTGGAAGGAAATGAGCTACTGGATTTTTTTTTTAAGATTTTATTTATTTGTTTGACAGAGAGAATGAAAGAGCACAAGCAGAGGGAACAGGAGAGGGAGAGGGAGATGCAGGCTCCCCGCCAAGCAGGGAGCCCGATGCGGGGCTCAACCCCAGGACCCTGGGATCATGACCTGAGCCAAAGGCAGATGCTTAACGACTGAGCCACCCAGGCGCCCCGAGTTACTGGATTTTTTAAAGTCTGCTTAGATGAACTTTATTTCATGTTATTCAGAATCAAATAATAATCTATAGAAGTAATAGTAATGTCTGTGGTAAGTTCTCACTGGCTAGGATATATTGAGGGTAGTATTATGATATTAATATCCTTGTTATCACCAACAGAGTTATCCCACCTATGGCTTTTTGTTATTGAAATGTTAGTCTCATAGGGAGTACAAGTATGAAACAAATCAGAGCTGGAAGTCTACTGCTTGTGTTGAGGGTTTAAAATTTGGACTCGCAAGAAGGGAGACGCAGAGAAGAAAGCCATGCCCCTGGATAACTGTGGCATTATGTGACCCGAGGTTGGACAGTATCTCCCTTCTAAGGATCTCTCCCGCAATGCAGGAGTATTAATGCCCTTGCCACTGGTTCCTAGAACATCAGCATATGGGTCTTCGACAGTATCATCTTTTTGGAGCAGTTTTCAGTATTGCTGAGAATGTGACTCCACTTGGCAACTTTATTCTAAGAAATTCAGTAATGTGTGCACTCATTTTCATCCACAACTTGGGAGTTATTTATCACTTATGTTTGTTTATACTGGGTCCAAGTTAGACAAGGGTTGAGTTGTTTAGAGTAGCATGCTAGATGGGGAGAAGAAGGAAACAGGATCCTCATCACCTGGTTCTAACCTAATCAGCTCAGCTGGGGACGAGTGGAGAACACTGGTGGGGTATGCCGTAGACATGGCCAGGAGTCTGCGGCACTGAAGGGTCATGTGAGCTGGGGTAGCAAAGTTGGAAAGAAGCAGGAAATGGATGAAAGTTCACCATTTGGACCAGAAGAAACGACACAGAGGTATAGACTGAAAAGACAGAGAGTACAGAATGCTAGGGAACGTCAAGATATAAGTGATGGGAAAGGGACTGTGCAGGATCAGCCAGAGAAGTAGGGAAAAACTATAAGAGCTTATTGTCACATTGTATAAGCCAAGGGAAGTTAGAGTTTAAAGGACAGCAGTCAAAGCATCAAACAATGGAGAGAAGGCAGGCCATAGTGATATCAATAATCTGGCTTTTCAAGTACTAAAAATAATAATTAAGATGCCATGAATCAAATTGCAGTGAGATGAGCAAAAACCCACAACAACGACTTCAGGGCAAGAAAAGTTAGGTGATGAGAACAACACAACCGACCCTCATGCAGTCAGCTAAACCACACCCAGGTACAGCGCTCATTCCAACTTTAGGTCAGGATTCCAACTAGGGCAATGGTCCAAGGCTACAGGTAAGTGCTTTATTTCACTTGGCTGCAAAAAATTATCATAAAGGTCAAATATTATTAATTTAATCCTTTTCTCCCCCTCTATCAAGACCTCTATTCCTTGGCATGGATCCCACATGGTTGGGACTAAGTTGGTTATTCACATGTTTTATAAATTCAGAAAAACACATTTAATCATACAATTAGCCCTGGCTGCAAGTCTTTATTATACATGAGATTTTGGTTCTTCTATCAATTCTGGGACATTCTTCCAATATATACCTTTCCTGTAGGAATCCTAAATCCTAAATAATATCCAACATTTTAATTTGTCAAGAAATAGAATTTTAAATATTAATTATCATTATATTCTAAAAGAATAGATATTTTAAATATTAATACATAAGAAAAAGACCAGAGCCTCAGAGTAAAGATTATTCCTTCAGAGGGAGTATTAGCTCTTTGAAAGACATCACCTTACTGTTCTCATTTTTCTGCAGATGACTGACACCTTCACCAGAGACTGGATTCCAATCCAAGAATTGACACTTTGTAACCACAAAGTGTATTTAAAGTCTAACTTGTAGCAAGTCTCATTTGTTTGTTGAGTTGAAAATATGCAACTCCTTATTAAAAGATTTGTGTAAATATTAATATTTCTAATTACCACATATTTTTAAAGAGCTTTAGAAAAAAATTTTAAAGTACCAACTTGGATTACATGGTTTCCTAATAGTAGAGATGAATTTAGTGTTTTCTGGTGGTCCTGACCATAGAATCCTGTCTGTAATGTTAAAAAAAAATCTAAGTAATGGGGCGCCTGGGTGGCTCAGTCCATTAAGCATCCGACTCTTGATTTCGGCTCAGGTCATGATCTCAGAGTTGTGAGATCAAGCCCCACGTAGGGCTCCATACTGGGCATGGAGCCAGCTTAAGATTCTCTCTCCCCCTCTGACCCTCCTCTCCCCCTCCACCTCCCACCTCCCCAAGCCCCTGCTCGTGTGGGCTCTCTCTCGAAAAGAAAAGAAAAGAAAAGAAAAGAAAAGAAAAGAAAAGAAAAGAAAAGAAAAGAAAAGAAAAGAAAGAAAAATCTAAGTAACAATTGAGATAGAAATTTCCACAAGGTTACAATTCATTCCTATGCCCACCTCCACCTCTAATTTTCATCCCCACTTTCCCCTCAAACCTTTACACATAGCTCCTCAATCAGATCCTTGCCTTCCCTTCTCCACAAACATGTCCCTAGGCTGACAGGATTCAAGTTTCATTTTAAATTCTTCAGGAAAGATATTACACACTGGGTCAGAGTAAAAAAGAGAGCTGTTTCCTAGGTGTCAGCTGAACATCTTGAAATTGTGCTCTTTCAAGCACCAGAGTGTTATTTACAGTTTTAGAGTCATGATTTTCCACATAAAAGGTCCATTAGTGTGATAGAAAAAAAAAAAGACTGAAGTAGCTGGCTCCTCATGAGCAAATGAAAGCCTGGAGTCTGTCATGCCCTCTGCTTGTGACAGAACAAACATTTCTGCCCTTAATCATACAAGTAATTTTTTTAAGTGTCATACAAGTATTTCTAGATGAGCAGGAAGATCCTATTATCTTTACTGAAGAAAAACAGGTGAGAAAGTGGGTAATTTTGAATCAGATTTTAACTGCAAATGTAGGCAAAGATAAGAAAAGGAATAACAAGGTCTGGAAGTAAATCCCAAAGATCTTATCAATGTGAATCCAGTTTGTTTTTATTACATAATACATGTTTAAATAAAAAGTGATTTAAAGATCTGAGCAAATGAAAAATAAAGCGTAGGGAAGGAAAAGTCCCCAAATCAAATTCCATTTTTTTTTTACTTTCAATGGATTAATTATCTTTTTTAAAAGCAAGGTCTTTGACTTACTTTTTGTTATTTTAAATTTTGGTAAGATACATATAACATAAAATTCACCATCTCAGTGATTTTTTAAGATTTTTTTTATTTATCTATCCAAGAGAGAGAAAGAGCATGGGGAGGAACAAAGGGAGAGGGACAAGTAGGCTCCGTGCTGACCACAGATCCTGCCGCAGGGGCCCTGATCCCAGGACCCTGAGACCATGACCTGAGCTGAAAGCAAGAGTCTGACACTTAACCGACTGAGCCACCCAGGGCCCCTGCCATCCCAATGATTTTTAAGTATATGGTTCAGTAGTATTCGATACATTCACAGTGTTGTTCAACAATCCCCAGAAGTTTTCATCTCGCAAAATGAAAACTCTACCAATTACACAACACTGCATTCTCCCTGCCCCCCGCCCCTTGCCACCACCATTCCACTTTCTGTCTTTATGAATTTGAAGACTCCAGAGACCTCATGTAAGCTGAGGCATACAATGTTTTGTCTTTCTTTGTAGCTGGCTTATTTCACTTCACGTCCTGTCCTCACAGTTCATCCATGTTGCAGCATGTGGCAGAACTTCCTTCCCTTTTGAGGTAGAATGCTATTCTGCGGTATGTATATTCCACATTGTGTTCATCCGTTTATCTGTGGTTAGACACGTGGGTTGCAGCCAACCTTCTTTGACTTAAGTTTCAAACAGATGAAACTAAGTAAGCACTGGTGCTGGAGTCCGAACACCTGGGTTCGAATCCCACCCCCCCGACCTCTGTGGTAGCTCCAAAAATATACACGTTAAAATGAAAGAAGAAGGCAAAGGAAAGGTAGGTATATCATGTAGCCCTCAGCAAACTAAAATACTGACATTACTAGGTTCGGATGAGGGTTTTCGATACCAGAAAGTCATCCAAACGTTGCTTGCGGCTCTGAGTAAGGACAAACATGGGCTAGGTGCTAAAAGTGCAGAGACAGTGCTTCCTGTGAGGACAATGCTGGGCCCTGGCACAGCTGTCTCACCGGTAAACAGCTGTAAACAGTGCAGGAAATAAGGTGATAGAGGCACAACGGCCCAGCCCCTTGGTCGCCGGGGCTCAGGAAGGGTTTTCCAGAGCCAAGTCCTAGAGAGGAAGGGAGTCCGGGACAGCAGAACCAGACGCAGATGTGAGAGGCTGCAATACAGGCTTGGGACAGAGAAACTAACTCGATGGAAAGGGAATCTCAATAAGCAGAGCCCCAGAAGAGAACAGAAAAGACAAAACACAAGGCCTAATTAAGTGTCAATCAACAGAAAGAAACGAAAATCCACTAGAAGGCCTGCATCGCTGGGTACCCATTCTGGTGCCAGTGTGAGTCTCCCGGCCCTGGCTTGCCTGGAGTAGCTTCATCTGCTGAAAACAAATTGTGGCTCAGGAGTATAAATTAAAATTGTAGCGGCAAAAGCTGACACTCATTAAAAGCTTACGGACTTTGTGTCACACTTCATGCCATTAAATGGAAATACTTTAGAAGCTGAAAACATATCCAAAAATTCGTAAAACACAAACTGCTCTACTTAATCCTCTGGTTTTTCAAATATGAGCAACGTGTCAAGTTCCTATATCATAGCTTCATATTAGTATTTACTTACCATGCCCACTTCATCCCAAAAAGGACTGAATCAGCTACCATTTTATGTTATCTGGTCATCACATTTCAAGAGCTCCCAGGACTGTTAAGGACCTACAAGGTTATCTGTCTACAAAGAGAGTTTCTATTCCCCAGACACTCCCCAAGAAACAGACTAGACCACCAAAATGAGAACAGAAAGGCCTGCGCCCTGCTCAGAGGAGGGTGCGAGAGACCCTGGGACACACAGTTTTGACCATGCAGGAGCATCAGGCAGGGGCTAGGGAACAGAGGAGGCATCTGCAGGTCAGGGACATCCTTTCTTCACTTTTCCACATACTGACTGGCCCTTTCACTCCTGTCATCAGGGCCTCCTAGGAGCTGTTTCTGAGTGCTGGCGATGTTCATCGGAGGCACTGGTGCTGAAGGGTGAGAAAAGTTCCCCAGGAGAGCGGCCATGAAGAAAGTATGGCAGGTAGGAAGAGGAGTGTGAAGACCAGCGCAGCTTCCAGCACTCCCGGGGAGTGGGGCAGGGGCAGAAGGTGGAGATGAGAGGGAGTGACCCGGGGCACACACCTCCCTCCTCGGGAGGAGAGGAATTAGCACGTGTGGCAATGCGGACCCACTTCTGGGTAGGGAGAGACAAGAACCATCAACAGGGCATGGAGTAGGGCTGAAAACATGGTGGGCAGCAACGGACAGGGAAGGAGCAGTGGTGGGGCCGTAGGCTCTGTGAAGGATGTGTCTGTGACACCAGGACATCCTTATTGCAAACCTTTTATGGCCTGATGCTATTAAATATTTGAATCAAATAGTGAACTGTCGTCGCTTGGACTCCATGGTCACCGGGCATTGGTGTGGCGTGTCTGCCGACCAGAGGGAGAACACAACCCAGTCACTCTTTTCCCAAATCACACGTTTGTTTCTTGCAAGTCTGGGGAAGGTCTACTGCTGAAGGATATTCAAGTCCCTGAGTCTGTAACAGCCTCAGTCTGTAAAGGGAAGTTCCTGGAAGGCTGGCTTTCCCAAGCTGGTACTGCCCAGGTGCAGGCTCGGCTCCTCAGCAACTTCCCATGTCTCTGCCCAGGGATCCACAGCACTGTGACCACCATTAAAACCCAGCTCGGGCTACCACTCTGCCCTTTGGCCACCCAAGCATTCCCCGTCTTGCTAGTCTAATAGCCTTGGACTAGAGCACAAACATCATATAACTTTGCATTTGCCCAAGCAGACCTTAATCAGCTTTTTACCGCTTCTCTATTTTGTAAAGTTGACTTGGCTCTTTTCTACTATTATCTCAAGATTTTAATAATTAGGGTCTACATGGTGTTCTACTGACATTGTTCTCTTCTACAACATCCAAGTCATCCTCAAAAACATGAAACATCCCGAGACCAAAGATCAGAATAATTTCATATATCCCTCAAGTTGGCCCTGAACTTGAGGCCCTGAACTTAGGCCTGATAGGCACTTGACTTTCTACTCAGAAAAGAATTTGTGAAGAAATTTCTTTTATTTTTGTTTGTATTATTAACTTTTGGCCAAGGTCATTTTTATTTTTCTGTTTATAGTAACTCAGTTACAATCCCTTTTACACTCTGCACACTCTACTGTTTTAATGCAAAGCAGTTCATTAATGTAAAATCAAATCAGATGCTTTGACTTCCATTCTTTCATTTTAATCAGTGTGACAGAAGTAAAAATAAAACAAAACAAATCCTGAACAAAACCTCTACAGAAATCTGTTAAATGAAGAGGAAAGGTGAGAGGAGCTTCTTGAAGATATGCATATGCTGAGCACAGCTCACCTATTTTTAATTTTATGTCTTTTGAGCCAGTTCTAAAGAAAATTAGAAAAGGTTTGCTCTGCTGAAGACAGAAACCATGTATACAACTTCAGATTTCATACTGTTGCCTTTCAATATTAATGATGTCCCTAAGGTTCTTGCTTTTTTTTTTAAAGTTTAGTCTTGCCAAATGTAGTATCTTATCGCAGAGAAACTCAAAATTACTGGTTATAAGAGCAGAACTAAAACAACGTTCCAGAGTTTTACGTTTGCCCCCAGACGGAAACCAACCATATAATCCACTGGGGTACTATTCTCCAAGATTCTAGAAAGTATACCCCTAAGATATAAGTTAGAAAGGAAGATCATTCTTCAATTTCCTAAACCATTTTAATGAAAGAAATATTTTGTAGCATGGTCAAAATTATGGTGCCCATTTGATTATGGGCTAAATATTTGAGAAAGCTTAATAGTCTGTCACAACCTCCAAAAGGAGAAATTCAAGTGAGTATTTTTTTTTAAGAAGACTTATGTAATTCTTCTAACTTCATTATTGGCTTAAGTCATTTGCCACTGTGAGAAGAGATAAATTCTAAAGAAGTTGGTAACATTAAATGTAGATTATAGGCTTTACAAAGTGAATAAAAAAGATTCCAAGGCAGAAATAACTGAATTACTTTGAAAAAGTATTCATATCTTAAAAAAATAATTTGTTGTTAATCAAACTGTTGAAAGTAAAATGAAATTTAACACATTTCAAACATAGCCAGAATACTGAATACAACTCAGACCATACCAAAGTTCATTTCTTAAGTAATCTATGATGAACAGACTCACTTACCTGTAAGTATAAGAAAAGGTTAGGTTGGAACTACATCATTCCTCCTCTGGGTAAAAATACCTTGGTTTCTTTCCTCGAAACGGAAAGGAATCTAAAACATAAAAAAATAAAATAAAATAAAAATAAGAAGTAGGAGCCCCTGTGAATTTCCATGTCTCTGCTCCAGGTGATATTACAAAATGGTAGAAATTTAAATCACTTAGGATATAAAATACAATTCATCCCCAAATTGCGGGATGGTATTTCTCCGCTCTCTATTTTAATGGTAAAATACAAAATGTTTGTTCACACACACACACACACAAAGGTTTAAAATAAATGGCGAAAGCCCTATAGAAGTGTGCGTGAAAGCAATCACACTGACTTGAGAAGGAACCTCCCCCCAAAAAGCAAACCTCGCCAGAAAGAAACGTGCGCGGGGCCCACGCGCTGCTTCTGAACTCGCGGCTCGGCTTGCAGGCTTGCAGGCTTGCATGCTCTATCAGCGCTGAAGTCACTCGGGCTTCCAGGTTGGGGTCAGGAGTGAAAGTGCTGCCCCCCTCTGCAAGGACCGCGTGCAGCGCCACCACTTTTTTTTTTTTTTTTTTTTTAATGTTTTCATGGAATGAAATGTTAGAAAAGAGCAAATCCTCCGGGAAGTTTTGCCCAAGGGACGGAAAGGGTGCACACGCTTCCAAAGGGTCCCGGGCCGCCGGGAAAGCCCTGCCCCGGGGCGCGCGTCCCCAGTCTGGCCCCCCGGGGCCGCGCGCGGCTATAGCGCTGTCCCGCGGGCGCGGCGGGGAGAGGGGCGCGCGCACGGCCCCGCGGGTCCCCGGCCCCCTCCCGCCTGCGCCTCCCGCCGCCTTCGCGCTCCCGGCTGTGCAGGGCCGAGTGCGGCACGGCGGAGAACGGCGACCTCCCCACGCCACCCCTGCCTTTAAAAGGAATTCCACTGGAGGCCACAGATGTGTCAACGAAGATAAAAGCAGATGGAAAAGAGGTACAAGCAAAACACTTTGGAAGCAAAGGCAGGGAAAATATTCTGGAAAGGGACTACGCCCTCCTGTTAAAGTGTTAATAACTACATCAATGCTATCTTCGATTAATTAACAGAGTCATCTTTCCCAAGAGTGTTCATGATCTTGTCTCATGTGTCTTTATAATTCAAGTAACAGCAAGTAAACACTATTGTTCCCGTTTCACATGCAGAAATAAAAAAAGGTCCAGAATGCCAAAGACAAGACTGCGAAGGCCCTCGGGCCTGCCACCGCTTGTCCTTTCTCCATGGGGACAGCGGTTGTGTCTACAGCACATCTGTCACATTTTTGCTTCTTCCCGCACCTAAGTTTGAAGGTTTTCTCTGAGGCATCGCCATTAACAGTCCG
Source organism: Mirounga angustirostris (assembly GCF_029215605.1). Classification (NCBI taxonomy): domain Eukaryota; kingdom Metazoa; phylum Chordata; class Mammalia; order Carnivora; family Phocidae; genus Mirounga; species Mirounga angustirostris. Next base: position 162,775,676 of record NW_026991710.1, read on the forward strand.
TACAACTCCGAGTCCATTTGGATCGGCACCCTCTTCCCAGTTTACTGTGGGTGTGAGTTTCAAGTGGGTTGGGCCAGCCTGCGGCCGTCCTCTCGTCCTCTCGGGGCCCAGAGCAGTGCCCTCCACTGCGACATGGGGCTGCAGCTCTGCCTCTTCGGGCTTTGCTCTCACCAGCAACACTTCCATCCCTGCCTGGCTAATTAATTTATGTCCAAATGGAATTGCTGTTGGCAGAAAGGCAGCAATGCCAAAGTGGAATAATCACTTGGACCTGAATCTGAGTTGTTTTCCATCCTTGACAACAAATAATGTTATTCCAGCGCCTGCAGGCCAGGAGTTGAAATGAGTTTATAATTTGGCTTCCAATCTCACATTCTCATTCTCAACCACTTAAATTTTCTTTTCTGTCTTTTAGCATGCAGGGGGCAGCTTTGGAGGCTGAATCATTGACAGGGTCTCTATTGATACCCTTAATGAATATTCTTTGCCATCTAAATAATAAGGGGAAACATCCGCATCGTCCAAAACCACACTTGTTTTAATAATGAAACTAAATAGACTGTCAGCTCATACTTCCATATGATCATTAATAATCTAATTTGTACTTCTCTCTCTGGCAACTTGAAGAGAAACATTCACAGTTTTTTCACCCACACACAGTAGTCCACATTCATCCAGCTTCTAAGTGCCTGGCCCTACCAATGCCAAACTGCAGGGTAAGAGCCACAGGATGGCCCAGCGCCTCCCTCTTTTCCTAGTGAAAGAACTCATTAAAACTCCAATCCTTGGCACTGGGAAGTACGTTGTCTTCTTAGCAGTTCCAAACATCATGTTTCCCCAGAAAGCAGTCATCTCAAGCTAGTGATGGAAAAGGAAAGAGACAGGAAGGCAGAACCACTGACAAGACTCCCTTAGAGATGGGGGTGGAAGGTGAATTAGCATCATGGAAAATTACTGAAGGTAAACGGAAGGTCCGTTAGGGAGAAATGGGTGTGTTCAACTGGACACAGCCTCTATTGGAAGAAAGGCAAGGGACACCAACTGCACAACTACACTGTGCCATACACTGTCTAGCTGCATCACATACAAACTCACTCAGTCCCCGCAACAGCGCTGTGCGTGTGTGTTAACATTCCCATTCTACAGATGGGGAAAGCGAGGCTCTAAGGGGTTAAGAAACCTCCCTACTAGTACACCCTACTAGTATATGCTAAAGCCAGGATTTTTCCGAATTTAAAACCAAAGCTCTAGAGAGAAAAAGGAAAAGCAAGCCCTTACTTTTCTATATTGCAACATTGCCTTAGCTGCAAGTACTGGTCCTCACGTGTGGTCCTCTAAGACAGTATGGGACTTACAGGGGCTTCTACTGCATTAAGTGGGGGCCTGGCATATATGCCAAAGGTTGCCATCGAGGCCTTGAGAACACAGCCCCTCCCTGATCTGAATCCCTCATCCTTTATAAGAAATCACAGTGACAAAAACACACTCTTGGACAAGTCTTCCTGAGTATCAAAGAAACAGACAACAAGACTGTGCTCAAAATAAAAGCTACATCCAGGACAGCAACTGCACGTGTACAGATATGGTGCCTGGCTTTGTTCCATTCGGAAAATAGTTCTCAACAACATCCCTCAGTCTAAATATCTGTAGCCAGATCCGAGGTCCCCTCTCTTATCACCTGATGCCAAGTGTGTTCTTGATCATTTGGCATAAAGAGTGAGGATTACGGAGACAATTATGTTGTTTCACAAGTTTTAGTTACGGTAAAAAGTAGGCAAGAGAAGGCAGATGTGCAGACGGTGGCGGGGAGAACGTCCATGGAACAATCCCATACTTGGATCTGGAAGCTTCCCAGCAGGATTCTAAAGGTTAGGAAGTCTGACCCACCACAGCCCCACAACAATAGAGTTTGACATACATTAATTAACAGGACTCCATAAATAAGTCAGCTTGTAATCATATTAAAAGGAGACTACCAAAAATCAACTACTGAAAACAGCAATCAAAAATGTTAAAAATGAGTACACTGAGATCAGTAACATTTTAACAGTCTAGCAACCCATTCTATAAAATGTACAATTCCTAAGTGAAAGTTCCCAGCAATTTAATTTCTAAAGAGCTTCAAAAACACAACTGATCCAATGGTGCAATAATACCCATCCATGTGCCTTAAGCTCCAAGGCTTCCTCCCCTTCATAAATGTCAATCTTTAAATCTTTAGTCCATCTAAACCATGTATGTATCAGACACATTGATTCCTGAAATGTGAGAAATAAGAAAGGAAGACTAACAAGCCCTTTCATCATCAATGTGCCTAAAACAACAAAAGAAAGGCACCAAAACAGGCAGAGACTAGATATGTGTCTGCCAGCTCGAGTTACCGTGAGATTTTTCTTTGTGCGTATGTGGATAATAATATATATTTTTAAATCTTGATGGTAATGTCTTTTATTTGTATAAATCAGTGAAGTCTTCTATGTTATGGTACTAGAAGACAGAGCAGGGATAGAGTCAGGAACTGTGCAGACAACTTCTAAAATTATCTTTCTCAAGAATTTGTTTCAGAGGGGCCCCTGGGTGGCTCAGTCTGTTGAGCTTCCGACTCTTGGTTACAGCTCAGGTCATGATCCCAGGGTCGTGGAATCGAGCCCTGTGTTGGGCTCAGTGCAGAGTCTGCTTCTCCCTCTCCCTCTCTCACTCCCCCTCTGCCTCTCCCCGCTGTCCCCCTCACTCCCATGCCCTCTCTCTCTCAAAAAAAATATATAAAATCTTTAAAAAAAAAAAGAAAATGTTTTAGAAAAGAAAGTGCCCTTGCATGCTACACATTATAAATCACATGTAACCACATTCCTTCCACATTAAATAATTATGCTGAAAATAGTATTTTTTAGAGCACAACTGACTTTAAAAGTCACGAATTTCCCCAAAAATGTTGCTCTTCTGTTATCCTGTGGAATGAAAAACAGGATCACTGTGTCCTGGCCTAGCATATACAGAAGCAGACTAAATAAGAAGATACCTCTTCATTTCTTTCTTATTCCTAATCCTTCCAGTGAAGTAGGTCACTCTTATTTTCTTCAAATTTCATTCTGATAAATGGGGATAATCTCAGATACTATTAGCAGAACTATCAAGACTATCAACAAATTATATTGCTAAATTATTTGAAGTCTCTTTTAAAATGTATGGGTCTACATTGCACTACTGGGTATTTACCCCAAAGATACAAATGTAGGGATCCAAAAGGGCACCTGCACCCCAATGTTTATAGCAGCCACGTCCACAGTAGCGAAACTGTGGAAAGAGCCCAGATGTCCATCAACAGAGGAATGGATAAAGAAGATGTGGTTCATATATACAATGGGATATTATGCAGCCATCAGAAAGGTTGAAATCTTACCATTTACATCGATGTGGATGGAACTGGAAGGTATTATGCTGAGTGAAATAGTCAATCAGAGAAAGACAATTATCATATGGTTTCACTCATATGTGGAATATAAGGAATAGCGCAGAGGATCATAGGGGAAGGGAGGGAAAACTGAATGGGAAGAAATCAGAGAGGGAGACAAACCGTGAGAGACTCTTACCTATAGGAAACAAACTGAGGGTTTCTGGAAGGGAAGTGGGTGGGAGGATGGGGTAACTGGGTGATGGGCATTAAGGAGGGCACATGATGTGATAAGCTCAGTTATATGCAACTGATGAATTACTGAACACTACATCTGAAACTTATGTACTTATATGTTGGCTAATTGAATTTAAATTAAAAAAAAAAACAAAATGTGTGGGTCTGTTAGCACCTTAAAGGGTATCCAATCATACTTTCTTTATAAAGCTTTACCCAGTGCGTCCCAAGCTAGGCAGTGGGGTCCCTGTGGGCTCCCTATCTGAGCCATCCTCACTGTGAATCACTAGCACATTCAAGAATGAAATGACTCACATCCTACGCAGAAATCCAAATAATGTTCTGTTAGAGCAGAAAGGAAGACAAACTAATTTGAACTGGAGAGGACAGAGTTATATGTAGTCTCTTGGAAAGAAACTGCATTGCTCTGTTGGCCATTAGTTGTGAGACCACTAACATTCTCTCTCTCCTAAATCTGCTCAGACGCAGACAACTGAGGGCCTCCATAGAGAGCTCCTTTCCAGCACAGGGCCTGCAGTGCTACAGTCAGCCTCACGGGCGACTGTTCATTTCATTAGACATCCTCTCCAAATACATTAAAAAAAAAAAAAAAATCGTTTATTCATTTGACAGAGACACAGCGAGAGAGGGAACACAAGCAGGGGGAGTGGGAGAGGGAGAAGCAGGCTTCCCACCGAGCAGGGAGCCCGACACGGGGCTTGATCCCAGCACCCTGGGATCATGACCTGAGCCAAAGACTGAGCCACGCAGACACCCCTCTCCGAATACATTCTTCCGCCCTACTAGATCCTGCAGCTGCTCGGCATGTGCTAAGTACTATCGCAGATGCTAATGAGGCATGAACCTTGTTTCAGGGAGATCTGTTGTACTTCTTCCCATGCAGAACAACAGATTTGCAGCTAGGGACTGAATGCTGGTGTCCCTCCCAAAATTTGTCTGTTGAAGTTCTAATCCCAGTGTGATGGTATTTGGAGGTAGGGCCGTTTTAGGTCACGAAGGTGGAGCCAGCCATCATGAGTGGGACTAGCGCCCTAAGAAGAACAGGCCGGAGAACTGGCTGGCTCTTCTCTCTCCACACGAGGACACAATGAGAAGCCAGCTGTCTGCAACCCAGAAGAGGTTTCTCACCAGAACCTGACCATGCTGACACCAGGACCTTGGACTCCCAGCTTCCAGTGCTGTGAGAAATAAATGCCTGTTGTTGATAAGCCACCCAGTTAACGGTATTTTTATATAGCAGCCCAAGCTATGACATCATCTTAAATGCATTACCGTGAGACTTAAGTCCATAACTTCTTCGCCTGTGTTTCCAGGTCTGTAAAATAAAGGGTTTGGCCTAAGTCAATGATTAGCACTGAAGGAGGCTGATCTTGATCTGTTGCTTGCCACACCCCCTAAGAATCCCTGTGGACAAGAAGATATGTTACAGCTGGGCACAAGCTGCACAGACAAATGATGAAGATGCAGGACAGCATTTAGGCTTAGATGCTAAGAGTAGGGAAGAGGGCTTTAAAACGGACAAGCTAAAGACACAACGCTCAAGAAGTATAGCTCATCAAGGTGCAATGTCCCAGACTACGGACCCCTAGGCGGGGCAGCTCAGAGAGAACAAATCATAGAGTCCAACACCTCTCACACCAGCACACCAGCCCCAGGACAACAGCAACACAGAGAGGGCGTGAGTTTGTGGTTCAGAAAGCACAGCTCTGGTCCTAGTTCTGCTATTAAGTGATTATGACCTTGGGCTAGTCACCCGCAAAATGAAAGTTGGGACCAGATAATCTCCAGTTTACCTTCAAGTACAGAAACCACACCTTCTCTTCGTTGCTCCATACAAACCTCTATCTTTCACTAGAATGTCTGTAGCTCCTGTACATACATCCCCACTATGGGCTCAGTTTTTAAATTACTGCATTCCCAGGCTTCTCAGGCAGAAAGAGCACTCAGGACAACCGCTCAGAACACAACTGTAAGATGCAGAATGGGTAAAGTTTGTTTTCTCTGGCATTATGATTCCCTCTGGCTAAATGCTACCCTCCACACTGCCAAGTCTCCAAACTTCTGGTGCTGAGGCTTGATCTATAGTATTCACAAGGCTCGTGACACCGTGACAGATGAAGAAATTAAATCTTTCACCAAACCTGAATGGGCGTTTTAAATGGTAATTTTCATCTTCTTCCTTCCCAGATGCAGGAATGCCAATAGTTGAGAGATACTATGGTGTTGGTAAAAAGTCATTATAAAAATGGACTTGCGTCCTAAATGAGCTGTCATTATTTTGCACATGTATTACTTTTGCTGTATCAATTTTTTAGTTTATTTCATGTTTTGCTCCAATTGCAAGGGAATTGAGAACATGCTGTCCACATTTTCAAAAAAAGGACTGTAACATTCACAGTAAATATTTCACTAAAAAAATTAAAACTGTGTAAATATTTATATAATTGAATTTATTCAATCAATTCATTGGGTTAGGCCAATGGAAGTATGCTCTTTTTAATACTGAGAGCCAAAGAGACAGGAGAAAATTTTAATCTCAACCTTCGAGTAAATAAATAATAATACTGCTTATGGACACCATTTCTTAAAACATGCATACAGAATGCAAATGGGTGTTACTTCTCAGGGAGACTAAAGTGCTGTGTACTATTTACTATGTATACTGGACAGCAATGACATAGAAAATAAGAACAGGAAACACAGATATTTAATCAATAAATATTTTTAAATCATCAAAATGTGTTGTCGTCCCATATCATGGCCAGTTAAGCAAGACAGGGGTAAAGAGTGAACAAAGGAAAAATTATTGAGTACTCAGCAATAAAAACAAATGAGCAATTGATACATGTATCAACATGGATGATAATTACGCTGAGTTGAAAGAAACCAGACAAATAGTAAACATACTATATGATAGCATTTATATAAAATTCTAGCAGATCAGTGTTTGGCTGAGGATGGGGTTGGGAGTTGGGAGGGACCATAAGGGACCAGGATGGTGGGATTACCTAGGGGCACACAGAAATTCTGCTGGTGATAAATACGTTCATTGTCTTGATTTTGGTAATGGTTTCATGTGTATATCAAAACTAATCAAATTGCATACTTTAAATATGTGGGTTTATTACATATCAGTAAAGCTATAAAAACTATTGAGAGACAAAAATAGGGAAAAAATTTAAAGATAAGGAGTAGCTAAATTCGGGGTAATTAAGATAGCTGTTGGATGAAAAGCTACAGAAAAAATAAGCTACACTAGATCCATAAAAGACTACCAGAGAAAGATTTCTCGTTGTTGAAAGTTCAGGAAGTTTTATAATCCCAGAGAAGTCTTTCTGAGCACCTAAGGACCATGCCTAGATAATACCATTCCTCCCTCAAAAAAAAAAAATTCTTTCCTTAAGACTTTTGACAGAAGTAGTTCTAACTATCCCCAGAACAACAATAACAATAGCATTAATGAGCACTTACTATAACCCAGGCCCCCATCTAATGGGGTATCCCATTTAATCCTCACCTAAAGGCCCTAAAAGATAGGTTCTATTATGATCCTCCATTTTACAGATGATACCAAAATTCAGAGAGGTTAAATAATTTGCTTCATGTCGGTCACCACCAGTGGTGGAGCTGTGATATGAACCATGGGATATGAACTCTGATTCCAGAATCAAGCTCTTGAAATTAAACTTCTCTCCCTCTGCTACACAAACAGAATCCTGGAACAATGCTATAGATCACGATTTGCTGATTCACACCTCTGATGGCTTAAAGGAACTCTTTGTGAATTAAAGGGCTACATTTCTAAGTCTGAAAGCTAATCTTTTGCATGACAGATGCAGAAAAGGTCAGTAATGAAGTGATGGTGGAAGGTAAGGGCAATTCAGCAAGGTAGAGCAGGAAAAGTCATGGCCAGAAATCAACAGACTTGGTTTTGGCCATGTCCTCACTGCTGACTTCTAACCTTGGGCAAGCCATTTCTCCCCCTTGGGTCTGTTTCCTCTTTGGCACAATTAAGAGTTTGGACTAATCAATTTCTAAAACTCCTTCCAGCTCCGTGATTCTTGCCAGTCCTCTTTTGGGGAATATTCCTTGCATTTTGTAACTTGGGTCAAAAATTTTCCATGCCACCAAACACATTTCAGATACAAAGCTTCCTCCATCTCCTAAAACACCCAGACTCCTCCCACACCTAGCAAATTCCTTCATTATTTCCCAAAGATGTTCTATTCCCAGAGGAAAGAGGAGCGTCCCTCAACCCGGGCCTGCCATGTTGTCCTGTGCACTCCCACAGTCTTTCACTTCAAAACCACTAACAAGTTGATTTAGGCCTTCCAGTGATGAAAAGGAAGTACCCCACCACCCAGCACCTCATTCCATTTGCCCTGTGAAGCTTCTGATATCTGAGATGATTCAAAGCACTTAGTATGTTATGGCTATAGGTGCCCGATTCCATTTATTTCCATTCCTATTGGTTCTCTAAAGTGGCTATTCTCTCCTTGCACTAAAAACACATCATTTTCTCTTTTTAAATGATGGATTTTGTGACCCTTTGGGGAGACATAAAAAAATAAGAGCAACTAAATAAGGCAATTGTAAACCATTTCAGCATCTATAAAACCTTCTCCTTTATTACAAAAGAAAAGAAAGAAGAAAAAGCAGCTGGAAAAAAAAATGCAGCTGATAGGGAACTTGATATCTTTAAGAACAACTTCTCTCATGAATTTTCATCTCCATATTTTGGCATTTTAGCTGACTTGGAAATTATTTCTAGGAAAAGCACTTCTTGAGAGTGATAACTCCTTTCACAATGCATTGGTGAGGCAAGCTTTTCAATATTATGAGGAATATGCCTATTTTTCTATAACTCTACCTATGTATCAGCCGTACATTTTTATTCTGTATTTTATACACTATGTTCATATATACCCTGTTCTATCTCAGAACATACAGTGTTTTTACTTTATTTTTATAGACTCACTTAGTAATCATTATACTATAACAAGCCAAAAATTAAAATATAGGTCACCCCTTTTCCACATAGAACCAGAAATTTACAAAATTCACTTCTAACCTTTATCATTGCATAGACATAGGTTTTATGTGGTTGTATTCACTGAGTGCACCCTATTTTCTAATTTTTTGCTTGAATTCTCCATATATCTACTTAGTCCATGTATCTGTCATTTTAAATGGAGCAATATTCCACTGCTCGCTAAAAGGGTTTAATTAGCTATCTTCCAGCTAGTTGCTTCCACACATTATTATAACCCAGTCAAGCATTTTTAAATAAAGTTTGTTTTTCCTTTTGGACTTATTTCCTCAGACTATAATCCAAAAAGTGGGATTAACGGTTTAAAGATCATAATTATAAACTGGGTGATTTTTATTATAAATTGCCAGGTGGCTCTCCAAAAGAGATATTTCTAATTTGCACATCACCAGAAAAATACAAGCCTAGCTTTTACTTCGTAGTCTCTTTAACACTGGGCTTTCTGGAGTTTATTAATTTGGGGGTGATTTAAAAAGAATGATGTAAAATCTTTTAGTTCTTCGAATCTGTCATAAACATTTGTTTATACTCTTACTGCCTCTTTTTAAAAAATATGTATTGGGGCACCTGGGTGGCTCAGACGGTTAACCGTCTGCCTTCGGCTCAGGTCATGATCCCGGGGTCCTAGGATCGAGCCCCACATCGGGCTCCCTGCTTAGCAGGGAGCCCGCTTCTCCCTCTCCCTCTGCCTCTGCCTGCCACTCCCCCTGCTTGTACTCTCTCTCTCTCTGTCAAATAAAAATAAATTAATTAAAAAATAAAAAATATGTATTGATCACCTACTACATGCCAGGTCCTTTATGTGCCTTTTCACTCATTCAATACTCCTGACTGCCTCATAAAGTAGAAACCACAAATTTTATTTTCACTAAGAAAACTGAGTCTCAAAAGGTTGAGTAATGTGCACAAGATTCCAAGGCTAATATTTGTTGTCAGGATTTAAACTCACCATCCACTTTCTGTGGATTCTCCATTATACCATCCTGTCTCATAAGTACAACCTTTAAACATCTGGCCAGTTTTTCTTTTCTCTTTCTTTTTTCAGTTTAGTTTTCCAATTTATTGAGGTATAAAATACACAAATAAAGTGATTTAAGTACCCTCATCCTAAAGATATAGCCTAGCGAATTTTTTACATACTACACACAATGTAACCAGCACATAGACCAAGATACAGAATCTCATCAGCTTAGTAACTTCTCTTTTTCTTAGTTTTTAAACATAGATTGTTTTTGTGTTTGTCATTCTATATAGCCTGGTACTGAAGCTATACAAATAGGTGCTTAATAAGTTTTGTTTAATTATTAAAGATTAAAGCTACAAGTAATGACCTCAGAGATTATGTACTCCAACTTCTTAAACTTCCAGATATGGAAACTGAAGCCCAGAGGGAAAGTGACTTATCCAAGATCTAACAATTCAGAGCTCTTTCTGCCACATCATGTTGCCCTCACTGGCCACTGGCTGATTGCTCTCCACTCCTTATGTTAAAGACATAGGGGTAACAAAGAAGGCAAGGTGCATAACAGAGAAAGTGTACCTGGATAAGGTGGTTTTTTTTAATTGTTTGCCTTTATTTTAAATTAATCCTAAAGTAACCAATGGGTCAAATTGGTGGAGAAACGCTCACTAAGCTGACCTTACTATAAAACATGATTTTTTTTTTTACATGAAAGTATCAACACTTGAAATCAAATGACTTTTGTCCCTCAGAATAGTCTACTTGAAAGGATAAACACTGATTCCAATAATGCTCTATTGCTCATGCTTTCTTTTGAATACCCCTTTATCCCTTTTTTAATTGATCAAAGATCAAACTTATCAAATATGACAATAAATGTAAGTGGGTTAAACATCCCCAACAAAAACAAAGATGCTTAACATCCAATTATATGCTGTTTATAAGACAATTCTAAAACCAAATGACCCAGAAATCTAAAATAAAAGGAAGAGCTAAGTGTATCTAGAGAACACAAATGAAAAGAAAGTTTGGATGGCAATATCAGAGCAGAATTTAAGGCAAAAGAACATTTAACAAGACAGAGAATATGTGAAATAGTTCAACCTCATTAATAATAAAAATTCCACTTTTAAGAAACTGTTTATCAAACTGACATATTCTAATTTATAATATTTTTTATAATTGTGGGTACACTCAAATAGACATCCATATGCTACTATTATGAATAGGAAAATGGAAAATACAATATGAATATATATGATAGAATAAAATGTGCCCACTAAAAATCATGTTTTTAAAAATTTAATGAATGGCAATCATCTAAGAAGAGGTGGCAAGATACAAGGCATAAACAGTAGGATCTCAGTTTTTCTTAAATAAAACACACAGGACATATTTTGTTAAAATTAAAAAAAAATGAAAAAAAAAATTTAGAAAAAAATGCACCAAAATAATATTCTGGTTAAATTAAGGGAGATCTCTAGTTACTTTTTTTTTTTTTTTTTTTTTTTTTGCCATTTTTCCCTATGGGAAAAAAAGGGGGTCTGAAGTCCAAGATAAATGAAAAGATAGCATGGGGGATTTTGCTCCTTTATATGAATCATGCATCCAAAATTCCAGAAGCAGACAAATTCCATCCCAGGGCACTGACAAGGCAGACAGAAAAAATTTGTTGTGTTAGATGAAAATTCTGAACCTCAATCACCTTCAGGCTCTGAACCCCATAATTTCTGGTGTTTTCTCCTCAGGACTGATTAATGTTTAAGTGGAATATAGACTCTGTTAATTTTTCTTTTTACTCTATGCTCTCCAAATGAACATACATTACTCTCCTAAGCAGAGCAAGTAACTAATAAACAAAACGATAATACAGTTTGATCACCTACTTTGTTCACAAATCTGTCCTAAAAAGACAGATTTGCCGACATTAGAAAAAAGATTGTGCAAGTGCTCAAGGATAATTCTGAACAAGAAGTTCCAAAAATATTTCAAGCGAAGACAGTCTTATGGGAATAGCTTCCCAAAGTATCTTCATTGAATTACTTTGCATTCATTTTGATGTATATATTTTGACATGTTAAGATATCTTAAAATAAAATTGTACTGATTTATGTTAACATGTCATTCATTTAACAACTTGAAGGAAGAATAGGTAAGCTTTTAAAAGAGGAACTCAATAGAAGTCCTATATTCCTATATGCTTAAAATGAGATTTGTACTCACTATCATGATTAGGAAATAATCAGATTCCAGATCTTTTGGGAAGTTCTAAATACCAAAAAAAAATTATAATACAAATGGCTATTAAGTGTGACTATAAGGTTGGTATTCACCAACCTAAAGAACCTTAGGAATCATAGCATCCAACCTTCATTCTCCTAGAAATCAAAGTTCAGAGAGGTGAAATGACTCCCCCAAGTTCTTAGCTAGCACTGTTTCTTAGCACAGCAGCATCTGTAATCTCTTCTGAATTTTTCTTTCCCACTGGATTTATAGCCACCACCTATTTTCTTCTACAATGAAATGTTTACCTCTACAGGAGAAATTTTTAATGCAGGACAGGTGATTGAACAGGCAAATCTCTCCTCTCTCATTCATAACATAAATATACCAAGTACCTTAAAACTGTCAAGTTCTATGATAAGGTTACAATTCCTGCCCTCAGGGAGCTCACAGATTACCTGTTCCCCCACCATCCACAATTTGGAAGGCTAAGGGGTATGAGGAAGCATATGTGGGCTGCAATGGGAGCAGAGGGAAAGAGCAGCTAATCCAATTAGGCTAATCATACTTATATCTGAGTTGTGAAAGGCAGGTGGGAGTGCAGATGATGGAAGAAATGGAGACAGGAAAATAGCATTCTAGGCAGGGAGACCCAAAGAAAAAGCAGACATAAGAAAATATGCCAGAGTTTGGAACTTGTGTTTGATTTTGATGTTGAAGAATATGAAGTTGAATGTGGCTAGAATTTCATATACTCATGGGAAAGTGGATGCAGGTGAGGTGATAGAGAAGCCTGGAAAACTCCACTAAGTGAAGGAATAATATCTTAAAGGCAATGGAGTCACTAAAGGGAAATTTAAAGCAAGAAACTAAAATGGTCATACTTGTGTTTTAAAATGTTCTTTGTAGGGCCATGAGGCTGGGCTGGAGAGGTGAGGACCAAAGGTGTGGAACCAATGAGAGGCTCCAGCAGTTACCCAACCGTGAAGGACTGGAGGCCTATACCAAGGAGGGCTGGTGCCCGATAAGGGACAGGTTTAAAAGACATGGAGTTGGGGCTTGGTGATCATCTTCACATGGAGTGAGGGAAAGGGAGGAGACTATTCAAAGTTTTAACTTTCTCCGTTTTCAAAAAATATTTTTGAATATTTTGAATATTCAAAATATTCATGTCACAATAACAAAATGTTTCTGTCCTCACATTTAAATTTCAAGGAATACTCACTAATTCTGACAAGAAAATGGGATGCAGAGGCCAGTGAGTTACTTGAGAGAGACAAAAGAGAAACAGGACAGGCATTGTTGACAAGTCACAGAATAATACAGTGCTTACAGCACCAGAAGAACTTGGGTTCAAATTCTGGTCTGGACACTTGAAACGCTGGCAAGTTGTCCTTTTTAAATCTCAGTTTTCTTATTTCTTTTTTTTTTTTTTTTTAGGATATTATTTATTTGAGAGAGAGAGGCTGAGAGAGCAAGAGCATGAGCGGGGGGAGGAGAGAAGGGACAGAGGGAGAGGGAGAAGCAGATTCCCCACCAAGCAGGGAGCCCATGCAGGGCTCGATCCCAGGACCTCGAGATCATGACCTGAGCCAAAGGCAGATGCTTAACCACTGACAGCCATTCAGGTGCCCCTCAGTTTTCTTATCTCTAAAATGAGAATAATGATGAAACTTACCTGAGGAGGTTAATCAGGAGGGTGATATAAGGAGAAAGTACAAAATGCAATAACTGATCCACAGTGAGCACTTACTAAACGATCACTATTATTATATAGTATAGAGGATTTCCCCAGGGCTAGAAAATAAAAATTTATTCAAAATATTATCTTGTATTGTTAAGATATCCTGAGTTCTGGTATTGGGCAAGAAAGAGGGCATCAATACCCTGTTGGTAGCAGAAGGAGCAAAGGTGCTCATGTGGGGACTGTGAGATGCAAAATCTGTCAAAAAACTCTGGGAAGTAAAAGCTTAAGAGGTGATGACACAGTAGCAGAAACATCTTTTAGGTAAAAGGAAAGGAATTATCTACTTTGTATTCTAAATACATGAGCAGAGAAACTCAAGCTTTAAAGAAAAAAACTGTAAAAATATTGTGAAGACCTTGAGGCCTTGGGAGTTTTCACAGAGGTAATAAGAAGACAACTAGTCCAAGTTCTAGAAAAACTCCAGTAGAATAAAGAAATGTAGAAAGAAGCAATTGCTGTATTGAAGTCAGTAACATCTGTTAACTTTTCACCCTAGGATTCTTAAGGAGGTCAGTAGATTCAATAACAATGCTTCTAACTGCAGTTTTGGAGGAGTGAGGTCAGTGGTATGCTGGCAAATTATGTTGGTTTTAGAACCAGATCTCCAGGAAGAAAACTGCATGTATATCTATACCTATAGACATAAATTAGTTATAAATTTTACTGATATAGAGTATTAATACACAATTTACAAATAATAATAAAATACCCAGTGTTATCATAAATTCCATACAGCCAATTCATTCATTAACTTTTGCCAAATTCTTGTGTCTGTAGAAACACCTATGGTTGCAATTGACAAACGAGTATGGTTCCAGTGTGAAGGCTTGTTGATATTTTATTTTATATTAAGGGTAAGATAAGATATCACTTGCTTATCAATGGTAAAAGTTCTTTTTTTGCTGAGTCTGGTAGGTTTTTTTTTTTAATATTAAAAGAATACTTCCACAATTTTTATGCTGTTCATGATGTAATGCTACAGACAGTTGAATCTGCAATTTTCTTCATCATTTTCTTAGGTCTAGAACACAAAACAATAAATCACACCCTAATGTAAATGTCAATAACCCCATGAAGTAAATAGTCCACCATGGCCCATTTCAAGCTATAACATGACCATCACCAGATACAGTTTGGAAGAAATGTGTAGTAGCGCACTGTTATGTTGCATTTCCACCATACAGGTACTTCATTGTTGCACATTTACAAACTCTTTTTCAATTCCTTCATCCAGGTCATCAGCAAAATGTGCCCCTAATTTGTTGAATTTGACAAAACATGATTGCTGTTTTACTGTGTAGGGATCATAAATATTGATGTTTGGATGCTGAGATGCCTATAATTCCAAGGATTATCTTTATTAAACTTGGCTCCCATTCTAAGAAATGACCTCAGTCAGTGGTGTAACTGAACCAGTTCATATTGGCTCACAAGAGATAATTATTACATTTTCAAGAATTTTACAAGCTGGTTGTTAAACACAATCATTATTAAAAATACATTATATAAACTTAGAATTATATAAATTATATTTAACATTTTAAAAAAGATATTAAATATTCAAGATTCATTACTTTCCATTAATTTTATTACATTCTACTACTATCTATGCTCTTGGAGTGATTCAAAATACATGAAACGAATAGCACTTAAGTCTGGGAGGAATATAAATGGAATTGAGGCATTCTAAGGTCCTTGTATTGTCCAGGAAGTGGTAAAAGTACTAATTTGTATTAGCCTTAATGAGTCAAATATGAATGGTGTACCCTCTCCAAAGAACATAGAAGGATGGATAATTAACAAGCCAATAGAAAAGAGGGGAAAAAATGGAAAAGTAAAAACTGCTTAATTGAAAATGAGGCAAGAAAGGAGACAAAAACAAAAAAGAACATGTGGGGAAAATAGAAACCAAAGAGTAAGATGGTAGATTGAAACCCAAATAGAGTTCATTAAAGGTAAACAGACTAAATCATCTCATTAAAAGACAAAGATTAACAAACCAGGTATACAATGAAATTTAACTATGTTGCTTTTAAGAGACATACTTTAAACATAAAGATAGAGAGTGTTTGACAGTAATAGGATTAAAAATTCAGCATGCAAACACTACCCCAAACAAAGGTGGAAGGGCTATATTAGTCAAAGATTTTAAGGGACAAACCATTGTCATCAAATTAATATAACAATTCTGTAGTTTGTATGCACGTACTAATATGGCCTCAAAACACAGAAAGCACAAAGTGAAGGAACTAAAGGGAGAAATAATCATAAGCAGTAACCCATAATCAGAGTGAGACATTTTAACACACCTCTCTCAGGAGCTAATACAATAAACAAGAGAAAATCAATTTTTCTATCCTTTACTTTTAACTTTTCCATATTCTTAATTTAAGAAGTGTCTATTATAAGCAGCACAAAGTTGGTCTGACACATTTTTCTAATTAAACAATACTATTAACACTCTTGAACACTATACCTAACATCTTCAGAATATGCATCATTTCCAGGAGTAAATAGAATGTTTACAGTTGACTTCATGCTGAGAGAGAAAGCATGTCTCAACAAATTGCTCAAAAGACTGAAATTACATAGAGTGGGTTCACTGATTATAGTAAAATTAAGCCAGAAATCAATAACAAAAAGAAATGGAAAAATCCCCAGGTATTTGGATATTAACCAATAAACTTTAAAATAATTCATGAAACAAAAACTCCTTAGAACTGAAAGATAATGAAAATATAAATTCTTCTAGAGGGAATATCTCTAAGTCAAGAAGGGTCTTTTGATCCATTCACTGAAAGTGGTGAAGTATCTGTTCCCCTCAGTGATGTGCTGACCTGAGAGATCTGTCATTTTTATTAAAAAATTAAGCCTGTGCCTAAAAAGAGACCTCTACCCGATCCTAGGTCTAGGAGGTCCTTGGAGGCAAATGGTTAAATACTTTGGATCTGGACCCAGGGCAGCTATCCCACGGAACACAAGAACCTTCTTCTATTTTACAGTGAGGGATGGTGTGGTCAGTTATGTGCTAAAGACCCTTTGTCTTTCCTTCCAGTGCCCAGCATTACTCTCCCAGTGGTAAAATGCCCACCCCCACCTAGACCATTTGGACCACCTCCTCACAGTGTACATACTCTGAGATTCTATCCTTTCTGCCAGTCTGGCTCCTGATGACCCTTATACTTAAAGGACTATTATCTCAACTTTCACCTGGATAAGGACCTGCCTTTTGATGCTTAAGAATTACATCTATACATAAAACTTACATAAGACCTCAAATACATGAAACCTACAAAAATATCTTGGTTTGAAAAAAAAAATTTTTTTTTTTAATTTTATTTATTTATTTGAGAGAGAGAGTGAGAGAGAGAAAGAGCACAAGAGGGGGGAGTGGGAGAGGGAGAAGCAGACTCCCTGCTGAGGAGGTAGCCCGATGCGGGACTCGATCCTGGGACTCCAGGATCATGACCTGAGCCAAAGGCAGTCGCTTAACCAACTGAGCCACCCAGGCGCCCTGAAAAAAAATTTTTATTCACCACAAATGAAGATCTCTTTGTGCCAGAGCCTCCTACTAAATTTCTTGCATACTTTATATCTCCTATAGCTTACATAAATCATAAAGTATTTAGAATATCATAACAAATATAATATTCAAAAGATAATTTTAAGTTTTTAAACACCCAACAGTATATTAATTGGGGTAAGTTAACACTAAGTGCTATACCCCATCCCCCAAAATCTCAACAAAGTTTGAGTTCTCTTTTGAATCACCAACTAATGTAGTTAATGGAGGTGCATTTTTCTGAACAGTAACTCAGGGAATTGGGCTGCTACCATATTCCTGCCTCAGGGTCATTCAGGTATCTTGCCGCCAGCAGAAGCAGACCACATAGGGAGGTCAAGTCAAACCCTTAACCATCTCAGCCTGGAAGTGACACACACTGGTTGTATGAAATTTCCATTTGCCAAACTAGTCACAGGACCATACTCATTGACAAGGACAGTCCTCCCAGCAATCAGGAGGAAATGGTTTATTGAACACATAACACAGTCTCTGCCTCAAATACATAACAAAGAGGAAAGAAAGAAAGGAAGTAGTATCCACTGATTTGGGGTACTAAGTTAAATGTTACGAACTTTGCACATACATGTTTAAACAAAAACACTGTGAGCCAGACACCATTATCCCCAACTTATACCTGAAGAAATTGAAGCATACAGTTAAACAGGAAGTAAGGAGTTAAACCCTGACCTATGACTGCAATGCCCGTGTTTGCTGGTGGGTTCCAGCTGCTCTTAGTGTGGGCCACAGCCCCCCTGCATCACAGTAACTAGAGGTGCCTTTTCAGAGCCCCACACCACACTCACTGCATAAGAATCTCAAGAGTACAGGAACCTGCACTTTTAAAAAGTTTCCAAGGGGATTTTATGCTATTGATCATTTTTTCTCTGAAATACAAAACAGTGACATTCTAAATAACCTTTTTCAATAAAGTAGAAAATGTATGGAAAAGAGATAAAACTCAGTAGGTGTAAGAGAGGAGCCTTGTGACAAATTGAAAATCCTACAGACCCAGGAGTCAGAGGCGTGGACACTGGTCCTAGACCTATTAACCTCCTGAATGACCTTAGGAAGTCACTTACCCTCACCGAATCTAGTCCAAAGAAAGATTACATTTTCTCCACTGAAAAATGTTGGAATCAGGCTAAATAACCTCTTAAAGATCCCTTTGGCTCTACAATAAAGTGAAAACTATAAAGTGAGACAATAAAACAAATACAGATAAGAAAGTAATAATAACATTTAAAATAATAGCTAATCCAAGCAAGGTTTTTGTAGATATAGACAAACTTCCTCTAAAATTTACATGGAAAGGCAACAAAACTAAAGTAGCTAAAAAAAAAAAAAAAAACAATTCTGAAAGAGAAGCAGAAAGTTAGAGGAATCACAATACCCAACTGTAAGACTTACTATATAACTACAATAATCAAGACAGTGTGATCTTGGCAGAGGAACAGATACACAGATCAAGAGAACAGATTTAAGAAGCCAGAAATAGCTGTACATAAGTAGAGCCAACACAAAAGCAACTGAATGGAGAAAGGATAGCGTTTTCAAAAAAAAAAAAAAAATGGTATTGGGACTATTGGCTATCCATAGGCAAAAAAAAAAAAGATAAGGAAGAATTTTCATCTAAACTGAACTAATTTTAAACAAAAATCAAACCAAAATGGAACCTAGATTTAAATGTAAAAATATAAAACTTTTAGGAAAAAAACATAGGAGAAAATCTTCATGATTTAGGGTTAGGCAAAGAAATATTAGACGTTAACACCAAAAGCATGAAAAAGAAAAAAATCAATAAATTAAACCTTTTGCTCTGTAAAGGATCCTATGAAGAGGATGAAAAGACAGGACACAAAAAGGGAGAAAGTTACTACAAAATGCATATCTGACAAAGGACTTATATTCTGAATATATGAAGAACTTTCTAAACTCAATGGTAAAAAGAAAAAGAATTTTGAAAAGGGGCAGAAGACTTGAACAGACCTTCAAAATAGAATATATGGATGGCAACTGAGTACATGAGATGTTCAATGTCATTACCATTTGAGAAATACAAATTAAAGCCACAGTGAGATACCATTTCACATCTATTAGAATAGCAAAAATAAAAAATAGTGATAATCACAAATTCTGGTGAGGATGCAGAAGAAACTAGACCTCTCACACATTGCTGGTAGGAATATAAAATGGTATAGCCACAAGAGAAAACAGTTTGACAGTTTTACAAAAAGTTAAACATATACTTAATATAATGACTCAGCAATCACACTTTCAATTACTTACCCTTTGAGAAATGAAAACATGCCCACCAAAAATGTGCATGAATTTTTTTGGCAGCTTTATTTGTAATAGCCAAAAGTTCGACAACACCCCAAATGTCTTTCAAGGAATAAACAGGTAAACAAACTGTGGCACACCCAAGCAATGGAATACCAATTGGTGATGAAAAGGAACAGACTGCTGGTACATGAACATCTTGGATGGATCTCAAGGTCATTCATTATATTGAGTCAAAAAGCCCAGTCTCAAAAGGTATGATTCCACTTGTATGACATTTTCAAAAAAGTGATTGAGAACAGATCAGTGGTTGCCAGGGATACCCCTGTGTGACTGTGAAGAGATAGCCTCTGTGGAAATGGAACCATGCTCTATCCTGACCGTGGTGGTGGTTCTATGGACCTAAACATGCAATAAAGTTTCACAGAACTATACATACATACACACCAACATATAAAAGAAAGCATGACAAAACTGGTGAATCTAAATAAGGTCTGTCATTCCATTAACAGTGTTATATCAATGGTAATTATCCAGTTGTGATAAAGTATTTTAATTATGGAAGCTATTATATGAATCTGGGGGAAGGGTACATGGGAACTCTCTGTACTATTCTTTCAACTTCTTGTGAGCCTAAATGATTTCAAAATAGGTTTTAAGATAGCTGATACTTGGGGTGCCTGGGTGGCTCAGTTGGTTAAGCGTCTGCCTTCGGCTCAGATCATGATCCCGGGGTCCAGGGATGGAGCCTCGTGTTGGGCTCCCTGCTCAGTGGGGAGTCTGCTTCTCCTTCTCCTCCCCACTGGTGCTCTCTCTCATATCTCCTGTCTTTCAAATAAATAAAATCTTTAAAAATATAAAAATAAAGAATAAAATAGCTTATATTTGTTGAGTACTCTGTGTAGCCATACTGTTCTGAGAACTTAATATCTAAGTCTTTGCAGTAGATACTTCATTCATCCCATTTGCGGAGGAGAAAACTGAATTTTGGAAAAGTGAAGTCATGTGGGCAAGGACAGAGTTGGTGAGTAACAGAGGTGGGGCTCAAACCCAGGAAGTCCACTTCCAGTGCTGTCTTAGCCAATAGACAATGTTTTTTAAGAAAAAGAAAGCAGGACAAAAACAAGGTCAGAATGGGAGTCAATAATACAGAGGAAAAGAAAAAGAACACCAAAAGACAAAATAAAATGAACAAGGCATGTGAAGGCTCCAGGGAGGGGGTCTTCCTGGCACCCTCTCTGGACATCAGTCCCCTAGGAAAACACACCTCAAAGACCAAGGAGAAGCTGGAACAAGGTAAGAAACATGTTCAAAGAAATATTAAACAGTTCCTCTTAGAATAGGTCAGAGTAATTGAAGTTATTTAATCTAGAGGAAGTCAGGAAGGTGGTTTAATCACCTCCTTTGTGAAGGCTTTTGAGGAAATGTCCAGAGGATATAGGACAAAGGAAAGGAGACTTAAACTGAAAACAAGATTTAGTTTGACGTTAAAAACTATTTTCCTGACCGGATAAAACTAAGACAGATTAAAGGGCAGTTGACTTTCTTCTGAGACCTTCAAGAAGGATAGAATAAAACTGGCAGTTCATTCCACTAAATATTAAACCTGGCAGACAGAGCAGCCTGCCCTGTACCAGGCCCCATAAAGGGCACTTTACACATGGTATCAGTTTTAATCAGCTAATTAGAAAGCAGGTGTCATCATTCCCATTTTATAGAAACACAAACAGCGTCAGAGAGGCTAAGTCCCACATAAGACCCCTCAGCTGCCCAGAGAGGGACAGACTCAGGTATCTCTGCCTTCACCATCCAGATCTTTCCACTATATCACACACACTGCTAACTAAGCTTGGAGAGTCCCCTGCCTGCTGGCCTAAACCTAGATCAGGTAATCGATTACAGTGCCTTCCAGCTGTAAAAATATCTATCCCTCAAAATGCTTCTCACCTAGTTTTACATCAGCTCCATCCCCACTCATCTCTATCATGATCTTTTAGGAACTCAATTTTTTCTAGGAAGTGAAGCTATGTTTCTCACTATCATTCTCCTTACAACACCCCTGTGGGGTGACCAATTTAATTAGAAGAGACAAAAGAGAAAGTGAATGTGATGACTCCCATTTTACAGATGAGAAGTCGAGCTGCCCCACAAGTCGGGCATGGAATCAAAATCGTGTATGAGTGGAGAGACACTTGGGGAGCTGCGGAGTGCACCCTCCTGGAGATTTCAAAATGGAACCGGAACAGCCCAGGGCAAGCCACAGAGAGCAATGCCCCTGGAGGGCGCTTCCCATCCGGCCAATAGCAGCCTGACGACGGTCACTGTCATTGCAATCCGGCCAGTTTGTTTATCCTTTTGCTACTGACAGACATTTTGGTTTCTTCCAATTTTTGGCAATTATGAATAAAAGTGCTACAAATATTTTTGTGCAGGTTTTCGTGTGGACACAGTTTTCAATTCATTTAGGAGCATGACTTCTGGATCATATGGTGAGAATTCAAATGTTTAGCTTTGCCAGACACTGCAAATTGTCTTCTGAAGTGGCTGTACCATTTTGCATTTCCAGCAGTAATGAACAACGGTTCTTTTTTTTAAGATTTTATTTATGTATTTGACAGAGCACAAGCACGGAGAGGAGCAGAGGGAGAGGGAGAAGCAGGCTTCCTACTGAGCAAGGAGCCCAATGTGGGGCTCGATTCCAGGACTCTGGCATCATGACCTGAGCCGAAGGCAGACGCTTAACCGACTGAGCCTCCCAGGCTCCCCATGAATGAGAGTTCTTGTTGCTCCGTGTCCTCTCCAGCATTTAGTGTTGTCACAGTTTTAAATTTCATCCATTCTCTGTGTAGTGATGTCTTACTGTTGTTATAACCCAACATGTGTATTTTTTAAATCATACTGTTCAGCTCTCTAAAGTAAAAAGCAAGTCCTAACAAACTGCATAATAAACTGTCATAATTCAGCCCATAATTGTCCTTCTCAGAAATTCCAATCAAACAAGAAGTATCTGTCAAGAGAAAAAAAAATTCTTTAAAACAATTAATCCTCATTGCCGAAGGCAGGGCTCGTATTACTTGGTACCTGAGCTTGAAAAAGCCAAAGCAAAATTTGTCCCTTCATCGCTAATATACTAAAATGAGCTTTCAAGGCCATGAGGATACCTGAAGCACAGGGATAAAAATTGTCTTTTATTGATGACTAGCCAGATAAAGGCATTTTCTCTGACATAGCTGAATTTGGCTTTGTTTCACAAAGTTCTTCTCAGATTTAAATAAACATTATACAGTCCTAAATTGCTTTGTACTATTTCTAAGCCACTAAAAGTTATGGATAGAGGAGGGGAGGGAGGTCTGGGTTTCTTCTTCTTCTATAGCTTATCCAGATGTTCCAACACTTTTATGGAAACTAGAACAACAGAATAATGAGCAGAAAGTCTCTGCTGTCTACTATTACACCTGCTATGGCTTGAACTTTCAAAGAGTGATACTTTCTTACTATATTTATTTCAAAGCAACATTTCACACCTGCATGTTTATATAATGGTTTTGATGTTCATTAACTCTACAAAGATTCAGGCAATAAAGTGCAAAACAAAATTCTTGAAGAAAAAGAAGTCACTCAATTTCATAATTTTTGCAAACTTGTGAATTTTATCTTAGGCATTTTTGTTGATGAAACATAACATAATCAAAAGTCACATAACACATCTACCTTGAAAAAATATTAGCAAGCAAGTGAAATTTTTAAATGGCCCATTTTATGTTCCCATTCTTAACAAACAAAATATAACCATATGAAACAAGTGCTTTCTCCTCAACTCTGGATCTGCTGTTTATAGCAGCTCCTCAAAGCCTTGGAAATAGTCCATAATTAGGTGGCAAGGATGTCTGAAAGTTCTTCCAAACCAAATGGCAAAGCATTTAAGAAAAGTATCAAAAAGGTATTTGTCAGGAATAAGCATAACATTTAGACTACCGTTTCTGTGTGTTTTTATCACTGCATTTTGGAGGGTACAATCAAATACTTCTGTTATTTACCTTTGGCTACATACCAGAATTGATACTAGGTGTCCTTATATTTTATATGGAAACATCCTCTAGTGTAACTTCAAGCAAAAAGCTGAAACACCCACACGTCAGTAGTGCTAAGAAAATTCTCCCCATTATTTTGCTGTCAATCTAAGCAAAGTGACTATGTATTCTGCTAAGAAATTTTCAAAGGGGAGTTTTGGGGCTAGTAAAATATAGCATAACTTTAAAAAAATTTCCAGTGAGGGACATCTGGCTCAGAGGATACTTTATTATGACTGCGTAATTGAAGGTGTCTTCTCCAGGTGAACCATATATCCTTACTAATTGTGTTGTGGAGTCTCCAGGACAAGCAAGTTGCAGATATTTAATATACCACAAGTAACTGGAAGATTTTCTGTAATCCATTCCTTTCCTTTTTCACCCTACACACAGATAAACATACTACTCCCATCCACACCAAAAAATGGAAAATTTTCTAGCACACTGTTATGGGTTGAATTGTGTCCCCCCCCCAAAAAAATGTTGAAGTCCTAAGCTCTAAGCCTCAGAATGTGACCTTGTTTAGAAATAGGGTCTTTGCAGATGCAATGAGGTCATATTGGAGTAGAGTGGGTCCCAAATCCAATATGGCTGAAGTCCTTATAAGAAGACAATGTGAAAACACAGGGAAAGAATATGACAGGGACAGAGAATGAAGAGATGCAGCTGCAAAATCAACAGCCACCACTAGAAGCTAGGAAGAGGGAAGGAATAACATTCATTTACAGGTGTTGGAGGAAGTATGGTACTGTTGATACCTTTCAGACTTACAAATTTCAGACTTCTAATCTTTAGATTTGTGAGACAATACATTTCTTCTGTTTTAAGACACTCAGACTGTGGTAATTTGTTATGGTAGCGTTAGAAAACTAATACCATGATCATATCTCTGGGATGCAAGGGTGGTTCAACACATACAAATCAATGTGATACACCACAAAAATAGAACAAAAGATAAAAACCATATGATCATCCCAACAGATGCAGAAAAAGCATTTAACAAAATACAACACCCTTCTGTGATAAAAACACCTTAAAAATTGGGAATAGAAAGAATGTACCTTAATATAATAAAGGCCATATTGACAAGCCCACAGTTGACATCATACTCAATGGTGAAAGGTTGAAAGCTTTTCCTCTAAGATCAGTAATAAGAAAAGGGTGCCCACTCTCGGCACTCCTATTCAACATAGTACTGAAAGTCACAGCCAGAGCAATTAGGCAAGAAAAAGAAATAAAAGGCATCCAAACAGGAAATGAAGAAGTAAAACTGTCTTTGTTCACAGATGACATAATCTTATATATAGAAAATCCTAGACTCCATCAAAAAATTGCTAAAACTAGCCAGTGAATTCAGTAGTTGCAGAATACAAAATCAACATATAGAAAATAGTTGTATTTTTATATACTGACAACAAAATATCTGAAAAATAAGGAAAACAATCCCACTGACAATAGTATCAAAAAACAATACAATACTTAGGAATAAATTTAGCCAAGGAAGTGAAAGATCTGTACACTGAACACTAGAAAGACTTTGCTGAAAGAAACTGAAGAAGACACAAATTAAAAGATATCCCATGTTCATGGATAGAAAGAATGAGTACTGTTAATATGTCCCCTGTTACCCAAAGCCATCTATAGATTCAAGGCAATCTCTATCAAAATTCCAATGGTATTTTTCAAAGAAATAGAAAAAATAGCCTAAAATTTGTATGGAGGCAAAAAACCCCAAATGATCAAAGCAATCCTGAGAAAGAAGAACTAAGCTAGAGGCATCACACTTTCTGATTTCAAACTATATTCAAACTATATTTTGATGATGGGGCACCTGAGTGGCTCAGTCATTAAGCGTCTGCCTTCGGCTCAGGTCATGATCCCAGGGTCTTGGGATGGAGCCCCACGTTGGGCTCCCTGCTCAGCGGGAAGCCTGCTTCTCCCTCTCCCACTCCCCCCTGCTTGTGTTCCTTCTCTCACTGTCTCTCTGTCAAATAAATAAAAATTTTTTTAAAAAACCTATATTTTGATGACTATCATCATCGAACAGTGTGGTACTGACCTAAAAATAGACACACAGACCAACAGAACAGAATAGAGAGCCCAGAAATAAACCTACACATAAACAGTCAATTAATATTTATCAGGGGAGACATAAATACTCAACGAAAGAACGAATAGTCTCTTCATAGATGGTATTGGGAAAACTGAATAACTACACACAGAAGAATGAAATTAGATCCCTATCCTACACCATTCACAAAAAGAACCAGAAATGGACTAAAGACTTAAATTTAAGACCTGAAACCATAAAACTCCTAGAAGAAAACATAGAAGAAAAAGCTCCTTGACATTTGTCATGGCAGCAGTTTCCTAGATATGACACCAAAAGTACAAACAAATGCAAAAATAAATAAGTGGAATTATATCAAACTAAAAAGCTTCTGCAAAGCAAAGGAATCAACAACAAAATGAAAAGGGAACCTACCACGTGGAAGAAAATATTCATAAATCATATAACTGATAAGGGCTTAATATTCAGAACTCATACAACCCAATAACAAAAAACAATCCAATTTTTAAATGGGCAGAGGAACTCAACAGTGTTCCAAAGAAGACATCCAAATGGACAACAGAAGATGTGGGAGATATATCATGGAATATTATTCAGCCATAAAAAGGAATAAGATCTTGACATTTGCAACAACATGGATAGACTTAAAGGGCATTATGCTTAATGAAATAGGTCAGACAAGAAAAACAAATACCATATAATTTCACTTATATGTGGAATCTAAAAAACAAAACAAACTAACGAACAAAAACAAAAAAACAGACTCTTAAATACAGAGAACAAACTAGTGGTTGCCAGAGGGGAGGTGGGTGGAGGGATGAGTAAAATAGACAAAGGGGATTAAGAGGTACAAATTTCCAGTTATAAAATAAATAAGTCATGGAGATGGAAAGTATTACAATGATATTGTAATAACATTATATGGTGACTCTACTTTTCATGGTGAGCACTCAATAATATATAGAATCATTGAATCAATATATTGTACACCTGAAACTAATATAAAACTGTATGTTAATTATACTTCAATTTAAAAAATAAAATAGAATTTTAAAAGTTTAAAAAAATGGCCAACAGGTATATGAAAAGGTGCTCAACATCATTAATCACTGGGGAAATGCAAATCAAAACCACAATGAGGTATCACCTCACATTTGTTAGAATGGCTATCATCAAAAAGAGAAGACATAACAAGTGTTGGTGAGCATGTGGACAAAAAGGAACCCATTGCACTATTAGTGGGAATACAAGTTGGTGCAGCCACTATGGAAAACAACATAATTCAAAAAAATTAAAAATAGAACTACCATATGATCCATCAATCCCACTTCTGGGCATATATCCAAATGAAATGAAATCAGGACCTTGTAGAGCTATCCGCACTCCCATGTTCATTGCAGCATTACTCGCAATAGACAAGAGGAAACAACCTAAGTGTCAGTCAACAGATGAATGGATAAAGAAGTCGTGGTATAATCTCTATGTGGATTTTAAGAAATGAAACAGATGAACATAGGGGAAGGGAAAGAAAAATAAGATAAAAACAGGGAGGCAAACCATAAGAGACTTTTAAGAACAAACTGAGGGGGGCGCCTGGGTGGCTCAGTTGTTAAGCATCTGCCTTCGGCTCAGGTCATGATACCAGGATCCTGGGATCGAGCCCCGCGTCGGGCTCCCTGCTCGGCGGGAAGCCTGCTTCTCCCTCTCCCACTCCCCCTGCTTGTGTTCCCTCTCTTGCTGTGTCTCTCTCTGTCAAATAAATAAATAAAATCTTTAAAAAAAAAAAAAAAAAGAACAAACTAAGGTTTGTTGGAGGGGGGTGAGTAGGAGTATAGGCTAGATGGGTGATGGGCATTAAGAAGGGCACTTGTTGTGACGAGCACTGGGTGTTGTATGTAAGTGAGGAATCACTAAATTCTACTCTGAAACCAATACTACACTATATGTTAACTTGAATTTAAATAAAATATTGGAAGAAAAAAAAATAAGATGTGATATACATACACAGTGGAGTATTATTCAGCCATGAGAAAAAAGGAACTCCTGCCATTTGCAACACCTTGGCTGGACCTTGAGGACACTGTGCTTAGTCAAATAAGCCAGATAGAGAAAAGACAAATACTGAATGATAGCACTTAATGTGGAATCTAAAAAAGCTGAACTCAAAGAAAACAAAGAATAGAGTCGTGGTTACCAGGAGTTGAGGTGGGGGAAACAGAGAGATGTTGGTCAAAGGGTACAAACTT
The DNA here is from genome assembly GCF_029215605.1 of Mirounga angustirostris. NCBI lineage: Eukaryota > Metazoa > Chordata > Mammalia > Carnivora > Phocidae > Mirounga > Mirounga angustirostris. The sequence continues at coordinate 162,803,538 of NW_026991710.1, forward strand.
CTAAGAGTAACAAGTTCTGGGGATCTAATGCACAGCATGGTGATTATAGCTAATAATACTGTACCATATACTTGAATGTTGCAAAGAGAGTAGGTATTAAATATTCTCACATATATGTATGTACATGCACAATGGAACATTATCCAGCCATAAAAAATAAGGAAATCCTACCATTTGTGACAATGTGGATAGACCTTGAAGGCATTATGCTAAGTGACATAAATCAGATAGAGAAAGACAAATCCTGTATGATCTCACTTACACGTGGAACCTAAAATAAAACAAAAAACAAACTCACAGAAAGAGATCAGACATGTGGTTACCAGAGGCAGAGGGTGGGGGAAGGGGAATTGGAGGTCCATGCTGACTACAGTCAGCACTGCTGTATGATAGACAGGTAAGTTAAGAGAGCAGATCCTAAGAGTTCTCATCACAAGGAGAATCTTTCTTCTTTTTTCTTCTTCCTTTTCTTTTTTATTGTATCTGCATGAGACGATAGATGTTAGCTGAACCTAGTGTGGTAATCATTCACAATATATATAAATCAAATCATCATGCTATACACCTTAAACTTATACAGTAATACATATCAACTATTTCTCATTAAAACTGGATTTAAAAGAGAACATTAAAATATCCTCAGCACCAAAAAGGAACAATAATTATGTGATGAGAAGGAAGTCTTAGCTAATGCTATGGCTGTAATCATTTTGAAATATATAAAAATGTATCAAATCAACACATTGTTTACCTTAAACTTACACAGTGTTACATTTCAATTATATCTCAATAAAGCTGAGGAAAAAGAAAAATAAAATTAACCAACAAAAAAAGAAAACTAATAAATACACTCTTTGAAAAATGGGTTCTGGAGCCAGATGGGAATTCAAAGCCTGCTGTCTGGACAAAGTGTCATGGCATTCAGAGCTTCTCTGGGACTGGGGCCCAGCCTTGATGCAGTAACCCCTCCCCAGAAGCCAGAATCCCGTCCAGACCCGGAGGTTTGCTACTTGTCACCACACTTCCCTTGGCAGGGACATAGCCTCCAGAGATACTGCCTCGTGGTCTATGGGCAGAGCCCATGGAGAATCTCCAAGGACTTAAGAGTTTGTTTTTGGTGTGCTTAATATTTAATAAACACAAAAGAAGCTGGGACATTCATAATTTCCCCTTAAAATTAAAATGTGCCAAGCATATTACATATTTATTAATCCTAAAATATATTTTATTATTTTTATACATACAAAATAGCTTTGGCTGAAAAGTTGTTGGTATGGATTGAATTGTATTCCCTCAAAATTCCTATCCTGAAGCCCTAACCCCCAATGGAACAGTATTTGGAGACAGGGCCTTTGGGAGGTACTTAGGGTTAGATGAGGTCATGAGGGTGGGGCCTTCATGATGGGATTAATGCCCTTATAAGAAGAGACACCAGCCTACATCCTCCACTCCCTTTCTCTCCGCCACCTGAGGACACAGCGAGAAGGTGGCCTTGCACAAACCAGGAAGAAAGTCCTCACCAAACACCCATCATGCTGGCACCTGGACTTCCAGCCTCCAGAACTTCGGGAAATAAAATGTTGTTGATTAAGCCTCCCGGTCTGTGATATTTTGCTATGGTAACCGGAGTTGACTAAGACAGGTGTCATATATAAATGAGAACACAATTTAACGAAATGATGAAAACACCTCACAATCAGTAGTGGTAATCAGGTATCAATGGGGTCAGAACTCCCTCACTAGAAATTTTAGGTGTTTTAAGTACCAAAAATCTCTAAAGAATTGTGTTTAAGTTGCTGTGCTCCTTTGCTCTCGATAATAAGTAAGATAAGTAAGATCTGTTTGGTTCATGTTTCACGGCACTGCTCTGTGCCCTGAGGTTGGCCGTCAGGGACGCACAGAAAAGGAGGGGGGAGGGAGAAAAGGGCTGTCCTGTCTTCTCCCAAGGACACACTGCTTGAAAAGCTCAGGGCTGTGGCTGGGCACCTGTCTGAACCTCCCAGCCAGGGACACCTGTGGAGGCCACAGCATGTTGGAGTCCCGGACACGGGGAGAAGGGAGGCTGCTTCTCTGTCCAGCTTCCCTGATGCGTGCTCCTTGTCTACAGTAGCACCAGATCTCTCCTGCTCCTCCCTGTGCACCTCACCTCTGCAGCAGCTCCCCCTCCTCAGCACCCCGCCCTCCTGTCATAAAGGGACAGGCAGTGGGGAACAGACTCGAGGCATTCAGACTGGGCCAGTTAAGAAGTCTTTCCACTCTCCTCTTCCTCTTTTCACAACCCTGTTCCTTTCTAGCTTTTTAGAAGGCTCCTCACACAATTTCTCAAATGTCATGGTAGAATTCCCAGAAATGATATGGAAGAGAAGCGAGAACCCCAGAGAAAATAATATACCTTTGAAATCAGCACCACTTTGGCATAGCTGGATTCACTTCAAGAGGATGGCTAACCTTTTCTTTAATTTTCTACGCGTCTTTGGAAAGTATTGACAGGTCCCACAAAGACACAATTGGCTTATTCTTTTTTGTGCATCTGAACAACACCATCTGGCCAAAGTCAGCCTTCACAGCAGTTGAGGTTCACTCGTGCCACATAGGCACAGCCAACAGTGCCTTCCCCAACTTTAGAGAGATCTTTGTAACATCCTTCTAGAATTGTCTACGCAACATGAATAGCTTGAGAGTCCTCTCAGGCTTTATGAAGTTTTTTTTTACCTTGATTATGTAATGCATCATTTCCTACCATTTGAATATGGCTGCTTTCCTAGGCTAATCAGAACCCTTGAGACAATGCTTTCAGATGTATCACTCCTTACATAAAACAATGACTTACTAGAGTCATCTGTTCTCATTACAATGTCTTAAGGAAATTGCTCTGCCTTAAAGGCTCTCTTTTCTACTTGATATGCAACCAAACCCCTCCCTTCTTTTCCATGAAAAAGCTTAATTTTCTCAAGTTAGAGTTGTTGATTTTAGTATTTAGTAATAACTGCCATCATTCTTTTTTATTTACCCTCTGCAGTTGGTAAGATTTTTATTTTACTGTTTTTCTTTCCACTTTATGATAATGTTCTCTTTTTTTGTATGATAATGTCATAAGCCTAATTTTCCCTTCTGTTAGGTCTTGATTATTCCCCCCAAAGGCTGATATTTAAAATTAAAGCATTTAAAACTTAATGTTAGCACAATGGTTATGTGATCACATGCATATATGGGAAACTAAGCCTACAGATACTGTTAATATTATTCCATGCAAATTAAGTCTAATGCAGCATATGTAGTAAGCAGCTTCCCTTCAGGGCTGATCTAATTGTAAAACTGAGGCTAAAGTTTTTAAAAGGTAATAGGTAGGAGGGAGGGCAAATAACTAGGAATCAGGTTGTCACTGCTGTTCCAAGACTTCTGAGTATCATTTACATCTGAGGCAGAAAATTACAGCTTAAGAATTATACCCACTGAAGGGGGGTTGGGACTTCTCCTTTCTTCCCTTTTAGGTTCTTTGGCTGGTTGAATAATTAAATTGACATAAAACAGATTAACAGGAGAAAAACAAATTTAATTTCATACATATAAGACCCCCCAAAGATATGATGCTCAAAGCAGTGACCAAAGCAGGCAGCTTTTATACCTTCTTGACAAGGAAGCAATAAATTTGCCCAGACAAAGGGGTTTGAGCTTGAGGTGGTAAATTAGTGAAGAAGTAACAAGGTTTCTTCATACAACCCTTCCAGCCCTAAATTCCTATCTCTGGTGATAGGGATGCTCTCCTTTCACAGGAGAGGGTACCTTTCACAGGAGAGATTTATTTTCTGCCTGCAGGGGTATGAAGAAGGGCTAGACTGTCCTTCCTGCAATGGTTGTTTCTCAAGTAACTTTAATTCAAAATAATCCACATGCCAAAAAGCACACTCTGGGGTGGCCTATCCTGCTACCCATCACCACTACATGAGAGTCTACTCTAAAGTAACCTGACCAGTTTTCCGCTGTTATTTTTTAACTTATATATCAGAACGTGTACCTCTTGCCGACATTAAACTGACATGTTGACTGGAGGAATCAGTTAAACAGCTTCCTTCGAGGTTATCTGGAGCCAAATCACAGGTTGAAAGAGATCCTGGTGTAACTAAAGCCAAAGGACGGGTTACAGGAAGTGTCCGTTTCGGGGAGGCAGGAAGTGGCCGTGGATGAAGCTTAGTGGCTTGACAACCAGCCTAAACTCTCAGGCACTAAGTGGGATGTATCTCTAGCTTCCCAGCTCCTAGCATAGGCCAAAACACCCTCGCTGCCTGAACGGCCCCTCCCGCCTCTCAGCATTGCTGGTCCACCTCACCCCCCAGGTCTCAGCTCGGACGTCAGCTCCTAAGAGAGGCCTAGCTTGACCGGCCCTTCCCCAACCTGTGTCTACTGCTACGGAAGGCAGAGCCCAGAATAAGAGACAAAGACAACCTGAAGGGAAGAAATGGTCACGGAGTGGCAGCCACAGCCCAGCCATGCCTCCTCAGCTCTGGGCTCAACCTAACCCTGGACCTGACCTGCCCTTCTTCTTTCTGCCCTGTAAGATCTTTAATCTCACTTGTCTCCTTGTTCTAATTCATTGTGGCTCTCAGAAGCCTTAAAAATGTGTTCCAAAATAAGTTAAAGAAACTGGAAGAATTGGAAAGGGAGCAATAGAAAAAGGAATCATAAAGGGGAAAGGGGTTCTTGAAATGCACTACGATTGAATGGAAGCTAAATGCACACAAGACTGACCCCCCTGGGATTTAAACAGTTTTGGGAGAGCTCTGCAAGAAGCATTTATGTAAATGAACTGAAAGAACAGGAATAGAAAGGAGGTGCCACCAAAGTGGTTCCTTCCCAAAATGAGACGCAGTGCCAATTCACTGCTCACTACTATGAAAGAGCCGAACCAGGCATCTGGGAAGCTATTCTGTAAATTCAGTAGATTACCATCGTTTTTATAGACCACACTCTCACCCAAAAGTACATACAAAGACTTACATAACTTCCACGGTCAGTTAAAGCCATCACATACATAATTTGCCAAAGGCTTTTAATAGTATAAATGCCTACTTTCTGTGTTCCTTCTCTAAACTTTTATGGCTCACCAATAAAGAGATGTGTCATCATGATCTATTCTCTAATGAATCCTCCCTGTCCATCCAGGACTCTGAAAAGAGAAAATCAGGAGTAAATGTAAACGTTTCCTAGCCACTCTAAAAGTACAAAATTCAAGAGGCCCGTTATCCTGTAATGAAAATGTTCTACTTAAACGAAATCTCATTTTCAAGTGACCCAACTGCAGAACAATCAACAATAACAGGCTTTATGTCCAAACAGGAGAGGAGGAGAAAGGCATAGCATTCTTGCCCTTGGTTAAGGAGGGTTATATTTAAACAATGAGGGATAAACATGTCTATGAGATGGGGTCTGAGAAAAACATGCGGGGTATTTTTTTTAATTAATGGGAATTTGGCTCCCAAATTTCCACAGAAAACTTTTTCTTTTCTAGTCTGATTATTCATTGCACTATTAACCACTGCCAGGAAGAAGTGGAAGGACTGTGAAAGTCTATTATATCATATCTAAAGCAATGTGAGGCTCCAGGTACCCCCAGTGGGCCTGCCTGAGGTCTGCCAGGTGGCCCTGGGGGCGGGGAGAGAGGCATTACAGAACATCAAGTTTGGGAGATACTCGAAATAGAAGATGAATATTGAGAACTACAACATCACACCAAGTTTTGGGGGGATGGGAAGGTGGTGCCAGCCAGGGATTTAACCCAGTTGACAAAAAGGTTCCCTCTCCTCCCACAGCTACAAAGGAAGAGGGCTGCTCTTCTCGCTTAGACAACAAGCAGCACACACCTGTTCTGACTTGAGCCCCTCCATAGCACTGTAAACAGAAGGCCAAATACGGAAGAGTTTGCTGACTTTACAGTGACATATCCATCTAGAGATGCTCTTTGGGATACTCACTTTTAAAAGAACAGTTTTTGAAAACTTGTATAATGAAAAGATGGGGGAAGGAGGTTAGAAGGTGAGAGCTAAGAAATTTAGTTGAACCTTAACATCATTTCGGTGTCATGAAATGTCTGAAAAGATTATCCCAATGAAGTTTAGCTTTATCTCGTAACATAGAGCATATTCACCTAAATGTACCGAGATTATTTGAAGGGTTTCCTGGTTTTCCTGTCAGAATCTTGAGGCTTGTTATGGGTGAAAAACCTGCACGAGAGCAAGGCATAAAGTGGTTATCAGCAGTAACACCATCACATCTTTATGCAGTCCCTTATGTAATAGCATGTGCTACTATACGCATTACTTTGTATCTCCGTCAGAGTAACTGCCACTCTCACGTGAGGAAATCAGCCCAGGCAAGTGGCTTAGCTACATGTAAAAGAAAGTCAGTCATGCAATCAGTCCTATAAACCAGGTACCCAAACCCCAAATCCAATACTTTTCTTATTCTCCCCCCTCACTAAGGTCAAGTTTTCTTTAGAAGGAAATTAATTTCCTTAAGAAAGGTGGTTAAGAGTACAGCTTCGAAAGATGCTCAGCATCACTCATCATCAGGGAAATGCAAGTCAAAACTACAATGAGCTATCACCTCATGCCTGTCAGAATGGCTAAAATAAAAGACACAAGAAACAAGTGTTGTCAAGGATGTGGAGAAAAAGGAACCTTCGTGCACTGTTGGTGGGAATGCAAACTGCTGCAGCCACTGTGGAAAACAGTGTGGAGCTTCCTCAGAAAGTTAAAAATAGAGCTACCCTACAATCCAGTAATTGAACTACTGGGTATTTACCCAAAAAATACAAAGACACGAATTCAAAAGGATACCTGTACCCTTATGTTTATTGCAGCATTATTTACAACAGCCAAATTATAGAAGCAGCCCAAGTGCCCATCAAGAGATGAATGGATAATGAAGATGTGGGGTATACACACACACACAAATGGACTATTATTTAGCCATAAAAAAGAATGAAATCCTGCCATTTGCCACAACATGGATGAAAGTAGAGAATATAACGCTAAGCAAAATAAGTCCGTCAAGAGAAATACCATATGAAATCATGACTTCACTCGTATGTGGAATTTAAGAAACAAAACAAGCAAGCAAAGGAAAAAGGAGAGACAAACCAAGAAATAGACTCCTAAATATAGAGAATGAACTAATAGTTAACCAGAGGGGAGGTGGGTGGGGGAATGTCATATATCATACACCTGAAATTAATATAACACTGTTAGCTATACTGGAATTAATATAAAAAACTTAATTTAAAAAAGGAATATGGGCTTTGAAAACAAACTCACCTAAGTACCAGGCCTTGCTCTGGCATATACCAGCTATGTAACTTTGGACAAGTAACCTATCTTCTCTGGGCCTCAGTTTTATCACCTATAAAATGGGGAAATTTTATAATAGACTGATGATAGCTATTACCATTGCATATCAACTTCTGGTTTTCCTGTCCTTCCCTGCATAGAGAAGATGGTACTTCTCAGTCCCCCTACAGTTGGATGGTATCATGTGTGACCAGTTCTGACCAATGAAATGTGAACAGACATATGGCATGTCACTTCCAGATCTGGACAATGAAAAGCCCATACCTGAGGCTGCACCCCACTCTTATCCAGCCTCGGGTTCAGATAACAGAGTCGTGCTGATATGGAAGCAGCCTGGGTCACCACTACAGTGGACTTTGCTCTGTTGAGTGAAGCCACTGAACCTGTGGGCTTGTGACCACAGCATAATCTAGGCTACCCTGACTAATATAGTCTTTGTGCCTCTTGTTGTGATGACCCAAGTAAAATTATAGAGGGAGTTCTCCATACAATCAGCAATCAATAAAATTTGGACCCCATTATTATCATTGTGGAGTGGTTAAATATGAGAACTAGGATTGCAATCTCAAAACACCTAATTTTTTTAATTAATTTTATTTTATTATGTTAATCACCATGCAGTATACATCAGTCGTTTTTGATGTAGTGTTCCATGATTCACTGTTTGCATCTAACACCCAGTGCTCCATTCAGTACGTGCCCTCCTTAATACCCATCACCAGGCTAACCCAACCCCCCACCCCCCTCCCCTCTAAAACCCTCAGTTTCAAAACACCTAATTTATAGTCCATTTATTCCCTCAACAAATGTTTACTGAGTATCTACACTGTGCAAGGCCCCATGCTGGGAGCTGAATATAAAGTGATGAACAAGATAGACACTGTAGCTCCTACAGTCCCAAGAAATAAATGCGTCTTTACAAATCTCCTAGAAACCCCTTTTTGAGGGAGTTCAGATACAATTCGTCAGGAATGTGTATGGATATGTTCCAGTGACTTAGAAAGGAATGAAGTCCTGCCCTGGGAAGGATCTAAACTATCTAAACTAGGAAGCTCCCAAAGGCCTCAACTCAGCCCACACATGGGACTCTCTGAACCTTCCTGCTTGCTCATAAGAACTCCAAGTGTTCAAGGCACCTACTAGAAATGACAGAGACACACAAACGAAAGATCTCTGATTTCCATCAAGGACATTCTAGTGAGCACACAGCGTATTAGCATTAAAATCTCACATTGCACCCTACAGCAATTGCCAGGTATTCTAGCTCACTTCATGAAATATGTGAGCTAGAAATAGATAGATAGATAGATAGATAGATAGATAGATAGATAGATAGACAGACAGACAGATAGATCTCCTAATGCTTTTAATTTTATTGTTTTCTCCTTCAAACTATACTTTCCATGAGCAGGAAATTTTCCCAAGACTCCTTAGAGTTCAATTGCTAGAATATTCTTGACTGGACACAAAATTGCTGCTAGATACATTCTCTATGTAATGGTTTTGAGTCCCTGATACAGCCATATTTCCATTTACTTGGGTAAAATGATTACATCTTGAAAATGTATAAACTTGGATTCAAAACTCAAAATCAGTACCCACTACATCAGAAAAACAACATTATTAATTCTAGGCTGATTCCTGTAGAATTTAACAGTGAGGCACTATACCATTTCTCAGTAGTCAATCTGTCACACTCAAATCTAATTTAAATTTCCAACAACTTTGCTTTAGAAGCTTTTCCATGAAATCTGGTCTTTGCCTGACTTGCCTGCTGTAAATTCTATTAACCAAACTCTGCAGGGCCTTACACTACTCCTGAATAACTCTACACTTGGAAAAAAAAACAAAGAGAGATTATGAAACCACCAGCAAACACCTTCTATATTTCAGAAGGTAAACGTATGCGTGAAAGACTTAAACTTTGGTTGTTTTCCTTTCAGAATATCCGAAAGGCTAAATTCAAACTCTGAACAATCAGATTTTCCAAGACGCAGGAGAGAAGCCCTAATGAAACCTTATTCGAGTTTGGACCCATTGGTGAGACTCAGGCTGCTTGAACTTGAAACGAGGTCTCCCTTGGTCCTCCCCTGCCCTTCCTTCAGCAACAAAGAAACACCTGGCACCGAGGCAGATTCAGGGTCATTTTTCTAGCTCATCTCTCTTCAGTCCCTCAGTCCGTGAGGTTTTCAGGTCTCCCAGGACATGGAACCTACCCTCATTACCAGGAACAGTGACCTGTAGACCCTGTCTGTCTCGTCCAGCCATCCCTCTTCCCCATGTCTCCTCCCCAGACCTCAGGACACCCAAGCCTCTGCTGGGCTCCTCCTCACCTGCGCTCACCTGAGCTCACCTGAGCCCATCAGACCCACACTCTGTGTCTGGTCCTGGCAGAGCCGGCTCTCTCCAGTGATAACAGAGGGGAGGTAATGCGATAATAAAGCAGAGCCCATCAGGTTAACAAAAGGCCTTCCTCTAGTTAAGATGTCTACGAAACAGCACTGCTGGTGGGGTTGGAGCGTGGGGCTGACTCCGCTGGACCCCCTCCAGCGTTCCTGCATGGGCCGCTGCTGACCTCACTAGCCCTACTTTGGGGACAGGTCATTAAAACAAGATGTTGCCTCGAGACTACATGATTCTTCAAAAAGAAGTACTTTTTTTTAAGTTTCACAACACACACTCAGGCACTTTTTAAAATGTATAAACACATTTTTAAATGTAGGAAGAAACAGAACCTGTAGATGTTCGCTGACAGCCTCACATCAGATGACCTTAAATACATTAAACAAACACAGACCTTCCCACCAATGTGCTGAAGAAGCAGCAAGTAAAGGGAAGGCAGGACTCATAATTAACATGTGAACTCCAAATGCCTTAGCTTGCTTGCCAGTGTTTTGCTGCGTGCGATGCCCCCAGCCAACCTTATCTCTCAAGAGTCAGACAGTAAACATTTGCAGCTTTGTGGGCCACATAAGGTTTCCGTCGTCGCATCTTCTTTGGTTCCTCTTACAACCCTTTAAAAGTGTAAAAACCATGCTAGCTTGAGGACAGTCGCTGGCAGCCTTTTGCCACTTTTGGCCATTTGCAGGTTGTAGGTCACACAGTTCTGCCTTGGAACATCTTTGGGGCTCAAACAGGGACACCTGATGACCATCTCTGACCCAACAAACAATAAGCGTTGTTTAAAAGGAAAGTGCCTTTCTAGATAGGCATAAGAGAGTTCAGTTCTGCCTGAATCATTTTATTGGTTAACACAGTTCCAACCAAAATCCCAGAGATATTTATGTTTCCTTCTTGTTATTATTTTATTGGTTTTTGCTTTAGGGTGGGAGGGGAGAGGTCAAGGGGAATAGAGGTCAAATAAAGAATTTGGCAAAATGATGCTACAATTTCTATAAAAAAATAAAAAGCTTAAAATAAGTAAGTTCTAGATAATTGCAAGAAGGAGAAATACAACTTTTCAAATAATAAAACCTATTATAAAGCTATAATAATTAAGAATATAATTCTAGGATAAATCAGAAACAGATCAATGAAACAAAAGAGCCTAGAAACAGACCCTAAGTTACATAAAACTTAAACACATGACGAAGTAATGACAAAACTCTGCAGTGATACAATGGCTTATTTAACAAAAATATTGCTGGGTCAACTGATTATCTACAGGGGGAAATCAAGTTAGCTTTTTTATCTCAAAATATTCTCCAAAATAAATGCCAAGTAAATCACAGAGTTGAAATTGTAAAATTCCATTAGAGGAGCTAGAAAAAAAAAAGAGTTAAATATATTTATCTTCTTTCTGTGTGAGGAAAGACTTTCTTCTTTTTTTTTAATCTAAGGGGAAAAGACTTTTTTAAATGACGGGAGAGGGTGCCTGGGTGGCTCAGTCGGTTAAGAGTCTGCCTTCAGCTGAGGTCATGATCCCAGGGTCCTGGGATCGAGTTCCTCGTCAGGCTCCCCGCTCAGCCGGGAGTCTGCTTCTCCCTCTCCCTCTGCTATGCACTCTCTCTCTCTCTGTCAAATAAATAAATAAAATCTTAAAAAAATAAAATAAAATGATGGGAGAAATCACACTCACACACAAAAGATATAACTGACAATTAAAAAATCAAAATTAGTAAATTAAATTAGTATATCTTTACATTATAAATGATATATCATAAGTGACATAGTAAATTAAAATGCTAAATAAAGATTAGTAAACTAAACACATGTAAACATCAAAAAAATTACCGATATAAAAGCCAAAAACTAATTAGGAAAACGTTTTCAACAAATAAAATGGAAAAAGGGTCAGTAGCCTTACTATATAAAGATCTCTTATGAGCTGTAAGAAATATGCCAGACTTCAATAGATAAAAAGTAGAGAGTTTTTTTAAAGGAATACAAAAGTTAACATATAGATAAAAAATGTTTAACTTCACTGGTAATCAAAGAAATGCAAATTGAAACAGCATCTTTAGTTTTTACTTATCAAATTAGCCGTGCCAACACACAGTGCTTCTTGGGGCTAATGAGTCCTAGGCTCCCACCCACTGCTGGCTGGAGTGGAAATGCACTCTGGTAAATAATTTGGCAAGCATTATTTATCAAGTAACTTTAAAGTGGTCATATTTTTTGACCTATTAATTTCACTTCAAGGAATTAATCTAAATGAAATAATCATAAATCTGGACAAAGATGGATGCACTACAGCATACCAGGGAACACTATTCATAAAATGGGAAAGGATTTAAATGCCTAACACTGGGGAATGGTTAGGAACTTACGGCATATACGTACCATGAAATACTATACAGCCACTAAAATTATGCTCATGGAGAGTTTTAGTGATAGGGAATTTATCATCTATATTAATTGGGAAAGAAATATGCCCAAATGTTCAATAGTAGTTATCACTAGAAAGCAGGATTACAGTGGGATTTTCCACAATTTATATTAATTTCCTAATCAGAAAAAAAAACACACTTTAAAGACTGACCTTGACCTCAAAAAAGAGACAAAAGAGAGACAATAAGAAAGTAAATGTTGATACTCATCAAGCCAAAACTTACCCTAAAGCAGAACTACTGAGTTGACAATGACCTCATGTATCTAATCGAAGACTTTGTATTGCAGATTAAAAATCATTAAAAGTACTTCATGAAACCAAGACACATCCTACATGTATCAAGGCTTATCCCCACCTGCAGGCAGCCCAGTATCAATCATGCCTCTGTGTGAACATCAGCAGGATGCTCCGCGTAAGTAAAACACAGGTCTAAGAGTAAGAGAACCAGCACCAATAAAAGCCAAGGGTCCATGTAAATGCCCTGTAAGCAGCAAAGTTTGATTCATTGAATTGAAAAGATCAATAATCTTGATTTTTACGTTACTAGATTGTCAGAGCAACACACACTAATTAATTTAGGCCTGTTCTCAGTGTGGCAGGAAGCTGAGAAACAGGATCCACCAGTTACTGGAGTCTAAGACAATGAACAAAGGAAACAATGTACTGGGATTATTAATGAATTAAATAGGGAGAAATGAGTAACTCTCAGGAGCATGATGCAATAGGATTAAGATACAACAGTAGGGAATACCTAAAGCACCCTCTACTTAGGACAAGGAGGATCTAATCCAAATGCAGATAACAAAAGTGGTAGAAAGTACTCAAGTAACAAGTTCCTTCTGGCAGAGAAGGATATGCTGTGGTGGAAACAAAGTAGACTGTGGAGTCACACAGACAGGCTGGAATCCTAGTGCGTCCGTTTGCAGAACGCACTCTCCGGCAAGATCCTTTTTTTTTTTTTTTTTAAGATTTTATTTATTTATTTGACAGAGAGAGAGAGCGAGAGCAGGAACACAAGCAGGGGGAGTGGGAGAGGGAGACCAGGCTTCCCACCGAGCAGGGAGCCCAATGTGGGGCTCGATCCCAGGACCCTGGGATCCTGACCTGAGCCGAAGGCAGAATTAACGACTGAGGCACCCAGGCATGCCTCCGGCAAGATTCTTAACCTCTCAGGGCACCAGCTTCCTCATCTGTCAAACCCAGATAGTAATTAACCTTGCAGGGTGGGTGTAAGGTTTGACATAGCAGATAGGAGACAGCTGGTTCAAAGCCCAGCATGCCTAACAATGAATGGAACCCATTATTCTCTTGATGAAAGACCAGGGACCACAGAGGCAGCCACGTGTCCCTGAGGCTGTGGGATCTGCTTTCCCTCTCCTGGCCAACTTGCAGGCAGGGTGGGGGAAAGCCTTGCTTGTGCTAGCAGGGGGCCAGAGACAGGTAGGAAAAGAATGACCTGCCAGTAACCCCCAGTGATTATATGGAGCCCAGACCCTGACAGTCCCTGCAGGCTCCCCCAGGCAGTACTGGCCTGGGGTCTGCTCCACCACACCCCAACCCAGACTCCAAAGAGCCTGGAACAGAAGTGGGGACAAAGGGGTGGAAATACAGCAAAAAAGAACCCCCAGAGAAAGAAAAAATAATTACAGAAGGGGACAAAATGCATGGTATAGAAAATATAATAAGCCTTATAACTGAAAGAAAAATAACAAGAAATAAATTAAGAATGAGAAATCAACAAATCTAGAATAAGCCTATTGAGTAACACTTTAAAAGAGATGTCAGGCAGAAAGGGTGAAGAAAATTGGCAGGGATGGGAAGAATTAATGAAGACAAAAATCAATATAACTCAGAAGACAAGAGAAAAACACTAGAAACACAAGGTAAGTATGTGTAAAAGAAGAATGCTGCCTGGTGTGCATCAGGATCCTAAGAGAATTAGACAATGACCTTGCTGATTGAAAGAGAGCGAGACAGTGTGTGTGCCTGCAAAGCTCCAGTCATCACCAGAAGCTGATGACAGATCATGGCGGGTATCGCTGATCACTGAAAACTTAAAGGGCAAGTCTGACAACTTGTCAATATATTAAGCCTCAGTTTTCAGAGAAGTAATAAAGATAATTTGAGGAGATAATTCAAAATCATTAGCAACATCAAAATTGATCATAATTACATTACGGGTAGTTGAACGAGCAGTAATAATGAGCCTTTATTTAGGAAAAAACAACTGTCCAGACAAACATGACGGCTCCTTGCATTGCAATAGGCACTTACAGTTTTAGCTGGCAGGACAGCACTGTGGATAGGGAAGCCCTATCTTCAGTGTGAGAAAGACCCGAGGGTCCATCTCAATGCTGTCCCCTTGCCAAAGTTGGCACATGGTTAATTAATCCCACTAAGCCTTAACTTGTCATCTACCTCATTGACGTTCATGACAATTAACAATTGACAAAAAGACGTGGCACAAAGTAAGAACCACATAATTGGTACCTATTTTGAAGCTTAACAGCATCTATTGTGTGGAGCTAGATTTTAAAGGGGGGGAAGGGGGAGTTATAGTTCCTCAATGTCAAGATCTTGTCAAATGGCTAAGAAAGAATGACAGCCATGTTGATAAACTCCTCAGAGAATACATGCATTATCTCCTTTGTCCTAGCAACAAGGTTAGCCCTAGATGGCTGAACGATTCAGCTTACCACAGAGCATCTATCTGTGAACCCTACCTGTCTATTGGTCCCCTAAACAAGAGCAAATCTTCTGTGGCCCCATGCCGTCCCTCACAGTGAACCTCACGAAGCGACAGCAGCCGAACTCAGGCATCAGAGGCTGCCCTGAAAAGCATTTCCTGGA
This sequence comes from Mirounga angustirostris, assembly GCF_029215605.1. Classification (NCBI taxonomy): domain Eukaryota; kingdom Metazoa; phylum Chordata; class Mammalia; order Carnivora; family Phocidae; genus Mirounga; species Mirounga angustirostris. Next base: position 162,818,562 of record NW_026991710.1, read on the forward strand.
GTCTGACAGCTGCAAGGGTATTCCAACCAGGTTGGGAGAGGTCAGCGGAGAACCTGCTGCATGTCACTGTGACCAGGTGCCACATTCAATACACCTGATATCCAGCCAGCAAGTATTTCCTGATTGATGTCAGTGACTAAAAATGGCCGTGTACTTATATGCTTCTTGGAATGTAAAGTTATCTTCGTTTCCCCTTCAGTTCCTCAACTCATCTGAATATGCAAAAAGAACCAAGCGATCATCTGCTAAATGGATTAAAAATGTATATTTCAGTGCTAATCTTAATTCTCATGGCAGACTAGAGCTGTGTTTCAGAAGAGCTGCATATTATAAATTCTGTAAAATTCAATGGTTGAACAATTTACAAAATGTAATATAGATGAGAAGGGGCCTGCAAATGTTTTGGGTCACTCAAAAATTACTAAGCAAAGGTCACATGTTCCAGGATACTAGATTCTGGTCTTACTTACTTTGGAGGTTATATTAATTTTTTAAAATATATAGGAGAAACTGTTTTGCCCACATCCTAAGTAAAAGCTGAATGGTCAGCTCCGTTGGCAGCAAGAATTTGTACAATGAGATGTCTGAGTAGGAGAAAGAAGTGCTCTATGTCATGCCGATCTCAGAACAGTGCAGCTAAGCCAAGACCCTTCAAGGAGCTTCTAGAGGCCAGGCACTGTTGTTCAGGGGAGTTTTCTGAACTCTGTTTTGTTTCAGTATCTCAAAAATCCTTTAGAAGTTAGTGTGTATAATGACAGTTTGTTGCATATCATACAGTTCCTCTTTAAAAACAGCTCACTATCCCACTTTGTTGCTCCTTCAAACCCTTAAGAGTTAAGTATTATCTTCCTACTCCTACCCACCAAACTCTTCCAAAGAATCTAGCAATCTTAATAAAACTTCCAAATATGTATGGACATTTTTATTATATATTCATGAACAAAATTATATTTTTAAAAACTACAGTTATAATCTGACTGTCAAAACAAGTGTGCGAATGCTTTTGCTGGTAGACGTGTATCATTCTGGGGAGGGCACTGAGTCAACATCTAGCAAGACTAACTCCTATACTTTGACCATTTCTAGAAATTTGCCCTACAGACACACTATAACATATACACATGCCATTGAGCGAAAGTGCAAAAGCTTTTTATAATCTCATAAGAATGGAAACAACTCGGGGCACCTGGGTGGCCCAGTCTGTTAAGCATCTGATTCTTGATTTCGGCTCAGGTCATGATCTCAGGGTTATGAGATCAAGCCCCACATGGGGCTCTGTGCTGGGTGTGGAGTCTGCTTATAATTCTCTCTCCCCCTCTCCTTCTGCCCCTCCCCTAAAAAAAAAAAAAAAAAAGAATGGAAACAAATGTCCACCAATAGGGGGCCGAAAAAATAATTTATTTTTTATAAATAAATATAAATATTTATATCTAAATATAAATAAATAAATAAATAAATAAATAAATAAATATAAAACAATACTGTAGAGCCACTTGGGGTGCTCGGGTGGCTCAGTAAGTTAAACGTCCGACTAGATTTCAGCTCAGGTCATGATCTCAGGATGGTGACATCAAGCCCCACACTGGGCTCTGGGCTGGGTGTGGAGCCTGCTTCAGATTCTCTCTCTGCCCCTCCTCAACCCACTCACACCCACGTGCCCACACTCACTCTCTAAAAAAAAAAAAAAAGAATACTGTAGAGCCACTAAAAAGAATGAAGCAGCTCAGGGGCGCCTGGGTGGCTCAGTTGGTTGGGCGACTGCCTTCGGCTCAGGTCATGATCCTGGAGTCCCAGGATTGAGTCCCGCATCGGGCTCCCTGCTCGGCAGGGAGTCTGCTTCTCCCTCTGACCCTCCTCCCTCTCATGCTCTCTGTCTCTCATTCTCTCTCTCTCAAATAAATAAATAAAATCTTTTTTAAAAAAAAAAGAATGAAGCAGTTCTATACATAATAAAATATACCAATCTCCACACTGTTAGTGAAAATCTCAAATCATCAGGTTAAAAAAAGAAAAAGCACAGGGTGCCTGGGTGACTCAGCCTGTTAAGCATACAACTCTTGATTCCAGCTCAGGTCTTGATCGCAGGGTCATGAAAGAAAAAACAAAAAGAAAATAGTCACAAATAAAACACAAAGCAAGGTGTAGAAGTGTTTAGGGTATGTTACTACTATGTATAGAAATGATAAAAACATAAAGAAATCCTCACATATAATATTAATAGTTAATATTTTTAAATGTATTCTGCATGCCAAGAACTGTTACATGAATTATCTCATTAATTCTTCTCAGCAATTCTGAGAGATACAATTAATATACCCATTTCACAGATGAGAAAACTGAGGCATAGTGAGATTCAGAAACTTGCCCAAGATCACAAAGCTAGTAGCCAAGGTTCAAACTCTGGCTGGCCTCAGAACTCACCCTCAGCCACAGCTACATGGAACTTCCTAGTCCATATACCATCTTTGAAAGTTTCCATAAGAACCTGGGAAAAAGAGCTGCTCCCAAGGAGGGAACTGCCCAGCTAGGGGGTGGGGATGGGAAGGAGATTCACTTTTTTTTTTTTTAAGATTTTATTTCTTTATTTGAGAGAGAGACACAGCGAGAGAGGGAACACAAGCAAGGGGAGTGAGAGAGGGAGAAGCAGGCTTCCCGCTGAGCAGGGAGCCTGATGCGGGGCTCGATCCCAGGACCCTGGTATCATGACCTGAGCCGAAGGCAGATGCTTAACAACTGAGCCACCCAGGCGCCCCGGAGATTCACTTTTTACTGAATCTTTTGAATTCTATACATATGACCTGTCCAAAAAATAAACAAATGAAGTATTATTTTTTGGCTCTGCCAGTTTGGATTAATTGGCAAGAAGGGCAATATGAATTAGTGTTTTGAATTAATTAAACATTTTTAAAGAAATGCAGTTTTATTATTTACTTGTTCCTATAATTAGTCCCTTACTATTCCAAGGACTTGAAAAAATGGGAAATACAACTTCATACAGTACAGAATTCAATTGTGTACAAGCAATTTCCAAGGAAACTGAAGGGGGATGATAAAATATACATACCAAAAAAAATAGCATTAAGCCCAATGTTACAGGTGAGGGAGGGTTAATGTTGTTCACTCACTACAGATTATTGCCCAGATTCCTGTCAAAGACTGAAGTTTTAGATTTTGTTATTTCTATAAAAAGAGAGAAAATAAATACATTCCAGGTGGCAGAAAGAACAAAAGCACACCTGATCTGTCTCTTAATCATGATCTACCTCCAACAATAATAGAGAAAAACAGCAAAATTTTTCTGATAGGGAAAACTTCCATCATAAAATGTAGAACACACCATCATAACATATGAAAGTTATAAAAGGTCTGTGAGGTAGGGCCCTATGCTTTGTGTGTTTGTCTAAAACCCAAGTTCAACAGCCCAAAGCAGTGCTTCTCAAATTGCAATGCATATATGCATCTCAGGGATCTTGTCAAAATGCAGATTCTGATTCAGTAAGTCTGGGTGGAACCAGACTGTACATTTCTTTTTTTTTTTTTAAGATTTTATTTATTTATTTGAGAGCAAGAGAGAAAGAGAGAGCTAGAGCAGGGGAAGGGGCAGGGGGAGAGGGAGAAGCAGACTCCCTACTGAGTGGGGAGCCCAACATGGGGCTCCAATCCCAGGACCCTAAGATCATGACCCGAGCCAAAGGCAGCCGCTTAACCCACTGAGCCAGCCAGGCACCCAAGACTATGCATTTCTTTCTTTTTTTTTTAAGATTTTATTTATTTATTTGACAGAGAGATAGCACAAGTAGGAGCAGCGGCAGGCAGAGGGAGAGGCAGAAGCAGGCTCTCTGCTGAGCAGGGAGCCTGATGCAGGGCTCGATTCCAGGACCCCGGGACCATGACCTGAGCCAAAGGCAGCCGCTCAACCGACTGAGCCACCCAGGTGCCCCAAGACTATGCATTTCTAACGAGCTCCCAAGCGATACCTAAGCAGCTGGTGGGCAGACCACATTTTTAGTAGCAAGGTGCTAAACAGTATGTGTAAGTAAATACAACTATAATCTGATAAATTGTAGAAGTAAATTGCAACTATTAAAATCTTAGCCCCTACAAAAACATTTGAAATTCCAGCAAAGAAATACATTTGAATAGATTTTGTATATTCTCTTGCAAATTGAACAGTGTGACATAAAGGGGGAAAATGTACCTGTAAATGCATTACTTTCAAATTTGGTCAATAATTCAAAGTAGATTTCAAAAGATTCAGGAAGGGATTTGGTTTCAAGAGCAGTTGAGAAGGGCTAGTAATTAGCACACCATTTTATGCATAAATGAGCAATTCTGAAGCACCTAAATTATTTTTAACTTAATCAAAATTCATCTGATCAGCACCAATAACATGCTCAGCAACTGTGGAACTCAAGGTGCTTAATAACATGGTCAATATGGTCCCTTTCCTCCAGGAGGTTAGATGCAGAGACAGTACTCTGGCACCAGAGTGGGGGGAGTCCCCTCTCAAGGACACAGACTATACTCAAAGATGGGCAAGTACAGGAGGGAAACAATGAAACAAAACCATGGGGATAAGGAACACATGGGGGCTTCCGTAATGATCTGAGAGAAGATGATCTTAGCTTCTCAGAAAAGGTGAAGAAAAGCAATCCAAGTAAACATAATAAACCAGCGCATCCTCGTATCCTAGGTCATGGAAAGAGCAGGGCTGTCTCTAGCACATACCTCCTAGGAAATGCTGAGACACAGTTGAATTTCTAGGGTGGAACCAGGATAGGGTTAAATTTGATCTCATTTACAATTGCAACTGGTGAAAGTTCCTGAGAAAGAGAGGTTACCAAATAATTCTAAGAGTGTGCACACTTAGCAAACATTAGGAGAATGCCAAGTAACACAGAGAAAGAGTGGTCTCAGACATGGATGGGAGAGGGAGGGATCCTCTAAAGTCAATATTCTCTCTGGGCTTCGGTTTTACCAACTGAATAGAGGTCAGCAAACTTTTCTGAAAAGGGCCAGACAATGATATTTTAGGCTTGGCTGCTATTGTGCAAAAGCATGGGCAGAATGCAAATGAACGAATGGGAGCATGGCCATGTTTCAGTAGAACTTTATTTGACAGGACAGGCAGCAGGTAGGCTAGTTTGCTAAGGCCTTTGAATTGTAAAATGGGAGTGGCAATAACTTTCCTAATGTTAAATATTTGGGGATCAAGATCAAGAAGGGGGAGTTGATACAACTTATAACTGATGCTGCCTATTCATTGTTCACCAATTGAATTGACTATACGCATCTACGTGCATCTAGAAACATTTGGATCCTGCTCACACCACCATCCCTCCTAATTCACCGGTTGAAGTATCTCCTCCATTCACCTGCTCTGGGACCTCACTCCTCAAATATTCTCCTCTCCAGGATCTTCAACCTTCCTCTTTCCATTAGCATACAAACAGCACAAATCTATCCTGCCCCCCACCAAAAATAATAACCAACACTTCCTTGACCATATCCCTGTGTTTCTACCGCTCCAATCACAGTTTCAGGGAACAGTGATCTGTTCCAGACTTCCCCACTTCTCATCTCTTCCACTTAAAATCCCTCTGCTAATTGGATTTTGACCCCACTACTCTTCTGTAATAGTCTTTGCCAAAATCAATAGGCACTTCTCAGTTGTTAACTTACTTGACCCCTCTCTAATAATGGAAACTGCTGACAGTCATCCCTTCCTTCAGACTCTCTCCCCACTTGGCCTAGCAGATGACACCAGCCTCAATTGCCTGTGGCCTCCCTGCCTTCCAGACTTCTTCACAGGCTGCTCTTCTTCCCTCATATGTTTCCATTCATCAAGTTTCTGCTTTGGACCTCCTCTTGGTATATGTAATAATTTATGAAATATAGGCTTGAAAGTCAAAACCTCATTTTAATGAAAGCCATGGAATTGAATTATGAAGTGATGAAAACGGAATCCATCCCCTTCTCTTCAGACCTACTCTACCTTCCCAGACTTGCTGTCCCTCTCCATGGAATGAGCAACCACCTCCTCACCCAAACCAGATACTTCTGTTCTCTACTTCTCTTCTCCTCCAACCCACATGCCAGTTGATGGTCATCTCCTATCAGTTCTAATTTTCTCAGAGTGCTCACATCTTGCCTAATGAATCAATGGATACTTCTCAATTTTTCTATCACCTGCGCTCTCAGCAGTGTTGAGTATAGCCTCAGATGGCAACTCTCTCTTCTCTGATCTTAAGAGGTCCTGCACTCCCGCCTCTTTGGGCACTTGCTCCCACTATCCCCTGGCAACTCCTTCTTTATGGTCTATCGTGTGCCTCAAGGTCCGGCCCTTGGTTCTGGTACAACCCCATGGCTTTAAATCCCATCTATCTATATGCCCTCAGGACCAAATTAGAATCTTCAACCCTACATTTATCTGGAGCATCAGAACCTTCTATCCAACCACGCATTCACATCTCTATTTGTTTATCAAGAAGTGCACAAGAGTGGCTCTAGTTTTTGATTCCCTGGCCTGCCTCCACACTCCCTTCTTCTGTGACGGCACTCCTCTTTCTAGTGAAGAAGCCATGCCAGGTAGCTGAAAGCCCAGCATCCCACCAGTCAAGGTCCAAGCCCAGCTAATCAGAGCCCTGCACCTCTCCCAGAGTGCCCACTGCACGGAAAGTGCCTTGTTCTATAATCACTACAAACACACCTACAGACTACTTTAGCGTGCTTTAGGACCTCTATGCTAGGGCATCAACATTAGTCACTAAGTCAATAATAGTCATTGAACATAATATTTTCCAGATGTTTCTCCAAATACAAAATAAACAAAGGAACTAGAAGGCTCAATCACTTTCCTATAAGGTCATATCCTGTTAATATCATAATGAGCTTTAAATTTTAAATGGGAGGGAAAGGAGCTTAAACACATTTAATGCTTACCATTTAAAATCTGACCAAATCATACTAGGAAGCTAAATCTGTAAATCTGTGGTGTACTGGAAAGAAAGGTGAACCTATAACCAAATCACAGCCGTCCCACCCCTTATTGGTTGAGTGACCAGGACAAGTTATTTTGTGCGTTCCCTCAATTTTGTGGGACCTTCAAAGAAGTAGATCAGATAATTTATAAAAAGTCCCCAGTACAAACTAAATTTTCCAGAAGTATCAGCTAAAGAAAACTCGAGATTTTAAAGAAAACATTTTTTCGTGTTCTACTAAAAAATAACTTTTAAAAAGTTCTAAAAATCACCTGATAATGGAAAAGAACTGGGAAGGAAGAAAATCCGTGACATGCATTCACTTACTTAACAAAATGAGTAAAATATATTGAGTAATAAATAAATGTTAGAGGAACAATTTCTATAGAATAATGTGGCCTCATCTCCCTTTGAAAAAACAAAGATTGGTAGAAATCACTTTCCTGGAATGATACAAAGTTTTCGTTCCTTAACAGACATCTCTGACTCTATTATAAGCAGACTTAAGTTTTGCCAAACCACTCTAAATTTGGACACTGAAGCCAAGCAAAAACATCTAAGCTCTTTATAACATAGCACGCCATCACCCAGAGAAGACTTCTACCCACTTTGACAGCCTTTCTCAACTATACACGTGGGATTTAGAGAATCTTTACGAACCATCCAAATTGCTAACCTTTTGCAATCCTTTATTTAGTAGGTTCACATCCTGTTATTCAATTAAATTCTTCCCTTTAATTAATTATTGAACAAAAATATTCCACCTACCTGCTCAAGACCTTCCACTGAGTGCTATGGAACCCAGAAATTTGAATAAAACATGCAACTCTCATTCTGGTAATAGGTATAAGATTTAAAGAGAATAACAACAAGTAGCAAATTTGTGATAAATGCACCACTGCTTCTATGGTCATTCAGAAGAGGGGCTGCCATTTGACATTAGAATGGGGAAATGAGGGATGTGTTCCCAGAGGAGGGATTTTTGAGTGAGGCCTTGAGGCTTGGGCGGGATTTGATTGGACAGAATGTGAGAGAGGGTACATTTCATGAAGTGAGAGTAACTGGTGCTTCACACAATCCCCGGGATACCACTCGCTTCACAGTCATCTTTTTAGTTATTATGGATTTTAGTTATTATGAAAATGTTCTGACAGCAATAAAGTATCTTGAGAAAGGACTGCTTTTTTCTAATTTCCACATATAACAAGCAGTGTGGCCACCTCCCAGGGACTTCAAGAAAATATGACTGTCTCAAATGACATGTCCCTTGTGGATATGGAAAGGGGAAAAAAATCTCCCCTAAAATTTTGTCATCAAAATCTAGCCCTCACACAGGATCTCCAGTCCAAATTCACGGTACCTGGGTGGCCTGGAAAACCTTAAGCCAATAATTTGTTGTAAGGGGGTCCCAGGTTGGTAGTATCCCCAAGAAATCTGACAGCACCAAACATAAATTCTCTAGAGGAACTCGCCTTCCATCTAGACCTCCCAAAAGCCCCATGGATAAATATTCAAAAAACTGAATTCACACTTAAAAGTCACAAATATGTAGGAGCAAGAACCAGCAAAAACCACAAAAAGTGGATCAAAAAAGATTTCAGGTATTAAATTGTCAAACACAAAATATTAAACAATCATGTTTAAAGAAATGAAAGTAGCAGTTGGTAAAAGTAATATGAAACAATAAACTTTAAAATAAGCAGATTTTTAAACTGACTAAACAGAACTTCTATAAATAAAAGCATCTAAGATACATGACATTTAAAACACAAAGGATATGTTTGTTGAGCAGACTAGAAACTGATAAAGGTTTGTGAACTTGAAGATAAAGCTGAAGAAATTATTGAGAATAAAGAATAGAAAAACAGAGACAGAAAATTTAATGACAAGTTAAAAAGACATGAGGATGTTAAAGAGGTTTAACAGATCCAGATGGATTTCCATGAGAAAAGAAAGAATGGATCAGAGGCAGCATATAAAGAGATAACATCTGAGCATTTTCTAGAATTGATGAAAGACACAAATCCAAAGACACAGAAGATCCAACAAAACCAGAACAGATTCATTAAAAGACCTCCACACCTAATACATCCTAGAGATACTACAGAACACCAAAGACAAGATCTTAAAAGCAGCCAGAATGAAAAGACAGATTACCTTCAAAGGAACAAGTAACTGATTTCTCAAGAGCTACAACGCAAGCCAAAACTCAAGGGAAAAATATTTTCAGTGTGATAAGAGAAAATAAATGTCAATCTAGCACTAGTATAGGCTGAGGAAACATCTTAAGAACTAGGGTGAAATAAATATATCATGGAAGAACATTCTAGGAAATAGCAAGTATGAAGTCCAAAGGTCTGGAGATGGGCACATGCTAGGGATGTTTGGGAAAGGCGGCCAGTGTGACAAGGAAAGAGTAGATGAAGAGAGTACCAGGAGGTGAGGACAGAAAGGTGCCCCGGGGGCAGACTGTATGAGTCTTTAAAAGTAATTTTAATGACTTGAATTTCTCCGCTGGAAATTTTCCAGTGGAGAGTCCAAAAAGCCACACTGGCTGAGCTCAACAATGTTGAGTATCCAGATACCAGTCAGACATGGCCTGATGCACAGAAGAGTCAGGCATCAACTTTGTGATCTAATTAGCTGATCTTTAAGACTCCTTTCAACTTTGAAATCTTATTCAGGCAGAATAATGATAGGAGAATTATGGTTAATTATTGTTCGACCAATCATACTTTATTAAGATAGGTTTTAGGATCATCACTACCAAAAAAAAATGTCAAGGAGAAGAATTCCAAAACCCAAGCAAAGTCTATGCTCCACTGGATTTTCATCAGTGGTGGCATTTAGCAAGCTGTAACTCCTTTAAGGGAATTTGGAAGCTAAAAAGTAATACACAGTGCTCACCTTGTAATCTGAAAACTTTGTGTTGAATAAATAGGTCCTTGGAGCATGATGTGCAAAAGCCAGTTACCTGATGGCCAGTTACATTTGTCGAAGTTGTGAATAACCAGCTTCATAAACGGTTTTTCTATTAACCTAAGTAGTGAAATCACTTGTTCAATTCCCACTGAAAAGACAAAGGTTTCTTTAAAAATCAACTTCCATGGCTTTGTTATGTACATTTCCTGCAGGATGGCTTTCTCATTTTAAAGTCCAGAGTACCTTTAGGGAAATGTACATATTCTGGGCAAATTTAACAAGATATCTTCAAGAAGAAGAGTGTGCAGTGGTATTTCTTTGCCCATCATCTTAAATTCATACCAAAAAAACAGAACTCTATAACTCAGTCCCATTTTGCCCATGTCTTCTATTGTTTCCCCTCTGTAACTCTCAACTCTAAGCAACTCCTTCTTTATCCTTTACTAGGGCTCTTTCCCCGTCCTAGATGTTCTTCACACCCTCTTCACATCAACCCAAGACATTAGTTCTCATCACCAATTCAAAACTTCCACAGAGCCTTCTGCAAGTATTGTGTGTTTCTAACAAAACTGAATGTTCCTCAGGAGTAGATAATCAGCCATATGAATCCCCCAGAACTTGTACCTCTGTACTGGCTCTAAAAATATTTTAATTGAGTCTGCTCAGACCTTACAAATTAACATGAAAATTTTTCATCAAAATCAGATATCAGCTTAAATTCTCATTTTCTTTTTCACATAAGAGTACAGAACGCACAGCCTGTTAATCTCTGCCTAGATTGTTGGCTCAAGACTGGCTGACCATTGAATCTTGCTTAATATGTTGCCTAGAACATTATCTGCCTAGACCCTGACCATCAAAGCACATAAGCCTCTAGCAAGGCAGCTGCATAGGGGACAAAGCTGCACTTACTGCCAACCACAAAGTGGCCTATAGAGATGGCAGTAAATCATGGCAGAAATAATAATGGCTCGCATGTATTGAGTGCTTATCATATGCTGGACTCTGTTCTAGGTGCTTTCCAGGTAGTAATTCATTTAATACTCTCACAGCCATAAGGCAGGTACTATCATTGTCCCTGGCTTACAGATGAAGAAGCTAAGGTTCAGAAAAATTAAGTGATTTTCCCAGTTTCAAGCTGAGATGTGACCAGGCCTTGATTTAAACTTGGTCAATCAGTTGGGCTCTGGAGTTCACATTCTTAACCACAATTTCACATGCATACTGTATTATCCACACATTCTGCCATGGGATCAGAGAAAATGAAAATGGCTGCTCAAAAAGAGAGAGCGGGGAGAGGGAGAAGGGGCAAGAAGGGGTGGGGGAGAGAGAGAGAAAAAGAGAGCGAGAGAGATGAGAGGATGCAGTAGGTTTAAACAGGCAGTCTTGGGGCCAGACTCTTTTTAGCTATGCGACCTCAGGCAAATTACTTAATTTCTCTAAGCTTCAATTTCCTCATCTGTAAATTGGGGATAATTATACCTTCTATCACTGCTAATGAGTGGCAGAAGTAGGAATCAACCCCATAATCTTTCCATAACACTATGGTGCCACATCCTCCAGAAGATTATAATCTTTTGAAATTGTGGGCTTTACCAGTGCATCCTTGCTGCCGGCTGGTTTGGAGGCAACTGTACCTCCAACTAGAATCTCCTAGTCCCATTAGATCTAAAAAGCCTGGGGGGTTCCTAGTTAATCAGTGCACCATCACACACGACACAGTAAGTAACAGAGAAAGGCCATCCTCTTCCTCACAAAGGGCTCCATTTAGCTAAAGGAGGGTGCTCAGAGCCTACCTACAGGTAACCCCCTACATCAAAGGTAAGCATTACCAGCACCTGGAGCACCAGTGTCTCCTCTGCCCAGAACAACCCACTCCCTTCTACACACAACAAAATAAGATTCTTAAATAGGGTGTGCACCCCCAAAACCTCCTAGATGAATTCATTCTATTGGGTTAGGACCTTTCGATCCTTCCACCCAGGAGCTGCTGTGCTCAGAGCTTCATTCCATCAGCCTTGCAAGGGCCCTGGAAACCAGGCAAAGGCTCTGTTCAGAGCATGTGAAGATGAGTCACCAACTGGGAAGTGCCTCAGGCTATCATCACCCAGGCCAGTTCCTCGGTAGAATGCTGCAAAGCCTTACATACTCACTATGCAGCACTGAGCAAAGCTATTTATAAAATGAAGGTAAAAAATAAAAATGAAAAACCGTCTAGAATCTAAGGAATGCACCAAACCAACAGTGTTTGTGTGGGGGTTCTGGTATCATGGCTTATAGTTTTTGTTGAGACTTTTCCAATGTTCTGGAATATAGTACTATTATTACTATATAGATTTTTTTTTTTTTAGGTAACACAGGAAACATGTAGCCTGGGTTGGAAGAGACATAAGGATCTTCATCCCTGATCTATTTCATGATCCTCTGCATTCTGCTTTATAAAAATAATGGAACAGACAGCTAGAATATTGTTACTATGGGAGGATACGGTCCTCCCTTTTCATGAACCCTACAGGTCATGTGTATCTCAATGTCTAATACAAGTCCTTACGGATGTACCACTGACACGATAAAGTCATGGCTACGTCCTGCCTTTTCACCTCCTCAGTCTTACATTTCATATGGGAGCAGTGTCTCCTCTAATGAAACAAACTTATTGTGACCACAGAGTGCTCCTTAATCCTAACACTTCAAGATCTGGTGAACAAGCCCACATTCCAGATCAACCATTCTCCTTCCCAGTCTTCACTATTCCAGGATTAAGAGGTTAGCTATTTTTAGCATCTCCCTTCCAGCAGCAACTCCTTTTCTATCATTTACAGTTGTCCCTCTCTGAATTTCCACCAGCTCCAGCTCTTTATTGAAATTCGGTAAGTGAAACAACTACAGCAAGAATCTATGTTCCCAACACTCTCACTGATTTAAAAAATCAAAGCTAAACGTTAAAGTGATGTTTTGGTTAAAAAGGTTTGCGTCATCCAATAATTGCATGCAATCTAAATAGTTAACAACTGTGTATTACTTGTAAATAGCATTTCCTCTTCCTGCAAAAGCCTCTATTATTCTATCATTTCCTCTTTCCTGATAGGAAATCTTTAGGTCCTGAGGAGAAACATAGCAGCTGGCCTAAGCACAGAAAAATAGTCTGTTAGGTGGACGCTGAGGTATGTGTGGTAAACATCAGAAGGAGAGGATATTTGTTCTTTTTCACTCCTTTGGTAACAGCAGCCAACACTGGTGAATACTCTCCTTTGGCTCTGGCCCTGCCAGCCACCGTGAGTGATGGGGAGAAGGCCAGACCATCTGCTGCGGCGTTAACGGACTTAGCAGGGCGGCCATCCTGCTCCCATCCAGGAGCGCATCCAGCCTCTCTGAGCCTCCAGCCAGTCCTGAGAGAGAGGATACCTCTACCTCCAGCTCTCCACCCCACGGGTGCCCCCAAAGGCAGAAACCCAGGCATTGTCTGCCTAAAGTGTCAAGCACATCGGTAACAACAAGAAACTGAGTGTAACACACACCTGCAAGAGAACATAAAGAACGATGCGCGATGGGCGATGCGCTCTGCCCGTGTAGCGATTACGTTTCCCGTAATCACTCTGCCTCTGCAATGCCACCAATTCCCCAAAGAGCTGGGCAAGCATTTCCCAGGAGCAGCACCAACATATCTAAAGATAACCACAGTCCTGAAGATGGATTTGTCCATCTTCCATGGTTTAGGGTCAGGTCTGCACCTATTCTATGTTTTCTTTTTTTTTTTAATTTATTTGACAGAGAGAGAGATAGCGAGAGCAGGAACACAAGCAGGGGAAGTGGGAGAGGGAGAAGCAGGCTTCCCGCCAAGAAGGGAGCCCGATGTGGGGCTCAATCCCAGGACCCTGGGATCATGACCCGAGCCAAAGGCAGATGCTTAACGACTGAGCCACCCAGGTGCCCCCTATTCTATGTTTTTTAATCTCCTGCCGTGGTTTAAGGCTAAAATACTATGAAAACCCTATGTTTTCTTCAGGTAATTATTTTTCTTTTAAACCTCTCCCCCAACCGCAGAAAATCTAAATACAAAACATACTGAGAATCCCTCACCAGAATTAAATATTTCCAGAGCAAATCTTCAGTTTAAAACAACCAAGGACCTAACACCAAATGTGCCTTTCCTCCTAGGATGGGGGTTCTGACAATGGGCTCCCTTCCAAACGGCGCAGCATTCATGCGCTCAGGAGCTGGGAACAGACAATCCCGGAAGCTGCAAGGACGGCCTTATTGACATGCCAGGCATGTGTGGCCAGGAATGGCAACATTTCCGTAAGCTTCAACAACTCGAACCTTGGACGAAGTTATGAAGAATGATTACCAACTGGGGAGGGAGGAGGGGGGGCGGGACTAGGCGAAAGTGCATATAGGAGACTTAAAGAGACAGATTTATGACCTGAAACAACTTGGACAAAATGTAATACTACATTTCTGTTGTGCGAAAATTTCAATTCATCAGGATGGAATCTTAAGTATGAGAACAGATAAGAGCCAAGGAGATAATCCAGCCCTCCTCCTCCCCAAAACTACAATTCTCTCCTCTTAATGTTTCATATGACCCTGAAATTGCCTTCAGATCTGGGTTTGAGCAGACACTGGCATTTTTTTTTTTTGACACTGGCATTTTTAAAACAATAGACAAATGTCACTTTCTATACAAGATTAAGAATGGCACTCTTCTCAGAGAAAAGACTTTTCTAATATCCAGCCGAAGGACTCCCAGCTGGAGGGAGCATGGTCACGGCCAAGTCACTCTCCCATGTCTTTGGAGGGACTCATGCAATGGCTCCAGCCAGGCCCTTAGAAATAGAGTAGCTTTGTTCCCATTACCTCTTGGTATTGATATACTCTCCCCAAATGTCCTCAGACTCACATTTTATGCTGAAAACATTTTTCAAAGCTGTAAATCTAAGAGTGAAATGAAGACATTACTGGTTTCACAGGGTTGCTGAATAAAGAACTGGCATTTTTACTCTACTCCAAACTATCCTGATCTTACAAAAATAAAAGACAAATTTGTTTGTAAAAGTACTCACGACTGAATTGTGATTAAATACCCTGTGGTTCCTTCAGGCTTTTAACATAGTGTTTTAAATAGCTACAAAATGTCTATTTATACCCAGCCTGCCTCCTAAGATAATATGTAGGAGCCAGAACTCAAAAGTAAAAAATCAAGAAAAGACAACTGTCTCAAAGGTACTCAGGCGATGAGTGGACTTTCAATGGAGTAAATGCTCTTATTCTCAGCCCATGTTGAAATCTCTCTTCATGGTGATGACTCACCATGCCTCTTTCCAACATCTAGCCTGGGATCCCATGGACCTCACCACCGTCCTGGTTGACTTGCAACCCCAGAGCAGAACCATGGTCCACTAGCACAGAATTTGGTTCTGTCATCAGAACCAAGGTAGACCTGTAGCTCAATCAGGCACGATCCTCTCACCTGTTAAAGAACAGAGATCATGCATTTCCCTATACTTAACACATTATGTAAGGGTGTGAGGTACATTTGGGATAATGGATACTTAAAAATGTATCATCCACTAGGAAAACAAGCATACTCTCTCTTCTTTTAAACTTAACATTTCAACTTCTAAGAGGTAACCTCTTGGTCTCCCCTCCAGGTCAAGGTCAAGAGCCCACATTCACTTACCACATTCTGGATGGTTTTCCAGACTTTTTATCTGCAGCTTCCACTTTCCTGGTCAGTTTCCTCATCTTTTCAAATTCTATTCATGACACCTTCACATGGCAATCCAGATGTGGTTTCTTTTCATTCCTTGTGGAGTCACTTCCAATTATTTGCCTACCAGTTTAAATCCAGGCAATCCTCATGATACTTCCCTTTATTTGTGTGAAACATTTAGTAGAAGGAGGGTGTTCTATGCTCTCCTAAAGCTCATGGAACCTAGGTCAACATGCTGGAAGAAGAGGAACAGGATATTCCATCCGTGTTCTTCCCACAGCTCCGAAGTCCAAGTTACTGGCCCTTTGCAGTCAGACCATAAACATAGTGCTGTAGGGGAATTAAAGGTTTCCAATCCATTGCCCTCACTCTACAACTCGGGGAATGGAGGCCCAGACGAATGCAGGTCCCGTGAAGAAAACCCATCACTTTTACTTCTATTCTAGTTAGCTACTTCACCCAAGTCATTTATTTCAGCATTTTCTCCTCAAAAGACATTATTTGTATTCTACCTTAGTACCTAAAGTGTGAAATGATTTGAATGTTACTTCACACAACAGTCAGAGAAACAGGTCAGGACTGTTAGACTCCCTCTGAACAAAGTAGGACTGGAATAAGGACAGGTCAAGACCTTAAATCCAACATGACCACAAAATGACAGTAAGGAAAAGGTATTTGCAACTGAAAAAGTAGTGTCTCTCTGTCAAGTGAGGAGCACTCTCAAAAAGTTGACAAGATTATTCTGTGAGAATGTGAAAATCACAGACCATAAATCTCTGGAAGTTACACCACAGAGAATGGAATGTAAAATTATACTATACACATATTTGCATTATAAGAGTATTAAATATTGGTAAGAATTCAAAAATTTGATAAAGCAAGTGAAAAAAAGTATTAAACTCCATGAATGATCATGAAATTTCCTTCAACTAAATATTTGAGAAGGAGATATAATTAGAGTACAGATTATAACTTCTCTGAAAATGAAGATAGTAAAGTTGAAAGGAAGGAACTGTAAAAATTCAAATATTAGAAGAAGCAACTAGAAAGGCATTAAGAAAGTAAAAACCTGAGCAGCATATATATTGCATCCTTTAATGTCCAATGAGGGAGGAAACTGACTCCAAAATGTACCACATAGTAATCTACATAATGAAAAATAGTTTTGACAAATATTTCTGGTTTTTATTCAAAAATGCAAAAAGGGAAAAGCAAAAATCACACGTAATGTCACCATTTGTTTAAAAGAATGTAAAGTGAGAAAAGACTTCATTTTTTCCTCCATTCGTTCAATCAATCTCTCCCTTACCTGTCCAGCCATGTCAGGGAAGCAGTGTGAGGACTGATGCTCCTCAGCCTGTTTCTCCTCAGCTCAGACACACACACATGCACACTTTCACAAAAACAGGCAAACATTTCACCCCTGAGTCTTCAATTTGCTTCCTTTCCAAATATATTTTAAAATTTAAAAACTAAAAAAAGTAATGAGTTGAACTTTTAAAAAATAGGAAAAAAATCTTGTTTTCATCAGTTTCAGAGGTAGAATTTAGTGATTCATTAGTTGCATACAACACCCCGTGCTCAACACTCACGTGCCCTCCTTAAAGCTCACCACTCAGTTACCCCACCCCCCCACCCACCTCCCCTCCAGCAACCCTCAGTTAAAAAAAAGAATTCTTAAGTAACTGATCAATTACTTTGTGAGTAACTCAAACCCAAAGATTCCTAGCTGTATATTTCTAAGCTGTTAATCTATTTCAAATGAGAAAATGATATAAATCACATAGGATTAGGAATACACGCTTTGCTAAACTTTTGAAATAGTATGAAAAATAATTTATGAATTTCCAATGATTGTGGTTTGGGTTCATGCCCCAAAATGTTAAAAAAAAAAAAAAAAAAGCCTGTTGTAGAGGACTATGGACTCTGAAACACATTCTGCACAAGGCAATGGACAGAAATAGCATTAATATCAGACCGTTCACTGCACATATGTGGTATCAACCATATTGATGACGTTCTGAAAATCATCACAAATTTTCTGATATTGCAGGCTTCTTAGAGCCCAGACACATGGATTATATTCAAAAGCATCTTAATAATTTGCTATATGGCTTTGAGAAAATCACTGAACCATTTAAAATTTACTTCCATTTCCCCAACAGTAGTTTAGGTCCATCTGCAAACTGAAGCACTCACCCAATCCACTGGTTCTGCAACTGCAGTGGTAAAAAAATAAAACAAACAAACAAATACCAGTGTTCCTGGAAACAAACAACTTTTTTTTATTTTATGTAACCTCACTTAATAAGTGCATGATGAGAGGAAACTCACCATCAT
Organism: Mirounga angustirostris; assembly: GCF_029215605.1. NCBI lineage: Eukaryota > Metazoa > Chordata > Mammalia > Carnivora > Phocidae > Mirounga > Mirounga angustirostris. The sequence continues at coordinate 162,836,517 of NW_026991710.1, forward strand.
AAAAACCACAAAATATCAAATATCAAAAGCATATGGTTACTCTTCTACTTATCAAACCAAACAAAAACTATAAACATTTTCTTTCAAAACCTGTATCCGATGTTGTAGAATATCCAAAGGTCCCTTGGGAGACTGAAAACAGGGCTTCTTATTCCAGCATGAAGGCTTCCCATATATGACCTAAATCTACCTTTTAGCTTCCTCTCCAACCTCCTCACCAGCATGTCCCCTGCAGTCCTGCCCACCAACAACCACTATTCTCCCAAATGCCTTCTCCCCACCCCTCTCCAATTGTGCTACCTCCACCTGGCATCCTCTTTTCCCCACATCTACAATCTCCCACCCAATAATATTCATAATTCTGGGCTCATCCCATTGTCCTCTACTCCATGCCTGTTCCCTGGTCCCCAGATCACATGTTATCTCTTCCTTCTTGAACCGTCAATTTTCTTGGCATTATTTATGTACTTCCTTATAATCCCACCTCCAGTAGACTGTTTTCAGCTGACCTCTACAAGTCCCTTCAGGGCCTGCGGTAGCACCTTATAAACAGTAGAATCTCAATAAACATTTACTGAATTGAATAATCTGTTATATAATATCCTGCTTCCTAAAAATCAATCTGAATTCCCTAAATAAAAATTGTACAATTTTTTTTAAGATTTTATTTATTTATTTGAGAGAGAGAATGAGATAGAGAGAGCATGAGAGGGGGGAGGGTCAGAGGGAGAAGCAGACTCCCTGCCAAGCAGGGAGCCCGATGCGGGACTCGATCCTGGGACTCCAGGATCATGACCTGAGCCGAAGGCAGTCGCTTAACCAACTGAGCCACCCAGGCGCCCAAAAATTGTACAATTTTAACAGCAAAAGCTCACTGCAGCCAAGTTATATCCTGAACAATTCACTTCAGTTATTCTCTTTTCAATTATTAATAACAAAATGTCATTAAATATATATGTGCATACATAGATAATGCCCTCGATGGCACTCGAATCACTGCCCCTATGTCATTCTCATGCCATCTCTGAAGGGTCACAAACAACATTTATTTTATATATGGGAAACCAAGGACTGGCCAACGAATATGTGACGTCAGCTTGGAGACCAGAACTGTTTATGCGCTATGGAAGAAGAGTAGAAAATAGAAGCCTTTTTCTCAAGCAGCTTGTCATTTACTTGCAGAAAAAAGTAACACATGAGATGAGTGAAGCATATGTGTGTTTAAAGTATTTCTATGGTTCTTGTCTTAAAATAGATTCCTCCTGGCTCCCAGCAGTGGTGGCTCTGGCCTCCTTGGTTAACGTCCATTGCAAACATGGCTCCTCCAAAGGCCAGCTGCGAAAGCGTGAGCGAGTCATGTCAGGCCAGGCCTCCTCAAGCGCTGCACTTGGCACACTCTGTAAGCGCCATGGGAATTCAGGGGAGGATAAGGCCAGAGTCGTCACAGGAGGCTATAAAAAGACAGCAAGCGTTTGAAGAAAATGGTGACCAGGAAAAATAAGACCAGGAAGGAGAAAGGAGCAAAGCATGAAGGCAGCTATGAGCATGGGGAAATACGGGAGAAGGGTGAGCGGGGAAGGCTCAAAATCCAGCCCGCAGCCCAGCATAAACCCGGACCAGCGTCCACAGGCAGTTTAAAGTCTTCTCTACAACCAACAACCTGATTCTGCCTTCTCTGATCACCCACTCAGCCCTCTCCCCCAGATAAACGAGCAAGGTCTACATGAGGAATTCAGATTCAACAATATCCTTTTTAAGCTTTTTTTCCCCTCTAACAATAGAGGTAATCCATGTTTATTACAGAAAATATGAAAAACTGACAAAAGAAAAAATGAATAACCATCATAACCCTTCCACATTTCCTTCAACATTTATTCAACAATTATAGTATTTTTTTTTTTTTTTGGATCTGTCATGTGCCAGACACTAGACTTATTTGGATTCATCGGTGAACAAAATAGACAAAGAATCCCTGCACTCCTCCAACTTATATTCTAGCAGGACAGAAAAACAACAGCAATAATATGAACAAGTAAACTGTAGAGTATGTTAGCAGGTGGTAAGGAAAGGTGAAGAGCAGAGCAGGGTAAGAGCATGGGGAGTGAACTTGGGGGTGGGGATGGCAGCAATTTCAACATGGTAATCCAGGTGGGCCAGATTAAGAATGCAGCATTACCATATTGAGATCATACTTTTTATAGGCGTTTTCCTCCACTTATGAAATGGTATTTCCCCACGCCATTAAGTATTCTTTTGCAATATGATTTTTAATGACTGCAGAAAACTCCATCTCATGAATGCACCATAAATAATTTAATCACTCTGCTCTACGGGCCAATTAGATTTTCTCCCTTTTTTTTAATTATTATAAATACTGCTTCTATTTCCTCAAGAGAAATGTAAGGAAATGGAATTACATAGAATTGAGCATAAACAATGTTAAGGCTCATGGTATACTCTAACTGCACAGGGTAGCAATACCTTGCAAGCCATGTGCCCAGACTCCTCCCTCTCTTCCTGGCAAGGTTCCTGCCACCTACACCCAACAACCTTTTCATCAGACTCACAGAAGTGTTCTGGCTTCCCCATCTCTCCACTATCAGCTACTCTGTGTATTAGAGAGGAACTCTTCCCTAGATGCCTACCTAGCACAGTGACTGGTACAGAGCAGAACATGCAATCCATTGGATTAATAAATGAACAAAAAAATGAATGAGTACTGAAAAAACACTCAGGCTTTCATACAGCCAAGAAGATGCTAGAAATTCTTCCTCCCACTAAAGCTCCCTTCCACCAAGAGTAGTGAGTCATATCTCAGACATATTCAGCGTCCTCCTAACAGGGCTGCAAAATATTTCCCTTCATGCCTTTAGGATGCTCGAAACTGCCATGTGCCCTGGACAACTAGAGAATACTATTAAATATCTAAATTAAATGCTAAGTACCATACAGAAACTATGCAGAACACATTTCCATTATTTTTCCTCTTTCTAGTCACTTAAAGATGACAATTATATAATACCTTACCCTTGAAACAGAAATGAAAAGTGTATCTTTTAATAGTTCATAAATAGTCCACTCTTCATCCTAAATTCTAGCCATAGCATTATAGGCAGCAACTCTCATCAAGACAAAACAAAACAAAACACTTATGCCCTCACATATAGGAGGAGGAAAAAGCCTTAAAACAATGTGCATAAAACTTGACAAACAAGAAAATACTGCACTTGATAAAAGCAAAAACAGAAGAACAGGACACATCAGTTATTTACCACTAAGCTGGTTCATTTTGGGACCATCTACTGAGCAATAACAGTTCCATTGATAAGGCAACGGGAAATTCTGAGTTGTAAGCACTATATATGACTATTAGGATTACCTCCTCAAAATCCTCCTTTCTAACGCCCACTTTCAGAAGTCAGAAGTAAATCCAGAAAGCCACCTCAAAAAGATGTCCTAATTTATGATGTAGCCTTAGAAAGAACAAGAGGCAGATGTCCTAATACTCACCAGCAGTGAGAACACACACCCTAGGGTGACAACTGTCCTTTCTGTGAACCCACATGGCCACTGCATTAAAAATGGACTCGGATGCAAAGAACAAAAGTGATACGGATTTCAGAGTGTTCCCTGGGTTTCTGGGTTCAATAGTTGAGCTACATAACTACTGCATCTTCACAACCAACCTGCCTGTGCCTCGGAGGTGCTGAAAATAGAGGAGGTAAGGATTCTAGCCACAGAAAATGACTTTAAAGTTGCTCACATTCAGGGCTAAACATCTGTATAACAGCTCTTCACTCTGTCATTCACGATAATGGGACCCAGTCTCAGCAGAACAAGAGAGCAGAGATATTGCAGCCCAAGTGGCTACATACAATGGGGTCCGTCTGGTTTCCACACTATGTTCCCCTCTTGTCGGCCTTCAAGATGCACTATGCGATACAAGAGTGAAAGCTCAATATTTCCATCTTTGATCACAGTAGCTATCCTTAGAAAAAATAGCCCAATGAGGACCAGGAAGTCAATCCAAGTAGGTAAGAGTGAGAAATGAATTCATTTGCTTCTACCAGCGCACTAATGTTCTGTCCTCCAAATGTGGGCTTGTAGATGCCAGTATCTTGGAACACTACTATCATAACAATTCTGCATCCTTCTTTTAATACAGTGTTTTTGAAAAATATTGGCGAATAACTCTACCAAATTCCTTTTTGTGAAGAAATACTTTGATTCTATTGTTTATCTTTTAATTTGTTCATTCAGCAAATAATTATTGAGTGCCTATTGTGTGCTAGGTACTGTTCTAGGCACCTAAGATACAACACTGGAAAAATAAATACAAAGAACTTGTCATCAAAGAGCTTATGCTACATGATGTGATGAGCACTGGGTGTTATATGCAACTGATAAATTATTGAACACTACATCTGAAACTGATGATATGATGAGCACTGAGTGTTGTATGCAACTGATAAATTATTGAACACTACATCTAAAACTAATGATATGTTGGCTAATTGAATTTATGTTGGCTAATTGAATTTAAATTAAAAAAAGAAAATAAATATAAATAAATAGATGTTAGTTGAATGTAAAAAAAAAAGAGCTTATTAGCATAAGCTCATGAGAAGAGACACAAATAAGACATCAGGTTTGATGAGTGCTATGGCTAATGCAGGGTAAGAGGAGACAGAGAGTCATGGGGGAAGACTCTCTGAGTAAGTGATATTTGAAGAGAGATTAGAAGGTGAGTGAAAGAGAGAGCCCTGCAGATATCTGGGAGAGGGGGATTCCAGGTGAGGAATAGCAAGTACAAAGGCCCTAAGGTAGGAGTACAAGAAGAGGGTTGAAGAACAGCTAGGAGCTGTGTAACTGAAGCCAGATGAGTAAGGACAGCAATGGGAAAAAGCAGGAATGAAAGATGATTAGAGGTTACCTAGGATCTTAAAAATCACTGTGAGGACTTTAGCTTTTACACACAGTGAGATAAATAGTCATCAATAGGGGTGATGGGGTTGAGCAAAAGCTTAATATGCTCTGACTTACAACAGGGTGAAAAACAGACTGGGACCAAGGTATGGAAGCAAGGAGAGCAGTTATGAGGCTCTTACAGCTCTGTAGGTAAGAGATGATGATAACAGGGAAATGGTAAGAAGCCAGATTTTAGATATAATTTGAAAAGTGCTGTCAAGATTAGCTAAGGGTTTGGATGTGGGGTAGGAGCAACAGAGAGGAGCCATGAACAGCTCCAGGTATCTGGTCTGAGCAACTGAAGGATGGTGGTCCCTCGTTGGGGTGGGGAAAGCTACGAAAGTAGAGGTAGGGAGGGAGATGGAGAACTCAGCCTTAGACTCATTGAGATGCCTGTTTGATATCCAGAAGAAGTAGTTCAGGGGAGACATGCAGGCAGGAGGTTTACCTGGATGTTGCTCATACGGCATTTAAAATCATGGAACTGTCATGGTGGTGAACACTCACAATGGTCATCCTCCCTCTGATCACAGATAGAAACTCTGGACAAAATACAAAAAGCAGCTACCTGGAACTATGAAAAGGGAACAAAAGCAGGCAGACTGTGGCTTTATTAATTAAAACATACTGGCATAAAGATAGACATATAGACCAAGGGAACAGAATAAAGAGCCCTGAAATAAACCCTCACATATATAGTCAAATGATTCTTGACAAGGGTGCCAACACCAATTCAATGGGGAAAGGACAGTCTTTCCAACAAATTGTGTGGGGAAACTGGATATCCACATGCAAAAGAATGAAGTTGGATGCTTACTTTTCACCATATACAAAAATTAGCTCAAAAATACATCAAAGACATAAATGTAAGACCTAAAACTATAAAACCCTTAGAAGAAAACATAAAGCGAACACTTCATAACATTGGATTTGACAATGATTTCTTGAATATGACACCAAAGGCACAATCAAAAAAAGAAAAAACAGTCAAATTGGACTTCATGAAAATTTTGTGCATCAAAAGATAATACAGAGTTAAAAGGCAACCCACAAAATGGAAAAAATATTTTCAAATCATATATCCAGAATTAATATCCAGAATGTATAGAAAACTTCTAAAACTCAACAATAACAAAAAAAGCCAAATCAATTCAAAATGGGCAAAGGATTTGAATAGATATTTCTCCAAAGAAGATGTACAAATGTAAAATGGAAATGAAAAGATACTCAACATCACTGATCATTAGGGAAATGCAAACCAAACTACAATGAGATACCACATCACACCCATTAGGAGGGCTACTATCAAAAAAAACCAAAATAAAACAGAAAATGACAAGTGTTGGTGAGGATGTAGATAAACTGGAACCCTGGTGAATGAATGAAATAGAAACTAAAAAGAACAGTAGAACAGATCAACGAAACTAGGAGCTGGTTCTATGAAAGAATTAACAAGATTGATAAACCCCTGGCCAGACTTATCAAAAAGAAAAGAGAAATGACCCAAATCAACAAAATCATGAATGAAAGAGGAGAGATCACAACCAACACCAAAGAAATACAAACAATTATAAGAACATATTATAAGCAACTCTATGCGAGCAAATTAGATAACCTGGAAGAAATGGATGCATTCCTAGAGATGTATCAACTACCAAAACTGAACCAGGAAGAAATAGAAAACCTGAACAGACCTATAACCACTAAGGATATTGAAGCAGTCATCAAAAATCTCCCAACAAACAAAAGCCCAGGGCCAGATGGCTTCCCAGGGGAATTCTACCAAACATTTCAAGAAGAATTAATACCTATTCTTCTGAAACTATTCCAAAAAATAGAAATGGAAGGAAAACTTCCAAACTCATTTTATGAGGCCTGCATTACCTTGATCCCAAAACCAAAGACCCCATCAAAAAGGAGAATTACAGACCAATATCCTTGATGAACATGGATGCAAAAATTCTCACCAAAATACTAGCCAATAGGATCCAACAGTACATTAAAAGGATTATTCACCACGACCAAGTGGGATTTATCCCTGGGCTGCAAGGTTGGTTCAACATCCGCAAATCAATCAACGTGATACAATACATTAACAAAAGAAAGAAGAGAATCATATGATCCTCTCAATAGATGCAGAAAAAGCTTTTGACAAAGTACAGCATCCTTTCTTGATCAAAACTCTTCAGAGTATAGGCATAGAGGGTACATACCTCAATATCATAAAAGCCATCTATGAAAAACCTACATCGACTCTCATTCTCAATGGGGAAAAACTGAGAGCTTTCCCCCTAAGGTCAGGAACGCGGCAGGGATGTCCACTATCACCACTGCTATTCAACCTAGTATTAGAAGTTCTAGCCACAGCAATCAGACAACAAAAAGAAATCAAAGGCATCCAAATCGGCAAAGAAGAAGTCAAACTCTCACTCTTTGCAGATGATATGATACTTTATGTGGAAAACCCAAAAGACTCCACCCCAGAACTCATACAGGAATTCAGTAAAGTGGCAGGATATAAAATCAATGCACAGAAGTCAGTGGCATTCCTATACACCAACAACAAGACAGAAGAAAGAGAAATTAAGGAGTCGATGCCATTTACAACTGCACCGAAAACCGTAAGATACCTAGGAATAAGTCTAACCAAAGAGGGAAAGGATCTGCACTCAGAAAACTATAAAATACTCATGAAAGAAATTGAGGAAGACACAAAGAAATGGAAAAACATTCCATGCTCATGGACTGGAAGAACAAATATTGTGAAGATGTCAATGCTACCTAGAGCAATCTACACATTCAATGCAATCCCTGTCAAAATACCATCCACTTTTTGGGGTGCCTGGGTGGCTCAGTCGTTAAGCGTCTGCCTTCGGCTCGGGTCATGATCTCAGGGTCCTGGGATCAAGCCCCACATCGGGCTCCCTGCTCCGCAGGAAGCCTGCTTCTCCCTCTCCTTCTCCCCCTGCTTGTGTTCCCTCTCTCTCTGTGTCTCTCTCTGTCAAATAAATAAATAAAATCTTAAAAAAATAATAATAATACCATCCACTTTTTTCAAAGAAATGGAACAAATAATCCTAAAATTTGTATGGAACCAGAAAAGACCCCGCATAGCCAGAGGAATGTTGAAAAAGAAAAGCAAAGCCGGCGGCATCACAATTCCGGACTTCCAGCTCTATTACAAAGCTGTCATCATCAAGACAGTATGGTACTGGCACAAAAACAGACACATAGATCAATGGAACAGAATAGAGAGCCCAGAAATGGACCCTCAACTCTATGGTCAACTCATCTTTGACAAAGCAGGAAAGAATGTCCAATGGAAAAAAGACAGTCTCTTCAACAAATGGTGTTGGGAAAATTGGACAGCCACATGCAGAAGAATGAAATTGGACCACTTCCTTACACCACACACAAAAATAGACTCAAAATGGTTGAAGGACCTCAATGTGAGACAGGAGTCCATCAAAATCCTAAAGGAGAACACAGGCAGCAACCTCTTTGACCTCAGCCACAGCAACTTCTTCCTAGAAACATCGCCAAAGGCAAGGGAAGCAAGGGCAAAAATGAACTATTGGGATATCATCAAGATAAAAAGCTTTTGCACAGCAAAAGAAACAGTCAACAAAACCAAAAGACAACCGACAGAATGGGAGAAGATCTTTGCAAATGACATATCAGATAAAGGGCTAGTCTCCAAAATCTGTAAAGAACTTCTTAAACTCAACACCCAAAGAACAAAGAATCCAATCAAGAAATGGGCAGAAGACATGAACAGGCATTTTTCCAAAGAAGACATTCAAATGGCCAACAGACACATGAAAAAGTGCTCAACATCTCTCGGCATCAGGGAAATCCAAATCAAAACCTCAATGAGACACCACCTCACACCAGTCAGAATGGCTAAAATTAACAAGTCAGGAAATGACAGATGTTGGCGGGGATGCGGAGAAAGGGGAACCCTCCTACACTGTTGGTGGGAATGCAAGCTGGTGCAGCCACTCTGGAAAACAGTATGGAGGTTCCTCAAAAAGTTGAAAATAGAGCTACCCTACGATCCAGGAATTGCACTACTGGGTATTTAGCCCAAAGATACAAATGTAGTGATCCGAAAGGGTACGTGCACCCCGATGTTTATAGCAGCAATGTCCACAATAGCCAAACTGTGGAAAGAGCCAAGATGTCCATCGACAGATGAATGGATAAAGAAGAGGTGGTATATATATACAATGGAATATTATGCAGCCATCAAAAGGAATGAGATCTTGCCATTTGCAACGACATGGATAGAACTGGAGGGTGTTATGCTGAGCGAAATAAGTCAATCAGAGAAAGACATGTATCATATGACCTCACTGATATGAGGAATTCTTAATCTCAGGAAACAAACTGAGGGTTGCTGGAGTGGGGAGTGGGGTGGGAGGGATGGGGTGGCTGGGTGATAGACACTGGGGAGGGCATGTGCTATGGCGAGCGCTGTGAATTGTGCAAGACTGTTGAATCACAGATCTGTACCTCTGAAACAAATAATGCAATATATGTTAAGAAAAAAAAAAAAGAAGAAGATAGCAGGAGGTGAAGAATGAAGGGGGGGAAATCAGAGGAGGAGACTAACCATGAGAGACAATGGACTCTGAAAAACAAACTGAGGGTTCTAGAGGGGAGGGGGGTGGGGGGATGGGTTAGCCTGGTGATGGGTATTAAAGAGGGCACGTTCTGCATGGAGCACTGGGTGTTATGCACAAACAATGAATCATGGAACACTACATCAAAAACTAATGATGTAATGTATGGTGATTAACATAACAATAAAAAATTTTTTTTAAAAAAAGGAGGAAATTCTGACCTATGCTACAACATGGATGCACCTTGAAGACTTTCTAGTAAGTGTAATAAGCCAGTCACAAAACAGACAAACACTCACTCTATGATTCCATTTATATGACATATTTGAGTAGTCAAAATCATAGAGGCAGAGAGTAGAATTTTGATTTCCAGGAACTGGCAGCAGGAGAGTCATTGTCTACTGGATACAGAGTTCTGGTTTTATAAGAAGAGTGAGCTCTAGAGATGGATGGTCGTGATGGTAGCATTATATTATGAATGTAATTAATACACTGAACTGTACACTTAAAATGATCAGCAGGGTAAATTTTATGTTATGTGTATCTCACCGCAATAAAATAAATTTGGGGGGGGGTGGAAAGCAAGCAGATTGTGGAAAGGAAACAAAAGTTGGAAAAGTGACCCTCAAAGAGTTCATCTCCCTCCCCAACCTCACCTTTCCCTCACTTTCTCCCCACAACCCTCCTTCTTCATCTGTCTCTCTTTTCTCTTGAGGCCTTGCCCAGAGGATGGGCTCCAATCACAGAGGTCCACGATTGCACAAATCTCAGATAGAAACCCCATCTGTCTGGCTCCTGTGAGCCAAGAAGTACGAGTGGAACCACAGAGAGGAGAAAGCTAGGGAAGGGGATCCCCCAGTTCTGTGTGTGAGCCCACTCAAGTCTCAGGGTCACCCTGAGTTGCACATGGGCAGGACAGACCCAAAATAGAAAGCAGAGGCTATGGAAAACTAAACTGCATGGGAACCATTAATTCAGAGAGGGTGAGATAGAACTAGAGGCCTAAACTTAATCATGCTGATTGCCTGCTTACAGAAATGAACACACTTCTCCAGGATTACAAAAGGACCCCGAGTTTACACAACGTAACATTCACGGTGTTCTGGACAATGCAAAATGACCCAGTGCACAAAGAACCAAGGAAATGTGGCCAATTCCCAAGGGAAAAGACAATCAACAGATGCTGACCCCAGTATGACCCAGATGTTAGAATTACCAAGTAAAGACTTGAAAGTAGCCATTAGAGCTATGCTCTAGGAGGCAAACTATCTCAAAATCACTGGAAATCTGGGTGTTCCCAGCAGAGGAACAGAAACTGTAAAAAAAGAACCAAATGGGATAAATTGAAAACTAGAAGTGGGTTCAAGAGTGAATTTTTTAAGATATAAGATATTTCTGTGTGCTGATGGGGCTGATCCAGGAGAGGGGGAAAATTAAGGATGCAGGGAGTGAAGATCAACTTTAAAGCAATATCCTTGAGTAAGTGGGAAGGGACAGAGTCCAGTGCAAGAAGAGCAGGCCTTGGATAGGTATACAGATGAGAGCATGGATTGGAAGGAAATCAGAGTCTATACAGACAGATGTGGTGGGTGGGTGTAGCTTCAGCACCAAAAGGATATACCGTCTTCTAAGTGTTTTTACTTTATCAGTGAAATGAGAAGCAAGGCCACCCCCAGATATAAGGAAGGGTGAGAAGATGCTGGAGGCTTGAGGAGAAAAGAAAAGGCGTGGAAAAGTCATTTTGAAGAGTGAATATCTGGACTGGGGGAAAGTGCACAAATTCAGCAAGGCTATAGGATTCCTTTGTAGACAATGTTAAAAGTCACTGACAACTGGAATTTTCAAATTGTCTGAAAAACATTATATCCTACTAAATGCTACTTAGCCACATTGTAAACTCCCAAGTCATTTCCTCAGGAACCAATCCCCAGTGTGAGACACCACGTAAACCTTAACACCCAGCACCCGGGGCAAAGGGCTGGACAGGAAGTATAAAGAGGTCTCTGTACATTTGCTTTGTGACAAATATACCACATCAGATTGGATGATGGGAATTAGTGTGGAATACTAAAACCTAGCAAGCAGACAAAGGTCAGGAGAGGGTGAGGGAAACTCCAGACTGGGAATTCTTCAGATAACCGATGACAGACCATAGAAACTATTCCAGGAAAAGCCACAAAAAAGGATGGCTCAACTTTAGAAAGACTGGTCTCATTTTATCCTCATAGCTGAGCAGTTACTGATGATGTTTGACATAAATGCAAATCAAGCACCTAACTGAGAAGGTAAATAGGCTTAAGGGATATCCCTATGTCCCCAGCTTATTAAGAAAAGAAGGTCCAAGACAAATAGGGCACAGAGAAAGGTCAAGAGAAAAGCCATAACTGAAAGAACTTAGAGGCAGCCAAGAGGAATCAAAAGTAGTTCCTGGAACGTAACAAACCAAAAATCTTAAACACGTAAAAAGAAACAAAGCAATTCTGTGGCTCTTGACCCATGAAGGAGGGCTCTTCGGAATATGCAACAGGTTTTTCTGAATAGGCAATCTCTTCAAACTGAGGAGGAGGTGCCAGAAAGCACCGAGAAACCTGTTCAGGAGTGGATAGAAGAGCCTCCCAGCAGTGACAGGGAATCCCTGGTGACAGTGACAACAATGACAAGAAGGACAGAAACCACACCATCAGTGAGGTAGGCGCAGTGCCAGGGGCTTTGTGTGTTTCTTGTCGTGTCATCCTGATGCATCATGATCCTGATTTTATAGGTGAGGAAACAGCTTCACAGATATTGTGCAATTGACACCAGAGAAAACAATTTCAAAGTTCTGTGAAACAGGAGCTCTTATTTTCTGTACTGGAACACTTAAAGTTAAGGAAGTTCAAGACGGCAACAAAGCCATGACCTGGACGTTAGAATTATCACGGTAAGGCTTTAAAGTAGCTATTACAGCTATGTTATAAAAATGTTCAAGCCGTGTTAAAAAAAATTCCAACAATTTAATTCCACATGCAGATCAGTCTCATTTTAAAGTATGGACAGAGAGAGACACTTTGAGAATGTTGATCAAATGACCCCTGTAGCGGCCTTTAAGCACTAAAAAGCTGTGATTCTCGCTGCTTCTCTTCAAATATCCTCTCATTGGACGTGGTCACGTGCATGAAATCTAACAAGTAGCCCTCTGTCTTTTCCAAAGGCTCCTGTGCGGACAGGTGGAGTCCGGCAGCATCTACCATGGTTCCAGGCTGCCGTGTCCCCGAAACACCTCGTGAACTATCTGTCCCCAAAGAGATGCAGGTGCTCATATCCTTTGCTAATCAAAATGGCCCTCATATGTCCTGATAGTAATAAAAGGGGGCAGCAAGTTGGGACCAGAGGCCTGGTTCCGGACAAGGCTTTGGGTTTGGCTTTACACACAGCACTTCACATTCTCTGATCGCAGTTTTCTCACCTGTAAAAATAGGCCTTCAGAGCCACAAGGGGCCCCACACATCAGGTTACATTTGCTTCAATTCATTTACTGATGTACAAAGAGCACTTTTCAGATCCAAAATTCTAAAAATAACAGCCACTATGACAAACAGGTTTTGTTCTGAAAGTTCACTTGTAAATCAGTTATTTGAAACTGGGAACGTACTTCTCCATAGAAATAATGTTATTAGTGGCTGTTAGGTTTCCATGTCGACCCACAAAAGCCTATTAAATTGTAAAGTACCTGAATATAGTACTACTATAATAACACCTCAGCTTGCTGGGATGCAAGGGAAGTACCCCTCAGCTCCCCGTCAAGCCCCCAGGGCCCCGGCCAAGCCACCGCCACCAAGAATGGGGAAGAAGAAGATTCTCAGGCAAAAATGGAACAGAAAATGAGAATGGAAAGGAAGTGGAGAGACAGGTGTTGGGTGAGTGTGGGAGGCTGAGGCAAGGGCATGAGGACCAGAGGAGCAGATCTGTAAGAACAGTGAGGGGAGACAAAAGCGGGAGTGAAGCCGTCTGCCCTCCACCTCTCCCCAGCCCCACTTCTGGCTCCTTCCATCACAGCAGACCCTTGTCACCACCAACACTGAAGCCCACATTGTGAGGAGGACCTGGGGACTAGGGGACAGGGGAGGAGAGAGGTCTGAGAAAGGGGCAGGACATGTCCACTGGGTCTGTATCACATGAGTTGTGAATCTCAACACATGCTGCCCATAATCCAGAAATAATAAAAGAGCATTTCTACAATCACAGTTTGGCCCATCCCAGGGCCCTCGTGCTTGGGGCATCTGATCTCACCCCTTAGAGCACCTCACCTATTCTGGGGTTCTAAGCTCCCACCCGCTGCTCCATCCACTCTTCCCACATCCACCCCCTGCCCTGTGAACCTCAGGTTGGGTGCGAGGCTGGGCCCATATCCTGGGCACCATGCTTACAGGACCCTACTCACACCTCTTCCAGCCATGCCACCTCCATGGGGGAAGGAGCTCACAGAGCCCCTAGGATGCCATCACAGGTCCTGGGACCTGCTTCCATACCTGCCTGGGTCCATTCTGTCAAGGGAGTACCACTCCACAGCTTGCACAAGGGAGGCTGTTCACAGGAGGTACAGACAGACTTGGGGGCGCCTGAGGCCAGGGGTGTCTATATGTGCCACAGGGAGATTTTGAACAAGAAACTTGAGGACTGTGAGAATTCTGCATTTGAATCTGGCTGTCCAGGTTGTTACGAAGGTCTACTTATCAAGAGAGTGGGTTAGAACCTGATTTATAGATAGGCTGACATGTAACTTTGAAATATTTATTTAGACACACGGTACCTAAGCCTCCATTTATACTCCTGTCCCAGGCCCGACAAATGTTAGGGGCGGGCTGTCCCTCCTATCCCTACGTCCAGCCACCAGACAATGTGCCATGAAGGTCTAATCAGAATGTCTGCAAATGAGTTGGCAAGCTAACTTATTTCCCTTCCTAGGGGCTCTTCTTAATTAGAAATAAAATGATTCCCAGCACTCCCCAAACTGGGTTCCTAAATTTTAGTCCCACTGGGGGTACTTCCCTCTGTCACACACCCACATACACGAGATCACAAAGATGACCCCTGTCATCACCACACCCCTGGGACTTGTGGTCTTTCCCCTTCTGGCTCTTCCAAAGTAGAATACTCACTAACTCACACTAGGGTATAAGCCCAGAAATGATGTTGCTTCAGTGTGAAACAACATTCAAGTAAAATCGGTCTAAACCACGGGTAAGTTGTAGATACGGTCTCAGGTTACTCACCTCCTGAGCCACTCCACAACACAGCCTGAGCAAGCCTGCTAATTTTGGAATCAGTCTGTCTGCCCACACTTGAGGTCTTGTTCTAAGCAGTCTTTCCAGTAAGCACAGATAAAGGATAACACAGTCCCGTTCTGCATTCAGAAGCAGGGTACTACAGCCAAGGGCCCCCACAAATCCAACAGCAGATCACCATCAGTAAATGCCCAAACATTTAGGAAATCCCTATTAGCTGTGTTTATCTACGGGTAGTTCAGTTTGGTGTCCTTTATACAGTGAAGAGCAGGTAAAACACGTTCACCCTGAACACAGCATCCCTTTGAATAACCCTGGGGAACCTGATTTGCCAACATCAGCAGCACAGACAGGCAAGAGATACGCAGCTGTGAACTATCGCAGGACCATGGTCAAGTTAAATGTCCAATCAGGATAAGCGATTTGATCTGTGCTGTGTGATTTACACGTTGTCAGACTCTCGATGATTTATAATAAATTCTACAAGTTCTGTGCGTCCTAACCTTGACCCAAATTTGTTCAGTCACAGTTATCAAAATCAGTAATCCTGCCTGATCAGGTCACCATGCCCTGGATACCGCCCACAGCCGAGGGCCAGTCATTACAGCTTTTGATGCATCAGACGCCACTCCAAATACAGTTTTCAAAAAGTGAAAACAAGATCAAAAGGCCTGACAATTCAACAATTATTAGAATTACTAAGTTTGGTAAGGGGTCATGTTCCTTTCTGAAAAGCCTTTCTACATACCAACAACAGCCAGTTAGAAAAGTTATAGAAGAGGGACATAAGATCCCTTTCATAACAAAAATTAACTACCTAGACTGAGCATTCAAAATTTGCCAAAAAGACAAAAAGGGGGGGGGCACTAATAACATAAAGGGAAAATAGAATAAATAGATATACCACATTTCTGGAAAATATAATTTAATAGTATATAGATTTCAAGTCTTTAGAAATTAACCTAAAATTTATACTAACCCAATCAAATCCCAACAATTTTTTTTTTTCTGGAACTTAGCAAAATGGTTTTAACCATCATCTAGAAAAATAACTAGATGAGTAAAGAAGTTGTTTTAAAACAAAAGCTATTGAGGGGACAGGGTAAGACCCCACCCTCTCAAATATGAAAATATAGTTTAAATTCTAATGATCAAGTGAGTAATGGCCCAGCAATAAAGGGGCCTATCAATGCAACAGAATAGAAAATCCAGACACAGATCCAAGAATAAATAACTTAATAGATCATAAAGGTGGCATTTCAAATCAAGGGGAAAAGGTAAATTAATTAACAAGTAATATTGAAGTCACTGGTTAAAATTTGGGAAAAAAAATTACTAGATCCCTACTCCAAAACATTCACCAAATTAAACTGTAGATCTAACAAAGACAAAACATGAAACCATAAAATTATGAGAATGCCAGCAAATATTTGTGTGTGTGTGTGTATATATATATATATATATATATATTTTTTTTTTTTTTTTTTTTTTTTTTTTTTTTTTCTCCTAGAGTGGGACAGGAATTCTTGCTGGGATGACTCCAGGCCCACACCAGCTCTCAGCTCAGAAAGGTGACTCCTCCCCTCCCCACACCCCTGGATCCGGAGTCTTCCCTTGTACACGGTCTCCAACTTGGCCTGAGAAGCCAAGGAAGCGAAAGCAGCAGGGCCCTGGAGGGTGGAGTGTTCTGGGCAGCAGGAAACACCAGGTTCCAATGAGGAAGCCTTTCATGTATGCTTTTCAGATCAACTGCCTCAAGAGAGCTCCGGAGGAAGAAAGGAACTGACTCTCTATCCTCTTCTCCTTCTAAGTAAATACTCACTTTTGTATCGAATCCTGTATTCAAAATTGTATATTCTTTTTCTTAAAGAGAAACCCAAGTGGCATAAGTGTGGGGCCCCACAAAACCCGAATCTGTCCTTGCATCCACGCTCCCTGCGGCAGCAAAGCTCTGACACATTCCACACACTCGGCCTCGCTGCGGCACCAACCCATTTGGAGGAGGCCCTTGGTACGTATTCGCTAAATAACTATGTGTGTATAACATGTGCATTTAGGGGTACAGTAAAGAGCACATCCTCTCAAATGAGGCAGACCCCTTAGAGCTTCAGTTCCCTTTTCGTAAAACGGGGGTTATAATACCTTGCGTGTTGGGAAGACCTAATGAGATCAGGTATACAAATATGCTAAAAACGGAATACCTAACACATGGTGATAAAAGTTTAACAGAAAGAAGGTTGGAAAAATATATGTTAAGATGGTTATTTGTGGGTGGCAAGGAAGTGAGAGTTTTTTCCTTACGTCTTCTTTTTGTCTGTATTTTCAATTTTTTTTTACTTCTTTTTGTGTTTTCTAATCTCTCAGGAGTAAGCACATAGGACTTGAGGGAAAAAAGGAAAAAAGAAAAGCTATTTGGGGATGATCCTAATTCATATTAACTAGTTCTTAAATTCGTGTTATTCAAAGTAACCTACCCCGTCCTGGGAGCTGACCTGTCATGCTGTAACGTGAGCGAGCTGCTGATGCATTCAAACCGGAGCGCAGGACCCTCCCAGGGATCCTGGTCCTTGGCCATCCCCATCGCAGGGCCTGCTGTGGTCTCAGATGGAGAAGTAAAACAGTGGGTGTTCAGTCTAGTAGCCCTTGATCTTTCCCATTCTGGGACTGAGCATGAGCCACATGTCAAGAGGAGCTCCAAAAAGGACTGCTCACGGCACCCACGCCCACTGGGAACTGTTCTTGCTCAAATGTTCCTCATCTGCAGCTCTTAGTTGCTGAGATCTTCTGAATCTGGTCGGCATGGTATTTCAGGGGAGGCTGTTTCGTCACCAGACTAACTGGTGTATCAGAACGGCTAGGAGCAGGAGGCTTGGGAGTCAGGAGGCCTGGGTTAAAGTTCTATCTCTGCTAGTTAACAGCCATACGACCAGCCTTGGGCAAATCACTTAACTTCACTGAGGCCATCTGATCACCCATACAACTTGGACAGCAGTATCTACCTACATTCAGACATCAAAATAATCAGGCATCTACATGCTTCAGTGAACTGTGAAGTGTCCCACAAAGGTAGACAGCACAGTGATGACTACCTTTACCATCCACAACAAAGGCAAGCAGACCAGCTCCTTTCCTCTGGAAAACCAACCTTGGCGAATGGCGGATGGGAAACATTGGTGCTCCATCTCACACTCCACCCAGGGATGGAGGGGACCAAAACTAGAGGGACAAAAAGAAAGTGTGAAACAAATGGCAGCACGGGGGCTACTCAGGGGGTCTCCATGTCAGGGAAGCCTCTGGGTAAGAGGGATGAAACAGACACCACCCAGCTTAGGAAGGAGTTAGAAAACTAGCAAAAGCTTAGTCTCACTTGACCCACAGGACACGCACTCAGGAGGGTGGAGGCAGCCCACAGGAGTGCTGAGCCTCTGCCACACACAGCTCTAACCATCTTTCCTCTTCCCACTCTTCGCTCAAGAGTCAAAGCTCCAGGGAGAGCAGCCAGCTGGCTGGTCAAGGAGGGGTGCCTGTGCCCAGCCAGGGCCGATGCCTGCCCCCCACCTAGGCTACACACAGAAGGGGAGTCCCCAAAACGAGAAATGATGGCAAAAAACAAAACAAACGTGCTCTCTGGAATTTCCTAAATGTGGAAATATGGGCCACATAAGACTCAGGCTCCTCCCACAGATGAGTTTCTCAACAGCTCTCCCTCACCCCTCGTTGGGACAGAAGAAGGCAGCTGGCCAGGGCAAGAGCCCTGGGAAAGGCAGCAACCCTAGAGAGAGACGGCATCGACCAGCACCCTCCCCCGGGGACATAACAGGGAATGGAGTCATTGTGGTTGCGGGACTGGAGACAGGGCCTGTGGCCTGTCACATCACCGTCTTCTCTGACTCCAAGTCCAGCTTGGTCACGTATGTCTACCTCTCACATGTGGCACAGAAATTTCCCCTAGGGACAAAATCAAATAGAGCACAGACGCACACACCCTAAGAAATGCAAACACCAAAAACAGGTCATTCAAATGCCATCTCAGTTACTTAAATGCTGTTTATTATTGTGGTTTGGATATATTCATGGTCTCGGGGCCTCTGTTTCCATTAAGAAGTACAAAAATGTGCACAGTGTCATACCTGTGACTTTTGCTCCACCAGAATGAAGTAGACATCAGTGAGGCTTCAAAACCACCAATGAGTTTTTCTCCAGTTGGCATCCCAAATGACAAACTGCTCAGCAAAACACTCACGCATCCATTAAAACCCACACGCTTCTTCTGAGCAGAAAAACTCGGGAAATAAACACACTCGTGTCTCATTCCCTGTCCTCATTAGAAATTTTAGTTTAGAAAAGAGAGTAGTTGCTCTGAAAGAGAAGCCGTCCTAAGGAAATGGTACATATGCACCCGTCACCAAAAATAATCAAACGTACAGGGCTGTACGGATGCACCAATTATTAAAAATGAAGTCAAGGCTGAAATTCTTTTCATAGAGCTGTTAATTAGCATGAATTATAAATTGAATTGTACTATTCTCTCCATGTTGTATGCCTTGGATCATTAGCACACTAATATAAATAATTCCTGCAATGTCTTCAACCATTTCTCATGTGTCAGAGAAAACAAGAGTCTCTAAAGACATGCAGGTCCAGAGGCAAAATGCCACTCTCCCATTATTTACAGTAGTCAGTGGTTTGTACTCCTTAGAAAGAAAGAAAAAGACTACAGACAGAGAGTACTGTTATTACTGTGTCTATTACAACTGTAGATCATGAAGCAAAAAATCATTGCAATTTTTCAATTGCTGACACTTCCAGGCCAATTTCTTACATAAGTCAAAAAAATGGGAAAGTGACTGAAGCAGATACTATACAATCCTTAGAGAAAAAAAATCAGGTTTCTAATAAAATATAAACACCCATACTGGCCTACTGGACTACATATAATCAGTTTCTTACATTTGTATAGTGCTCTGCAGTTAATTTTTACAGTTTAGGAAGTACTTTTACAAACGTGATCAATCTTAAGACCTTACTCATGACATCCCTCTGAAGTAGATGTTCATATCCCATATTATAGATGCCCAGGTGATGCCCTGAGAGAAAAGGACTTTGTGACTAGGTCTGTATTTAGTTCCTGGTGCCCTCAGTGGGGGCTTCTTGAGGCCTAGGTCTTCCTATGGTCTCTTTTGCTTTGATGGGTGATTCAGGAAAATAGGTCGAGTTTATTAGTGAGGTCTTTGAGGTGGGGGTGAGGAAAAGACATAGTCATGAATTCTAGTGGCAGTCACTGGGATGGCCACAGCACCCAGCAATGTGGGAGACTGACTTTTATTTCAAATCTCCATGGTCTATCGTGAAACAAAATGGCAGGCAAAAGGCCACACCCTGAAGGGGAAGGAAAGAGGCCACCACATATAGTGAACAATCCCATAAACAATGTTTTTCTACAGGTGAAATTTCTTTGTTCTATAGGAAATGTTTATCAAGTGTCTCTTATATGGCAGTGTGCCAGGATCTCTTAAGAAAATCTGGAAGAGAAATTAAGTCACATAGGTGAATGGGAACAATATCACCTTATACTTTGTATTGGCTCCTTCCCTTCACCTTATAAATTCTCCCGTCCTTGAAAAAAGAAAAATAGAAAAGAAAAGCTCTCTTGGCCCGCTATCACCTTCATGTTACTGCCCCTTTCTCTTCTTCTTTTTGTCTCAGCTGAGCATTTTTGAAAGCACCATCCATACCTGCTGACTCCACTCCACCACCACCACCCCACCCCCCGCACAATTGTTCCAGTGGCACCGCACTCTGATTTCCATCCCCACCACTCCAACAAAACCTGGGTCCACCACAGTGCAAGCCTGAGAGCACTGTTCAGCTCGGACCTAATGGGCCCGGATGGATTCCAATCAGGCCACGTAATTATGGGTAGTGGTGCGTCCTCACCCTATCAGTAAGTACTTAAGATCATTCATTGACAAGTCACAGTTAAATGTGGATCTGAGGCTCCTAACGGAGTGTGACAGTTCTGAAACACACTGTCAAACCTCTGGCACTCTACCCATCCAACAAGCAGAGCCTAGAGGCCCCTGCCCTTCAACCTGGCCTGACCAGTAGCGCATAGCAGAAGTACGGCCATGAGCCTTCCAAGGCTGTCGTAAAGACGACGTCGTAGCTTTCTAACCTGGTTCTCTTGGGATGATGGTTTTTAGAACCCAGCTACTGCGGTTCTACCATGGTTACATGAAGAGGGACTCCAGGTCCTCCGCCCCAGCTCAGCTCCCGGTCAACAGCCAGCACCAACTCGCCAGCCAGGTCAGTGCCATCTTGGAAGAGGACCTGTGGCCCTCCCCACTCCACCCCACATTCCCCAACTGCCCCCTGCCCTTGAATGGCCCCAGCTAACTTGCATGATGCGCATGCTTTCCATGCCAAGCTCGGCCCAAAGTGCCTATCTCGGACTCAATAAATGACTGTTGCTATTTTGAGCCACTATGTTTTGGGGAAGGTTTACTATGCAGCAATAAATAACTGATACACAGGACCACAGAAGACTCTGGCTTCTACTTAAAAATTCTACAAGAAAGACGGTGAGAATTTTCTATGTATTAAACCCATTAGACAAAACACAATGCTACATTTGAGAGACAACCAGAAAACTGCAGGTACAAATTTACTAGAATCTGAATAAAACTATGTTTCAAAAAAAAAGGTCACAAGCAGTTATTTTCTAATCGATGGCTTAATGTTGATGGGCAATTAATACAGGAATACTTTTGGAATCAATTTCTAAAGTAACAGAAAATATAATTTTACAACCTTTCTTTCCAGGAGGCAGCATTAATTGCATTTATAGCCAACTGAAGCTGTTTTTAAATCTTTATTACCCAGATTAGTTATCTATATTGTTATAAATTCATCAATTCCTCTAGTCTAGTCCAGGTCCCAGGGCATAGATTTCTCTACTATGGTCCTTAACTCACTATTTCTGCAAAGGAAACATGATGGAAGCAACTGCAAGGATGACATATAGAACTATTAAATAGTAAACAGCTCGCATTTCTCCTAACTCAGAATGTGGCTACAGTTTACCAAAATGAAAAAAATAGAAACCATATATAAAACAACAGCTGTTTCCTTATAAGCAAAGCCCACTTGCAATAAACTGCAAGAGATATTCAAATTTGTTTGATCATAATAGAACTGTTTAAAAATACATGGCTGGAATTCACATTTGCAGTTTGCAGATGGAACAATAAAGACACTCTGAATTAATAATTAATATGTTATTCAAATCCAGTAGGAAAGGAGATGGTGTGTTATGCTCCCTATCTCACCCTTTTTGTCCTTCAAGCCCTGGGCCTTCCTGTGGCCTGCTTTGCTCAATGGTGACTCGAGAAGTTAAGTAGAGTTTGCTGGTGAAGCGTCTGAGCTAACCGCCCCGTGCAAGTCCCTGGGGATGACCACAGGATTCATCAGTACGGGAGACTGAGTTTATTAAAAAGATCCTCGGTTTATTGTGAAAAAAAATAGGGCAACAGGCCACATCCTGAGGTAAGGGAAAGAGGTCTTAGCCTCATGGCTAATCCCCCACACTGCAGATGGTGAGTGCAGGTTCTCTCCCAGCAGAGAGGGCAGCTGGTCATGTGGGGGATCCCTCCCTGAAGGCTACCGAGTGGGGCTTCCAGGTCTCGCTGCCTCAGACAACCCAGCCCGCTTCAGCTAGCATTTTGTACCAAAAGGTAAAATCTACTAACCAACCCAAACTGGACCCAATTTTTTTAAAAAATGTAACCCACCAATTCACTTTCACCACAGAATAACATTTAAGAAAGAAATCCACTAGGGCTGTTAAGACCAAATGACAAATTTCACAGGTGATCAATGGCCTGGACCACTGGGTGGCAGCCATTCAGGCTTGCTGCCCCAAAGCCCGAAAGCAAACCCCCTCTCTTTGTTCCACCAGCCTCAGGGAAAGCCCTAATGATGGGCCATGCCAGCTCTGAGAGGCCTAGGAGGGCCACCAAGAGCTGACCCAAATGATGACCTCCCTCTACTGCCTCCCAGCCATGTAGCCTTGAACTAATGACGTGACTTCTTTAGCGCCGGTTCCTCGGCTGTAGGATGGAGAATACAAGACCTGCCCATAACTTTGTGAAGAGCCAAGGCACAATGCAGTGGTTCTCAAAGTGCGTCCCAGGATGAGCAGCATCAGCGTCATCTGGAAACTAGTTAGAAATGCGAATCCTTGGGGACCAGAGTGGACCCACCGTATCAGAAACGGATGGGTAGCTGTAAGGAAGGGAAACTACCCTGCATCTTAAACAAGCCCTGTTGGTGTCACACTGAAGTTTGAGCACCACCATGCAACTGTTCATAAAGCACTTTGCACAGTGCCGGGTGTATGTTCATTGTTCAATAAGGGATAATTCACCATAGTTACAAGTAGCTGAACTCATCCCTTCTCTGCAATGCAGGTAACATGATGTCCTACCTACAGTGAGCTCCATGTCTGGGATGAAGACACTGGAGATGGTGATGATGATAATAAGAATGATTAAATGGAAGGGGGACAGAGACCAGAAGATGCCCAAAGTCATGGCTGAGAATTTATAAGACTACCTCAGTAAAGTGGTGCCTCTGAGGCCACCTGGAACAGGCCTAAAAGGATCTTTGCATACAGAACTTTTCTTTCTTTTAGTACTCGTGGCCATGACTCCTCATCACTCATCCCAAGAGCTCCGGCCACTTAAAGAGACGTTTTGGGATCCCTGGTCAAAGGCCAGCTGCTGAGCCTTCACATGGCCACAAGAATCCAACAAAGAAAGCCCGCATCCTGAAAAGGCGCCACCTCCCCCAAGTCTGGCTGAGCTTGCAATGGGCCAGAGAGGGAGCACGGTCACCTCACACAAGAAAGACTCTTGGGCTCAAGCATGGGAAAATCAGATGAGTCTGACACTCTGGGCCCTCTGAGCCTTCACAGAAGGCATGTTCTGCTGCGCTATTAGCATCTATTAGGCTTGCAGCCTCTTGTCAGCTCAAAACTTGCCAGCAGTGAGTCTCCCTCCAACCCTGCCCCAGGCTCTTGTCCACAAGCTGGTCATGTGCCTGTTTGTAATTTGATCCATTCCCTGCCCTTCCCTTGCAAACTATCTTTTCCATACTCACTTGCCAACTGGCTCGAGCAAGGTTTAAATAGAAGATTGGAGGATGGGAGAGAGGAAGAAGCCAGAGTGTTTCTTCCCTTTCCTCTCTCTGCTTTGGACGGTATCTCCAGCAGTGGCTTTGTCTTCTCCACAGCTCCAGCTCCCACCAGATAGGCCTCCCTCCATGGTCCCGGCTGCTTCTAGGAGCCTGCATGGAGACCCAGCTCTTGGTCTCTGATAAAAACAATCCCCTTCTCTTTGTTCCACCAGCCTCAGGGATGATAGTGATTTCCTGCTATTGCTAATCTCTGGGTGACCTCATCATCCCCTACTTGGCTGCCAGATCCTCCAAAGACTTTTGTAACTAAGTCCTGGTATTAAAAGCCTTCTGTTTGAATGGGCCATGACGAATGCAGCCCGTTCTCACAGTTTCAGTCTGGATCATGCCTTACCTGATGTCTGCTCAACTGACTCAGGCCCCTACCGGAGACGGTCTTTGGAACTACATTTTCCCACGGGGAGTCCCTGTTCACTCACATCTAGGTCTTTAGTTCTTACCTGTGTGTAATCAACCATGTTTGATACCAGCCCACGCAATGGCCTGATGGCGGCCCCAGCCCCGATCACCCAGACTTCACCTCCATCTGACCCCAGCTCTCATGGGGGCCAGCCAAGCTCTACTGGCATTTGCTACCTATCCCACCTTGCACTCAGTAACAATGTGAGCACATACACTGAGGTTCTCAGTAAATGTTTACATTTAAAATATTTCTAGGAGCAACCGTATACCATTAAGGGAGTAGGTTAATCAGGTGAAAGTAAACTTGTGACTTGAAATAACTATCCAACTGGCCCCAAACTCGCCTGATATTTTCACAACTCTCCACTTCCTTTTGGCTAGAAAGATACAACAGATGTACAAACTAGAGTCAGAACACAGTGTTCCAGAAAGTGATTATGATACTTTTGGCAACTACCCACATATGGGCAGTAAGTACAGTATTAGCGTCTATACTCACTTGATACTTCTTGTTTTGTAGAGAGATCTGCCCCCATTTCAGGTCTTACGTTCCAAATGAAATCACCGAATTATCCTTAATGGCAAACCTTAGAAAGCACAACTCTCATAATTAATTTTTCAGAAAGTTAAAAAGTTAAAAAAAAAAAAAAAAACAGAGATAACCGGATATAACAAAGATCATGGTGGTGTTGACCTGGGATTGGAGCCGGGACTGGCAAATACGATGGCTTTCCCAGGGGGACAGGCACTGGATTTGTACATATATTCGGTTAGTGTCCATGATGTCTTCTAGAAAGGGAAAAGGTAGGGGTTTCCTTAAATGTTAAGTAAACGGCTGGAAGTGATGACCACCCTAATGAGTGCTTCTGAGCCCTTGTACAGTTACTCAGCTCCTTCCCAATCTGCCCTTAAGCAAATGCAGGCAGCTGTCTTAAGAAAAAAAACATTAATAAAACAGCAGACACAGGCAAAGGCACAGAATTACAGGTTATTTTCTAAAATGATCCACTGCACAAACGCAAAAAGTCCCCAAGAGTTTGTGAGGCAAAGATGGCAGCCAGGTGCATGGCATCTGCCAAACAGCCCAGGCCCCTCCCATCTGACAAGCCTGGGAGACCAATGCTGAGGAGCCCGCTAGCTGACACAGAAATCCCGTCTCGCTTTGAACTTAGATGCCAAGGGTCTAGTATTTCGACATCACCTACCACCGCGAACTTGACTTGGTGTCAATTCCTGAGAAAATCTGTCTCTAGTAACATTGATGTGAAATTCAGTACATTTTCAAAGTACCTTGTTATTATTTTCCTGAATCCAGGGACTCAATTTTAAATGTCTACAGAATCGGAAATAATTTAAATCCTAACAACTTAATTTTAAAAATAAGAATTTGGACTCTTGTTATTTCTTTCCACTCAAGTTTCTGGATGATTTCATCCCTGAAAAATTACAAAAGGGAAAAAATTCAGCTAGGAAATTTTAGCAAGTGGACCTTGTCTGGGCTCTTGTCTTTGCTCTGCCACTACCTACTCCTATGACCATGAGTGTATTTGTTAATCTCTCTCCTGGCCCCACTTTCTTCCTTGTAAACAATGTGGTTGGACCCATACAGGCCTAAAATGTTCCTATTAAAATAACTGTACAATTGGCTCCAGAATAATAACCTAAGAAATGCAGATTTTAATTCAAGGTAAATTTGAAGTATAAGGAAATAAGAACACGGGCTCTTAGAGTTCTATCATTATTCTGGAGGCTACACTGCAGCTGGGGGCAGAGATTGTGAATAGAAGAGAAACAACAACGTGAAGACAAAGGAATTTATGTGATGTAGAAAAGCTTCCAAAAGTTACAAAGGTTTCATTTGATGTAATGCACATGTCTTGTTTTGTTGTTGTTTTTTTTTTAATTTGGAGTCAAAAGCTTTCTCCTTCAGCACAGAAGATTTTGTAATATTTCTAAATGATCTAGCCCAACAGCATCTGAGGAAGAAAAAAAATCAAACATTACGCTGCGTGAGCTTTCATCCTGTCACAAAGCCATTAGAGCTAATGAAAAACGATGACATTGTTAAGTTTTATTTATAGTTTCTTCTTAATAAAATGAAAAATGAACAGAAAAACACTCTGAATATAAATTTTTAAAGACTTTAAAGTTCTAAGACCAGTAGCAAAAATATATATGTAGACATAAGCCTATAAATAGTCTTTTTTTAAAAAACATGTGGAAAAGATTCCTTTTGGCTCCTGCTGAGTTTTGCCTTTGTCCAAGGCCTCATAAACAATTAGATGTCCTGCAGTCCAGGTCACTCTCATCAGGAATGTGGGGCTCTAAAAGTGTAAAAAAGGGTCTGTCTCCAATTTCAACTGTATACAATCTGCCCTAGACACCACTGACTAACCCCCAGGGTCACCCAGTAAAGCAAGACACTGTGTGTCATATTTTTTAAGTCACCTACCCTCAAACCAACCAACAATGTGTTACCCTAAATTAGGTCTAGGAATAGAAAAGAGAAAAAGAACATTTGTTTAGCCCTTACTCCCAAGGCTTCGCAAGCTTTACCCCATCTAATCAGACGCGTGTGCCCAGAACATCCTACATTTTTTAATCCCTACATCATACTGTAACAATAACAGTAACATTGTTATGTAAACAGCACTTTGAGCAGGGGGCACATTTTTCTAGTAAAGGAGTAAATATTTTAGGGTTTGTGAGCCAAGGGGCACAAATGAGGATGTCCTGTAAGTACTTACATAATAAGAGAACGCACACATTTCCTCAAATTTGTTATTGACAAAATTCAAAAGACAGTAACAACAATTGAGTAAAACCTAGATCTAATGAGGAAGGACAGAATTCTTTTGGGAGGGATAACATTTTATTTAATTGAGTCTAGAATTAGCACTCCCTATCATCAGATCGATTGCAAATATGCATCTGCAAAAGCCATTCTTAGCTTGTGCATAGTGCAAAAACAGACAGCAGGCCAGATTTGCCCACAGTTGGCCAACCCCTTAAAAAGGTTCTCACTAATCATTCATTCAACTAATATTCATCATATTCCTTCAGTTACTCTTCAGAAGAATTTTGATAAGTATGTACCACGGGGTGATGGGGATACATAAATGGGTGAGTCGGGGTCCCCCGTACCAGGAATCTGAGCATGACTTAAAGGCAGGTCTCCCCAAGGGGCCATGATAGAGCTGTATTTGAGGCAGGTGAGGGCAGGGCAGCACAAGGAGGAAATGGCCACCTCTGCCTAAGATAGACGGGGCTGCTCCAGGGGTGAGGAGCCCAAAGTCCAGAATGAGACTGCCTGCCTTCAGATCCCAGCTTCCCATTTGCTAGCTGTGTGACCCTGCATTAGACACTTAACCTCTCTGTGCCTCCATTTCCCAACTGTAAAATGAGGATGATCATAATGGTGCCTGCCCTCCAGGTACCACAAGAGGGTTGTTGGGAGGACTCCACAAATTCATGTAGTGTTTAGAGCAGTGACTAGCACACAGCAAGCACATGCAAATGTTAGCTGCTCTCATCATGACAGAGAGCACTATGATGGAGCTGAGTCTCAAATGATGCGTGGGAATTTTCTAGCAAAACAAGGTAGAGAGAAAGGCAGAAGACAGTGCATGCAAATGAATACAAACATGAAAAGCAACCCTGAGTGGTTTGGTGTAGCTCAAAAGTGCAGGGGCTTGAGAGGCAGGCGATGAAGATGGCGTGAACAGACCACAGAGGGCTTATGTGTGCCATTCATAGGAATTGGTCCTTGATCCCACATCAAGGGATGTGTGAGTTTTAAGCAGCTCAGAGCATCAGCACTGTAGGATCTAGCAGTAGAGTAGAGGATGGCCAGGAGGAGGCAAGGATGGAGACAAAGCAACTAAATATGCGGTGAAGGCAATAGCAGCAAAGAGAGATGACCATAGCCCGAACGAGAAAACTGGTGGCGAAGGTGTGGAGGAGGGGAGGACTTGGGAGCCATGCAGAAGCAGTTTCAGTCTTAGTGGCCCTTAGCTCTAGGTGCCAAGGGAAAGGAGTGAGGAGGAGTCCAGAAAGATACCCAGATCTCTGGCCTTGGTATACCGTGAATGGTGGGACTGAGCCCCAGTGTGGACTTCAGGTGGAGGAATGGTAATGGCAGGGAGGGGATCCAGACAGAACTGTGAACCAGATCGCGGGGGGGGGGGGGGTTGGCCATATCCTCGCAAGGCAAGTAGGCATGAAGTACCAGGGCAGGGCAGAAGGGGAACAGAAGGAAGAGCAAGAGTGATGGTCAGGAAAATCTGGAGACTAAGCCAAGTGCAACAGGGGTAGGGGTGGGGCATCAGAGAGTGAGCAGCACCAGCGCTCCTGGGAATGGGACACCAACAAGCACCACGCTGTGGGCCCAGCTGCTTCGAGGACCTTGCTGGGACTGAGTGGAGTGGGAGGTAAGGAGCTCACTTTGGGTATGCTGACTTCAAGGAGCTCAAGAAAGAGATGTATCCAGGAGTCTGGAGTTCAGAAAAGAAGGTCTGGAAATAGAGATTCGAGGGTCATCAGAAAATATGTGGAGGGGGATGCCTTACCCTGGAGAGAGGAAAGAGAATGAGAAGGATACTGAGAGAGAACTATCTAAACAGAAAGGAAAATCAAAGGGAAGTGGGATCCTAGGAACCAACGAGGAAGGTCAAGAATGAAGTAGTCCTGCACGGACAGTCAAACGCAGCAAAAGAGTCCAGGAAGATGGAGGCCCAGCACATCTCCAGACTTCGCAATTAGAAATTCACAGTGAGAGGGGTCAGAGCAGTTCGTAGGAAAGCTTGAACTTCAGGCGGCGAACAGTGAGTCAGAAGTTATAAGGCGGCAGCCAAATGTAGGCTATTAGAATCCCACTTCTGGGTGTATCCAAAGGAAATGAGAACACTATCTCAAAGACATATCTGCACTCCCATGTTCACTGCAGCATTACTCACGGTAGCCAAGACGCAGAAACAACCCGAGCAGCCACTGAAAGACGAATGGATAAAGAAAACCTGGTGTATAATTGCAATGCAATATCACTCAGCCATTAACAAAGAAGGAAATTCTGCCATTTGTGACAATATGCACGGACTTTGAGGATACTATGTTAGGTAAGATAAACCAGGCAAAGACAAATCCCTTATGTTCTCACTTGTATGTGGAATCTAAAAGAGCTGAACTCACAGAAACAGAGTAGAATGGTGGTTGCTAGGGGCTAGAGGGTGTGTGAAACAGGGAGACATTGCTCAAAGGGTACAAACTCCCAGCTACATGATGAATAAATTCCAGGGATCTAATGTGCACAATGGTGAGTATAATTAACAATACTGTCTTACAGACTTAGACCTTAAACGTTATAACCACATGCATAAAAAAGGTAATTATCTGAGGGGACGGCGATGTTAGCTAACGTTACTGTGGTGATCATTTTGCAATAGATATGTGTATCAAGTCAGCACAATTGCACACCTTAAACGTACATGTGTTATATGTCAATAAAATCTCAGTAAAGCTGGCAGGGAAAACCTCTAGGTTGTTGGGAGGGGCCAGGGGGAGGCAGTTGTGAAAGAGAAGTCCCATGAGGTGTCCACAGTCATGCCATCTTTTTTTTTTTTTTTTTTTTTTTTTCAGATAAAGAAAGACCCAGATATTTGTCCAAGGTCCCTCAGCTAAAAAGTGGGAATATGGAAATTCAGTTCCCTGCCTGCTGGCTCCAAGACCAATGCTCTCTCTACCCTAACACTTTGGAAACATCACGTTTTTTATTAGAATGTAGGAGAAAACCTACAGCCAGGGATAATGGGAATATTAACAATAATGTACTCTGTTAATGCCTTTAAGTTTTCCACGGCAATAAAAATACTGGAATAGGCACGTAGCATAGGGCATAATCTCAACAACATTCATACAACCCTCCCGTACGGACATCTACATTGGACAGAAAATGAAATTGAGGCTCACAGGCTCAGTAACTCGCCCAAAGAGAAACAAGGATTGAGTGAGGGAGCAGTGATTCCAGAAGAGGTCAATCTGGAGGCACTGTTGGGACTCCTTTAAAACTTAGGTAAGGGGCGCCTGGGTGGTTCAGTAGGTTAAGCATCTTCTTTCAGCTCGGGTCATGATCTCAGGGTCCTGGGATTGAGTCCAGCATTGAGCTCATTGTTCAGCGGGGAACCTGCTTCTCCCTCTCCCACTCCCCCTTGCTTGTGCTCTCTCTCTCCTTCTGTCAAATAAATAAAGTCTTTAAAAAATAATAAAATAAAAAAATAAAATAAAACTTAGGTGCGTACCTCACACCTATCAGGATGGCTACTATCCAGAAAAAAAAAAAAAAACAGTAAATAAACAAAAAACAAAACAAAACAAAACCTCAGGAAACAATACATGTTGGGGAGGATATGGAGAAACTGGAACCCTTGTGCGTTGCTGGTGGGAAAGTAAAATGATGTAGCTGCTGTGGAAAACAGTATGGCTGTTCCTCAAAAAAAATTTTTTTTAATTGTCATATGCTCCAGCAATTCCACTTCTGGATAGGTACCCTAAAGAATTGAAAGCAAGGTCTTAAAGAAATATCTGTATATTCACATTCACAGTAGCATTATTTGTAATAGCTAAAAGGTGGAAGCAACCCAACTGTCCATCAACAATGAGGAGATAAACAAAATGTGGTACATACATTGGGATGGAATATTACCAGCCTTTAAAGGAAATTCTTTTAATCCTTTAAAAAAAGTTAATATGCTATAATGTAGATGAAGCTTGAAGACCCTATGCTAAGTGAAATGAACAACTACTGTATGATTCTACTTATATGAGGTTTCTAAAGTAGTCAAATTCATAGAAACAAAATAGAATGATGATTGCCAGGGGTTGCCAGAGAAGGGGAATGAGAAGCTATTGTTTAATGAGTACAGAGTTTCAATTTTGCAAGATGAAGAAGGGTTCTGGAAACGGATTGCAACTATATACTTAAAACTGGTGAAAATGGAAAATTTGATGTTATGTGTATTTTGCCACAATTAAAACAAAAACTTAGGTATTATTTCTTACTTTAAAATAAGAAATAAGGCACAGAAAAGTTATTTTTTTATTATATAAATCATTTACTGCAAATCTGGACCTAGATCCTAAACCTCTTACTTGTAAGATCTTATTAGATAGTGCTCATGGTTTGGCTTTCAACTTTGACTCTGACCTGAGGTTAAGCAAATCATTATAACTTGTTGCCATGGTCCTTCCTTATGTACATACCTTGCCTGGAAATTTTTTTTTTTCCTACAGAATCAGGCTAATTACCTTCCTTCTCTGCACCTCTTGACTGATATCTGTAGTGTTTTTATACTACTGTCGATCTGTCTACAGATAACAATACAATAGACCCGATATGGATGTATGACAGAGGCTTCGTCACCACCTCACATAATAGGTGCTTGGGGAGCACCTATTATGTGACCCACAGAATGTATCTTTAGGGGTAAACTAAGAATCCGCCCTCATGTATACTGACAACTAATTGAGCTTAAAACATAGTATGTTCCCATATTTTTCTGTAATCATCTTTTCTTTCTTGAACAAAATTGCTAATGGCAAAAACTGAACACATGCTAAAAACTTAAATGACTAGACTACCAGAAGCTGTTGCTCTGGAAGAAGGCAATCCAATTGCTAGAAATAGACAAAATTCTTTGAAACCCTTGAGGTGGCTTTCTTACAGTGAGCTCCCACTGTGGCAGAGACTGCTAGCCACCCATACAATATCCATCCTTCTCTTTTTTTCTTTGTAACAGAACATCTGTATTTTTGAGGGAGGCAAAGTATCTGGGGAAAATTACCTTTTCCACATCCCTGGAAAAGAGATGGCCAATAAGATGTTGATGGAAGTCCTTAGGCTGGATTTCTAAGAAGGAATTTAAAAAAGAGCTTATTCAACTGGCAGGTACCCTTTTGACCTTCTACCCTTTATCCTTTTTCCTTCAGTCTGACAGATATGATGGCTGGAGCTGCAGCAGCCATCTTGAGCCCATGAAGGAAGGAAACCAAGAGAATCTCAATTACTCGACATCCTTAAGACACCAAGGCAATGTCAGCAACTCTACCTCTAGTCTTCTTGTTAAGAAAATAAGCCCTTCAGAGTTCAAAATCATGCAGTGGTGGCGGAGGGGTCTGCACTCTCAGCCAAATGCAAGTCCTAAGGAGGTCTTGGTATATAACTATACTTAGGATCCTGAAAAGATCCTCTAACTCTGTGAAGTAAGACAATCTGTTAGAAATAAATGATGCTAATGACAATGGTAATGATGGCATTAACCCTTATGAAGCACATTGTAGGTAGAAGGCATGGAGGCACAGAGAGGTTAGGTAATTTACCCAAGGTCTATTGGCTAATAAATGGTGAGGCTGGGCTTTAAATCCAAGCAGCCTGGCTCCAGAGTACATGCGTTTAACTACAAGACAACAATATCAAACACAACAAACTAACAGACATTGCACAAACCAATCTCCACAGACATGCTAATCTTGAAGAAGCTTTGTCAATTCATTAACGAAAATTCTTATTGTATGTCATCCCTAAATTGCTCCTCTACTTGAGAAATTATTTCCTGTAGGAACTGAGATTCTTGTAGCTCTGGCAAAACATCTGACTGGTTTCATAGCTGCTTTATATGTCATCATAAATACTGCTTAGATCGTTACCATAGTGTCCTGATAGAAATCCCTCCTTACCACCACCCACTACAAGATTAGTCTCCCAAAAGTGAAGCTCTGATCATATCACACCCTTCACCAAAGTCTTCACTGGATCTCTGTTACCTGAATAAAGTCCAAACTCTTTAACCTGTATCTGCTTCCCACTCCTTTCCCTCCTCCCCACCTCTCCCTTTCACACTCCAAACCCTCCAGCCAAACTGAGCCCCTGGTTGTGCCCTGTATTTCCCTGGGATTTCCCATCCTGCACCTTGGCATATACTATCTAGTCCACCTGGATGCACATCCTCTCTCATGCCTCCCCCAGCCCCATGTGTCCCCCACCAGACCAAATCCTCAAGACCCAAGTCAAAACCTTGTGTGCCACATTGATGGCTCCTTCTGGACAAGGACTGAGCTGTCATAGTTCTGGTCGAGAAGGAAAAGCACTGGGTTTTAGGGTCTCCTGTAAAGAGAGTAAATGTAGCCCAGCCCTGCAATAGCCCCCACTTAAACCAGAGCAAGGACTAGGATCCCTCTCCTGCCCCCTTCTCACCCTCACCCTCCTCAGCCCCCTTCCTGGTGTGTTCTCACTTCCCTCCATATTTTAGCTGATCAAAATCAACACCATGAACATTCTTTGAGCTAAAAATCGTTCCCAAAGGGAAACTTATAACCCTAAGGATCTGTAGAAAGGGGCAGGAGAAGGCCACGGAAGAGCTCTGACCAGCACCAAGGGGTCTGGGCAACATGATGCTACTGCCCTTCTGGTCTACTGACCAAAATCACCCAAGTCAGGAACACCCAGAAGTAGCTTGCTCAAGGTTGTTACATCATAAGAAGGGGCTTACCTCTCCTAAACCTCAGGTAACAAGGATTGATTGCTACTGTATGCATAGCATCTTGCATAGGAAAACAAAATTCAGCCAAATACAAGGAATCCTCATGGCTTGCAAGGCTCACTGGTTGACACAAAATTACCGGATTCATTTACTCAAAACACATTCTAAGCCAAGCCATGCACAATATCCAAACCTAAAGCTACTCAGTACAGCTAATTTTAGATCTCCTCAAGGAAAGCTACAACTCACAGTGTGCTCTAGGCAACTGCTCATTCCCAGGACGATACTGGTGATACTGGCTTTTCTTCCCTCACCTCACAAGCAGCTGTCAGAGGCCTCGGGGGCAGTGTGTGGCTATCTTACTCTTCCCCAACAGCCATCCGCTCCCACGGGCACCACCAATGTCGGACTCATTCTTCCGGCCTTCAGTACAACCAACACACCACATTGCCAAGGGAGATTTTTTTTTTTTTTTTAAGTTTTGAAGAAAGGAAAGGATAAGAATCCCCCAAATCAGCCACATTTAGTGGTTAATTGGCAAATCATTTGGTCATTCTCACAGTCTTGTCCCCCGCTCCTCTGTCCCCGCCTGCCCCCGCCCCTGGAAAAACAAGGCAATAAATGAATGTGCTGCCAAAGAAGAGACAAGAAAAGCAACAGGGCATTTGAGTCACACACCCTTCTGGACCCCTGTTACATTGGGGGTTAGATGAATTTTTCCAAAGCACCACCAATACTCTCTTTTTAATTTAAAAATAGATTTCTCATCTCTCCCCGATCACACACAGCCCTTGCAAAGGCAGCCATGGCACGGAAGACAGTTGTTTATACCCTTTTGTCTGTCAGTGAACCCACCAACCCCTCCCCAGTTTAACATTTAATTCCTTTAAATTAGCGAAAATTCTGTTTACAGCTCTAAAAGAATTTCACAAAAGGACAGAGTCATTGTCCATGTGCTGTGTGCATCTGAGCCCGGCTCAATCCATATCTGTGTTGTGGGCAACAGAATTTCCTCAACATCCTCAAAGGAAGCGTTACTTCCTAAAAGGAAAACCACCACAGTGGAGACTGATGTTCACCTCTGGGAGCAGTCAGGCCACCACACGGGCAATCAAGAACGTGACAAATGCCAGCTCTAAAATCAGACACTGGAAGACACTGAATCAAGTTGAAAGGAGTGCCTCTTCCCAAGCCAAAGTCCACAAAGCAACCAGAAAAACCTCTTTATCATCTCAGGCCACGAGGGAAAAGGAGGAATCATTTTAATGGTGAAAGAGTAAATAGCAGTAATAAAGGTCTGTGGTGGCACACCCCAGGTGCCTCTAGAGGTCAGGGTCCCCCCAGGATGTGACTCCAAGTGCAGGCCTCGTGCGTGAGCCCTCACTTCCCTTATCAGAGCAAAATCAACACGACAGCCCTCTAGCTAAAAATACTTCACAAAGGGGAAACTGTAACCCTAAGGCTGTGTAGAAAGGGACAGGAGGGAGGCCGTGGGGAAGCTCTGACGGGTGCCAAGCAGTCCCACCAACCTGAGGCTACTGTCCTTCTGGTCTAGTGACCAAAATCACCCAAATCAGAGAAATCCAGAAGGTAGCTCAAGAAAAAAGTGAGGTTAAACAGGATTTGAGAACACCAACAGTGTCGATGGTACTGGCACTTAAGCCAGGAAATCCTTGTTGGCTGACAAGTGAAGCAGTTCTGTGTCCAAAAGCACTGTACAATTAAGCACAACCAATTACAACGTTTAAATCCCCATTAATAGCTGCTCCGTGAACTACAGGACTCAGTAACACCTCCGTCACCAGCCAGTTTACCAATTATTTCCTTACAGCCGCACGATTTAAGATAAGGACACTCGTGTGGGATCGGTCAGCAGCAGGAAGTATGATACCTCCGCCAGCACAGCATCTCAGTAACGGAGACGGTATCAGAGATGGAGACTATTCCTATTTAAAGAGTCACTGAAGTGAGGTGGAACCACAGGGAGGCAGTTTAGTTTGGTTCTGAGGTCAAGGTAACTGATCTCCTTACTCTGTTTTATTTCTTATGTTTTAATGGTAGAACAGCACAATATTTCCTCCGCGCAAAGGAACACATACAGCGCATGCATCTAAGTTATGAAGCATACTGGGAATTCAGCACCCATCATCCTGAGGGTACAGGGTGCAGCCGTCACAAGGGAGTCCTGTCAAGGGGACATATTTTCATCTCTATTAGTCAGGCTCTTTGAATCTGATCCACCGATGAATAACTACTCCAGATTTTAGGAGCTTCTCCTGAAACTCATGGTCTACCAGGATTAAGGCATTCCCAGGAATGCACTGAGGAGGACGGGTTTCCTTTACAAGTCAATTGAATGAAATAAAGCCAAGCCCCTCCAAGTCCTCACCTACAAAACACACCACCCAGTGTTAACAGTGAGTTAGGAAGGTCACATCCACAAGGTACATATGAACCATTATATTAAAGGTACTCAGCTAGGGGCGCCTGGGTGGCTCAAATGGTTAAGCGTCTGCCTTCAGCTCAGGTCACGATCCCAGCATCCTGGGATCAAGCCTGCTTCTCCCTCTCCCTCTAACATTCCCCCTGCTTGTGCTCTCTCACCCTCTCTGTCAAATAAATAAACAAAATCTTTAAAAAAATAAAGGTACTCAGCTATATTCGTGCCAAAGACTTGGCACTGCATCCAAAGAGAGGAGGCCATATGAAAGGCAAAAGGTGAGAAAGACTTCCTCCTCCTTACCCCTCCATCCTTTCTCCAATTCTACTCACTATCCTATTCACTCCCTCTGAGTTTTAAACCAAGAAAGCACAGAAGTTCAGGGGAAAAGGGCATTAGCCCTCAACATTGCATGGAGAGGTGGCAAGAGCTCCCTAATCCTGGAGAGGTCTAATGCCCACACATACCTTTCCTAATGTCCCAAAACAGGACACCCAATATCCATCCCAGTTCTGTGTCTTAGATGTATGTGGACTTGGCCATGGTATTTTACTACTCTATATGCCTGTTTCATGATCTGTGCGTAATCATAGCCATTCCACAGAAAAGGATCACATCAGATAAAGTATGTGAAGGCCCTTTTAAGCTGATTATTATTGTATACATGTTTGTGTACTGTCGATTTATTATTATTATTATTAATTAGAAGATACTGAGGGCAAGATCAGAAAACAGGGCCAGGGCTGGATTAAAGCATATGTTGCCCTACATTCTGATTAAATGCTTACAATGAGACAGGTACATCTTTTCAGGAAAGAAGTTAACCCTTCTTTAGATCTTAGAACTTAAAAGTTATTGAGTGACTCCCCGATGCCTCTTGATATTAGAATTCATTCTCATTTAAGGAACATTTTCTACCTATGTATTATGCCAGGCGCCATGCTGGACACCAAGAATACAGTGATAAACAAGAAAGCAAGGTCCTACCCTCAAGGGGTTATATTCTAGTTGGGGGAGGGGAGACAATAAGCAAGTGAACAAAGTAACAGACATTTTCTATGACTGTAGTGCTAAGAAGGAAATAAATAGGGTACAATACTTTAGTCTAGCTGGTGACGGGGGGGGGGGGCTGTTTTGGAGGGGCTGGTCAAGGAAGGCCTGCCTGAAGAGGTACAATTTAAACTAAGAGAATAAAGTGGTTCCCAGTAGAGGGAAAAGCAAGTGCTCCTGGGGCTTGGAAGCCCTTGGTAAGTTCAAGAAACTAGAAGACGGCCAGGATGGCTGAATGCTTTAACGCACTGCTTCTCAGCTTGGCAAGTGGTGGAATCGCCAGGAGAGCCTGAGGAGCCATGGATGCTTGAGTCTGCTCCCAGACTCGAGTATGACTGTCCCTGTGCAGCCTGGGCATGCGGAGTTCGCCAGGCTCCCCAGATGTTTCTGAAGCACAGCTCAGGTTGAGACCCACACAGAGTAAGACAGCAAATAAGGCTCAGGACAGAGACCTGGGGCACCTGGGGATTGAGGCCTCCCTCTTGTAAAGGTCACTTCAGAACCTTTGTTCCAGTCAGCGATGACACCAAACACGAGTGAAGGCTAAGTTGGAGGGCATGTCCATGGTAGGTATAAATGACTAATTACTTTTTATTTTCACTTCACAGCCTGGAAGGAGGCAAGACAATGTGTGTGAAATATTACTCCCTGGAGGCTGACGGTTCCTCCTGAAGGAATACTTCTAGGAAAACACCGCAACTAAATCGGCTTAATCCATATCCCCTCAAATTGTCTGCGACTGTTGAATTAAAGTGTCAAAAAATATACCAAAACGTAGGCATAAATTAATTATCTTTGCCATCCCATAAAATGCTTAATTAAAAATTAACACAGCATGACTATGTATGGGGAGTGAACAGGGTCTGTGGTCCATATGTCGAGAAACAATGACCAGCCAAGAGTCAGCTGGGCAAGCTTGCTGCTGTCATCTGGTTTCTTTTACGGCACATATCATAAGGTGGTAAAATCATCTGTAAAAGGATGGTTCCGGCAAAAGAAGTAGATCATCGTTACCATTGTACGCTTGGTGACAGGAAGCACACCAAAATCACCGCAGTGGTTTCCTCCAGGGAGGGAAGGAGGAGAACAAAGAACACCGTTATCAGAAGTATTTTATTGCTTTCATTTCAAAAAAATCTGAGGCAAACATAGCACAATGTTATAAATATTCATTAATTCCAGGGAGTGGTCCATAAGTGCTTGCGGTATTACTGTCTGTACTTTTCTGTATGAAAAAGAAGAGAGAGGGGCGCCTGGGTGGCTCAGTCGTTAAGCGTCTGCCTTCAGCTCAGGTCGTGATCTCGGGGTCCTGGGATCGAGCCCCGCATCGGGCTCCCTGCTCGGCAGGAAGCCTGCTTCTCCCTCTCCCCCTCCCCCTGCTTGTGTTCCCTCTCTCGCTGTGTCTCTCTGTCAAATAAATAAATAAAATCTTTAAAAAAAAAAAAGAAAGAAAGAAAAAGAAGAGAGAGCATGTTGAAACAGTAAAACTTCTTCATTTAACACTTCTTGTATAATGTGTTAAATTGGGCTGAAACCCTGTAATTATTCCTTACTTACCGTTTGCCAGTTTCAGAGACAATGCTCCTGAATTCATCACCAGCATTTGTGCTCCTGTTATATTAACACTCGAGAGCTGTGAAATACTTTGTAGATTGTCTACTTCACATTTTTCCCTTCTATTCAACTGAACCACCCCTCAAGCTCCTCTCTGACATTTCTCCCAAAAGTCCTGCAGAAAGAAGGATTAATTAGATAGCCCCCCTATTCTCCAAGGAGATCTGACTCTGTGGTTCACCACTCCACCAGAACCCTGCTGTTATCTTAAAGGTTTTTGGTCAATCTTTATGCATTCTTTTTTTTTCTTAATTTATATTTTCAATATAAATATATTTTAGAGGGCAATTTAACTTTAGGTTCTTACATGTCTTTAAAGGATAATTCATAGTCCTTATGCCAAGTCAGGCCCAATAAAAAGTAAGTAATCATCAAAAGTGATAGTTGAGTAGTGCTGGGGGCGGGGGCGGGGGGGCGGAGACAGAAGCTGAAAGTTTTAAAACTGATGTTTTCATCCTGAAATGTTTATCAATCAGTTTTACAGCAGCAGCAAACATTTCCCTCCTGCAGGAAGGTGGGGCGGGGAGGAAGCAGAAAAAGACACAAAGGAAGAGATTCTAACAAGTTCAACAATAAATTTTAAGAGGACTCAGTTTGGTGATGAAATATAGTAGATCAAATCTTGCGTGCTGAATGGCAGGAAGTAACGTATTCCAACATTGTAGCATCATATTTAAAGGGACAGCACAAATAAAACTTACATGAAAGCCTTTTTTTTTTTTTTTTTAAAGATTTTATTTACTTGACAGAGAGAGACACAGCGAGAAAGGGAACACAAGCAGGGAGAGTGAGAGAGGGAAAAGCAGGCTTCCCGCAGAGCAGGGAGCCCAATGTGGGACTCAATCCCCAGACCCTGGGATCATGACCTGAGCCGAAGGCAGACACTTAACTACTGAGCCACCCAGGCGCCCCCTATATGGAAGCTTTTATAGTACAAACTCCTAATCAATGATATTACACTTAAAAATTAGTATTTTTCAGAAGCTTAAGTCCCCAGTGTATCTCAGGTAATTAAGAAGGAAGAACACAGGGGCGCCTGGGTGGCTCAGTTGGTTAAGTGTCTGCCTTTGGCTCAGGTCATGATCCCGGAGTCCTGGGATTGAGCCCTGCATCGGGCTCCCTGCCCAGTGGGGAGTCTGCTTCTCCCTCTCCCTCTGTCCCTCCTCTCTGCTTGTTTTCTCTCTCAAATAAATAAATAATCTTAAAAAAGAGAGAGAGAAGAAGAACATTGAGCGTCCCCT
The DNA here is from genome assembly GCF_029215605.1 of Mirounga angustirostris. Taxonomy (NCBI): domain Eukaryota; kingdom Metazoa; phylum Chordata; class Mammalia; order Carnivora; family Phocidae; genus Mirounga; species Mirounga angustirostris. The sequence goes on from NW_026991710.1 coordinate 162,876,906, forward strand.
AATTTACTTCTATTCCCAGCTGACATGTGCCTTGCTCCCAGGAGGCCACTTCCTACCTCTTCGCTGTGATGTTCCACACTCTGCAAAACTATGTAAGGATAAACTGACAGCATGTGGCATCTTTGATGTGCCTGGCACCAGTGGGCCAGCCACTTTCAACTCTTACTTCATTGACTCTTCCCAAGAACCCCAAATATGGTATCAGCTCCATTTTACCAGTGAGGAAGCTACGTGCCCAAGATCACAGAAGTAATAAAGTGATGAAGCCAGGTTAGAATTCAGAGCTATTCAACTTCAAAACTCATGCTCCTTCCCTTATACTCCAGCCAAATTCACAGGAACAGTAAGAGGACAGATGTGCCAAGAAGATTTTAGTTGCCTGCACCAGGGGACCAAGGAAAGGCTGTGATGGTACTTTGTCAATTCACATTGCCTACCTCTATCACTGAACACTCTGTTCCTGAAAATTCATTCAGCTTGTTCTCCAAGGGCCCAAATGGCCCTGGAGTGCTTCTACTGAACTACCAAACTGAGCACCTCCGAGAGACATGCCCACAAAGCTCTTCCTTAGGAGATATTGAGGGCAAGATCAGAAAACAGGGCCAGGGCTGGATTAAAGCATATGTTGCCCTACATTCTGATTAAATGCTTACAATGAGACAGGTTCATCTTTTCAGGAAAGAAGTTAACCCTTCTTTAGATCTTAGAAAGAGAACTCTAAAACAAGTCTCTGCACTCCAACCACCACCATCAAAACACAGAAGCACCACCCACTGCATTTTTTAAAATTACCTTCCTGGCCAAAATGGTACCAAGAAAGAAAAAAATTGCACAGATGGACAATTTCTGTTACCTCACTAAAGATGGGTGACCATCCTACTAGGTCCCTAAATGCATGGATAGCAGCACACGTGGGATATTCAAAATGGTGAGGAGGGCAGAGTTTGACAGGGAGAATCCCAGCTGCGGCTTTGAACAATGAACCCAATAACCATAACTGACTGCTGTACGAGCTACGAGGTGGACCCTGTGCAGAAGGTTCCAACACGTCATCATAAGGAAGCACCATCATGATCTTGCCTGCCAACAAAAAATATGTTCAAGAAACAGCCTAGAATGTTCTCTCTTCCTCCCGCCTCCCAATGCTCTATCCCATCACTCTCAGGAAAGCTCACCTGGTTAGTCCCCATCTACTCTAATAGCTCCCTGATCCTGAATTCCCAGATTCTCCTTTATCGCTGAATTCCCAATTGCTGCTGGTTTGTGAGATCCTAAGCCATTCCACAAGGAAGTGCCTCTGAACTCTGTCAAAGGTACACAGAGCCACTGGACAATTTCTGCTCTCAGGAAGGGGAGCCATGCTGAATAGAGAGGGATAATGAGCCGCATGATGAGCCCATAAGAGATTTGTGGGGCACAAAAGAGAGAGTGGCAGGGAGGGAAGTTCATGAAAGGCCTCAGATAAGAGGTAGCAGTATTTCAATGGGCTCTAGATGCTGAGTTGGATTTCTCTTGAAGAAAATTTTGTAAAGAGGGATGAAGATTTAGTATATATATGAGTTGAATTGGGCTCCCCCAAAAAAAGATATGTGGAAGCCCTAACCCCCAGTACCTCAGAATGAGACCTGATTTGGAAACAGGGTTGTTGCAGATGTAATGGGATAAGATGAGATCATCCTGGAGCAGAGGGGGCCCTTAGTTCAATAGAACTGGCATCCTTCAAAGAAGACAACCCTGTGAAGATAGGGACACATGGGAGAACGCCAGGTGACAATCATCTGAGCCTGGAGAGACATAGCCACAAGCCAAGGAGCACCAAGGGGTGCTGGCAAAACACCAGACTCTATGAAGAGGCGAGGGAGGACTCTCCCCTCCAGGTTCCAGAGGGAACATGGCCCTGTCCACACCTTGATTTTGACCTTCAGCCTTCAGAACGGAGACAAAACATTTCTGTTTTTTAAACCACCCGTGTGTGGTACTCTGTCATGGCAGCCCTAAGAAACTAATACAGTAGGCAATTTGAAGAAAGAGAAAAAACAAGATGTGGTGAAAGGCAACCACAGAAGATATTTTTTTAAAAAACCTTCCAGTAACTTACAGAAGACCTATGCCCTACTTTACTCTGATTAGAATGACTCCACCTCAACATCCTCTCCTCTGCTTCCCCAGGGCTCTCTGTCTTCACCTCCCTCCCTTTCAGCTTGTCTTTAAATAAAGGAGCTGTTTCTCCTTTCAAAGGCTAGATCTGCCACCTTGCTTTAATTACTTTAATCCAAGGACTTCCTATTCATCATTTCTATATTTTACTCCACTTATTTCACATTTTGGTCGTCTGCTGGGTAAACCACAGATATTTCCTGCAATTCCGCTTCCCCCTTCCCACTCCCCACCTGCTGACCTCCCATTTGTTCTACTTAAAAGAAGCCTAGGGTAGGGGTGCCTGGGTGGCTCAGTCAGTTGGGCGTCTGTCCGACTCTTGTTGATTTCAGCTCAGGTCAGGATCATAGGGTCCCGAGGTCAAACCCTGCACTGGTCTCTGCACTCAGTGGGGAGCCTGCTTCCCTCTCCCTCTGCCCCTCACCCCACTTGAGCGTGCGTGCTCCCTCTCTCTCACAAATCTTTTTAAAAATGAAAATAAAAATAAAAGAAGCTAGCATAGATTCCTCTACTTTCTCATCACCCATTCACAACTCTTCATTAAGATGACCTCTCTGGACCTGCGTATGGAAACTATTATGGAAGGATGCTAATTAGTCTGCCTGATCACTGACTCCTACAGACACTATCATTTTCACTCTCCACAAATTCTTTGCATTGCTTCAAACTAGCGCCCACTTTCTCCCTGCATGAAATGCTCTCTTCTTCTGGCTCCTGGAAGAACACACTCCCCTAGTTCTCCACTCACCTCCCTGACTGCTCCTTTTCTGTTTCCTTCCTGGATCAAGATCCTCTCAGTGCTCCTTTGCTACCTAAGGAAAATACCACCATACTCTGTATTGACCTCTGTTATAGCAATTCTTAGTATTTGCCTTAGGGTTATCTTCAATCAATCACAGCTTACCTTTGAATACCATTACTCTGCTCCACATGTAGGGTAAGGGCCTTACTGTGGTATATTCCTAATTCCTCACTCCTCTTGTGCTATTGTTGTCATACATATGAAAAAGTAGCTTATGGGCACCAGGGTGGCTCAGTCAGTTAGGTGTCCAACTCTTGATCAGCTCAGGTCATGATCTCAGGGTTGTGGGATCGAGCCCTGCATTGGCTCTGCACTCAGTGGGAAATCCGCTTGATATTCTCTATTTCCCTCTCCCTCTGCCCCTCCCCCTCCCCTATGCATTCGTGTGCTCTCTCGCTAATAAATAAATAAATTTTTTAAAAAATTAAAACTAAGTCAGAAATATACAACACAGTACAACTATTTTGCTTTGGACAATGTTCTTTTAGAGTTAAAAATAAGAAAAATTGAATTTTATTTTACCTTTATTTCATATAAAGTGTTTTTCATTTCTCTGTATAGATCCAAAATTCTATTTAGTATCAAATCCTACTGCCTAAAGACCTTTCTTTAACATTTCTTATAGAGTTGGTATGCTGGCAATGAATTTCCAGTTTTGTTTTGTTTTTGAGGAAATATTTCATTCTCTTTCATTTTTGAAATAGGTTTTCACTAGATATGGAACTCTGAGTTGACAGCTCTTTGCTTTTAGCACTTTAAAAATGTCACTTCATTATATTCTAACTTGCATAGTTTCTGAACAGAGGTCTGCTATAATTTTTATTTTTGTTCCTCTGTAATGTGTCCTTTTTTCTCTGGTTGCCTTTAAGATCTTCTCCCTTTTTTGTTTATAGCTGTACGAATATAATTTGCCTCAGTGTATTTTGTTTTGCTGTATTTATCCTGCCTGGTATAATCTGAGCTTCTTGGTCTGTGATTTGGTGTCATTAACTTTGCGAACTTCTCAGCCATTATTTTTTCAAATATTTTTTGCCTTCCCCATTCTCGCTCTCACATCTCCTTCTGGCATTCCAATAAAGTATTTCTTAGACTGTCTGATGCCATCCCACAGTTCTCGGATGTTCTGTTCTTTCTTTGTTTTCTTCTCTTGATGATTTTACTTTTTTTTTTTCTCTTTGTGTTTCAATTTGGTTAATTTCTATTGCCCCATCTGATCTTGCCCATTTTCCACCTCTTCTATTAGAGCACTTAGCCTATTTAATCATAGTTATTTTAAACTCCCTGCCAGGGGTGCCTGGGTGGCGTAGTTGGTTGCGTGTCCAACTCTTGGTATGGGCTCAGGTCATGATCTCATGGGTCGGGAGATCGAGCCCCACATCAGGCTTCGTGCTGGGTGGGATAGGGGTGGGGGGCTGTGGAGGCTGGTTGGAGATTCTTCTCTCTGCCCCTCCCCACACTCACACATGCTCTCTCCCTCAAATAAATAAATCTTTAAACAAACAAACAAACAAACTCCCTGCCCAATAGTTCCAACATCTATGACATATCCAGTCTGCTTCTAATGATTGCTTTGTCTGCTGGTTTTTGTGTTCATAGTCTTTTTTTTTCTTGCCTTTTCATATGCCTCGTAATTTTTTATTTAAAGTTGGACATCTTAGATAAGAGAGTAGAGACTGAGGTAAATATTTTTTTAATGCCTGGAAATGGCTATGCCTTTCCTTCTGCCAGGCCTTTAGTGTAAGGGTTTGAACTAATCTAATCAGGAGCTGGGCTAGCTTTGAAGTCTGTTGTTGCTATGGTAATCCTCAGGGACCCACAGACTAGTGACACCCTGAGCTCGGGGTAAGGGTGAATGCCAGAGTCTACTTGTTCTCCAATGACTGCTGCACCCTGGGCCTTAAGTCTTTTCTTTTCACCATGCCTCAGAGAAAGTCTGCCTCTTGCAAATTAGTTGCTACTCCATGCTTTGCTAGCCTGGTGGTAGAGTAGGGGAGTAGAGGGCGTCCTCAGTTGTTCTGATTAACCCTCAGTGTTAAGCAGCTTCTATATCCCTGGATCCTGGGGAGTATGGCCTACCTAGTGATCCTGCCCATCCTTCAGTAATCCTGCCCTCTCCCGTATTCATAGTCCTGAATCCAGTTTATAATCTTTCCCCCCTCCCCACCAACGGGTTGAGATTTTTTTTTCCAGCTTTCTTGCCCAGCTACAGAAAGATTTCACCAGTCCCCAAAAGATGATGGTGTTTGTTGCATCCCTCCCAAAGCAAAGATTTGTTCTGTAGGGGAGATACAAAAGAAATCCAGGCAAAGTTTCTTGCCCTTCCAAGAACAGCTATTTGTTCCCCTGGCTCTGCCCCACAGAGAACACTTTCTCCACGTTTCCTGGAGGGACTGGTATGGCTCATGGAGGAAAAAACCTGCAAGCAAGTACAGATACCAGCTCCTATTTGCAACCGCAAGGGCTTCATTCACTTTCACCAGGGCACACGCAGTTAGCCTTCATCATCCTCCAGGCGCGCTGGCAGAACTCTTCTTACCAGTCTCCCAGCAGCTGCTCACACAGTACCTTAGTGCTTCTGTCTCACCCCTCCCTGCCCACACCCACCTCACGCCACGTTCTGGATCTTGCACCTTCAGCACTCTCCTTGGTTCAAGAACAGTTGTTAACTTGCTCTTTGTCCAGTTTTTTTCACTGTAAAGCGGAGAACAAAGTGCTTTCCAGATCTTTCCATCCTTCTACATCTTCAACTGGAAAAACGAAATACCTCTTTGCATTTTCAACCTATTCCCTCCACCAAGAATGACCTTCCTATCCCTCAATATATGTATCTGCACTATGCAGATGTTGGGATTTTTGCATAAGTATCCTCTTAAGAAATAACTGCTTTTGACAGAGGAGAGGAATGGCAGGAGCTTTTACTCAGTCCCAAACACAGTGCTTGGTGCTTTTGCATTTTCTAATTTAAGCCTCATAACTTAAAAGGTATATATGTTATGAACCAAATCTGTGAAATTAGGGAACGAAAGCTCGGTAACTTGCGGAAGGTCACATAACTGATGAGTGGCAAAGTCGAGATTCGGAAGTCCAGCGTCCAAAGGCTGCTCCCACCCCCCAGCACTGCCCGCCGGCTCCACGGGGCCTGGAAGCCTGTGCAGTGATTGCACGGTGCTTCCATTCACAGTGGACACGGAGGCCTCGTAGAACCACCCACCACTGACCACTTGACACCAACTCTTGTGACTATAAAGGGCGTTTCATAAGGCTTGGGTGGGGGTTGGGAGCCGCCTGCTGAAATGCCCGCACTCTTTCAGAAAAGACCATTACAGAAGCACAGCCTGTCTGTCGGCCAAACCCTCGGGGTCCATTGTCACCGCCAGGCCTCTGCGCCTGAGCCTCGCAGGCAGCACGGAGGGAGAGGGCACCTGCTGCTGAGTGGCCACTGAAGGAAGTCTGTGTAGGACTGAGCTTCCCTTTACCCCTCCTCACATGGCCTGACCAGGCTCACTAAGTAGCTAATGAGCAACTTCCATTTCCTTGGAGGAGGCCACGGCCATTGTATCTCATTCAATACAGGTTCAAGGGAAAGCTACCTGGTGTGACAGAAACAAGGTAGCACAAATTTACCATGTCACAGCTGCCGTGGCCTATGTAACAATGGATTGTTACTTTTCTTCTTACGACTGCAGAAAACCTCTTCTAGGGGCTCACAGAGACAGAGAAAAATAGAAGAGGAGATTACTAACAAGGTGGCAGCACAGTGACCTTTCAAGCCTCAAGGCTATGAGTTCACTGCTAGGTCCCCAAACTCTGTGTGTATAGTATATGGGTTCTGACAAATGCAGTAAGTCATATAATCACCACAGATTACTTGACCACAGTAAAAAACAGTTCCGCTACTCCAAAAAGTCTCTCGTGCCTCCTCTTTGTGCCATTTTGGGATGAGGGCAACATCAAACAGCTAGTACGCCCTGGTTCCCCCAGGACCCCAATCCCTGCGTTCCTGATCGGGACCAAGTTAGCAACAACCCCAGCTTGGTCATCCAGGACCCATGAACCTACGCCATATTCCTATTGGCTCTTTTCTTCAAGGCGAGAGACCATTTCTAGTTTCTTACACTTTAACTCCAAAAGCGTTACCTGATCTAGCCTTGGGCACTGCTATATTCACCAAATATCCCTGTGGCCATGAACCCTACAACAGGCCCTGCCCTGTCCACCCGGCCACAGGCTACAGCAGGATGGGCCGGGGCCTCCACAAGCTCTCTCCCTGGAGGTCCAGAGCTCAGTGCCGACAGTCCCCATTTTGGATGCCTGAAAGGTTCAAAACATAAAAGGCTTTCATTTCTTATCCATTTTCCTGTTCACAAAGCGAAAGCCAAAGACTGAAGCTGCAACAAATTTGTACAATTCCCATGCTGTGTGCACAATTCCTATGCTTCGGAAATACATGGTCACTGGAAATGCATCTGTGTTTTTAAAATGATCTAATTGAACACATTCTCTTTTCTTTTTTCTTGCCATCAGTGGTACTGTTTTTATTTTATATGAACTGATAATTATCGTATGCCATGTTTCCCTATCATGAGCACTTAGTAATTTTCAAAAACACTACTTTGATCATGTCACTTCCCTGCCCCCAAACACTTGACAGTTTGCCATTGTTTACCTGTTAAAGTCCAAGCCATTTAGCCATCCCTAGATTTGCCCACTTTGCCTCCCATGATGCCTCCACACAAAGATCTGCTCTGATTAAACAGGACTTATTTTTCCCAAACTCCCCTGCCTCTTCTGCAAGTGTCACCACCCCCACGAAACCCTCTCAGGCCAAGAATAGGAATGAACTTCCTCCCTCACTGGGATTTCTAGAACCCAAACTCTTCAGCAGCCTACACCACCTTGAGCTGTTATGGCTGTTGATAGGTCTCCTCTCACCCTGCAAGATCTCCCAGGATCAGAAAGAGTTGAGCTTCTCCTGAGTAACTGTCTTTCCCTTATGGACACTGTGAACTGGGTAAGGAATTCTTGCCCTCTTCCCTGCTGACTGCTAAAAAGCAGAGAGCTAAATTTGTCTCCTACTTCTAGCAAAATATACAGGACCTTATGCCATATATTTTGTATAGTAACTTAAACTTCAGCCCTGGCTCAAATCATAGGTCCCTACCGTTATTTTTTTCTTTGACTCATTTGTCTTTCTGACTTGTATTTATTTTATCTTGCTACGTGCATGTATGTTTTGGGAGGAAGGATGAGAATATGTGATAGTGAAATTCATTCCTGACCGTGCCTGGCACAGACATCCTGCACTCTCCATGATACAAAGTTGGCAAGAGGTGGTTAACCTGTTGTATCTGTCATTATATAAAGATACATCTGGAAGTGAGCACAAGTTCTTCAGGTTGCTGGTGCTGTTATGACCAACCAGGATTCACAAGGCACTTTAACCCTGTTGCAGTGAACAACACCAAAGCCCTGATCTGGCCAGAAGTCAAACTTTCCCATTCCTTTACAGTATTTTTAGAAAAACTGCAAGAATATCCATACATGCTAAAAACAGAACTACTCCACAACCCAGCAATTACACTACTAGGTATTTATCCAAAGAATACAACCATAGTGATCCGAAAAGGCACCTGCACTCCGATGTTTATAGCAGCAATGTCCACAATAGCCAAACTGTGGAAAGAGCCCAGCTGTCCATAGGCAGATGAATGGATAAAGAAGATGTGGTCTATCTACACAATGAAATACTACTCAGCCTTCAAAAAGAATGAAATCTTGCCATTTGCAACAACATGCATGGGACTAGTGGGTATTATGCTAAGCGAAATAAGTCAATCAGAGAAAGACAAATACCATATGATTTCACTCATGTAAAATTTAAGAAACAAAACAGATGCACATATGGGAAGGGAAGGAAAAATAAAATTAGATGTGATGTAATGAGCATTGGGTATTATTAAGATGAATCATTGGCCTAATAAAAATAGGTCAAAAAGAGAAACTAATAACACATTAATTAATTGCATTTAAATTTTAAAAATATTTTTAAAATATATTAAAAGTAAGTAAATAAATAAACAAACAAACAAATAAAAACAGAGAGGGAGGCAAACCATAAGAGACCCTTAACTATAGGGAACAAACTGAGTGCTGCTGTAGGAGAGGTGGGTGGGGGGAAGGGGTAATTGGGTGATGGGCATAAGGAGGGCACGTGATGTAATGAGCACCGGGTGTTACATGCAACTGATGAATCACAAAATTCTACCCCTGAAACTAATAATACACTATATGTTAACTAAATTGAATTTAAATAAAAAATTTTTAAGTAAAAAGAATATCCAAACTTGCCGAAGCTGTCTACAGATTCAGTGCAACCCGTATTAAAATTCCACTGACATTTTTCACTGAAACAGGAAAAATATTCCTAAAATTCAACCAGAACCAGAAAAGACCCCGAATAGCTAAAGCAATCTTAAGCACGAAAAACAAAGGCATCATACTTCCTGATTTCAAACTATGTTAATAATAAAAGTATGGTATAGTAATAATAAAAGTATGGTATTGGCATAAAAACAAAGACATAGATCAATGGAACAGAATAGAGAGCCCAGAAATAAACCCATGCATAACAGTCAATGAATTTTTGACAAAGGTGCCAAGAATACACAATGGGGAAAGACAGTCTCTTTAATAAATAGTGCTGGGAAAACTGGATATCCGTATACAAAAGATGAAATTAGACCCTTATCTTACACCATACACAAAGATTAACTAAAATTTAATACCTAAGCTGTAAAACTTCTAGAAATAAAGGAAACAATCCTATTCACAACAGTATCAAAAACAATAAAATAATTAGGAGTAAGTTTAACCAAGGAGGTGAAAGATCTGTACTCTGAAAACTGTAAGACTTTGATGAAAGAAATTGAAGAAGTCACAAATGGAAAGATATCTCAGATTCATAGATATGAAGAATTAATTCCATCCATAGATTCAATGCAATCCCTATCCAAATTCCAATAGCATTTTTCACAGAAATAGAAAAAGTATCCTAAAATTTATACAGAGCTAAAAAAAGACCCAGTCCTGAGAAAGAACTAAGCCAGAAGCCTCACACTTGCTGATTTCAAACTATATTACAAAGTTATAATGATCAAAACGATATGGTACTGGCATAAAATGGACCAATGGAACAGTATAGAGAGCCTAGAAATAAAGCCACATATATACAGACAATTAATATTTATCAAAGGAGCCATGAATATTCAATGGGAAAAGAATAATCTCCTTAATAAATGGTACTGGGAAAACTGGATAACCACAAGAATGAGATCAGACTCCTATTTTACACCACTCATAAAAACTAACTTGAAATGGATTAAGGTCTTAAATTTAAGACCTGAAACCATAAATCTCCTAGAAGAAAACACTTTTTTTTTTTAAGATTTTATTAGAGTGAGAGAGCACAAAGTGGGGGGAATGGCAGGCAGAGGGAGAAGCAGGCTCCCCGCCGAGCAAGGAGCCCAATGTGTGACTCGATCCTGGGATCACCACCTGAGCTGAAGACAGACACTCAACCGACTGAGCCACCCAGGCATCCCAGAAGAAAAAACTTCTTGACATTAGTCTTGGCAGCAATTCCCCAACATGACACCAAAAGCAAAGGCAACAAAAGCAAAAATAAACAAGTGGAATTATATCAAACTAAAAAGTTTCTGCACAGCAAAGAAAACAATCAACAAAATGAAAAGGCAGTTTGCAGAATGAGAGAAAATATTTGCAAACCATATATCTGATAAAGAGTTAATATCCAAAATCTAAAAGGAATTCTTATAATAGCAAAAATATAAATGACCTGATTTAAAAATGGGGTTTATTCAGGTTTATTCAGAACAAACATTTTTCTGAAGAACATACAAATGGTCAACAGGTATATGAAAAGATGTTCAATATCACTCATCATCATTTGCATCAGGGAAATGCAAATAAAAACCAACAAGATATCACTTTATATCTGTTAAGATGTCCATTATGAGAAAACAAGAGAAAGCAAATTATGGCAAGGATGTAAAGAAAGGAGAACCTTTGTATGCTGTTGGTGGGAATGTGGTATAGCCATTATGGAAAACAGAATGGAGGTTCCTCAAAAAAAAAAAAACCATATAATCCAGCAATCCCACATCTAGGTATATATCCAGAGAAAATGAGATCACTATCTCAAAAAGGTATCTGCATTGCAGATTTACTCACAATAGTCAAAATATGGGAACAACCTAAGTGTCCACTGATGGATGAGTGGACAAAGAAAATGTGGTATGTATTTTATAAGTTTATGATATATACATATTATATGTAAAAATACACTTATATACATAAATATATAAATATGTAAAATACACAGATACTGGAATATTATTCAGCCATAAAAAAGCAGAAATCCTGCCATTTGCAGCAGCATGGATGAACCTGGAGGCCATTATACTAAGTGAAATAAGCCAAATAGAGGAAGATAAATACTACCTGGTATCACTTATATGTAGAATCTTTAAAAAAAAAAAAAACACTGGAATTTATATCACAGAAACAGAGTAGAATAGTGATTTCCAGGAGCTGGATGGGGAGAAACAGGGAAGGGTTGGTCAAACAGAACACACTTCCAGTTATCAGAGGAGTAAGTTCTGAGGGTATAGCATGATGACTATAGTTAATAATACCATATTATATACCTGAAATCTGCCAAAGGAATGGATCCTAAGCATTTTCACACACACAAGAAGATAATTATGTGAGGTGATAGATGTGAACTAACCTGATTGTAGTGATCTTTTCATAATGTACAGATATATCAAATCATCACATTGTACACTTTAAATGTACTACAATTTTATTTACCAACTATACCTCAGTAAAGCTGGGGTCAATAAAAGAAAAACTACCACACAAAGAATGCCAAAGTTAAACACTCAAAATACCCACTGATGATGGTAAGAGCAGGCTTCAGCAAAAATCTCTGTGTTGTTACCAAGTCTAGACCTTGTTCTTCCCTCTGGCTACGTAGCTTCTTGTCCACAGTTAAAGCCGCTCATTCCACAAGTGTTTATTTGAGTCATTTCTCTATGGGAGTGTGCCTGGCAATGCTAGCTGCCTACATTGTCCTCTTTCCTTTACCAACAGAACCCCAACTTACTCCAGGCAGCAGTGTAGCCTCCTTAAAAAACAAACAACTTCATTTCGCACACACTCTTGCAGCAAAGGATGGCCTATTTCCGGCCAGTGAGATGTGAGCAGAAGCCTAGTGGTGGAGGCCTTCCAGGAAAGCTCTCCTCTTCCTAATAATAAGAGAAGCACACTCAGCTGGCCTAAACGTTTGCCCTCACTGTTCCCCTTCAGATGTGATGACAGGGGTGCAAGAGCCGGTCTATAAGCCTGAGAATGACAGAATAGGACAGCAGAAAGCCAGAGGACCTGGGACACGCAGGAGCTACCACACCAGTCCTGGACTACCGCCTCTGCACTTCTTGCTGCCTGAGGAAAATGAACCCCCACATTTCAAGCCAGAGTTTTAGGTCTTCTGTTACACTGAGCCAAATTCAATCCCTAAGTGATGAAGGGAAGCAGTGTGCTTGATAAAAAGAGAGATAAATAAGACCTGATCCCAGCCCTCAGATGGTTATAATCTATCAGGAGAGATAAGAAGCTCAGAGGAATCATCATAATACCAGACGGAATGTCACAGGCGCATGAGCCATAGCTGGGGTGCTAAAGAGAGCTCGGAGTGGGGAGAAACGCCTTCTAGCTAAAAGCTTTGAAACTGGGCCACTCCACACTAAAATATCACATTTATCTCATCTGCAGAGACACTGTTCAATCCAAGAGAATCAATCTCTACTGATGGGTCTGTATGCATCTGAGCTTCTTAGGAGTATTGTTAAGTGGTGGCTCCCTTTCCACAGACAGGGCTGGGGACTGGGGCTGTGCCCGCCGTGGGCATGGGAATGTGTCGCTCTGATCCTCCCTCTCCTCTCCCTTCCCTTCTCCCGTCCATCCACCCACTTTTTCTGAGAGTCCTAAATACGTGTTTTCAGAGCCTAAAGGGGAAAAACTTCCCTCTGTCCCTCTCTGGCTGACTCTGGTGCTGCTGGCTCATGCCCAGGAATGCCCTGGCAGAGCAGCTCCTTAGGGAAGGATTTGGGTTGCAGGTTTTAAACCATCACAACAACAGTCTGGATGAGCAATCTGAGCCTAATGCTTGCACTGTGCAGAGGCCTGAGGCTATCTGAGCTCATCTCCTGTAAGAGCTAGACAGCCAAGACATCCACAAAAACACTCCAAGGGGTTGGCAGCACGGTTTTCCAGATACCATGTGGCCTGGGCCGTGAAATAGGGGTCATGAGAAACAGCAACCAAAATCTGCAGCCCCGCTGGGTTCTAGATTCAAGGCTGGTGGCCATGAACCACATGGGAGCTATCCGCCATGTCTCCCTTGCAGTAGCACTGGTGAGTCCTCCGTCACTGGCAATCTCCACGACCTGCACCCCCCCCCCAGAACACGCTGGCCCATCCCTCTCTCTCTCTTCCACTCCAAGTCCCTGACTTACTCGTAATTCCAAAGGGGGGAGCCGCCTTTCATCCCCACACTGTGCTCCATGCAGGCCATAAGCAGTGCTGCCCTGTCTTCCTGCATACCCCCACCACCCTACACACCACTGCCCACTGGGACTGGGCCACAAGTTCACCAGGCCTGACAGAGGGCAATGTGCGAGGCACAAATCCCACCTCACCCTCAAAGCTGATGACGGTTGCTGACTCTCAGGGCCATCTTCCTTGGTCTGCACCCTTTCTCTGGAGGCCCTTGGGTTTTCCTTACAAACACCACCCTGGAGACCACAAAACTGGTCCTCCAGATGTTCTGAGTTTCCCAGCCAAGACCTCTAGCCCTCTGCTTCTGCCTCCCTCACCTTCCCCACAAAAAAGGATTCTAACCCAAAAACTATGGAAAGCACTGTTTTCACTATGAAATAGTAACTACAAAAATATTTTACTTTAGGGGTGCCTGGGTGGCTCAGATGATTAAGCATCTGCCTTCGGCTCAGGTCATGATCCCAGGGTCCTGGGATCGAGCCCCACATCGGGCTCCCTGCTCAGCGGGAAGCCTGCTTCTCCCTCTCCCCCTGCTTGTGTTCCCTCTCTCGCTGTCTCTCTCTGTCAAATAAATAAATAAAATCTTTAAAAAAATTTTTTTTACTTTAAACACATAGGCTGTAACAAGTCAACAGAATTCTGTTTATCACCTAAAAGGTTAAATTTGAAAAGAGCAATGTCTTCTTACTGTATCATATAGTCAAAAAATATCATGCATTATATTGAAAACACATTTATATCTAATGAGCTGGACTACATATGCAAATTAAGATATGCTAATCGCCTTTAGCTGTTTCTTTTACATAAAGTCAATATTTTTATGGATCATTAAATGTATCCCTTAGCATATTAATTTCAAAAGAAATAGTAATAGTTATAAAAATAAATTCCCTGGCACAACCAATATAAAGATTTAAAACTAAAAGTGTTGCTGTAATAGAGTGTCTTTCCATGCTGGCTCCCAACCCACAGTAAGCCTTCAAGAAAAAATAAAGTTTGTATCAAATTCTTCTCTGTGTATGATTTAAAGCTGGATGCCTGAGTCTGGTTAAAGTGCTTACATTGGAATCCTCACATTTCAAAGGGTTTTAAATAAGTATCTATTTATCTCTTTTTTTATAATCAGATGAGAAAAAGAACATAAAAGCCAAGAAGGCAGCAAACCGAACCTCGAGGCCCGTTGGCCACTCTCTTGCAGGAACCGACACAGCACCGTGCCTGGTGCGGAGAGGGGCTCAGAGTTCTTAGATAAAGGAATAACCGAATGAGCTGCTTGCAGTGACACATGAGGCCTTTAGCTGATTAACATAATACTGACAGCTAAAATTTCTTAAACACTTACTATGTACCAAGGACCCTAAAATAAGAGGTGGTCTCCTCAATTCACAGATAAGAGAACTGAGGCCCAGCAAGCTTAAGTAATATGCCCAAGATCAAGTAGCTATGAAGTGACAGAGCCAAGAGGCAAATGCAGGTGTGGCCACAAAACTCCACGCCATCCGCACATCACTGCCCTCTCCTAGGGCCCACGGGCAGTTACTGGGGAAGTGTGCAGACGTGAGCGGTGGCCACCACATACAACCCAGCCCGCCTTTCCACAGGAGGCTGCTTGGCTCCGAGGATTCAGCGCAGTCCAGAGACGTGATGGGACACCACCCTGAACACCCAGAAGTCCGATTCAACCAGCAAGGGCAGAGCCTTCAAGTCCACAGTGCTGGCCATGATTGACCAATTCTTCTGCAGTGGGAAGTGGGAAACCAGCACAAGTTTATCTATTTTGTTGGCTGTCACTCCCTGCCACAAATCTGTGCTCTGGGGACAAAGTAGAGAGAGGCAATTCCAGTGTCTGTCTCGAGTTCCCTTCTCAAGGTCTCCACTTGAGAGCAGCCTCTTCTATTCATGTGGACTAATTCAAATTTACTCTCTTACAGCTCTGTTGGTCAGAAGTCCAAAACAGGTCTCACGCGGCTAAATGAATGTGTGAGCAGGGCTGCATTCCTTCTGGAACACGGGAGAACCTTCTAGGGGAGAATCCATTTCTTTCCCCTTTCCATTTCCAGAAGCCACCTTCATCCTTTGGCTAGTGGCTCCTTCTTCCATCTTCCAAGCCAACAAGAGCTGGTTGAGTGTTTCTCACATTGCACCAATCTGGTTCTGTTTTCCTCATCACATCTCCTTCCCTGATTCTTTTAAGACTAGCGATTACATCGGCCCCACCCAGATAATCCAGAACGATGTCCCCATCTCAAAGTCCTTAATCCTGATCACATCTGCAAAACTCTTTTTGAAGGTAACATACTCACAGATTCCAGAATGTGGCCATCTTTGGGAAGCCGTTATTCTGCCTACCTCAACACTTTCAACTAATAAATAAGGATTGATAACATGCAACAAAGGTGCAGGGAGTTCAAAACAAGACACAAATATAAATTACCCTGCTCAGACGTCCCAGGTTCCACAGCCTTGTGGGCTGCACGTGCAGACGCTTTATGTGCTCCATGTGTCATGCCTGTGTCATGACCTTTCAGGGAGGTCAGAGGGCCGGCATGGGGGGCCTGGGGGGTGGGGAGGGTGCCCCACATTCCCTTTTTCAGATCTCCAGGCCCACCCTATGTGAGCAGGGAGCTTTATCCATAGCCCCTCTCCGACCCCTGCTGCCTCTGATGGGGCTTTGTCAGAGTCGTCTAACACATAAACTCCAACCTTGCTTTTGCCCATTCCTCCAAGGACTCACGACGGCTGCTGTTTAATTTGACCCTGATTTCATTCTTACCCAACAAGCCACCTCAGATCCAGATCAAGCAGAGTTTTCCTTGGACAATCTGGGTAATTGTCCATTTCCAAAAGGGTGGAGAACTCCAAGGCACTCATGTTTTGGGCAAGCATCTCGCCAGTGCAGCAAACCCTCCATACTAGTTAGAGATCTGGGTGAGTTCTCAAAAGCACAGCTATCAGAATCATTGCCTACCAGCTGCCCAAAAAAAAAAGAGAGTCTCCAGCCTGGCTTCAGAAGGCGGCTCAAGACAAGCCACCAATAGACCTGACTTTTTGCAGACTCTGTGGCCATTAGGGAAAGTCATAGGGCCTCAAATTTCTTAACAAAATATTGGTAATCCTGCCTGAATTGCCTATGTTAGAAAGTATATGGGGGCTCAGTCAGTTAAGCATCTGACTCTCTATTTCAGCTCAGGACAAGATCTCAGGGTGGTGAGATCGAGCCTCACACATCAGGCTTCATTCTGGGCATGGAACCTGCTTAAGATTTGCTCCCTCCCTCCCCTAGCACCCACCTCAAAAAAAAAAAAAAAAAAAAAGAGCATATGAACTAGACATATTTGGATTTTAAAAAGTATTATAAATAGTTACAAACTTTAAGATAAGTGAAAAGTAAATTTTAATGCAACAATATTCAGGACCTTTAATAAATGAAATAGCCCTCTGGTCCTAAAATGATGCACAATTTTAAAAAAAGGTATTTAAGACACAAAAAATTGTTAACTGTCTTAATAAATATGGAACATCCATGCAATCTAATATTATCCAGGTACTTTTGTAAAATGGAAAAAATACTTATTTTTCGAATGGGTATAAAATTATATAAACAATATGTAAAATGTATTATGAGACAAACATTGGCAGAGACTTCCTCTAGATAGCAAGCATGTCTGAGATCTTTAGTTGCAAACAACAGGGACCAGTTCTGACTAACTTGAACAAAGGGGGTTTTATTACAATTCTGGGAGCTCAGGGGATTGAAAGCTCGAATGCCAAGCTTGTAAGTAAATGAGGACTAAGGCCACCGGTAGACTTGCAGGTGCTGGTCCAGGTGCCACCACCAGGAAAAAATACGCTCCAGCATTTTTAATCTCCTTGTCTCACTCCTCAAATGAGTGAGGAGGGTTCCTCAAATGGGAAGGAAGGTTCTATGGACCCAGCCTGGGTCACACACCCACCCCCAGAGCTAGGGGAGGGCAAGACACCTGCTTTTCAATCCCACGAGACACTATCCTAAAGGGAGAGATGGAATCCCCCAAAGGAAATCAAAGGGTTTATGAGAAGGAATGGACAAAGGATAATTTAAAATAAAAAGCCCACTTCAGTGGAATTAGAAGTGACTTTGTTTCTCTTTTTTAAATATTTCCTTTACTTGCCAGATTTCTTTTTTAAGATTTTATGTATTTATTCATGAGAGACAGAGAGAGACAGAGACAGACTCCCAGCAGAGCAGGGAGCCCAATGCGGGACTCGATCCCAGGGCCCTGGGATCATGACCTGAGCTGAAGGCAGACGCTTAACCAACTAACTATCCTGGCATCCCATTTTGCCAGGTTTCTTATAGTGATGATATGTTATTTATCAAGATAATTATGTTCTTTTTTACACACATGGTGGAGACTGCTGGTTGTCCATCAAACTCTGCTCTCCCCTTTTTCCTAACACCATAGCTAGATTACATTTCCCATATTTCCTTGCAGGTGGGTGTGGCCATGTGACCAAGGTAGGGGTGACTAAGTTCTCTTAAGAGGAAGATGAGCAAAAGTACTGCATGCCACACTTGGGCCTAGTCTGTGTAGTCTGTGTAAAACGTGATAGCGACCAGCACAAGGGAATGTAGCAATCATTACAATTTCTACATTATTTCAAAAAAAAGCAGTTTCATTTTTTACAATTGTATTTCAGGTATGTGACTTGGAAAAAATTAGAAGCTCTGCCTGCCACTCCACACTCTTCTCCCCTTCCCAACGGGTAGAATCTGAGCGTGGCCACCACCCAGCTCCCACCATACACATGACAAGGTCCCTAAGATGATGGAGCAATGACATGGAAAGAATCCAGGTCACTGAAAGACTCCATGTAGCCTAACTGTCCTGCTCACCTGGAATGCTCCCCTCAGACCCTATGAGAGGGAAATAAAAACAACTTATATTTCCTTAAGCCACTAAAATTATTGTTGAGTCTCTTTGTTGTAACCTCCTGGCCTTCTCCTAATTAATATAGGGGAAGCAAGATGTCACTACAAGGGTGACAGCAATTCTACTAGCTACGCTCTAGGAGGCTGCGACAAGTAGTGATTCAAGTCTACACTCAGGACAGGAGGCCAGAGCTCAAACCTGGGTTCCCCCACGACCTAGAGGCACGGCCTGGTGAGTTACTTAGCCATTCGGCACCTCAGCTTCATCCTCTGTAAAATGGAGCTCATGTGTTGCCTACCTCAGACCACTGCTGTGAGGATTAAGGGAATTAGTCTGTGTAAGACACGACAGCGACCAGCACAAAGGAACGTAGAAATCATTACAATTTTTTTTTAAAGATTTTATTTATTTATTTGAGAGAGAGAGAATGAGAGAGAGCACGAGAGGGAAGAGGGCAGAGGGAGAAGCAGACCCCCCGCTGAGCAGGGAGCCCGATGGGGGACTCGATGCCGAGATTCCAGGATCATGACCTGAGCCGAAAGCAGTCGCTTATCCAACTGAGCCACCCAGGCACCCGAAATCATTACAATTTCTACATTATTTCAAAAAAAGCAGTTTCATTTTTTACAGTTGTATTTCAGGTATGTGACTTGGAAAAAATTAACACATCTACAAGTCAGCCTTCAAAATAAAAAGTGAACAAGGACAAAGGAAAAGCATTCTTTCTTTGTATAACAAGAATTATCAGTGCTATAGTGAGAATGATCTATTTAAGAAACCCGAAAAAATGCCGAAACACATCAGTGTGGGCTGAAGATAGAGATTTGTTTGAAATTCTTCTGCTTCAGGGTTCTGGGAGTTGAGGTGGGACTTCTCATCTTATTTGCACAGGCTCTTTCTGATGTGAATACACACGCACACACACCCTCATTGATTTCGAGGCCACATGCTCCCTCCACATCTCAGCCCACGATTTATGCAGTTGTGGAATAAAGTACTAGTCATTCAACGAAGGGCCACGCTGCCGCCGCATAAAAAGGTGGCTTGTTCATTCATTTCTCAACTTTTAATACTTTCTTACAATTTCTACCAAAAATTCTGGAATGTGTTGAGGTGTGTATGACTGCACCGTGGAAAAAATTAACCCTTTCCTCGGTCCCAGGAGACTTGACAGACCTTTAGCCTGGGCCTTTCAAGAAGATGAAATAAAAGATTAAAATAAAACTGTCCTTTAAGCAAGTCACCAGGCTTCTGAGGAGTAATGGGTTACAAATGTCATGTTACTAAATGAGTTTACCAAGGGAAAATTTTTAACTGCTCCTTTTCTTTTTGAAACTGAGTGTATTTCCCCAAGGCAATTAACACAGATTTCCTCTATTTCTTTTTACAAAATATCCCATGGATGTTTCCATCACGGTAGAAGCCAGTTAAATTTGACCTATGGGATTCAACTAAGTGTGAGTTGAAATGTACCATTGTCACAAGGAAGAAAAGTAGTATCTTTGGAAAATTAAGCCACACACTCAGAAGCCTTTGGGCTGTTAAACCAAGGAAGTTAAATAACACAAAATAACACATGGAGGTGCAGAGAAGTCTCCACTCCTTGATTCATGTGTGTGTTTGCCTGCTTGCTTGTCACATCACTGGCTGCCTATTTCCAGAGAGTGCTTATGTGCAGACTGGTACCCATTCCTATCCACTGTTCTTCATGCCTCTAAGCGTCAAAACTGAGGACCAATGGGTAGAAACTGTAGAAAACACATGGAAAACTTTCTAGCTGAGCCACCCAGATTCAGAATGGACTGCCTTGTAAATCAGGGGTTTGCTGTTCCCAGAAGTATTCAAAGAGACTGGACCACCCAGGGTGCTGAGGAGAGGCTTCAGTATCAGAGAGCTAGCTAGCTACTCTGGATACAGGTTCCTTTCACCTTGGAGGGCTGGGGGCCTTTCCAAGCCAAACTGACGGGCTTTCATTCCTTTCTCTTCAAGCTAGCACTGTCTTTCTCCTCAGCCACCCAGCCCAGGAACAGCCCCCTGCAGGAGGCCGGAGCACGTACCTAAGAATGTGACGGGAACACCCACCCCCTTTCTTGTCTTCTGTCTTGACCACACAGAGAAGGGGAATCTCACACTACCCAGGGCCTGGAGGGGCTCCTGGACCCCCTTCTGAGAGGCACTCCACAGCAGTAAGGAGGAAGAGCTGAACCGTGTCCCAGAGAAGTCGCCAGCATTCTGCACTGGGGAAATGCCATCATTTTCATCCCCGACACCCTTCAGCTCCCTGGAGGGAGCTCAGATAACACGAGCAGGACTGGGGTGCTGCTGTCACTGCTGTCCCCTGTGTGCAGAGGGGGAAACCTTAGGGTGGGGGTGCCAGGGAAGCCTAACAGACTGGAGAACTCCTGGGTGAACCCTTCCCCCCAGCCTGCAATCACACCTCTCATCTGCAGCGGTTCTAGAAAAGCAGAAAGCCCCTTCCCTGAGAAATGCAAAGTCAAAAGCATGCTTACAGTCATCACACTCCCTTCTTTAGACCCACAATCGCACCATTCCTATATATGAATGCTCCAAACCAAGCAAAGGAGTATGAAGACCCAGGACAGAACTACTAGGTCATGTGACGGGTGGTTCCCGGCACCGCCCCCGGCAGGCTGTCGAAGGGTGTGAAAATGCAGTCACTAAGAATTTGCAAAGTGGAGGACTTCCAATCAAATTGCTAATGGAGAGACTGCTTATGCTAGATGACTGAAAATGTTCTGCATTGTTAAACTTTTATTATGTCCATGCTGAGGCTGGAATTACAATGTTGAAGTGGGCTGCTATTCTGAATGGACTTTACCCAATCAAAAAGGTGGAGGATGGGGGAATGAGCAAAAAGTAAAATGCATGAAGTGGACCCACAGGAGGGAATAACTAGGTCATCGATCTGAGCTGACTACCATCTGTCCTTGTGTGCAGAGCCCTGGATGTGCATCCACCTGGCAGCTGTCCCCCCCCAGACCCAGACAGTGACCACAGCAGCATGGACCCCCCAGTAAGAGTGCAGCCCACATGGCCGCGGAGCCTTCAGACGGTCTCTGATCATCCCTCCGACTATTCCTAGAGCAGCGTGTCCTTTAAATTGCTTGTATTTGTCAATAACACTAAAGGAATTCTTGTGTTCCATCTTCTAATCATCCTGCAACCTACACCCCAACTGCCCCTGGCCAGAACTTCCTTGCTAACCGGGAACCTCAGTTCCCCAGCCAGCTGAAACCAGCCCTCATGCACCACACTCAGACCAGAACCTGGCCTCCTGCATTCTTTATGCCACCAGGACACATTCTGGAGTTTGGGGGGACTGTGAACAGATAGCCCTAGGAGGAGGAGCAGGAGAACACATGGAAACATCAGGAAACTAACCATGCCAAGGGTGAAGGGGAAGGCCTCCCTTAAAAAGCAAGGGAACCGTCAGCTCTCTCAAGAAGGGGGTTTGTGACACACCATTTTACAACCTTTTTAAAGACCAGGGAATATGTGCTGCCACCTTTCCATAAGAAATTCCATCAGGCTAGCTAGAACACAGTGCCTCAAAATAACTTGTAACAAAAATAAGCTTAGGGGCACCTGGGTGGCTTAGATGGTTGAGCGTCTGCCTTCGGCTCAGGTCATGATCTCAGGGTCCTGGGATCGAGTTCCGCATCGGGCTCCCTGCTCCTTAGGAGCCTGCTTCTCCCTCTGCCTCTCTCTCTCTCTCTCATGAATAAATAAATAAAAATCTAAAAAAAAAAAAAAAAAAGCTTAAAAGTGGTTAAGATGATAAATTTTTTGTTATGTATATTTTACCACAATTAAAAAAAAAAAAACTTCTTGCTTAGGCTTTAATTCTTAATCAACACACAACAGATATTTACTTGTCAGCATCCTCTATACTTTTATATTAAGAATCTCTTTTAAATTGTTGCCATGAATAGTTTAGAAAATAAATTAAAATGTTGAATCAAATAATAACCAAGTTATCAGAACATGCTGCAGCTCTACCTTTGGCATTTCAATTCTGTATGGCATTAGAGTTTTGATCTCCATGAGGCACTGATAGCACACAGAAAATAAAATAAGATTGTTTCTTTTAAAAAGTGCCA
The DNA here is from genome assembly GCF_029215605.1 of Mirounga angustirostris. Taxonomy (NCBI): domain Eukaryota; kingdom Metazoa; phylum Chordata; class Mammalia; order Carnivora; family Phocidae; genus Mirounga; species Mirounga angustirostris. The sequence goes on from NW_026991710.1 coordinate 162,899,540, forward strand.
TTTGCCAAACCCTTTCTTACAATCCATTCTAAATCTTCCAAGTTAAGAGAATCAGGTAATGTAAGCGAACATTGCAATCTGGATCAACCTAGCTTGACTCAGATCTCCCTTTTCTAGAAATTAGTGTGCTAAAGATGGCATGTTTTCAAGTAAACTAATATGACAGCTAACTGTATTCTTCCTATGGTCTTTGACGGACATGAACTAACAAGAAAAATCTGCACTCAAAAACACTATTTTTAATTTCCTGAAATAAAAAAGTAGAGAGTTTTTATGGGTGTTTCTACAGGATACACCATTTTAAGATAATTGTCTACTGTGGTTAACCCTATTTATCAGCTGCCATAAAAACATGCAACAGAATTAGCTGCTGTGCTCGTACCATCTCTTGAAAACCAGAACATGAAAACAAATCCTGGCTCGCCAGGAGTTGACCTTTCAATTAGATACTAAATTTCCCCGACCCTGAAATTAGAATAAAAAGCAGCTGTGTCTTTATGTGGCTTTCCCCCAGCGTCAGGACAACACAGGGCACATAGCGAAGGTCCAATGAGCATGTGTTAAAAGAAGAAACAACAAAAATAATGTCAAAGTTCAAGAGTTTACAATAGATACCAAAAGCAAGAAGTATTCATGGACACCTTACTTTTGGCAATAGATCAAGTTGCAAAAAAGTTACATATGTGGATCTTTATAAATTATGTTACTGTGAAGTACACTACCTCACTATATGGACTGCTATCTGTATACTCCTGCATTACTGCAGCCTACGAGGACAGTTTGGTGATGTAACTTTGACCATACTGGATTTGTTGCAGTTCTTAACTTGCTCTTCCTAAAAGCAGATCATGTAGACATCTCAAATTCATTTTGGATATAGATATTCATTTGGATATATTAAGAGGATATAATAGAAATAACTAAAAAGTGAAGTACCTGTACTTTCAAATGATTATACTTCTTAACCACCCCTTTGTAGTGACATACTGGGGAATGGGATAGCAGTGAAAGAGGATTTCTGAGGATTAATCACAGAATTTGACAAAAAGCAGAACATCTGGACAGAACTGGGGAGAACAGGCAGGACGAGCCTATCAAACCCATTGTTTTCTGTTTCTTTTGTTTTACATGGCAGTGCTTTCTGTGGAAGGTGTCCAGTAAATTCGATTTGAATTAAAACAATCCTATCCATATAGTCTAAATACACAATTTTATAAAGCATTCTTGTCAACTTGGAACATGCTCCTTATGGCATCACATCCAAAGCCCACGTTCTAGCAATGGTCAATGTGAAATTCTATTCAAGCGTAAAATAGATTCTATTATTTCTCACTTCAAAGACCTGTACCTTCCATTATTAAGAATAAATCAATTCCCTTGCCAGGATAACCATCAAGTCAGACTCCACTGTCTCAAGCTTTCCGATCTAGGAGTCAGCAGCTGTGTGACACATGATGTTTTGTATCGATATGGATTATCACTAACCTCCTCCACAATTTCTAAAAAAGACTTTTCATCTAAGGGTGACAGAGGCAAGGCACAAGGGACTGTGTGTGCTGAGAGGTTTAGGTCCTTCTGCTGATAGAGAAACACCACATGCTAATCTATGCATGCTTTTCCACGCAGCTGAAATACACCTAACACACATGCTCAGCTTTTGCAATTGAGATTCAAACAAACAAAGATACTTTTTGAGATAAGGAATTTTTTTTCACTCATCAATATATTTTAATCATATTTTCACATCACAAGTAAGGCAAATATTTTAATCATATTTTAATCATATTTTCACATCATCTAATATTTTAATCAAATTTTCACATCATCTATATCATTTTTAATGGCTTATCATAATTCCTTTATCTGGAGGTACTATAATGTTTTAACCATTTCCCATTGATTTTTAGAATTTTTTTCTATAGATAAGGCTTCAATGAACATGATATACCTATATCCTTTTTTTTTAGTTTTTATTTAAATTCCAGTTAGTGAACATGCAGTGTAATAGTAGCTTCAGGTGCGCAATACAGTGATTCAACACTTCCACACAACACCTGACGCTCATCACAAGTGCTCTCCTTAATCCCCATCACCTATTTCACCCATCCCCCCACACATCTCTCCTACTTTACCTGTATCTTTAGATACTAGTCTGATGCTCTCCTAAGAATAAACCCTTATGAGCAGACTTACTAGGTTAGAGTATGCATTTTTTTTTGGTATAACTGACATATAACATTATATTAGTTTCAGGTGTACAATGTAACTGATTCTATATTTGTATATATTGCAAAATGATCACCACAATAAATCCGGTTAATATCCATCACCATACATAGTTACAAAATAAGAAAAATTTGAATATGGCCTGGGTATTAGGTGATTTTAAAGGCTGATTATTATTTTTTTTAGGTGTGGAAATGGCACAGTGGTTATGTATAATAAAAACCTTATCACGTTGAAATTCATATAATATTCAAGGAATATTCAGGGAAACCTTCGCTACTCAAGGGAAATTCTAGCAGGCCCCATAATTCTCTGCCACTTACAGGTGACAAAGTCCTAAATTTACTTTAAGTCACAAAACGCAACTGTGATTCAGAAAATGAAATGTAAAGTTCACTATATTAATGGACACTTTAAGTAAGGCAAAAAAGAAAAAAAGACTTCCTGCTCCACCCCATACCCCCAGCTAAGATCTGTATAGGCCGTCTGCCGGCCTCCATCTCTTCCACCCACTTCCTGCCCTGCCTGCTAGCGGCAGCTACTTCACTGCTGCTGCCATTAAAATAAAGTGACAGAGGCTGCTGCTGCCTCCCGATGTCCATTACCCCTTTGTCTTTACAAAAAGAATCCCAACTTTAGGCTGGGCCCATTGCTGCCCCAAACAAGCTTGGGTTTCCTGGTTTCCCTCAGAGCTAGGTGTGACCCTGTGCCTGAGCTCTGGTTAATGAGGTGTAAGCGAAAATGATGGGGGTATACTCTGAAAGAATCCTTAAAAGAGATGGGGCAGACCTTTCCTCTGCCGTTCCTCTCCTCCAGCTGCCTGAAACATGATGTGATGGCTGGAGCTTTAGCAGCTCCCCCTGACCATGAGCCTGAGGACCACATTCAGGGCCATGGGAGCAATGAACTAGGAGGCTTGTTCCTGATAACTGTGTGGAGCCACCATCCCATCCATGAATTGCCTATTTCCTGACTTATTCTATGTAAGAGAGAAATAAACTTCTATTTTGTGTTACCATTGTTCTTTCATTTATATGCCGGCAAATGTACTGCTCACTAGTACAGAGGGCTTCACGTTCTCTGAACCAGTAGCTACTTAAACCTGACTCCCTGTCTCTTATGGGTAGTTTTATGGGGCTCCTCTCAAGATCCTTGTGATATGAGTGATGTATTCAAGTTCTTCATTTGCCACCCCCACCTAAGCCCCTGAAATTCACTTTATAATCTCTCTGCTGACTGTGCCACTTGGGCAGAGGTCAAAGGGTTCCAGGCTGGCTCTCCATCCCTGCATGGGCCGCATCTGGTCTGTGGGAAGCATGCACAATCGCTCCAACAAACTTGGCAGTGGGGGTAGCCCTATTGCAGCTGCTCCCCACTCAGCCACACCACCAAAACATCTCACCAGAGTCAGAGCCAGTCCGCTGCGCTCCTAGCTCCACTGGCAACCTCTCTCCAGGCTGGGACTGAGGGACAGCTCCCCCACCTCATGCTTCTTCCAGGAACATGGGATGATGCAGACTCATAGCAGCAGCTTCTCTAAATAAATCCCCTTACAAATCTTGTATCGATGCTTTTTATACAGTCAGACTGAAGATTTTCAAGAGCTGTGAACCTGATGTTCAGATATTTCCTTTGAAAATGCCTATTTTGCTCTTTCTCACAACTTATTTTAGTAACTTCTATCTAGTACATCTTGAGATATTAGTCAAACTTTCCAACTCAACTGCCTATGACAAAAACAATGCATTACGTGGGGATGCACATTTGTGGTAAAACTGAAAGAAAAGCAAGGAAACAATACAGTATTTGGAAGAGCAGTTACCCCTGGGGTGGGTGTGGGGGCCAGGATGAAGGAAGGAAATACCACCAGGAAGTGCATGCAAGGGGTTTCGAAGAGAACATTCTAGATGTTTATCTGGGTAGTTATTCACTTTGTTATTATAAGTTAAAATGTGAACACATTACATATACATGTATTTATTCATAGCCTATGATGTAAAAGAACAAAAACAAAATAATATCTAAACTCCATAGCAAAGTAATTTGGAGATAAGACTGCACTCTGAGAATCAGGCTGTAAACTCAACACAAAATGGAGGAAGCTGGTCAAAAAATGACTTCTACAAGTGGTTGAAAGATTTCCTCAAAACATCAGAGTGTTGTTCTTAGCAACTTCTGTAGTAGTGGTGGTTAGTTCTGCGGCATGGACAATGCCCTTAGCATACCTAATCTTCTTCACTGTCTGGATGACAGGTAGGGGACAACTGAGCTGACCCCACTGACCGACTCTACGTTGGTGATACCAACACTGAGCAGGAGCGACATTTGATAAAGTCTTTTGAATTCTCTCTGCATTACCTTTGTAATAGCCAAAACAACTTTCTGATTATGATCTGGCTTTTCTGGAGCTTGTCTGTGGGAAAAGAAGGTGCTGATCATGTAGATTTTTATTGTTGCTGTTAAGGCAACGTTAGCTTTATTATTACTCACAATGACAGCTGATATTCCTTGTATGCTTATCTCACTTGATCCTCACAAAAATCTTCATCCTAGTGAGAGGCAGCATAGGACAGTGCTAAAGAGCATCAGACGCCAAGATTCAAACCCCAGCTCTGACTCTTAGTAGCTGTGTAACTTTGAGCAATACTTTGAACTTCTTGGGCCTCAGTCTCCCCATCTGTAAAGTGGGAGTAACGGTAGTTCCACCTCATGGCATTGTTGTATTAAATTAGTGAATATTCCTAAAATTCCGAGACAGCAACTGTCACGTAGTGAGTATAATATAAATGTTTGTTATTACTCCATGTTAATAAACAAAACAAGTGAGGCTCTGACTGCTGGGATTCTCAAAGGCAGGCACTGGCTCAGAGTTCTCCGTTTCTAGCAATATGCCAATTAGCAAACATAAAATGTAAATTCTTCTGTAAGCCCAGATAGACTCAGATTATAGCCTCTCTGCCTTCAGCTGGTTGTAAAGCAGCAATCTTTCCTTCAAATCGTTTCTAACCCGCCCAGGCCAAGGGCACCCTATACCTGTGAAGGGCCTGGGAAATGGGAAATGGTCCGGATGTCATCCTCTGCCAAGGGTCTCCAACTGCCCTGAAGAGAAAGTGGTATGGAACAACAGAGCCCCAGTTCCTGCTGCTAATACCCACGTGAACTTGGCTGAACCACTTCACCTCTCCGAGCGGCAGCTTCCACCTTTGGGAAGCAGAAAATCTGTAAGTTCCTTCCAGTCTTCGATCTTTGTATCCGTATTTCAGTCCAGAGCCAAATGTCATTTTGATTTGACTATATACAAAAACAACTCAAAATAAATTCTCACTTTAAGGAGATATTCAGGCTGCTTTCCACAATGCATAAATAGAACGCAATGCTGTTGCTACTTGCAGCTGTAAAGGGATAAAGGCACTTTGAAAAACCCCAACACAAGCAGCTGGGACTACTGAGAGGGAAAAACCTATTAGCCTGGTAACATACATCACATGAAACTTATGGCCTGAAATCTTTTCTCCCTGAGAATAACAAGCAATAAACTGGGCCTATTCCTAACCGGTTCATGCCCATCAGCCCCAGATCACACATGTGAGTACATGTGTGCCTGTGTGTTTGTGCATGCTCACTGTAGACTGCAGATTCTTCTAGAAATTTAAACAATAAATGAGAAAGTACTATGAATACCTCAAAAAAAAAAAAAAAAAGACAACATCCATTACAGTGGTTGCCTCAAAATGATGCGAGATAACTTATCAAAGATATCAGAGTGATTAATAATCTTATTTTGGGCCCTGTACTAATTAAATGCTTGCTCTTAAATCAATGACGCAAATAAATTTTTTAACTAGACTGTACAGAAGAAATAAGTTGAAAAAGATCATAACAGATCACCTTATGGCCCTTCGGGTGACAGTGGCTTGATACCGAAAATTCTTCCTGTTATCAGTAGTATGGATAAGATGCAACTACTTACTGACTGGCTTTGTAGTATGACCCTTCTTAACAGCTCAACAGTGTTGAACCCCTCATCAAACTTCCAGGCTCCAGCACTCTATTTGGTAACTGGACTCTGATAGAAGGGGGGATGGAAAAAAAGACAAATGATCAGGAATCTGAGGTATGTTGTCGGTAATGACCAGGTTGTGATTCTGAATGATAATGCCAGGCTTGCACTAACCATTTTGCCTAATTAGACTTCACACAAGGGGAAAAATGCTTTAATATTTAACAAGTATAATGGTGTAATCAATGTACACAAATCAGGCCTGATAAGGAATATTGCTTATTAAAGAGAGAGACAGATGGCTCCAGGAAAGGTATAATCATTAAATGTAAAATCTCACAGGCTCCAACTGTGAACACCAACCACGTACTTTCAAATTACCACTCCAACCCCAGACACTCCATGCATTATTTAGTCCTGTCCTCTTGCTTATAGGTACACCCACACCATAGATTTAATAAAATAATTGGGTTCAAAAAAACTCATCTTTGCTGTTTCTCAAAGCTGTCTTTTCCTAACCACTCTTGGCTGCCGTCAAAAATCCCACTGAGTCAAGATGTCCAACATCTCTGTTATAATCTTTCCAGTTAGATAATTAGTCCTCCTTTTTATTATGTTCAAGAACACTTAATGTGTTGGAAGCTTTCCTGACTCTATTAAATCCACCCAGCCTGCCACAAGATTATGAATACATAATTTGTTTTATAGGTAGCTTTTAAGAAAACACAAAGAAAACAGTACATAGGAATATAGTTAAAAACAGGCATACTTATGAACTGCAAATCATAGTAAGAGATTTCTAAGGGTGGGTTATCTGTTCGGTTTCTCTAAGGCCAGCTTTGCATGCAAATACAAAGATCGTAGAAGGCAACTTGCCCATTCATGAACCCACTTGCTTACTAAGCCTGTTGACTTTTAAATGGCTGCATTTGTTCATTCCATGCACAGTCACAGAGAGCTCACTGTGCCTACACACTGTGCTATACACTCCTTGGAATATATTGAAAACCTGTGTCAAGTGCCATCCCTATGCTCCAGGAGCCCACAGACTCATCCAAGGAGGACAGAGAAGCAACGACAGTGCCCACCACCATGTAATGCCTGGTACCCATGGAGTTCCGGTGACAGTCCTGCAAGGAGGAGCTTTCGTGGCAAACAGATCTACGTTCAAATGCTGGTTCTGCCTGTCATAGTCATCTGATCCAGCCGAGGTAGTCCATCGATATAAACCTCAGTTCCTCAAATAACACTGCATGGGTTTAAAAAAAATTCCACAAATAAAGTGCTTCAAATAGTGTTTAGCACAGCGTGGATTTCTTCCTAACCTTCTGCCATTTCTGCTTTCCCAGGATAAAATGGGCCCCATTTTAATTGAAAAACCAATTTTTCAACCACCGACTTAGTGGCAATGATACCCATATCCACATCTTACCTCTCTTTGGCACAAACAATCCCATTTTTTATTTGTGTCCGCAAACAAACCCCTCCAGAACTATTCTTACCAAGTCTTTCCAGAAAGAGCATGGATTTGAAGTGCAGAGAACAAAAGATTTCAAATTTTAATCCACTAGCTGGATATGTACAGATGAAGCTGAGAGCATTTAAACTCAATTGGATTCACAAAGCTTATTGCTGTGATTTCCATTTCTGATGTTGTCAAGTCAACAGGAAATAAAAACCAATCCCCTTGGCCTTGAAGTGGGCACTGAGAGCTTACTATCCCCAGGGAAGATGTTCTGCGTGTCATTAAGCCATAGCTTGATGATACATTCCCTTCTTTGTATTTAACTCTACTGTGAGCTCCTTGAGGTCAGAAACCCCTGTCTTTTCATCGATGCATCTCTAGCCCTGAACACAGTGCCAAGCACACAGTAGGAGGGCCATACCCAGATTCTAAACAACCTGAGAACGTGCAGGTATTTAAGTGGCATCGTTGTAGGGGCACCTAAAATTACCAGCCAGCTAGCCATGGTGGCCTAATGATGATGCATGATGGAAACAATGTACCTGAGTTCCATTCCTAACAATGGAATTCTACTAAGTAGCTGGGTCATCATAAATAAGTCACTTTGCCTCTCTGGGCATCTTTCTGTTCATCTGCAAAACACAGAGATAGTCTAAATGATCTCTAATGTGCTATTATTTCTGCAAAATACTGATGTTAGACCAAATGATCTCAGAGATGACACTGTTCTTGATGTATTTTTGTCAACCAATGATTCACCCTTGACTTCTAACTCCAGCAAGTCAATGACAAGATTAAATGAAGTCTACAAATCCTCCAGAGCCCATGTGTCTCTTTCAAATATGGAATATTACCATTTGAAAGATTTCCAGTTCATCTAGATAAAATAAATAAACATGGCCATCTTTATTCGAAGCTTCTCCATTCATTCTCTGACCCTCATTGCTAAGTGATTAGGAGCAGCAGTAATACCTGTCCATTTCACACTGGCATGACATTTGCCCCAAGCATAATCAAACAGTCACTTATGGAGACCAGGGAAAGGAATCTAGAGAAGCAGGTGTCTCCCATGCATCTTCACCCTAAGCTGGACCATCACACAAGTCAAGCACCTCCTCATGCCTTCCAGCAACCAGAAGGTTCTATAAAGGACCATCACCCACCTCCCACCTGCCCCACACTGGTGGAAAATATAAATACTCACTGGCCACCCTTTAGCCATCAATAAAATTCACCATCTTGAAAGGATGGAAAAGAAAGCACAGTCCAGGTAGTCAGTGAGCAAATCATTTCTACAGTCAGTTCCTGGGATCACTCTCTTGAGTGGGAGAGAATCCAAAAAGCTTATAGTTCCTACAACTACTCCTACCTCATTTCCCCCAGAACATGAACCTGAAGACACCTGCCCTGCATAAAGGGTCTAAAGAAGTATCTCATGGTCTCTGTTATCCACACTAATAGTGACCCAGGTTTTAGTCCAGACTCATTCTCAGACGAAGACAAAAAATAATTCCAGTGAAGCTGGAAAAATTTTCCTATATTCCCAAAGGATACTCATGGAAAACATCCTCAAGATTTTTAATTACTGAAGTGAACAATATACTCTCTTCAAAGAAAAAACATTTTTGAGACAACTTAAGACCCAAGATGTTGAATCAGCTTACTTAATCCAACGGAGTTACTAGCTTTATGCTCAGATTTTGGCTTCAACCTCCATTTGGATTCCATTCACAGTCCACAAATTTCATTGCTTTTCATTCAAATGGTCCCTGAGTCTCAATGATTAAATTCCTACTTTAGGGATTAAGAATGTGTTCGTGGCCACAGAGTCAGCTCTGGAATCCTTCCTCCATCAATCTAGTCTCCTGTAGCAACTTGTCGACACGTCCATCTGGAGGAGAGATACACACATGTACACACACTCTTCAAACTGACCTCACTCCTGTTATTCAGGCCCAGGAAATTTATGGGCCATGAGTTTAGTGAAAAAACAAAAGGAACCTCCCCCCAAAGAACATGCTTTAAGTGGAAGCCAGAGCTGACAGGTCATAGGTACATCCAAAGAAATCCCCCCCAGAACACAAGTCTCCTCCCCTGGTTCCTCATTATGTAGCCACAGAGGTATTTAAATAAATCTTATTTCTATGCATATAAGATATCCAAAAGTATCCTGGATATTTTGAGTTACTTACATCTATAGTGGCCCAAGAAGTAGTATTTATTCCCTATCCATTTATGTATAGAATAGATGGTAAGTAAGAAAAGGACAGCTACTCTCCTTTGGACAGCTAGTTAAAGTAGCCAAGGGACAGCAGGAATTCATTATTTAACAGTAAGTCCCAGCTACCACCTTGCTCCTCTCAGTATAAAACTGGAAGTTATTGGGGCACCTGGGTGGCTCAGTTCGTTAACCATCTGCCTTCGGCTCAGGTCATGATCCCAGAGTCCTGGGATCAAGCCCCGCATCGGGCTCCTTGCTCAGCAGGGGAACCTGCTTCTCCCTCTCCCCCTGCTCATGTGCTCTCTCTCGTGCTCACTCTATTTCTCAAATAAATAAAATCTTTAAAAATTAAAAATAAACAAAAAATAAAATTGGAAGTTACATAAGCATACCAAAGGTGGTTTTCTGGGATTAGTGTCCATATCCAAGCATCTTATCATAGTGACATATACAAGGTGGGTGTTCAAGACATATATGATTAAAATCATCTAGAACTTAAGACATTAAAACTATCCAAGAGTAGAATTAGAAAACTCAAGGTCCAGGACAGATAGAGAATGTTCTTCCTAGTCTTCCAAATACTCCTTGATCCTTGTTTTCTCTTCCATGCTTCCTCCCTATGTGCCTTTGTAGTAATAACAACTGATAAGCATTATTTACCATGTGCTAATCAGTTTACATACATTATCTAAATCAATCAGCAGACCGTCCAATATGATAAGAACTATTATCCTCATTCTATAGATGAGAAAACTGGGGTCTAAGGAATTCAGGAATTTGCCCAAGATCACAGAGTGAAGAAAGAGTGGAGCAGTGAAGCTGGGTGAATGGACTCCAACTGCCAACCCCATTCGCCAAGGTGCTGCTTCCTCATTCAGTCCACTGGTTCCTGTACTTTCTCACTTGGAGTGCTCAGCACACACCCTCATTCCCCTAATCTTCCCAAGAACCATATGAACTTGGATTTCATTTCAAGGACTATTCTTCTTCCCACTAAGCTATCCTTCCGTTGTTGTTGTTTTTAAGTCTGCTTGTTCATTTCAATACACTTTACTAATTCTCAAAAATGGGCTTAAAAAAATAAAATAAAAAATAAAATGGGCTTTTGAAAATTACAGTAACTTGCTTTAAACAGACTGTTCCCCAATTCGATACTGTTTTTAAATGTTTTGCATTTTTTAAAAACCCTGAATCAATCTCCTCTTGCACCTGGGCAGGTTCTGTTTGCTTATTCACAGAAGGGCTGGTTTATGCCTCTGTGCCAACACATAATAAATAATGAGTTGAGGCCTCCTGCCCCTGGCTGAGGTACACAGTCCCAAACTGTAATGATTTTATAAAGCCTACATTCCCTCCCTACTGCACAGAGCATCTACCCTGGACACCAAACAAGGTGGCTCATTATCATAAAACCACTAGGAACATCTCTCTAAAAACATTCCCTGATCTTACAACACAGCCACTCTACAGAAATGCAAGCAGGATTCTATACTGTGGGCCCTGTGCACCTGGCTCCCTGCCTTCCTGTGAAACAGATCTGGGTGTATGTAACCACATCTCCAACTGGAACCAAAAAAAAAAAAAAGGCTTATTTTTCTGTGAGTCCAGCTACCTCTTGAAGATCTAGAGGGGAACTGGCGACAACTAATAATTTTGATTTAGCCTTGCTAAAAGAGGAAGCACTGCTTTTGGAAAAACCCTGCAGTAGGAGACCAAGGAGCTAGAAGCATATAATAGGCAATGCACCAACCTGGGGACACAGAGGGCTGCAGACCTCCTCCTAGCTCTTCAGCAGAGCCCAACCAGCCAAGAGCCACACATCTGAGCCACATGACTCAACCTTGTGCCTCTCAAGAACAAGCTGCTCATGTTCATGCCTTGCTCTCCACCTAGATCCCAAACCCTTTCTACTCAGCCCACCTCCAATTTCACTTCTAGCTTGTTCTAATTTTCATGAGACCTGAGTTCTCAGCTACTCCCCAAAAGAGCCTCATGCTCATCCCTTGGACCCCAACCTTATTCTACATCATAGGCACCTATCCTGGGCTCCAAGCTGCCTTTGCCTTCTGGGATTCATCCTCCTCTGGCCAGCCTGGGTAGCAACCCAGTGTGACAGGAACCATACGCCGGCACCAGCTCACGAATCACCCAACACCAGGTCTGTCCCAGGACCCAAGAGGGAGAAGCAGAAAGGAACATTTTAAATGAATTCATCACAGTCTACCTTAAATTTAGATATTTTTTCTTCTTCTTTAGATATTTTTATCCCTACCATGCCCCCCTAAGCGGGGGGGGGGGGGGGGGGGGAGGGGGCAGGAGGAGTGGAAAGGGAAAGAATGAAAAGAGACAAGAAGAAAGGGAAAGGGATGCCTGGGTGGCTTAGTCAGTTAAGCGTCTGACTCTTGATCTCAGCTCAGGTCATGATCTCAGGGTCCTGGGATCAAGCCCTGCAACCGGGCTCCCTGCTCAGTGGGGAGTCTGCTTCCCCTCTGCCCCTCCCCCTGCTTGCAGGCTCACTAACGCACCCTTTCTCTGTCTCTCTCTCTCAAATACATAAATAAATCTTTAAAAAAGAAAAGAAGGGGAAGAGCACCGCTATCCGCAGCACCTACTACCTCTGCTGGCTTGGCTCCTTCCCTTCACAACTCCTTTAATTCTTGCAACAGCCTATAAGGTATGATTACCCCCATCATGCACACAAAGAAACTAAGCCCTTAGAGGTGTTCAGTGATGGGAGCGGGAGCCACAGTCAGTCAGTGGTGGAGCTGGGATTCAAAGCCCAGGACTGTCTAGCTCCCAAGGCTCAAACGCTTTCCTCTCCACTGCCTTCCAAGCTGTCTTCCCAACGTGCCATTTTTGTAGTGTCCAGCAGACTGCCTAAGGGGCGAATAATGAATGTGTTGAATGAATGCATGAATGGTGGATTCCAGCCTTCACACCTTAATATTCTGCAACCCACACACTTGATTTTATTCATATATTCTACTTATAACACGCCTGCAAAGTGCCTTGATAGGAAGTTAAATGTTGTACAGAAATAAGTTGTACCACATTGTATTGTATTTTGAGCTACTAGAAAAAGCTACACACAAAAATCTATAAATAAAAAAATGCTGAAGCAGACTTCCTGATAAAAATTCATTTGTCATCTTGCTCCGTCATGTCCAGAAATGGATATAAATACAATAATCTAAGGAAAATCAAAGTTTTCACATTTTGCTAACCCTTGGAATACTAACATGTTTTCTGGACTGCCAAGGCAGTGAGTACTCATGCCAGAAAAGATAGCACAGAGGGTTTTTTTAAGTTTTTATTTAAATTCCAGTTAACATACGGTGTAATATTAGTTTCAGGTGTACAATATGGTGATTCAACACTTCCATACATCACCCTGTGCTCATCTCAGCAAGTACCCTCCTTATTCCCCATCACCTTTCTCATCCATCCCCCCACACACCTCCCCTCTGGTAACCAGCAGTGTGTTCTCTAGAGTTAAGAGTCTGTTTCCTGGTTTACCTATCTTTTTTTCCCTTTGCTCATTTGTTTTGTTTCTTAAATTCCATGGTATGGTATTTGTCTTTCTCTGACTTATTTCACTTAGCATAACACTCTCTAGCTCCATCCATGTCATGGCAAATGTGAATGGCAAGATTTCATTCTTTTTTATAGTTGGGTGATATTCCATTATCATGCATGCGTGCACACACACACATCTTCTTTATCCATTCATCAGTGGATGGACACTTGGGCTGTTTCCATAATTTGGCTGTTGTGGATAATGGTGCTATAAATATTGAGGTGCATATAGCCCTTTGAATTAGTATTTTTGTATTTGGGTAAATATCTGGTAGCGTGATTGCTGGATCGTAGGATAACTCTACGTTTAACTTGTTGAGGAACCTCCATACTGTTTCCCAGAGTGGCTGCACCAGCTTGCATTCCCGCCAACAGGGCAAAGGGCTCCCATTTCTCCGCATTCTCTAAGACGGCACAGAGGTTAGGAGCTCAAGTCGTAGAGCCAGGCGTGGCAGATGTGAACTCAAGGCCCAGGCACAGAACCCACAAACTGACCCGGGGCAAGTAAGACACCCTCTAAACCTTAGTCTTCTCATCCGTCAACGGCAAATACTAATAGCACATGCTTCCTGAAGTAGTTGTGCTGATTCAGTGAATGACTCATGGCCCACACTTAGCATAGCAGCTGCTCTGTGGGTAAGTGGCCCTGAGTGTTAGCCATTTTCATCACCTGAGGAGAACTATAATGGAAGTGCGACAAGAAACCTGAAATTAATCACCTTCACAAATGTTATTACAAGCACTAAATTCACCTGGATCATCTGTTCCAGATGATTGCGGTGAAAACGATCTACCCTGAAAGCAATACCATCAGTACTACAAAAATAGTAACAATAACCACCAACAGCGATATTTACTATGTGCCAGGCACTGTTCTAACCACTTTCCCAGACAAGAGCATCACACACAGCTGTGTAGCTGATGCCACACAAGAGCACCCAGCAGGAGGTGAGTGGGGCTGAAGTTCAGTCCACTCTCAGTTTACCGTGCCATGTACCCTGGCATGGCGTGGTCCACCACAAAGGGGCACCCCGTGGGCTGGCAGCAGCTCTGTTTACATGCATTAACTGATGCATTAAATTTGGCAAATTTCTAACAAATGGGAGACAGAAGTAGAAAGTTACTTTTGAGAGTACCCACGACCCAAGTCAAAGACCATCATTTCAGTAATTGCATTAACAGAGTAGATGAGTAAACCCCAAGTCACCAGCGAACAACACGTATTATTAAGCTGCACAGCCATGTGCCACGTGGGAACATGAAAATAAGGCAGGCCCTGGTGTTGGGTGGAAATAGACAATTCCCATCCACCTCCTCCCCACCTCCTGCTTCCTTCTTCCTACATCAACTCAAATGTCCCTGTGTGTGATAATGAAACAAAGCATCATACTTGACCCCCAGATAACCAAATGTTACATTTTGCATTGTCTAAAAACAACAAAAAGTATCTGTGTGGCAAGGTAATATTTTGCTAAGTGATAGGTTCCAAACACTCCACTGCAAACTCTAGCAAACAGTTACCATTTCTGTCCCTCCAGGAGGCACCTCCCCAACGGAGTTTCCTAAAAATGACTCCCAGGTATAAAGACATTCATTTCCTGCCACCTCAAGCATCTGTAATCTCGGTCAGCTCAGGGGCTCTTGCCCAAGCTAAAAGCCCTCATCCTGCATATAGCTCTATACCTCTCACTGTGGCTTAGACCCTGCATCAGCCCGGGAGGGAGAGACAGGGGGACACCACACCCTTACAGGCTGGATGTGTGAGGGTGAAAACAATACTCTTCCAGTTCCAGAGAAGCATCAGTTTATGCAGACAGGATCTGTTTTAACTTTTTTATATGCTCAGAATCCTAAAATAATCCAAACATTTTATATACTCAGAATCCTAAAAATAATCCAAACATCTTTCACTTAATCAAAGAAAAGTGATAATAAAAATTATCTCTGACCTTTACACAAAAGTTATTCCCCTTACTCAGTTCCCTAAAGAGTCCAAATCTAGACCATGGAAGAAAAACAGTGAAAAACAGATTGCTTTGTTTTAAAATCCCACCATGTAAAAATCAGAATTGGATGCCTGATCATTTTTTGAACTCAGAGGCATTCTGCCAAGAGAAGAAACCCCTTGATAAGAATTTGGGCCTACAATGCAATGCTCTGATCTCTTTTCTCAATGTTGTTAATTTTACTTTAAAGACTGATGGTGTTTAGTTTGCCACTATAATTAAATTTCACAGAAAACCTGGAATTTTCTCTTACTCATTTGTAAACAATATGGCAATATTTTTAGTAATAATGTGTGCTTACATATATTGTAATTTTTCCACCAAATAGCAAATTACATCTGACAAAAACACCAACACACCTTTGAGTTGTTCAACAGTCCCAATGACTAACTTCATTCAAATTAGAATTTTGAAGTAAGAGGTCTTTTCAAAAACTCACAGAAAAGTACCTTTCAATGACGCATCTTGGAATGCAATGAAACATATTTCTTAAAGTTGGAATTTAACGTGGTCCTCTTTTAAAAGAAAGAAAGGAGAGAGAGAGGGGGAGGGAGGGAGGGGGGAAAGGAGGGAGGGACACCAGAAGCTTCTACTACCAGGATAACATTCCTTGAGAAACAACTTGTATTACTGTTAGTGCTACAAGTACCTATGTAGGAAATAAAGCAATTTTTAAAACATTAAAACATAAAAAATAAGCCTCACCAGAGACATACCTAAAAACTTGGATACTATAACAAAATCATATATTTGCCTTATTACTTTTTTAAAAAATCATATATTTGAATATAAGGATGTGCAAATTAAAAAGCCCATCCTTAAATCTCCTTTAAACCTCTGAAGTGATTCTAAAACGGTACCGAATCCATCATTTAAGACGGCTTTCACTTATTTTTAGGTCTTTGGTAATGCTTTTCACACAGGGTTGCCCTTTTGTAATAAAGGATTCCATGTCAAGGACCAAGGAAGTTTAATTCCTTTGCTACCTTAAAGGACAGCATAATGGCCATAAACACCCGCCCAGGGTGATACACTATGCAGAGGAGGCCCCTAGTGGTGAAGCTGCTGCTCCAACTTGGCTTTAGACATTTTCTAAGACGGCTTTATCACGAGGGCAGAATGAATAGGTAATACAGTCTACCTGAGCTTTGCTTCTTTAATAACCTCTATTAGCCCTAATATAATAGGGCCATCATTTAGAATCCCAAGGTCCTTTCATCAGGAATTTATATATATAAAAAGGATGGGACCTGAGGAATAATTTCATTACCTTCTCCATTTAAATCAACAAATACTTATGAGGCCCTTACACACTGCTAGGCACTGAGCTGGGCATGGAGGCAGGGTAAACAGGAGAGATGAGCACCCTCATAGAGTTTCCTGTTATTTCTTTTCAACGTAATCATATTAGTTAAGGACAGAGATAGAGAAACTGGGAAGTACAATTCACCACCTTATGACCTTGTAATGCGTTCTTACCAACAGGAAAAACCTGAAAACCTGAAGTATTGCCCACCCCCACCGTCGAAGGGTCAGCTCCTCACTTTCAGTATATACAGGGCAGCATCTGAGGTTCATCAACAAAATGAGGTTGAATGAATGAACGAGTGGAAAATAAGATGGCACAGGATTTTTAAATTAAAAAAAAGACTGTTGAAACATTCCAGAGTTGAGGATTCCTGAAAATAAAGGAAGACAAAGGCAAGAGACAACATTTACGAAGTACTTAGCATGCTCCAAGCACTGGGATAAGTTCCTAAATGTTACTTCATTCTGCCTAATACCTCCATAACGTGAGGAATATTATTGGCATTTTACGAAATAGGAGACTATCTCTGGGAAAGGGTAAGTGACTTGCCCAAGGTTATACATTTGATAAACGGGAGAGGCTGCTTGGAGCCCAGGTACCTGGGATGGCAAAGCAAATGTTTGCTTCACTGTAAACTGGTGAATCCCAAAGTTTGAGATTTTCCTTTGAACCCCATTAATACAGCCTGCAAGCAGACGGACGAGATTTGGAACACAAAGATTAACAAAATTAAGGCATTTCAATACCGTATAATTTAGAGAACATATAGTATGGTAATTCAATGTAGAGGAATTATTAAATATTTAGGTATGGCCCATCTCTTGCTTTCCAGGAACTGACATTCCCTGGGAACACACCACAGGATCTCATACTCTATTAAGCACTATTACACGTGTTCGAGGCACTATTTATGACTAAGGCTTTGGTTTTTTTCCTATATGCTTCTATTTCCAAGTTTGAAAGACTTTTCTCCTTCCAATTAGCAACATGACAGCACTGCCCAGGGCTTATTAATGCTCACGGTGCAAGTAATACTCCACGAATTATGACTGCCTCGTATGAACAATGTTAACAAAATCCAAGAAATCCGGTAGAATTAAATTTAAATTTCTAGTAAAAAGATGTGAGAGCAGTTAATTATCTTTATTACCTAGACCTATCTAACGACATTTAAGTAAAAACCACTCCAAGGAGCCACTCTTGCATTTATTCGTGTTTCCCAAGCCTCACTGTTCGGGCATGTACAGTGCTGTTAAAATCTCTCCCTCTCCCATCGCTCTTTCTCCGCACGTCGATGGAAAGGTAACTTCAAAATCACTGACGGTAGTGCAGGTGCAGGAAGTGTCGCGGAGACAACAGCTTCGCCTTCTCTTTGTACAGTTTTCCTCCTCCTCCCGGCGCTTCAAAACCCTCACCCCCAGACCATGCCCTCGAAAGAAAGGCTTCTCTCTACTGACAGCACAAAACTCTCGCTCGGGGCGCCCTGCGGACCGCGCTCACCCTCGGACACAAGCCCGCCGGCCCCGGTCCAAGGCAGGCGAGCACGCTGCCCACCGGCCGCCCTCGGCACGCCCCCTCCACCCTCTCCAGCCCAGCAAAAATAATACACCAACGCCAGCAAAGTAGTCACGCGGGCACGTGTGAGCCTACTTTTTCAGTACGTGTTGGAGAAAGCAAGTAAACAGTCAAAGGCCACGAGAAAGGGTGGCAAAGCCAAAGTGACCGCCGGCACACAGCGGCCGCCGACCGTCCCCGGCGGCCAGCTCCGCGTCCTCGCGCGTCCACCTGAACGCGCCGCGCCCTCCGCCGGGCCGAGCCGCCCGGCCCCAGCCCCCGCCTCCGCGCCGAGCCCCCTCCCCGCCGGCGCCCGCAGCCCCCCACCCCCACCCCCGCACCCCCGCACCCCCGCGGACGGCGGACGGCGGGAGGCGGGGCGCTGCACCGTGTCCCCCGCGGCACCAGCCGCCCCGGGGTCGCGGGCTGGGCAGCGCGAGGAAGCCGCGCGGAGCTGCGCGGACCCGCGAGCCGCACCGACGCCCCCGCGCGGCGCACCACACCCGGGGGCCCCGGCAGGGGACCCGACTCACCCCGAGGCGCCCTCCGGGCTGCCCGGCCGGCCCCCGCTGCTCCCGCCGCCGCCGAACTTTCCCTCCTGCGCGGCCGCCGCGGGCTCGGCTCCACCTCCCGCTCCGGCAGCCGCGGAGCCTCCAGGGCCCCGGGGGGCGGGGAGCGGCGGTGGCGGCGGCGGGCGGGCTGAACCTCCGCCAAGCCCCAGCGCCCCGCCGCCGGGTGGGAGCCCGCGGGCCGCGAGCCCGCGCTGCAGCCGCCCGGCGGGGGTCGCGCTTGGCTGCGACCCGCTTCCCCCGCCGTCCCTCAGCAGTGCGTCCCTCCGCCCCGTTGGAGAGGGGCGCCCTGGCGGGAGCCTGGCCCCTCTCTGCAGGGGGCACGCCCGGACACCCGGGGTCCCCTGGCAGGTGACTGGCCCTGAGGTCTGGAGGAGCTGAGGGAAGGGGCCCGGACACTGCGGCGCGGCCGGTACCCCCGAGGAGGGGCGGTCGGGTGCCTTTCGACAAGTTTTTGGTACTCCCTCTTTCTGGACAGAGTTCCCCACGCCCCTCCCTCTGTTTCCCTTGCCATCACGGGGCCGCCTTCCCCTCCCTGGGCCGGCTGACTTACCAAAACTTTGTAAATTGGACTTCGGAGCATTAACCCTGTAGTCGGTGTCTTTGCGGCCCCCGTCAGTTATAACGTCTTCACTAGAGAACCTTTATTGACAGCGAAGGTCAGAAACCCTTTGGCTCTGAGACCCCACCACTGTGGAGAAGTGATTCTGTAGGGACCCCTGATGGCCACTGAGAGGCCTAGGAGAGGAAGGGGGAGAAGGATGGAAGTCAGCAAGTGGGCTATTGAGTAAGAAAAGCCCCTCACGCACACGCATACGCACACGCACACACCCTCTGGGGCCACAGGTGCCTTTTATTTGTAAGTGTTCCAGCACTTCTCTGGGGAGAGGGAGTTTGGGGGTATTATGTTCCCCAATTCTCAATACAATGGAGGAGACTCAGGAGGAATCAGCTGAAAGAGGTCATCTCTCCACTTAAAGATGCAACTTGCAGAGTCCCCCTGGCTGAGCCATAGAAGAACCAGAGCTAGAAACCAGTCCTAGGACTCCTGGTGCAGTGCTCCTTCCACTACCTGACCAGCAGAAGGCTCAAAGCCCCCATATGGGAGGTTTCCAGGTACCAGACTTTATGTGGGCACAGGGTAGTGGTCCTGGAGGCAATAAGCAGTCCTCAAGCAACCAGCAAGCACTTACTTACCTACAAGAAGCATCCCTGAAGCAAGCCTTGCTTCCTACCAGGACTCCCTAACACACCAGGCTCATCCTTCTTCCAACGCATGCTGCCCTGGTACTTTAGGTGGCTCTGTACCAACCCCACACCCCTGAGTGGGCTAATCACCCTTGTGACATAAGGCCCCCACAGCAATTCAACTGGGATTTCAGAAAGAAGAAGCAACAGGTATGTATCAAATGAATGAAAAATACAGTGTCTGTCCTGTTACTGCCCCCAAAATGTGGCAAGGTTATGAAGTCATAAGTAAATGGTTAATTTAGCATCCACATATATGTAGGTACAAGTCATTGGCCAAGCCTCCTCCATACACTGTTCTCACAGCAACCTCATGAGGCAAATCATATGACAACCCCCGATGTGCAGATGGAGGGGCCACATGGAGGTTACAGTTAGTGGTGAGTTGTGCAAAGGTCAGAGCCTGCACAATCAAGCCCTCTGGGTAATCAGGTAACCCCTTCAGAGCCTTTCCAGATGTCACGAACACATTCCCACACCTTCACGTATTGATAGGCAGGTTGTTAAAGCATCAATTTTCTTTCCTCCTTTTCTTCCAACTGTCTGTTCAGTGATGGCTCCAGAATCTCTATTTAATAGGGCTTAAGGGAGGAATCTGGTCCGGAAGATGGGCCAAAGATTTGAGTAAGGGCTGCTATGCTGGCACACTCATAGGCTCAGATTCTAGGTTTGCATGGACTGCTTGGGAAAGGAGGAAGAAGCAACCGTCTCTGTTCTTGTCATCACTTCAGGATTAATTACATTTCCTTTCACGGCACATAACTTACTTGTAAAGGTACCTGAAGAGGTTTTCCAAATATATCAGCACAGCAATATACATATCAATACGTATCAGTATATGTCTACATATCAAAAGTCATCAGGCCAATGCTAGCTAAGCGTTTGATGCCTCTAGGTACATCCTGACAATAATTAGTACATCAAAAAATAAGGTAGTTGAAAAGTGATAAAACTACAAAATTAAGAGCATAATGTGAGAAAAGATACATTTTTCTGGGGGCACCGGTGGCTCGTCGGTTGGGCATCCAACTTGTGATTTTGGCTCGGGTTGTGATCTCAGGGTCGTGGGAGGGAGCCCAGGGTCAGGCTCCACGTTCAGAGGGGAGTCTGCTTAGGATTCTCCCTCTCCCTCTTCCCCCCTACACTCCCGTGGGTGCTCTCTCTCTCTCTCTCTCTCAAATAAATCTTTAAAAAAATAAATAATTTAAAGATACATTTTTCTGGAAATACTAGAAAAGTAAATATTATTTCAATTATTATGAAGGGGCTTTTGGGGGAGTCACTATTATGAAGCAGGGTCAGTCAGTCACCCTTAGTCTTCATCATTAGCAGAAACAGCACTGAATGAGGGAAAAGGCCAACCAGCTTGCCTCTGCAGCTCCCATCCTATAATGACACCTCACAGAATTGGTGTTACCAGTAGAAAGAGGGGTTCCTTTAGACTTCAAAGACCAACTGACCAGAATAAATAGGTTGAACGCCAGACCTAGATGTTAAAAACCAATTTATAAGAGCGAATTAAAAAAAAAGGTTTTCTACATGGATTTTAGCTTTTAGCTGCAGTATTCTTATGTAAATGTTTTTATAAGCATAATGATTTAGGAATCAGAATATGTTATTGGAATTTCCAAGCATATTATAAAGGCACTTCCACCTTCATATTGTGCTAGTAATGTGGTAACAATACAGAAATATATAGAAAGTTCTGTAAATAGGTAAGATTATGATGCTGGACTGATTTTATCCCCTTGGGGGAAAAACTAGTCCATATAAAAATATATTATAAAACAATACATAAGATGTCAAACTTTTACATTTATAAAATGCAAAAAATATATATAATATGTAATTTGTTTTAAATATATACTGCATAAAATATTAAATTTTAAGTACAAAAATATTTCACAGTTCGAGGTCAGACTTAACCTCACCAGGAACCTTGAGAACCTTGACCCAGAGCCATCCAGGAGCTGAAAGAGCAGTTGTAAAGCTTATTCATTAAAACTCAATTACTTTACTTTCTAAGAGAAGCTCTCAGGCAGTCACTCAAGCCGTGTTGACTCTTACTTTAAATAGCTCTAATAATCAGGGTTATCTGATTTCTTAGATCACAGCAAATGTGCTGTGTAGTCAGAGGTAGCTCATTAGATGGGAGAGGTGTGTTGTACTCAAAGCCTAAAAACTGGCCAGATGGCGCTACTGTGAGTGGTGAGTCATTGAGATAGAATCTAATTATATTCTAGAGTCTACTTTAGAAATCTTGAAAATATGCAATGCATTTCCAACTACGTTTTCATTTAAAATGAGTAAAATAAATAATGTGTGACCCAAAAAGGCAAATTTTGTTTTTCTAGAAAAAAAAATCACACGTGTTGAAGACCTCATTCCATAAACACTGTTACTCAAACACCGTGGGGCCCCATTAAAATCTGTTGACTGAATCAGGGATGATTTTCACTTCTTTCGCACGTTTTACATTCACATCTTTAGATATACACATCAAAATCAATGAGTTGATTCATAATATTTTCAATCTCACATGCTCCGTTATCCTTGGGGTCAGTGCAGGAGCAGAGCTAGAAGGCCTGCTCTCCTCAGGGCGCCCCTCCCAAGCTGTCTTCTCCAAATGGCAGACAAGTGAGGCCGTTCCTGGGCTAATGCTGTCCACAGTGTAACAGATCTCACAGGAAAGTCATCTCAGTCACAGGTGCTTCACAGGTTGACTTTTCCATTCTCCTTCTGTGCACTCAGCATTTCCACACCCCCATCTCTAGAAGAAAACAAAAGGGTTACAGAAGGAACTGCAGAAAAACCCAAGCAGGGAATCACCAGAGACTCGGCCACATCTGGTCCACATCCACCTGACATCAAATCCAGATACCTAAACACAGAGCAGCTCAAAACCGTGTCCCTTCTTTCTACGGTAGTTGCACTAAGTCACCCATGTGCAGATCAAGCTTATGCATGCCTTTCTTTTTGAAAGCCAGAAATACTCAAACATGTCGCTTGGATGACTCAAATCTCCGTGGCTTTCACTACAGCTTGAATTTTTTAACCCTGATGGATAGACTATTTTCAATTATTATTGTATTTCTTTCCAAGCATTATTAGCATCTTCAAAAAAAAAAAAAATAGATCATTTAATGGGGCATCTGGCTGGCTCAGTCCGTGGAATGTGCAACTCTTGATCTCAGGGTTGTGAGTTTGAGCCTCGCATTGGGTGTAGAGATTACTTAAAAAAATAAAATCTTTAAAAAAAAATAGACCGTTTATCTTTTAAGTCAATATCTGCAAAGTCCTGTCCTACCTCCAGGCCTCACTCTGTGCCCTTTCACTGCTACAGATATACATTGTGACAATACAGTCCGTTAATAAAAGAATCTGTTTCAACAACACACACTGTTGTAAGAATCTCTATTGCAGACAGCAGAAATAGGATATATAAAGATGTTCTCAGGGATATCAGGAATATGGCCTGGCCACAGGAAGGGCAAGTATAGTTAAATCAATAGGTCCAAACATAAGAAATACCTACAGGAGAAGCAACAAGTAGGATACCCACCAAAAGTGAAAAAGACATGGAAAGGCAATGATGATGATGTGGAAAACAAGCTGTACCAACTTCAGAAACAAGAATATTTCCTTTTTTTTTTAAAGATTTTATTTGAGAGAGAGAGAGTGAGCCAGCACAGGCAGGGGGGAAGGGCAGAGGGAAAGGGAGAAGCGGGCTCCCTGCTGAGCAGGACCCTGGGATCATGACCTGAGCCAAAGGCAGACGCTTAACCGACTGAGCCCCTCAGCTGCCCCTCCTTTTCTTTTTTTCTCACGTGTATCTAAAACCTGTGTACACAGGGATTCATTTTATATGACCATACACATGTGCATCTGAGGGCAAACTTTGCCTTCAAACCAGATGATACCAGTGTCGCTTTCCTTGCCGTATGAGACATATTTGGCTTTCTTGTAAACACAGCCAGAAAGTGGTTTAGTCAAATCATTATTCCTCTGATACCAGTAAGTGAGGCAGTTAGTGTGTGCCAGGCACCATGGAAACTACAAAAATGATTAAGCCTAGTCCTTAACCTCAAGGAACCCAAAATCTAGTAGGAAAGACCAAACACAATATTATAGGAATTCAAAGGAGGGAAAGAGAGAGAGAGAGACCCCCGAGGTTCCCGTGGATGGCTTCATGTTAGAAGTAGCTTTTCAGGGCGCCTGGGTGGCTCAGTCGTTAAGCATCTGCCTTCGGCTCAGGTCATGGTCCCAGGATCCTGGGATCGAGCCCCGCGTCGGGCTCCCTGCTCGGCGGGAAGCCTGCTTCTCCCTCTCCCGCTCCCCCTGCTTGTGTTCCCTCTCTTGCTGTCTCTCTCTCAGTCAAATAAATAAATAAAATCTTAAAAAAAAAAAAAAAAAAAAGAAGTAGCTTTTCAGACAGCTCCGGAACGATGAATAGGATTTTGACGGGCAGAGAAAATAGGAGAGTAGCCAAGAAATAATGCCTGACCAGTGAAGCAGAGATGGGAAAGCACTGCGCATGTCCGAAAATGGCGGCCCACGGTGGCCCGAACACAGGCAACATTTAGGGAAAAAGGTCAAAGTCTAAAAGTGGCCTGAGTCGGTCAAGATGATGGAGGACTTTGAATGCCACAGAAGGAATTTAGCATGTGAATGTTCGTGAGATGGGAATGTGTGTATGTGAACAGACACTGTTAGTTACCTAATCGACAGGCTTTCCTGCTAGCTGGAAGAACTCTTGATTATTCAGAGCCCACCTCTGAGAAGTCCTGCGTGAGGCCCTCAAGGGAGGTCAACATGCCCCCGGCTCTGGGTGGGGGTGTGGGGATGAGTTATGGTTGGTTTAAGCAAACAGG
This sequence comes from Mirounga angustirostris, assembly GCF_029215605.1. NCBI lineage: Eukaryota > Metazoa > Chordata > Mammalia > Carnivora > Phocidae > Mirounga > Mirounga angustirostris. The sequence goes on from NW_026991710.1 coordinate 162,924,585, forward strand.
AAAATCAGTGTGAAAAATGGCTAAGCTTATGGCACCTGTGGGATAGCCCAGGAGAGAGGAGCGGCTATCAATCAGCAATAGCAATCTGGAACTCAAGACAGGCTAAGACCAGAAATAACAGAGAGAATAGGGAGAATAGGGAGTCTTCCACAGACAAAACAGAATCATCTACATGAGAATGAAAAGAACAACTAGTGAAAGTACATAAAATGAAAGAAGTTGCAGAGAGCACAGTGCAGGGAAACATTAGAATTAATCGGCCAAGAAAGGATGTTCTATAAAGAAAACTAGGAAGGAATGGTGACAAGGATAGGAGAATCAGGAGGTGTCTTTGGAGCCAGAGACCTTCAAGAGGCAGGTGACAGTCACAAGTGTAAAGTCCTATAGCACCTACTAGGTTTGTTAAGAAGTTACTTTAGCTGTAGATGAGCCATGATAATTATTTTAAAAACCCAACAGAAAAGGTATATATACCCACAATGGGACAGCATCAGCTAACTAAATATTGTTTCCCTGTTTTCTACTAGAATCATATAAAATCTGTATGGTTACACTGACATTTTACAATGGACCCAAGTCGCTTTGCTGTTGATGACTTTGTAGGACTTACTAGGATGCAAATGGTGACCCTGTCACCGTGCACAGAGTATCCAGCATATCATCAACCTTGGCCTAGAAAACAATAGCCAGAAACCAGGAACAGTGTATAAGTGCCTACATGCTCACTTGTCCTGATTGGCTTTTAGCATTACAAACATATCAGTAATTCAAGCAATAAGGTAAATTTATTATCCCTTTAATAATGGTGTATCTTTGGTTCAAATAGGGATGGACCAGAGATGAAATTTTTTTAAAAAATAATGTGACTACAAATTAAAAAATCATTTTTGTTATAGGGTCTCGGGCCCTTTAATCTGCAGACCCAGCTGTGTCTAACCCCGTTTGTCCTAAATAAATATGGCCTCACCATATTTAGGATCCACGGCCCCAACATGGAGTAGGGGGTGTCATTGGTCTTGCTGCCTGTCATTGGACACACACAAAGTCTGTGTCCACGGCAAGCATCTGCCTGCTGCACCCTCGCCCCTTAGCATCTTCCTTTTTCAGGAAGTATTAAGGATTGGCTTGGTTTTTTGGAGATATAAGTCCTCCTCTGAGAACAACTTCTGCTCTGAAGCCCGTCTATCCAACCTGCACCCTGATCCCTTCTTGTTTTGGTTTTTTTGTGGGTTTCTTTTTTTCAGTTTCACTTCCTCCACCTACAATACTCTTCCTTAACTGAATCCTGCTCCAACTTTGACAACTCCAACAAAATTCAGCTTAGATCTCTGCACCTGAAAAATAGTACCATCTCTGCACCCAAACGTCTGCTGTCCACTTCCACACCCTCTTATAGATACAGAAACATCACTCAGACCAACGTCTGCTGAATGCCTTTGGGCACTGTGGGAGGGACTACTAGTCAACTCTCAGAAGGACCAATTCTTCTATCTGGTTAGTTCAAATAACAACAACAACAAAAATATTACTATTATTAAGATTTTGGTTTTTATCATATTCCAGGCACTGCTATAAGCCATTTATATATTTATATACTGGCCACACCCTATGAGGAAGCTGAAACTTAGAAAGGTTATATGGTTTTCCCAAGGTCACATCGCTAGTAAGCCAGGGGGCCAAGATTCACACCCGGACCAGCTTCCTTTCCCCATGACACGCTGCTGGCTCATGTCTAGAAAATTAATAAAATCTTTCAAAACATCATAGACAGGGCAAAAATAATAAAATGTATTCTTTGTGGTGGAAAAGTTGGGAACCACTTATCTCTCCAACACTCCCCTCTGAGAACACAGTAAATTCAGAATTGGGATCTAGCCAACCTGCCTGAGTCCAGTGCTCCTCAGCTACGCTCCTTGTGTTCTCCGAACGTTTGAAATAATAACTGATTAGAGTTATCAGGAAGTGTGACAAGGTATTACAATGGAAAGTTAAACAAGATTTGAACTCATGGATCTGCTTCTGCAGTCATTTGCTTTATTCTTTTGTCACATGGTACCGTGCTTTGTACTCTGAGGTGATAATCAACGTCATTGATATATTCTCAATTCATTAAGCCAACAACTGGAGTCAGACTAAAAATGTCTACCTAACAAAATAAAGGAGGCTTTTTGTTTCTTTTCCTTGTCACAGAACAGATACTTCTCATTCCTAATTTTTTTTTTTACTAGCATCTTGGAAGACTACCAGTCCCAGGATCTATAAACAGTGCTTCCCTCCAGATAGAGCTTTTATCTCGATTGGGCAGAGAGAGGTAAACTGCTCCCTCACTGATAAAGAGCTTTTTGAAGACATTTGCTGTATATAACTTCTGCTATGTGCTGGAGAATAATGCCCAGGAATGAGGGGGCAATATTGCTTATTGTTGTATGTACAGTTCGATTTTTTTCAGAGTCATACAGTGCTCACAGATAAAATAAGAAAGCAAATAATTTGACAGTACCACACTGCAGTTGAATTTCATCAAAAGAGAACTGGGCATTTGTCCATTAACTCTTGGGTGATTCGCACAGGTCGCCTCTTTGGGGAAAGAAGAAGCTGCTAGAGCCAACTTCCTGGGAAGTCTCTCTAAAGCTGGAGCTAATCATCACTGGCAAGGCTCATCCCCCTCCAAGCCTGCCACCAAGCAACCCGCTCTGAGAAAAACTCGGAAATAACACCATATTTTGAAGTGATTAAGAAGTCGCCACACTTGCACAAGCAAGTGGTTCCTAGTCAGGGTTCCCTGTGGTCACCTCCTCGCGGAAGCCTCCTGCAGTTCTGAATTTCTTGTTACACTTCACAGGACATAAACTATGGCTGTGCCATTTTAGATGTGGGGTTTGTAAAGCCTATTGGTATAATAATAGCATACCTAGTCTTAGTTTTTGGATTGTCTTTCTCCAAAGGGACCACTCAGAGACAGATAAATCAAGGGGCTAGCCAGGCAGCTTTTTAGAGGAACAATCCATAAGAGGAGACAGACATATCACCAAAATAAATCAGAACCATAGCCCCAGTTAGCCTGAGTACAATGTAATTGGTCTCACTAGTCTTGAAATAGACAACTTTCTGGAATGGGAAAATAAACACCATGTACACCTGTGTGCATGCACACACACACACACACGCACATTTATCTCTGTTGAGTATTTTGTCAATGCCCATGTGCTAAATAGTAACTACTTGCCTTCAGCTGATTTTCTGAAATCAAGTAATATTTGGCATAATGTTTACTGAAGTTAATGAGTTTATTATCTAAAATTTTAAACCTTTTAATATACCTCCTAAGATGTTCTCTGGTTCAGAAAATCACAAAAGGAAATAGAAGTGCAAACAAGAACTATAGGAAAATGGAAAATCAAACAAATTTATCATCAACCAATGACGTAAATTAAATAAGTGACTTTAACGCTGTACAAAGTTCATTGCTATACACTAGTTTCTTCCCACTTCCACTAACTAAGGACTCTAAAGACTAATTACTTAAAGAATATAGCCCGAATTGTGTTGCAACACTGTCTCGCTTGGAGTGCTCTCGTAAAAATCTTGACCCAAAGTCAGACCACTCATATTTTTTCACCATCAAACAAAAAGGAAAAAAATGGCCTCTGACACTTCAGAAAACAGTTTGGCAGTTTCTTTAAAAGTTACACACATATCACCCATATGATCCAACCATTTCACTCCTAGGTATTTACCCAAAAGAAAAGGAAATGCGGGGTGCCTGGGTGGCTCAGTTGGTTAAGCATCTAACTCTTGATTCCAGCTCAGGTCATGATCTCAGGGTCCTGGGACCGAGTCCCACATCAGGCTCCCCACTCAGGGGGCAGTCTGCTTCTCCCTTTCCCCCAACTTGTGTGCATTCTCTCTCTCTCTCCCCCTCTCTTAAAAAATAAAAATAAAAATAAATAAAATGTCAAATTCCACTTGTTTATTAAAAAAAGAAAAAGTGGGGCGCCTGGGTGGCTCAGTCGGTTAAGCGTCTGCCTTCGTCTCAGGTCATGATCCCAGGGTCCTGGGATCAAGTCCCACATCGGGCTCCCTGCTTGGCAGGAAGCCTGCTTCTCCTTCTCCCACTCCCCTTGCTTGTGTTCCCTCTCTCGCTGTGTCTCTCTCTGTCAAATAAATAAATAAAATCTTTGAAAAAGGAAAAAAGAAAAGGAAATGCCTATCCAAACAAAAATTAATACACAAATATTCATAGCAGCATTATTTGTAATAGGCAAAAGCTGGAAACAACCATCAAGAGTTGAATGAAGAAAAATTATGGTATTCATTCATATTTCGTCTAAAAAAAAAGAAATTGTGGAATTTCTGAGTAGTAGAATACTACTCAGAATAAAGATGAACTATTCGCTCACGAACATAGATAAATCTCAAAACAGTTATGCCAAGTGAAAGAAACTAGACCAAAAAAAGTACACACTGTATGATTTCATTTATATAAAATTCTAGAAAATGCAAAGTTATCTGTAGCGACAGAAAGAAGACTGGTCGTGCTTGAGGATGGGGTGGGCAGACAGGGATAGAGGGAAGAATTATAAAAGGACATGAGAAAACTTTTGGGGGGTGATAATATGTTCACAATCTTGATTATAGTAATAGTTTTCTCAAAACTTAGCAAATTGTACACTCCAAATATGTGTTGTTTATTGTATATTAATTATTTTAAAATCTTTAAATAGTCCTCTGTATTTGAAAGTACACATTTTGTATCTTGCTTTCAGTTAAGAATCAGGAAGAACTTTTGGAGACTAATTAAATGATCCTGCTCTTTTTGTTCAATGGCTAAAACATTGGTTCTCCAAATTTAGTAAAGATAAGAATACCTGAGAGGTTCCTTTAAATGTAGATTCTTGTGTTTCAGACAGAGGTGTGCTGGAAAATGTTTAACAACTAGGTCTCCAAAAACGTAAAAAACAAAACAATGTAGTCATTTTATGCATACATCATAATATATCTTGCCGATAAAATAGATTGTTACACACAGTTTACAGATAATAATATATTCAATGTTTTTAAATTTTGTTTTTGTAAATTTCATGATCTAATTCATTCTTACAGAATGCATTGATTTTTGCCAAACTCTATCTATAGCCAGCCCATGGTTGCAGCTGATGAACAAAGGACATGAATATTAGTTAATATTTCCATTTACGTGAATGAATAAAACTGAAATGAAATATCATTTATTAATAATGTGGGAGATCTCTTTGCTGAATTGTATAACAGTTTTTTAATATTTCCTCGTATTTTGTACTATTTATGATGGTCATAGACATGACACACTTAAATTTAATCTGCATTATTAACATTTTCTCCAGCACTTTCTGAAGTCTAGACAATAAACAAAACAACAACTCTGGTTGCTGAGTGAAATTTGCTAATTTCGTGGTATAAATGTCCCATATGGCGAATTTCAAGCTACCACTGAACGTGCAGTTGAGGAGAGATGTTTGCGGCACACCATTATACAGTATTTCCTCCGTACAGATACGATGGACATAACCTCAGGAGCGTAGATAATGGTAAAATGCAGTAAAGTCTGTAGAAAACAGTTTTGAGTATTCATTACCTTTGGTTTTAATATAATTTACTTAATTGTAAGCTTATATAATTTAATTTTTAATGATTTTTAGTAACTTTAAAATCCCTTAAAATTTAATAGTTGGATCTGAAGAACCACTATAAATTGGCTCCAGCAAACCACTGGCTCCAGCTCAGCCCTAAGGAATTAGATCCTCTGGGACTAAGGGCTCAGGAATTTGCATTTTTAATATTTCCCAAGTGAGGGGCGCCTGGGTGGCTCAGATGGTTAAGCATCTGCGTTCGGCTCAGGTCGTGATCCCAGGAGCCTGGGATCGAATCCCGCATCAGGCTCCCTGCCAGGCGGGGAGCCTGCTTCTTCCTCTGCCTCTGCCTCTCTCTCTCTCTCTCTCTCTGACTCTCATGAATAAATAAATAAAACATTAAAAAAAAATTTTCCCAAGTGATCCTGATGCAAGAAATTGGTGGAGAATCTAACTGCATTTTTTTTTTAGCTGGTAAGTAGGTAATCTTCATCGGCAACATGTTAAGGGAAAGAATACAGGATTATTAGGAGCACTAAAGTTCTAGCTCTAGTTCTGCCACTAATTATATGGCTTTGGGCAAGTCACTAACCCTCTAAGTTTCCTAATCTAATAAGGAGGGAGTGGGACTAAGAAAGGATTGGTAGATGTAATTTTAAAAAGATTTACTTGCATACTGTAGTATTTATGGGCTTCATAATCTGATATCTATGATTTGCTTTGAAATGCTTCAGGAAACAAAGAAAGAAAAAAGTTGATCTGGGAGGTAGGTAAAATGAGATTGGCAAACCATTGGGGTGATGAGAACATGAGGATTTATTATACTATTCTACTTTTGAGTGTATTTGAAATTCTCCATAATAAAAATTTCCTGGAAAGTTACTAATAACTTTCCAAGATCTTTTTTATCTTTAAAAATATGTTTCACATCATCCTTGGGGTTTTAAATTATTTAGTGGGACAGGGGTCGGAGATTAGCATCTACTACATATTTGATGCTTAGGAATTTGAATCTATTTAGGAGTCTCAGAGCAAATCAATGGCTGAGCCAGGATTCTACACCAGCCATCTGCGCTCCGAAGCCCGCGTGCCTGTTGCAGTTATACCAACACCCAAGGGTGCTGTGTGCCACTCCGGCATCAAACGGGAACATAGACACAAGAAAGAGGGCGAGATGGGTATGTTGACTCAGACCTTCCCAGTCGAGCTTCAATATGCTATACAAAATACACCCTGCTTCTAATTAAGGTGCAAACCTGGGGGCAAACATGACCACAGACAATTAAAAAGCCAGTCACAGAGAATCCTCTAAGCAGGCTCTGGGCTGAGGAGAAACTGCTTATATCACTCCCAATTCCACTGATCATTTGAGAAGGAAAATGGGAAAGAAAGGGTGAAATCATGCAGGTCAACAGAGTATTTTCTGTTTTTCAACTAGGCTGGCAACCTGATACAGAGTTGACTAAATAGTAAACATTCGATAAATGTATTTGGCAGAATCTAGGTAAACCTTAAACATTTTAAGCTATTTGTGCTAAATAATAGTAGGCAACATTTAGAACTTTTGTGGATTAATCTAGTAATTTTGATTCACCTAATTTTTAATAAATTATTACACCAATAGTACTTCGGAAATTTTTCAATTTGGGAATTTTAGGCCCCTCTTGTATAAGCTCCATATGATAAAACTAACTCCATAAGAATCATTTAAAAGACAAATAGGTAGATTAGAATAATTTTAAAAAGCAAAGCTCAATTATATGCTGTCTACAAGAAACCAACTTTAAGATTTTTTTAAATTTTATTTTATTATGTTATGTTAGTCACCATGTATTACATCATTAGTTTTTGATGTAGTGTTCCATGATTCATTGTTTGTGCATAACACCCAGTGCTCCATGCAATACATGGCCTCCTTAATACCCTTCACCGGGCTAACTCATCCCCCCACCCCCTTCCCCTCTAAAACCCTCAGTTTGTTTCTCAGAGTCCATAGTCTCTCATGGTTCGTCTCCCCCCATCAATATCCCCCCCCTTCATTTTTCCCTTCCCACTATCTTCTTTTTTTTTTTTTAACATATAATGTATTATTTGTTTCAGGGGTACAGGTCTGTGATTCATCAGTCTTACACAATTCACGACGCTCACCATAGCACATACCCTCCCCAATGTCCATCACCCAGCCATCCCATCCCTCCCACCCCCCACCACTCCAGCAACCCTCAGTTTGTTTCCTGAGATTAAGAATTCCTCATATCAGTGAGGTCATATGATGCATGTCTTTCTCTGTTTGATTTATTTCGCTCAGCATAACACCGTCCAGTTCCATCCATGTCGTTGCAAATGGCAAGATTTCATTTTTTGATGGCTGCATAATATTCCATATATACCACATCTTCTTTATCCATTCATCTGTTGATGGACATCTTGGCTATTTCCGTAGTTTGGCTATTGTGGACATTGCTGCTATAAACATCGGGGTGCAGGTACCCCTTCGGATCACTACATTTGTATCTTTGGGCTAAATACCCAGTAGTGCAATTGCTAGATCATATGGTAGCTCTATTTTCAACTTTCTGAAGAACCTCCATACTGTTTTCCAAAGTGGCTGCACCAGCTTGCATTCCCACCAAAGGTGTAGGAGGGTTCTCCTTCTCTGCATCCTCTCCAACATCTGTCATTTCCTGACTTGTTAATTTTAGCCATTCTGAGTGGTGTGAGGTGGTGTCTCATTGAGGTTTTGATTTGGATTTCCCTGATGCCGAGCGATGTTGAGCACTTTTTCATGTGTCTGTTGGCCATTTGGATGTCTTCTTTGGAAAAATGTCTGTTCATGTCTTCTGCCCATTTCTTGATTGGATTCTTTGTTCTTTGGGTGTTGAGTTTGATAAGTTCTTTATAGAATTTGGATACTAGCCCTTTAACTGATATGTCATTTGCAAATATCTTCTCCCATTCTGTCAGTTGTCTTTTGGTTTTGTTGACTGTTTCCTTTGCTTTGCAAAAGCTTTTTATCTTGATGAAGTCCCAATAGTTCATTTTTGCCCTTGCTTCCCTTGCCTTTGGCGATGAAGAAACCAACTTTAAATACAAAGACATAGATAGGTCCAAAGGAAAAGGGTAGGAAAAGATAAATACCATGTGAACTCTGACCAAAGGAAAGTTGAGTGGTTATATTAATATTAGACAAAGTAGGCTTCAGAAGGAGAAATATTACCCAGGATACAGACAGGCATTACATAATTATAAAAGAGTCAGTTCACCAAGAAGATGTAGCAATCCTAAATGTGTATACACTTAAGAACAGAGGTTCAAAGTACAAGAAGCAAAAACTGATAGAACTGAAAGAAGAAATAGAAAAATCCACAATCCTGGAGCTCACCACAAGATCTGAAAGCTAAGACCCACATTAAATTGAATGCTCTGTAGGCGGCTAAATTGTCCCCCTTCTGGCACACACCGGAATGTAAAACAAATCCTTTCTGAAGAAATTATCCTGGGCTTAGGCCCCCATAATTCCAACTAATTAAAATCATCCAAATCTTGGGAATGCAAGCTGGTGCAGCCACTCTGGAAAACAGTATGGAGGTTCTTCAAAAAGTTGAAAATAGAGCTATGCTACAACACAGCAAGTGGACTACTGGGTATTTACCCCAAAGATACAAATGTAGTGATACAAAGGGGCACCTGCACCCCAATGTTTATAGCAGCAATGTCCACAATAGCCAAACTATGGAAAGAGCCCAGATGTCCATTGGCAGATAAATGGATAACAAAGATGAGGGGTGTGTGTGTGTGTGTGTGTGTGTGTATAAAGTGGAATATTACTCAGCCATCAAAAAGAATGAAATCTTGCCATTTGCAACAACATGGATGGAACTAGAGGGGATTATGCTAAGCAAAATAAGTCAATCAGAGAAAGACAATTATCATATGATCTTGCTCATATGTGGAATTTAAGAAACAAATAGAGGATCATAGGGGAAGAGAGGAAAACCTAAAACAAGACGAAACCAGAGAGGGAGACAAACCATGAGAGACTCTTAATCATAGGAAACAAAATGAGGGTTGCTGGAGAAGTGGGTGGGTGATGGACATTAAGGAGGGCACATGATGTAATGCTCATTGGATATTATATAAGACTGATGAATCACTGAACTCTACCTCTGAAACTAATAATACACTATATGTTAATTAATTGAATTTAAAAAATAGACTTATACATATTTATTAACTTAAAAGTGTTTATAAATACTTATCCACATTAATTTTGATTAATGGAAAAAACATTTCATCAATTGAAAGTACAGAAAGGTAATATTTGTATATAAATAAATAACTCTATTTAAAAAATAAAAGGTACTTCAAAGCAAAAAAAAAAAAAAAAACAATCAGCCAAATCTGAGCTCACAGTGCAAGATCACCAAACCTATAAGAAAATAAGCCACCATGACCAAAAGTCCAGATACAACAAACAATAAACTTAGAACTCCAAGAACTGTAGTGCTAAAATTATCAGACACAGACTACAAAATAAAGAGGGAACAAATGGTATAAAAGAAGGACAAAAATGAGCAAGGAGAGAGCAACAAAACATAGAATGAGTCATTTTTTAACGGAACCAAATTTTTTAAAGGAACCTCAATTTTTTAAAGGAACCAAATAGATTTTATAATGTAATCATTGACACTAAAGCCTCAGTGGATGGGTAAAATGGAAGATTAGAAGTAGCTGAAAAGTGAACTGGCAAACTTGAGGATAGGGTAGGAGGTAGCACAAAGTGCTTCAAAAAGAGATAAGAAAGTAAAGAATGTGTCATGTACCAAGTGACATGAATGAAAATAAATCTAGAGGTGCCTGGGTGGCTCAGTGGGTTAAGCGTCTGCCTTCGGCTCAGGTTGTGATCCCAGCGTCCTGGGATAGGCCCCGCATCAGGCTCCCTGCTCAGTGGGGAGTCTGCTTCTCTCTCTCCCTCTCCGCTCCCCCCGACCTGCTAGTGCTCTCTCTCAAATAAATAAATAAAATCTTAAAAAAAAAAAAATCTAATTCTAGACACATTTTGTGAAACTGAAGGGAATCAAAGAAGACCTTGAATGTCACAGTGAGTAACCATATTATTTATTGCCTAAAACAGATGTTTAGAGTCAAAGAGGGCATGCTTAATCATGATCTTAAAACAACAGACATAAGCTGGGCTGCGCTGGGCAAACCTGGAGCAAGGTCACCCTAGTAAAACAGCCAGTGAGACAAGATCACTTCCACAGAACGGTAATTAGACTGACAGCAGACTTCTCACCCATAACAATGGAAGCCAGAGGACTGCCGAACAATATCGAAAAATTAGCAAGAACAAAATATGGACATTGAATTATGAACTCAGAAAAACTGTTTCTTTTTTTTTTTTTGTAAAGACTTTATTTATTTGAGAGAAAAAATGAGAGAGAGAGAAAATGAGAGCAGGAAGGGTCAGAGGGAGAAGCAGACTCCCTGCTGAGCAGGGAGCCCGATGCGGGACTCGATCCGGGGACTCCGGGATCATGACCTGAGCCGAAGGCAGTCGCTTAACCAACTGAGCCACCAGGGGCCCAGAAAAACTATGTTTCTAGAATAAAGTTGAAATAAAGACATTTTCAGATAAACAAAAACTGCGAGTTTATTTCTAGTTCATCTTCACTGAAGGAGCTTCTAAAAGAACGTCAGAGTGAGAAGAAAAACAAAAACCTGCTGCAGGAGGAAAGTGTGAGATGTAAGAAGGCATAAATAAACAAAGAAACAAAGAAATTGGTAAACGTGTGAGTGTGTGTATGTGTGTATACCTGATGAAGATATTATCTGTAAAAAATAAAAAATGTCTAATTTGATGGGTTAAAAAAAAAAGAAAATGAAATGCTGGACAGCAGTAGCACATAAATTGGGAAAGAGTCATCAGAAGCGAATGTTCTAAAGCTCTTATATGACCCTAGGAGAGAAAGATGCTGATTAACTTCAGATAAATTTATATGGTAAATTCTAAGGATAACCACTAAAATAAACAAAGTAGGGCGCCTGGGTGGCTCAGTTGGTTAAGCGACTGCCTTCGGCTCAGGTCATGATCCTGGAGTCCCGGGATCGAGTCCCGCATCGGGCTCCCTGCTCGGAGTCTGCTTCTCCCTCTGACCCTCCCCCCTCTCATGCTCTCTCTCTCTCATTCTCTTTCTCAAATAAATAAATAAAATCTTTAAAAAAATAAAATAAAATAAAATAAAATAAACAAAGTATATAATTTCCCAACTAGTGGAAGAGGTAAAATGGAATGAGAAAGCTCAATTAAAAAAAAACAAAAACAAACCCAAGAGCAACAATGAAGAAGTCTGACAATAGCAAGTATTGGCAAGACCATGGAGTTACGGGAATTTTTCATGCACGCTATGGAAAACCCTTTGGCATCATCTTAAGCCACATAAGATATGTATATGGCACAACCTAGCAGTTCCACTCCAATGTGTATAGTAGAAAAACTCACATACATATGTATAGAAACAACAGTATTTTTAGCAGTACATTCAGAATATTGAAAACTAGAAACTAGGGCTAGGCTGTCATAAGAAAATACTAATGAGAGCCTTAAACATCAGAAATTTATTTTCTTACAGTTTGAGAGGCAAGACAGCAGAAATCAAGGTGTTAGCAGGTTAGGTTTCTTCTGAGGCCTCTCTTTTCTTGCTTGCAGATGGCTGCCTTCTTGGCGTGTCCCCACATGGTCCTTCCTCTGTGCCTGCACATCCCTGAATTTCCTCTTCTTAGGACACCAGTCAGACTGGATCGAACCCATCCTATGGCCTCATTTTAACTTAATCGTCTCTTCAAAGGCCCTATCTCCAAATCCAGTCACATTCTGAGGCACTGGGGGTTAGGGCTTCAAAATACGAGTTTGGGAGAACCCATTTCAACCCATAACAAACCCAAATGTGTATCAAGAGGAGAATAGACAAATTCTGTAACAATTACTCAAAGTAGTGTTAAACAACAGTAACATAATGAATAAGAACTGCATGTGAGAAGGTGGATAACGTTGAGTGGAAAAGGAAATCACAAAAGACTGTCTCCATTATGATACCTTTTTTGTTTGGGAAAAGAAAAGCAAAACTAAAAGGTATATAATTTAAGGATATATGTATGTATGATTCACTATTTTTAAGGCAAAGGAATGATAAAGATAAAAGTCAATATAGTGGTTAATGTCTTGGGGAGAAGCAGGGGGTTGGAACTCAGGAGGAGCCCATGGTATTGATAATGTTCTAATTCACAAGCTGGGTGGTAGGCTTAGGAATATTCATTTAATACATTTCATATACATGTATACAGGTATAAAATATATACAGGCATACAATTATTTATACATATTGTTTTGTATGTATGAACTATTGTTCAATAACATTAGATATTAAAAATACCTCTAATGGGGGAGCCTGGGTGGCTCAGTCGGTTAAGTGTCTCTTGATCTCAGCTCAGGTCTTGATCTCAGGGTCGTGTGTTCAAGCCCCATGTTGGGCTCCCCACTGGGCATGGAGCCTACTTAAAATGACAACAACAACAAAATCCCTCTTATGATAACATATTTTCACCTAGACCTATTTGGGAATGGATGCTAGCCTACTTACACTATTTCACACTTGCCCTAATTTCTTATTATATCCTTAGAACAATTCAGCATAAGGTGTAAATTATAATGTTTTTGTAGAGAACAGACCATGTCTCTAGCATGATTATCCATATATTAGACTCTCTTCCCTTCTTTTGTGCTTCAAATACAGTACCGTTGGGATTTCACCCCATGATCACAGCAATAGCACAGTCAAAATCTACCTATTGCTTTTAATATCCTTGTCTTGCAAATTAATTATTGTAATAGTATAATCATACTGACTACTTTCTTTAGAGCTCTTTTTTCTATCTCAGCACTACTGACAATTTGGACTAGATCATTCTTTGTTGTGGGAAAGAAACTGTCCTGTGCTGGTGTGAGATGTTTAGCAGCATCCCTGGCCTTTACCACTAGATGTCAGTAGCACACCCTTACCCCTCACCCCCCGTCATAACAATTAAAAAATGGGTCCAGCAGTTGACAAATGTCCCTTGGGACAAAATTGCCACTGTTTCAAAACCAATGTTCTAGAGCATTCCTGATGCAAATGAAACTAGAATACCAAATGCTGGAATTACATTTTCTCCTATCTTACTCTACTTTCCTATCTTGCTAAATAAATCCCTATTTTGTTCCTTAATGTAAGATCTTAGCCACCAAAACAATGTTGACCACACTGTGACATTGAAACCCTAATGATAAAGAATGTGATTTTTTAAAAATATTTCATTTCACAAAAGAGCTGTGCATGTAGAGTGAAGGCACCTGAACAACTGTATTGTCCTGGTAACAAACCTTAAACTTCAATCTTCCACAGCTGTGGATAAATCCATGCTTTTACTTAAACTTTCCCAATTATGTCATGGAACTATAAAATACTATACATAAATTTTTCTTTCTACTCTTTCATATAAACCTCCTTATATACTGAAGAACATTTATTAGAATGGATTTATCAGAAATGAAATTATTGCTTCAAGGTTATGAACAGTTTTAGAGCCCTTAAATGTGTTGCCAAATTGCTATACCAAACGGTTGCACCATCTAACATCTCTGATTTGATATAATACCACTTACTAGGGAACACTACTAAAATGATAAGATTTTTTCTATCCACCTTGAAGATATTGGCTTTCTCAGTTCTTTGGAATGCTTTCCAATTTCTAAAAACTCAATTCAAGATATCCAATTTCTAAAAGGAAATTTCTTCAACATGATAAAGGCAATATACAAAAACAAAACAACAACAACAAAAACAAAACAACCAACCCAGGGCTAACATCACACTCAATAATGAAAGCTTTTCTCCCAACCAGGAACAAGACAAGTATGTCCACTTTTGTCACTTCTACTTCACATAGTCCTGGAAGTTCTCACCAAGAAAAAGAGATAGGCATCTAAATTGGAAAGAAAGAGGTAAAGTTATCTGTTTTCAGATGATATGATTCTATATGTAAAAAACTCTAAAGATTCCACACAAAAACCTGTTAGAACTGATAAATGAATTCAACAAAGTTGCAGAATACAAAATCAACATGCAAAAATTGGTTCAATTTCTGTACACAAACAATGAACATTCCAACGATAAAATTAAGAAAACAATTCCATTTATAATAGCACCCAAAGAATAAATACTTATGAATAAATTTAACTAAAGAGGCAAAAGACTTGTACACTGAAACTAGAAAACACTCCAGAAGGAAATTAAAGAAGACATAAGTAAAAAGAAAGATATCTTATGGTCATGGAATAGAAAATTTAATATTAAGATGACAATACCATCCAAAGTGGTATACAGATTCAGTGTAATCCCTATCAAAATCCCAATGATGTTTTTTGCAAAAATCCAACTTAAAATTCACATGGCATCTCAAGGGACCCCAAATAGCCAAAGCAATCTGTAAGACAAGAACAAAGTTGGAAATTTTCATACTTCCTGATGTCAGAACTTTCTATAAATCTTCAGTAATCAAAAGAGTGAGATACTGGCATAAGGACAGACCTAAACCAATGGAATAGGACATAGAGCCCCAAAATAAACCCTCACATATATGGTCAATTGATTTTTTTAAAGATTTTATTTATTTATTTTAGACAGAGAAAGTGTGTGGTGGGGAGGGGCACATGGAGAGAGAGAATCTCAAGCAGACTCCATGCTGAGAATGGAACCTGATGCAGGGCTCTATCTCACCACCCTGAGATCCTAAACTGAGCCAAATCAAGAGTCAGCCGCTAGACCCAGGTGCCCTGATCAATTGGTTTTTGACAAGGGTGTCAAGACCATTCAATGAGGAGTCTTTTCAAGAAAGGATGCTGGAGGGCGCCTGGGTGGCTCAGTTGGTTAAGCGACTGCCTTCGGCTCAGGTCATGATCCTGGAGTCCCGGGATCGAGTCCCGCATCGGGCTCCCTGCTCAGCGAGGAGCCTGCTTCTCCCTCTGACCCTCCCCCCTCTCATGTGCTCTCTCTCTCTCTCTCATTCTCACTCTCTCAAAAATAAATAAATCTTTAAAAAAAAAAAAAAAGAAAGGATGCTGGAAAAACTGGATAGCCTCATACCATACACAAAAATTAACTCAAAAATGAACAAAAATTTAATCAAAGACCTAAACTTAAAAGCTAAACTATAAAACTTTTAGAAGAAAATATAGAAATCTTCACAATTTGGGGTCTGGTGATGATTTCTTGGATATGACACCAAAGCACAGGCACCGAAAGAAAAAATACATTAGACAGCATCAACATTTAAAACTTTGTGCATAAAAGGACACCTGCCAAAGTAAAAAGACAACTCACGGAGTATATTTGCAAATCAAACATCTGATAAGATATTAATATCCAGAATATGTAAAGACCTCCAACAACTCAACAACAGCAAAAAACAATTCAATTCACAACTGGGCAAGGACTTGAATAGATATTTATCTAAGGAAGATATACCACGGTCAATAAACACATGAAAGGATGCTCAGCATCATTAGTCATTAGGGAAATACAAATCAAAATCACAATGAGATACCACTTCACACCCATTACAGGCAGGCTATTATAAAAAAGAAAAGAAAAGAAAAGAAAAGAAGAAAGGAGAGGAGAGGAGAGAAGAGAAGAAGAGAAGAGAAGAGAAGAGAGAAGAAGAGAAGAGAAGAGAAGAGGAGAGGAGAGGAGAGGAGAGGAGAAGAGAAGAGAAGAGAAGAGAAGAGAAGAGAAGAGAAGAGAAGAGAAGAGAAGAGAAGAAGAGAAAAAAAAGGAAAAAGAAAAGAACACGTTTTTGCCAGAATATGAAAAGACTGGAACCTTTGTGCATTGCTGGTGGTAATTTTAAATGGTGCAGCTATTATGGAAAACATTTTAGCAGTTCCTCAAAAAGTTAAACAAAATCATCGTATGATTTAGGAATCTGACTCCCAGGCATGTATATATTTTCAAAGAATTGAAAATGGGGTAAGCATTACCTGTTCCCTGCACTGCCCTTTATCTGCCCTGCCCTTCCCCTCAACCAACACTGAAAGGTAAACACCTGAGCAGAATTCAGGCTCTAAACTGAATGCAAGAAAATGGATAATCTTATTTTTTTTAATTTTATTCCATGTTTAATATACATCCTAAAAGATATATAGTACTTTTGGGGCACTAGGGTGGCTCAGTCAATTAACCATCTGGCTCTTTTTTTTTTTTTTTAAGGAACCCGAGATCATGGCCTGAACCAAAGGCAGATGCTTAACCAATTGAGCCACCCAGGCACCCCTGGAAATTAATTTTTAATAAAATTTAAGGGCTGCTTCAAATTATATTCCAGATTATTCAAGGGCACACTTGGTATCTTGGCTAAAAGAAAGCACATTTGTTTGTATAAATAAGATGGAGAGCACAACAAAGCAACAGAGAAAGGACTGGGGTCCTGGGGAGTTGTAGCTTAGAGACCATCATAACACCATGGATTTGCCACTAAGATGACAGTTAAGAAGGTAGCATAAATTTAGATAAAAATTCTTATATTGATGTGTGGTAGCATTTATTGTGGGACAGAGTGCTCAGGTAGAGTCCTAATAATAAGGAAAGAATAGTTACCCAAAGTTTATATTCCTCTCGTATTAGGCATTCTCTTAAGGCTTTGTCCTACCTCTAAATCTGTTTTCCTTGACTCCCTACTTCATTCATACATTATCATGCATTTTGTTACTTTCATAAGGGCTTGATTTATTTCTCCAATGAAATGTCAAGTTTTTGAGGTTATGCATCATGTTTTAATTCTTTATGTTACACACTATTGGGAACAGTTTTCTTTTTTTTTAATTAAAAAAAATTTAATTGAGAGAAAGAGACAGATAGTGACAGAGTGAGAGAGAGAGCACAAGCAGGGGGAGCAGCAGAGGGGGAGGGAGAAGCAGGCTCCCCGCAGAGTAGCCTACTTTCAAAAACAAACAACAATAAAAGATATATAGTAATTTTTTGTTTTCATTAAACAAATTCCGGGGGGAAAATCTTTTACAGGAATGCACACATGAACTTTTTTGGTTTGTATGAAGAGAAATCTAGTCTTACCGAAGCATAACACTTATTTTTATGTAACACTTATTTTTTTAAATGACATTAAATTACACACAAATCAATAGACCTAGAAACACCAAAAGAGGTCCTCTTACACTTCAGATTTAAGACACGATAACGGAGGCACTGTAAATCACCGGGGAGGACTGGGATTATGCAGCCCTTGGTTTGGGGGGCATTGGGCTCACCATTTGGGGAAAAAATTGCATTTAGATAATCATCTCATAACATACATATCAAAATTAATTTCTTGAAAGACAAAATTACATTTAGATCATCACCTTATAGTATATGCCAAAATAAAAACCATAGTAAAAACTAGCAAGATAAAGAACTTAGTATTTATTGAGTCTTTAAATGAAAAGGCCTTTTTAAACTGAAAAGAACTCTTTTTTATTTATTTTTTATTTTTTTTATTTTTTTTAAAGATTTTATTTATTTATCTGAGAGAGAATGGGAGACAGAGAGCATGAGAGGGGGAGGATCAGAGGGAGAAGCAGACTCCCTGCCGAGCGGGGAGCCCGATGTGGGACTCGATCCCGGGACTCCAGGATCATGACCTGAGCCGAAGGCAGCCGCTTAACCAACTGAGCCACCCAGGCGCCCCGAACTTTTTTTTAAATCACAAAGGAAAATATCAGCAAATTTGACTGCAACCACAACAAAGGCAAAATTAAAGCTTAACAGAAAACAGGAAAAAATATTATACATTTCTAGCAAGCACAAAAGACAAGTTCTTCATAAAGAACTAACAACAAACTCATTACCCCCCTCACTACCACCACCACCACCACCAAAAAAAAAAAAAACCTAACTCCTAAATCTTAGAAAAAGGTCTGGAGATGAACATACCAAACCAGCCCTGGGGAGTGAGCTTAAGGAGATACATTCTATATTGTTTTAATTTTACAGTAAACATGCATTACTCTTGTGATTTAAAAAGACATACATTTTTGAGGGTAAAATGCAATATCACAATAGATAAATTATTCATTATAAAAGGAAATAATAGTAGCAAACATTGGTAAATGATTAAACTCAGTCATAATCAAAAAGAAACTAATGAAATACACACAAGGATTTTGCTTCTATCAAGTTAGGAAGGAGTATGAAACATAATTCCCAGTGCTGTCACACAAGTCTGTCGGCAGTATGAATCACCACGACCCTTTGGTAAGGGAATTTGAAAATACATTCAAGAGCTCTAAAACTATTCATTACCTTGAGCCAATAATTTCCTTTCTGACAAATCTATTCTAAGAAAAAAATCCATTCTAAGAATAAATCTATTCTAAGAAATAATATATAAAGAGCTTTATATGAAAAAGTAGAAATAATAAATGTTCAACAATATGGAAATAATTAAATGGATTCTATACATGCATTCAATGAAATATTAAACAATCAGGAAGAAGACAAAGACTTCAAAAAGACTATCTGATAATGTACTGTAAAATGACATCAAAAATTAGGTAGCATCACAGAAAAAATTTTTATGAAAAATCAGAATTCAAAACTGTTTACATACTACAATTAGAGTTCATACTTTTAAAAATACCTACACACGGAAGGAGAGGAACAGAAATTAATATTATGAATGTTACCCAAAAAATGATTGTGTCTTCATGCAAGTAAGCTCTTACCGCAGGGCAAGCACGTAGGCAATATTCATTATTGCCATTAGTATTGTTCTGATTATCATTATTGATGGGACTCCAGTTTGTTTGGTTTTTTATTTTTTAATTTTATTTATTTATTTTTCATGTATTTTGACAGAGAGAGACACAGCGAGAGGGAACCACAAGCAGGGGGAGTGGGAGAGGGAGAAGCAGGCCTCCCGCGGAGCAGGGAGCCCGATGCGGGGCTCGATCCCAGGACCCTGGTTTCATGACCTGAGCCAAAGGCAGACGCTTAATGACTGAGCCACCCAGGCACCCCTGTTTGGTTTTTTTAAAGATTTTATTTATTTATTTGATGGAGAGAGACACAGCGAGAGAAGGAACACAAGCAGGGGGAGTGGGAGAGGGAGAAGCAGGCCTCCCCCCGAGCAGGACCCCAGGATCACGACTTGAGCAGAAGGCAGACGCTTAACGGCTGAGCCACCCAGGTGCCCGGTTTGTTTTTATTTTTAATAAGCATGTGTTACTTTAAAATAAAAACTAATCCTTTCAAAAAGCATCGAAAACTAAATATTAGTGGTGGTGACTTCTGGGTAGTAGAATTGTGAGTAATTTATACACTCTTTTTTGCTTGTCTGTTTTTTCTGAATTTCATACAAGAAACATGTATTGCTCATATAAACTTTAAAGGACTTTAAAGTTTTTAAATTTTTAAGACATATATTTCACATGTGGTTTTTACTGATTTGAAAACATTGCTGTTCTTAAAATCACCCTGAGCCAGTCTATGAAATTATATTCATTACAGTATGTTGATATTGCTCAAGATAAGTGTCCTGGAAAGTGAGACTTACATTTTTTCCCCACACACTTCTGTCAAGTTTTACATTTGTATACTGAACAAGTGTAAATATATTACCTGTGTAATTTTTAAAATAATTTAAAAGAAAACCTGAAGAAAAAAAACCCTGCTTTGTTCTCAAACTATAATCAGGCACACAATACTCTTGCTAAAAAATTAATCCAGTACTCAACTAGTCAACTCAAACTAGTAATCTCAAACAGATACATAGCTTTTAGGATGGAGATTACTGTATTTGGAAGGTAACTCAGAAAAAGGAAAAAGCCAAGTAGCCAGCTCTTTCTTCGTTTTGTTGTCTTGGTAACTAAGGCAGCTGTATGAACTGTTTTCTATTATTTTCCAATTCTGTCACAGAAAGAAAAGTTTCAAATGGGAAAACAGATGTGCCAAGGGTATAATTAATCTCCCTGCAAATGGCCTATTAAAATAATGTCAGTGGACATAGGATGAAAATGAATTCAAACAAAAGAACTAGAAAAATACAAGCCTAAAGCCAATGAGTGTTTCACATTTGGTTCCCTTTACACAGTAATATGAAAGATATTGCGACAGGCCAAAAATCTCTAAGGCTGGAATCTAGGAAGGCACAGGCAAGCTTACCCAAAAACCAGTCAGAGTGGGAAAAAGCTTCCTGGGGCCAACATCACTAATACAAAGGAATACAACTCCCACGGGTGAAAGCTCCAAAGAGGAAAGAGTATGACTTCATGGGATAAGTCCTTCTAAATGGAGCCTGTTTTCAACAGCCATGTTTAAAATGAGAAATTAATTCGACCAGAAGTTACTCAATCCAGAAAACACACCATTGTACGCAACTGCTCTTCCAGGGTCGTGTTAGTGTAAGGATGTATCACCTGCGTTGACACATCCATAGCTTTCTCAAACCACACAGATTGCACCAACGTCTGTGAGGTCGGCCTGTAAACAGACACAGATTGCTCTTAGGTTGCTCCTTGGTCAGTTTCAAGTCAGCCAAACTTGATGCAATTGGAAATGTTAACAAATTGGTTCGAGGCTTTGAGGGAGTAAGACAGGGCAGGGATCTTGTTTTCTACTTTGTTTTTCCCCCCTCTCCACATTGCCCGCACAGATGGATGATTTGTCTTTTAGTGAATCAATAAAGCAGCTGGGAAAATGTCAGAGATACTTGTTAGCAATTCAAAAAGAGATGTCCTCAGATTTAAACAATTGATACATAAAACAAGCAGCATTATTATCTGGATAGGCGAGCTTCAAAAAATTTTTTTAAGTTAAAAAAAATCTCAGGGCACCGCAAGAACCCTACATTTTGAGTTACCCTTGAGTGTAATTATAGGCCTTTTTTTTAATATTTAAAAAGTAAGTTTCTAGTTACTTTTCTTATTGCAAAAATAAACCATGCTCAGAAGCAAAAGGAGAAAAGAAAACGAACCCAATGAGACCCAGTCTCCCAGAGACAGCCGCTGTGGACCATCCTGACATATGCATTTCCAGATTCTCTTCCTTGCATGTACAAATTTCCCCCCCAAATATATTATTTCATAACTTTTTTTTTACTTAAAAATTCATATTGTGTTTTCCTCTTCTTTCCCTTCCTTTCCCTTATTGAACAATTTGGTCCACGAGTCATGAGATCATTATGTGAGGCCCAGCAAGACAGGCATGGGTGTGGTTGAATGTGAGGGGTGCAGCAGGGTAGGGCCACCCAGAGCGCAGGATGTCAGAATCCTGGGGGGACAGTGGGACGATGGGGACAGGGGAAGTGACATGCAGCCTGGTGGCAGTATCAGAAGCCGAGTAGGTGAGGAGGACATCAGCCTGATGCACAGTGACCCCTCTCAGGGCCTTGGGGCCTAAGCAGGGTGAGGAGGGCACCTGTGAGACGGTGGGTCAGTAGTGTGCGGGAGGTGTCTGCATGCATACAGGGGAGGAAACAAATACACGTACTGAGGATAATGGGAGCCAGGTTTCTCACTGTTAGAGAAGACAGGTACTAATGTGGAAAGGGAGAAGAGTAGAATGAAGCTTGCAGTTGTAAATTGCAATTGGAGAGATCAGTGTGAATTCATGGTTTTTAATATATATACTTATTTATGAGTGTGTGTGTGTGTATGTGTGTGTGAATTTAGACATTTATACTCCCTAGCTCTGGGAACAGGGGACGCCCCAAAATAATGAGCATACCTGGCACTTGGATCTTGATTTCTAAATACCATTCTACATGCTAAAAGTACCAGGGCTCCTTGAGAAGTGGCTAATTCAAGACTAGAGCAAGGGAAGGGCGCCTGGGTGGCTCAGTTGGTTAAGCGACTGCCTTCGGCTCAGGTCATGATCCTGGAGTCCCGGGATCGAGTCCCGCATCGGGCTCCCTGCTCGGCAAGGAGTCTGCTTCTCCCTCTGACCCTCCTCCCTCTCATGCTCTCTGTCTCTCATTCTCTCTGTCTCAAATAAATAAATAAAATCTTTAAAAAAAAAAAAAAGACTAGAGCAAGGGAAAAGCATTGTATTCATTTCTGAGAGTGCTATAACAAATGACACACACTTTGTGTTTTGAAACAGAAATTTATCCTCTCACAGTTCTGGAGTCCAGAAGTCCAAAATCAAGGTGTTGGTAGGGCTGTTCTCCCCCTAGAGGCTTTAGGAAAGAATCCTTCCTTGCTTCTTCCAACTCTGGTGGCTCCAGGCACTCCTCATGGCACATCACTCCAATCTCTGCCTCTGTCTTCACATGGCCTTCCCTGTGTCTCTGTTTTCTCCCCTTCTATCTCATATAAGGACATCTGTCATTGCATTTATGGCCCACCAGATAACCCAGGATGATCTTCCTATCTCAAAACCTTTAACTTAATTACATCTGCAAAGACCCTTTTTCCAAATAAGTTAATATTCACCAGTTCTGGGGAGTTGGACATGGGCATATCTTTTGGGGGACAACCATTCAACTTGCTCTAGACAGAATGATTCTGGAATACCTTGTTGTGCCAGAAAGTAGGGAAAAGCTCAAAGAATGATGGGGACATGCCAAAAGTACATAGAAGACATCGTGAAAGGGTTCCCACTGGCCAAATATGGAACAAATTGAACATCAAATAATAACAGTAACAAATTATAACCCAAAGAATAAAATGTGTCCATATAGATATAAAGAAATAAACAAACAAATAAATAATAAATGGAGAGTTTGACGAAGACTAAAAGTTTACAGTGTCAATGTATCTCTCCACAAAATATTTACTAATTACAAAGTGAAAAAGGAGTAATTTTACAGTGAAGAAAGTTGACAGACTCTACCTTAATGAAATATCCCAGTAATGAGAAACATTGAAGTTGTATGTTATACCACTTGATACAGAACACAATGAGAAGCATCACTTTCTGAGATCTTTTTGCCAAAACATAATTACTAATCTAATCAAACAAATCCCAAATAAGGAACATTTTGTAAAACATGTGCAAAGGAGTCATCAGGTCAAAGAAAGACAGAGGGACTATTTTTTTTTTCCTGAGGGACTATTCTTGATTAAAAGACACTAAAGAGACAGGACAACTCCATGCAACACATTGTTCTGAACTGGATCCTTTTGCCAGAAAGGACCATTATTGGGACAATCATGAAAATCTGATTGGTTCTAAGGATTAGATAGCAATAAGATATTGTAATGGTTAATTTTATGGTCAACTTGGATGGACCACAGTACCCAAATATTTGGTTAAATATTATACTTAATGTTTCTGGAAAGGTGCTTTCTGAATGAAATTAATATTTAAATTCGTGGACTTTGAGTAAAGCAGATTACTCTCCATAATTTGGGTGGGTCTCATCCAATCAGTTGAAGGCCTCCCTTGAGCAAAAAATGAATTCTGCCAGCAAGTGACCCTTGGACTTGAATGGGACTTACACTTTTCCCTGGGTTATATGGGAGAATGACCTATACTTAACCACAGTAAATAAATATTCAGGGAGTGAGGTGACATTATGATGGCAACTTATTTTAAAATGGGTAAAGAAACAAATATTTACTGTTCCTATGACTTTTCTGTAAGTTTGAGATTACCTCAAAATGAAAAATTTTTTTAATTCAACAGTGCAGTTTTTTTTAAAGATTTTATTTATTTATTTATTTGAGAGAGAGAGTGAGAAAGCATGAGATGGGGGAGGGTCAGAGGGAGAAGCAGACTCCCCGCTGAACAGGGAGCCCAATGTGGGATTCGATCCTGGGACTCTGGGATCATGACCTGAGCGGAAGGCAGTTGCTCAACCAACTGAGCCACCCAGGCGCCCAACAGTGCAGGTTTTAAAAAGTATATTGTAAACACTTTTCACATCAGCAAGTCCATTCATGTAACATCATTTTAAATGATTGTATACACTGGATGTATATATATCATTACTCATTTAACCAAATCTTCTATTGTTAGGCATTTACATTCTTTCCAACTTTGCATTATTTTAACATTATTATAGTGATATATCTGCATATATTCTTAATTATTTCCTTCAAACAAATTTCCAGAAGTGGAATTTCTGGGTCAAAGACATTAATTTTAAACTTTTGCATACACAAATTGCCAAATGGCCTTTCAAAACACCAAATTCCTCTGCCTCCAACAAACCTACACCAGTACTTTATGTAAAATGATAGGTCACTGTTCAGCCAAAACTCACAATTCCTGAAATGCCCTAGCCTAGCTCTTGAAGTATCCAGATTCTAATTCCCACTTCTCTTTCCCACCTCAAATACATCTCCTCGTTAACGTGGAGCTGTCATGCCAGCCAGATGGTACTGATATTCAAAACCCTTCAAAGTGTAATGCACACATGAGGGCTTTGGAATCAGACCTGCATTGGAGTACCAGTTCAACCACTTACTAGAACCAGCTAGCCTACTTTGGAAGGACTACTTACCTGGTACATAATTTTAACCATATTATATGCTTTTTTTTTTTTTTTACAAAATTCTAAGATCAAATTAATTTTGCAATGCCCTGTGTGTTAGTCCAGCTCCTCTGAGAAGTAAATACCAAAATGGTATTAATATGTGAAGAAAACACCTGTGGGGAAAATGGGGAGGGAGCCAGGAGGCTGAGAGAGCCATCAGACTGGGATGCAAGGAGGAGGACCCAAGAGAAGGAAAAAGGAAGGAAAGTGGAATGCAAATATCTTAGAGCACAATGGCTGTGCAGCAAGGCCTTTGAGGGCTTGTAAGGCCAAAGGCAGTTGGCAGGCAGGCTAGTGTTTCCCTGGGATAGGATATCTCAGTATCCCGATAAAATATTGTGATTTCTAAGAAATATATATTTGGTCTTCCCCCATGGATGCTGGCTCACAGTTTCCAAAACCCTTGGGTCTTTCCTGAATGATACTAGCAATGGGAGCATTTTGTGTTATAGTATTTGGTCTCTTATCCTCGATTCCTGAAACTGCTTCCAAGCCATAAAAGTAAAATGGGTGTCTTGTTATTCAAAACAAGCCCCTTTCCCACACTGTGTTTATGTTAAAGAAGTGACTCTTGGACATCCCCCAAAGATGGGGGCTGGTTGCCAGGGGAACCAACCATGAATAGAGGGTTGGAATTTTCAGTCCCACCTTCTTTCTGATCTTTGGGGAGAGGGGAGAGTGCAGGCTGCAGGTTGAATCAATCACCAATAGCCAATGATTTAATCAAGTATGCCTTTATAATGAGGACCCCATAAAAACCCAAAAGGAGAGGGTTTGGAGAGCTTCCAGGTTGGTGAACCAGAATGTTTCCATGTGCCACCATGCTGGGACCCAAACTCCAGGAGGACAGAAGCTCCTTTGTTCAGGACCTTGCCCTATGTATCTCTTCACCTGACTGTTGATTCATATCCTCTAAAATCCTTTGTAATAAACTGGTAATCTAGTTAGTAAATGAGTTTCCTGAGTTCTGTCAGCCACCTTAGCAAATTCATTGAGCCCAATAAGGGGCCTGTGGAAACCTCTGATTTATAGGCAGCCAGTCAGAAGCACAAGTATAACCTGGACTTGCAATTGGCATCTGAAGTGAAGGGCAATCTTGTGGGACTGAGCCCTTAACCTGCAGAATCCGATATTTTCCTGGGTAAATAGTGTCAGAATTGATTGAATTACAGGACACCCAGCTGGTGTTGGAGACTTGCTGGTTGGTGTGGGGAATCCCACCTCACCCCCCCAACCCATGTTGGAACTGGGCGCAAAACCCTTCACCCAGCCACACTGAGTCATCAGCCTGGAGCAGCAATGGATGTCAGGCACAGCTCTGGCCCTAGTGCAGTTATGTTCCCTGAAGTTAGAGGGTAACAAGGCTATGCCCTTAGCCACCACACCTTGCTTATCCCTGTGCTTGAGGGTTCCCGAATGGGAGCAGGACAACATTTAACCCCAATCGGGGGGGAGGGGGGTCAGCAACCCATACTTCAGAACCAATTCTATCTCTTGGGAGAAGGAGATAAGGAATTCTATTGTTCCAATCAGGAAAAGATTTGGAGGACCTATAGGAAGATATTGACAGAACTTTGTGGAGGACCATGAAAGAAGATTAGAAAAAATGAAGAAATATACTCTTCCCAAATGGAAAAGTTCCTACGTTATGAAAATATCATTTCTTCCAAATTATTTGCCATTCCAATCAAAAACCCATAAAATTGATGAACTTATTCCAATATTTATCTTTTTTTTTAAAGATTTTATTTATTTATTTGACAGAGAGAGAGAGAGCGAGAGAAGGAACACAAGCAGGAGGAGTGGGAGAGGGAGAAGCAGGTTCCCTGCTAAGCAGGGAGCCCAATGTGGGGCCCGATCCCAGGACCCCGGGATCATGACCTGAGCCGAAAGCAGATGCTTAATGACTGAGTCACCCAGGTGCCCCTCCAATATTTATCTTAAAGCATAAATGGGAGAGAATAGTTAAGAAAATGTTGAAAAAAATGGATAACAAAGAAAGGTTTTTACACTTACCCGATGGGGAAAATTATAAAATTTAGTCATTAAAATAATGTGATGGTGGTCATGGAAATAGACAAACAGGTGGAAATTATTAGAGTGCTTAGCAACAGATCTAAGTGCAAAGAATATTTAGTCTATGATGAATGGGGCCTTTTAAATCAGCGCTGATATAAATGACTAAATGGTTTTGAAGATGGCTATTTGGAGAAATAAAAGCAGGTCACTAAATGCCACCAAACCCCAAAATAAATTACAGATCATTTACATTTTTTAATGTACCCAAAAAAGAATAATAAAGTACTAAAATGTATATGAGAAATTACTTATCTGCATTTAGAATGAAGAAAACCCTTTTAAGCATATAAGAAGAGTCATAAACCATAACATTAAAGATTGACAAATTTGACTATGCCAAAATTTAAAACTTCTGCAAGTCGAAAAACTCCAGAAAAGATTCTGCGAAGATTGTGGTGGGAAAGATGAAGTAGTTGTGGAGACTTCCTGAGTCCCCATATAGTAATAAACTAGATGACATACCAACATTTACAATAAATCTGGGTGACAGGATATTCCCCCAAAATCCCAAATACAAACAGATAGGGCCAAACCAGCAACAGCCACAGTTTCTCAGTGTATTAACATCTTTGCGGAAGGAAGCAGACAGAAGCAAGAGCAAGGCATTTATCGAACCTGGGAATAGGAACACCATAAAATAGCAAATAAATGTTCCCTATTAAGCACGGTAGATCACCTTGAGAGCAAAAACTAAAACTGTACTCCTATAGTGAGTAAGAGCAAGAACCCATGTTTAGACCTAAAAGGGATGGAACCATCCAGACCCTTCACACTCTCAAAACTGACCAGCTAGCATTCCCTTCCAGAACTAGACTTTACATTAATGAGAAGTTGTTGGAAATGGAGTAAAAATTGAGGAGGATAGGGACAATCGAGGCAAAGGAAAAATAAGGCATGGGAGGGAGAACTGAGCCAGGACATTTCAGAAGGCAAGCTGCCATATTTTTCAACCTACACAAAAATAACAGAAGAGGAAGACCTGTGAAGTTAGAAAAGCATGACTGAACCACTCCTCCTTAAAAAAATTCAGGAAAACGAATTTCATACAAAAATGAGCAGCTGACAATGATCAGGGTTAAAGCCCATGAAAAATCCCAAATGAAAATCAGGAGCAGAATAATATCCCTATGATCAATGAAAGCACTCCAGAAAGATGTGCGCATAAAACACAATTTTATCTGTTATTTTGTAATTCAAAATCTTTTAGACTCTTTAGAAATATAGTCAGTTGAGCATCTGACTTAACGAGGGTAAGGAAGTTAGATTATCATCAAACTTTTTTAAAGCAATGCTATATGTTAGAAGTAAATTTAAGATACACAAAGAAAGAAAATATGAGCCAAAGACTTTATACCCAAAAACTAACTTTCAAGTATAAAGAGCTAAAAAGACTATTATCAAAACAGGACTCAGGAAATAATTTTCCCATGAGCCCTCCCAGAAATATCCTCTAGAAGCTTCAGACAACCAAAATTACTAGAGAGACATTGATATAACTACTGGTCATGAGCATTAAATATATGGTTACTTTAAAACTAAATCTAAGTGAGGATAAAGACAGAGGTTATAGTGTTTAATGGCCCTATCCACAATATCACACTAACACTGACCATTAAAAAATGGGGGGAGGGGCACCTGAGTGGCTCAGTCGTTAAGCGTCTGCCTTCAGCTCAGGGCATGATCCCAGGGTCCTGGGATCAAGTCCCACATCGGGCTCCCTGCTCAGTGGGAAGCCTGCTTCTCCCTCTCCTGCTCCCCCTGCTTGTGTTCCTGCTCTTGCTATCACTCTCTCTCTGTCAAATAAATAAATAAAATCTTAAAGAAAAAATGGAGGGAAGACTGGGGAGAGCATAAGCAAAAAATTTTAAATAGTTTTCAGTAGCCAACTTAGTGATAAAAGTATTAGTATTGTTATTCTCAGATTTTTGTGTATAAAGCAAATTTGCAATATCAGATATTCAATCATTCCATGCGTCTTTGAGAATCAGAATAGTCAGTGTGGAAGGAAAAAAATGCAGTGATGTAGAAGAGATTTAAAATTCTAATTTTGTAAATACGAAATTTCAAATGGAATATATAAGATAGATGAGAGATGATAGATGATGATGATGATAGATAGATAGATAGATAGATAGATAGATAGATAGATAGATAGATAGATGATAGATGTATGTAGTTACTAGATCTGTCCACTGAAAAGACTTATAAACAATAACCATCCAAGTAGCAATGGGCATCCATCAAACCCAGATAGTGATCTTAAAATACCATTTCCACTAAGTCGCAAAATAAAACAAATTAACAACAGTGACATAAATTCAGGAGGAAACTCACAAAGCCCAGCTTCTCCCTGAAGAGTGAAGATTTGGACCCAACATCTAATGCCCTGACTTTTAAGACTTCCACCTAAGAGACAGGCCCCCAAAACATCTAGCTCTGAAAGCCAATGGGATGCCCAAGATTCTAACAAAGACACAGTTCTTAGAGGGCTTGTGAGGATTCACAGTGGCTATCCTCCCAGGCCTCAGAACAGAGGCAGCACCCGGAGGCACCCAGCCTTTCCCCGAAAGAGGCCTATTTGCATATCATAAAAGCTGCAGCCTAAGAATCAGGCTTCTAATTTTTTTTTTTTTTGAAGACTGCTTTTAATACAGGTCTGTATTTTCTTTTTTTTTTAATTTTTTTATTCTTATGTTAATCCCCATACATTACATCATTAGTTTTAGATGTAGTGTTCCATGATTCATTGTTTGTGCATAACACCCAGTGCTCCATACAGAATGTGCCCTCCTCAATACCCATCACCAGGCTAACCCATCCCCACACCCCCCTCCCCTCTAGAACCCTCAGTTTGTTTTTCAGAGTCCATCATCTCTCATGGTTCGTCTCCCCCTCCAATTTCCCCCCCTTCATTCTTCCCCTAATCAGGCTTCTAATTTAACACAAAAGTAGGGACTGACTCCAGTCCTTTCCAGAGCCCAGGGAGGCTGATGGGTGCCATCTTTGCACTCTTTCTCTGCTCCACTCCAGGCTACAGGTAGGGTGGGTATCTCCCTGAAAGGAGTTTGTGCACATATCTGGTGCCCTGGCTTCTGTGGCTGCTACCCAGAGGACCCACCTCTTGATTGCTTAGCCCTGGTGGCCAGCAGGGTTTATGCTCCTAGGTCCCATAGGACTGTAACAAACAGAGAAAATATTCTTAATCAGCTCTCACCCCAAGGCTGAGTGCACAGACAGCAATCAGCAATACCCAACTCCCAATCTTTCCCTGAAAGAGGTCTATTTGCTTATTTTAAAAGCTATAGCCTGAGAGTCAGGCTTCTAATTTAACACCTATCTAGGGGACAATATCATGGGGGGGGACACCAGGAGCAGTTTTCATATTCTCCCTCTGCCTCTTCCAAGTCACCAGTGTCTCTGTGAAAGGAGCTTATGCATACATCTGGGGTGCATACAGTTGATGCATGTGTCTGGGGTGCGTACAGCTTATGCATGCGTCTGGGGTGCGTACAGCTTATGCATGCGTCTGGGGTGCGTACAGCTTATGCATACACCCCAGGTTTTGTGGCTGCATCCAAAGGACACATGACTTGATAGCTTGGCTTTGGTGACCAGGAGGACTTGGGGTCAGTGGCTCAATGGGACTGTAGCCAACAAAGAAACAGTTCTTAACTGGCCATTCCTGTAGAGCTTAGAGCAGAAGGAGCAGAGAGAAATACTCATTTCCCAATCTTTCCCTGAAAGGGGTCTATTTGCATTCTTCAAGAGCTGCTGCCTGAGGGTCTGCCTTCCATTTAGCCTGCTTGTAGGTACTGACCATGATCCTCCCCTTCGGAACACTGACAGTTCTAGGCTCACCCTCAACTACTGGAGCCACTAAAAACAAAGAAGGTGGTTTGGATAATCACAAAAGTTTAAGACACAACGAAGAGCTAGGACCAGGCTGAATGATAAGGTTCATCTCCTACACAAGACCACTCATTCCAGACTGGGAGAAGGGGCTGTTTTATCTAATGCATAGAAACCAATACACAGAGTCAAGGAAAATGAAGAAACAGAGGAATATGTTCCAAAGGAAGGAACAGGATAAAACCTCAGGGTAGGGGGGAACATTAATGAAATGGAAATAAGTGATTTACCTGATAAAGAGTTCAAGATAATGGTCATAAAGACGCTCACCAAGGTCAGGAGAACAATGCATGAACAAGAAGTTCAACAAAGAGAAAATATAAGAAAGTATCAAATAGAAATCGCAGGGCTGAAGAATACAGTAACTGAACTGGAAAACTCCACAGAGGGATTCAACAGCAGCTTAATGAAGTGAAAGAAAGGATCAGCAAGCTGGAAAACAGAGCAGTGGAACTCATCCAATCAGAAGAACAAAAAGAAAAAAAGAATGAAAAAGGGCAAAATGGGTGAGGGGGAGTGGGAGACACAGGCTTACAGTTATGGAATGAATAAGTCATGGGAATAAAAGGCACAGCAAAGAAACATAATCAATAGTATTGTAATAGCATTGTATGGTGACAAATAGTAGCTACATTTGTGGTCAGTATAGTATAACATATGGAGATGTTGGATCACTATGATGTACACCCAAAACTAGTGTAACATTGTGTGTCAACTATACCCCAATTTTTTAAAAAGTTGAAAAAGGAATGAAAAACTAGTTTAAGGGACTCATGGGACACCATCAAATAGACCAACTTTGCATTATAGGGGCCCCAGAAGAAGGGGAGAAAGAAAGGGACAAGAAGCTTTCAAAGAAATAATGGCCAAAAGCTTCCCTGACCTGGGAGGAAAAACAGACATCCAGATCCAAGAAACATAGAGAGTTCCAAATAAGATGAGAGAAGAGTGATGGATCTATTAACTAGTTATGAGGAATCCTCATGTACAGTTGACCCTTGAACAACACGAGTTTGAACGGTAAGGGTCCACTTACATGCAAATTTTTTTATATATATTGCATAGTACTGTATATGTATTTTCTCTTCCTTATGATTTCTTATTAACATTTTAGCTTATTTTATTATAATAATACATATACCATACAAAATATGTGTTAATCAACTGTTGATGTTATGTTAATGTTATTAGTAAGGCTTCCACTCAACAGTAGGCTAGTAGTAAAGTTCAGAGAGAGCCAAAAGTTATATGTGGATTTTCAACTGTGCAGGGTGTTGGCACCCCAACTTCCATATTGTTCAAGAGTCAACCATATATGTATATCAAATCATGATGTACACTTTTTTTTTATTAGTTTCAGAGGTAGAATTTAGTAGCATATAACACCCGGTGCTCATTACATCAAGTGCCCTCATTAATGCCCATCACTCAGTTAACCCTTCCCCCACCCACCCACCTCCCCTCCAGCAGCCCTCAGTTTGTTTCCTAGAGTTCAGTGTCTCTTATGGTTTGCCTTCCTCTCTATTTTCATCTTATTTTATTTTTCCTTCCCTTCCCCTATGTTCATCTGTTTTGTTTCTTAAATTCCACATATGAGTGAAATCATATATTTGTCTTTCTCTGACTGACTTATTTCACTTAACATAATACCCTCTAGTTCCATCCATGTCATTGCAAATGGCAAGATTTCATTCTTTTTGATGGCTGAGTAATATTCCATTGCATATGTGTGTGTGTGTACCAGCTTGCATTCCCACCAACAGTGTAAAACAGTTCCCCTTTCTCTGCATCCTCACCAACATCTGTTGTTTCCTAAGTTGTTAATTTTAGCCATTCTGACTGGTGTGAGGTGGTATCTCATTGTGGTTTTGATTTGTATTTCCCTGATGCCAAGGGATATGGAGCATTTTTTCATGTGTCTGTTGGCCATTTGTATGTTTTCTTTGGAGAAATATCTGTTCACACCTTCTGCCCATTTCTTGACTGGATTTTTTGTTTTGGGGTGTTGAATTTGATGAGTTCCTTATTTTTCTTGGATACTAGCCCTTTATCTAATAAGACATTGGCAAATATCTTGTCCCATTCAGTAGGTTGCCTTTTAGTTTTGTTCCCTATTTCCTTTGCTGTGCAAAAGCTTTTTATCCCAAATAGTTCATTTTTGCTTTTGTTTCCCTTGCTTTTGGAGATATGTCTAGCAAGAAGTTGTGGTCAAGGTCAAACAGGTTGTTATCTATGTACTTCTCTATGATTTTGATGGATTTCTGTCTCACATTTAGGTCTTTCATCCATTTTGAATTTATTTTTGTGTATGGTGTAAGAAAATGGTGCAGTTTCATTCTTCTGCATGTTGCTGTCCAGCTTTCCCAACACCATTTGTTGAAGAGACTGTCTTTTTTCCATTGGATACTCTTATCTGCTTTGTCAAAGATTATTTGCCCATATAGTTGTGGGTCCTTTTCCAGGTTTTTGATTCTGTTCCATTGATCTATATGTCTGGTTTTGTTACATTTGGCTTCTTCTACTCCCTCTTGTTGCACATAGAAGTCATTCTTCCTTGTTAAATATTGAAATGGGGAAAGCCTTTCTAAATAGTTGCATGAATATACCATGATTTATTTATTCATTCTGCTTTTGAAGGACATTTGGAGCTGTTATGGATAACGCTCCTGTGAACATCCTGCTCTATGTGTCTCTTGCACAGGAGGACACATTGTGTGAAGGAAATATTTAGGAGTGGAATTGCTAGATGAAATGATACATGAATCTTCAGTTTTAGTAGATAAGTCAGTTCTCCAAATTGCCTATAACCAATTGACACTCTCATGAGCAGAGTATGGGTATTTTTCATAATACTGGTTATTGTCAGTCTTTCATAATTTTAATAGTCATATGGTTATGTAGCAGTATCTTATTATTTTAATTTTCATCTTCCTTATTTCTGATGGATTTATTGGTCATTTAGACAAGACTGTTCTAATCTCTTGCCTACTTTTTTTTTTCTGTTGGATAGTTTCTCTTTTTCTTTAAAAGTATAGAATACAAGAAGGAAAAAAGATTTTTAAAAAAACAACTGCATAGATAATAAATCATGGTAATAATAGCTATTTCTGAGTGATGGAATTGTCAGTGATTTATATTTTCTTCCTTGTGTTTTTCTGCCTTTTTCTAATTTCCTATACTGATTATGTATTATTTTCAGAACATTAAGTGTTGCACCATTTTAATGAATAAAAACAATAGGTTTTTGCAAAAGATACCATCTAAGGAATAAAGATTGAATGCTGAACTGGTAAATTTATGAGATATTTGGATGATTTATGGTAGTGATTTTCAAATAATTCCAAAGTGTTCTATAGCTAAAATTGAATAACAGTGCCCTTTTCCAATTTTCAGTGCTTTCCTTTATGTTGCTTAATGCCTTAGAACCAAATTTAATACATTAAGTTTCCAAACTATACATACATCAATGAATTATTAATATGCCAAATAGGACTCGGCAAAAACAAAAGTTATGGGAGAAGTATGAACCATAGTTAGGACAATCATACTCCTATATCAAGAAGAATTTCTGCTTTCACTCCCATCAGAATTCCTATTAATGTAGCAGCTTCTAAAATAAAAATATTTGCATCCTGCAAATCACAAATTAAAAGGTTTTAGATTTCTCATACTCTGTAAAATTAAGTATCAAATACTGGTTGAATAAAACTGTTCCCTGGGCACCTGGGCACCTGGCTGCCTCAGGGTTGTGAGTTCAAGCCCCACGTTAGGAGTAGAGATTATTTAAAAATAAAATATTTAAAAGAAAACTGTTCCCTGGGGCGCCTGGGTGGCTTAGTGGGTTAAGCGTCTGCCTTAGGCTCAGGTCATGATCTCAGGGTCCTGGGATCAAGCCCCATGTGGGGCTCCCTGCTCAGAAGGGAGCCTGCCTCTCTCTCTCCCCCTCCCCCCTGCTCATGCTCTTTCTCTCTTTCTCAAATAAATAAAATCTTTTAAAAAATTAATTTCCAGCTACCACTCAATAATTCTAAATTCCACACAGCAATTTGCAGTCAGTTTTCATAAGTGTTTAAGTGGAATTTTGACACTGAGAATTTAAAATGAACTGTTCCCTAATGTAAGACTAAATAAGCCTGGGCTCTCAGGGAAGATGGTAATGGAGAAAGTTCCAAGAATTTGTCTCTCCAGCTGGACAACACTGTATTGGCAAAATCTGTTTTGCATAATCATTTAAAAATTCTATAGTCTAAAGACTCGCAGCTTCCAGGGGATAAGGTGCTGGGTAAATTGTGGTTAGTCTTGATCAATTTCACCCCAATACAGTAGTAGCTGCACATCCTTCCACTCCCAGCCCCATGGCGGGAAGCCTTACCAGTTTTCTGGAGTAGCTTGCAGGAGCCGGAGTGAGCAAAAGAACTTTGTCCACCAAACACCAGGGATCTGTGTTCTGACCACCAATTGCTGCATCTGATGATGAAAATGTAGACACAGAGGTAGGCAGCCACTGTTGACCACTCCCACCGCCATCATTTCATGCTCCTCCAACTGAAGCAGCTTCCAGGAGATTTAAAGAGAAAACGGTTATTTTATTTTCTTCCCTTTCCCCTTTTGTCCCTTTTGGAAGCCAGACATTTAGAGATTAGTTACATACACAGGAAAAGTTAGAAAGTCACCATACACGCCCAAGATGCAGGCTCAGAAAAGACCTAAGAAGACCTTAAGTTACACCTCAGCCTGATCCCTGACACAGACATCTTAAAAAATATTTGTAGAAAAACAAACCAAAACAGCACACCCTGGGGAAGGAGGAAAATCTGGTTTCCAGAATTACCATATTATAAGATTTCAATGTCCAGTTTTCAATTAAAAATCACAAGGAATAAAAATAAATAGGAAAGTGTGGCACATTAAAAAGAAATAATAAAAAAATAAACAGAAACTATCCCTAAAGACCTGATATAAGAGATGGGATTTATTTCAAACTGAAAAAAAAAGTTATAATGACAAAATAGTCATAGTAATTTTCTAGTGTAAGTTCTGGTTCTGGCCTTGAAGTATGAATTCAAATTGCACTTACATTCCTTCTATAAAAAGCAGTGGTGAATAAATCTAACCAAAGAGGCAAAGAATCTATACTCAGAAAACTATAAAATACTCATGAAAGGGGTTGAGGAGGACACAGAGAGATGGAGGGATGTTCCATGCTCATGGATTGGAAGAACAAATACTGTGAAGATGTCAATGCTACCTAGAGCAATCTGCACATTTGATGCAAGCCCCATCAAAATACCATCTACTTTTTCAAAGAAATGGAACAAATAATCCTGGGGTTTGTATGGAACTAGAAAAGACCCCGAATAGCCAGAGGAATGTTGAAGGGGAAGGGCAAAGCTGGTGGCATCACGGTTCTGGACTTCAAGCTCTATTACAAAGCTGTCATCATCAAGACAGTATGGTACTGGCACAAAAACAGACACATAGATCAATGGAACAGAATAGAGAGCCCAGAAATGGACCCTCAACTCTATGGTCAACTAATCTTTGACAAAGCAGGAAACATTATCCAATGGAAAAAAGACAGTCTCTTCAACGGATGGTGTTGGGAAAATTGGACAGCCACATGCAGAGGAATGAAACTGGACCATTTCCTTACACCACACACAAAAATAGACTCAAAATGGTTGAAAGACCTAAATGTGAGACAGGAGTCCATCAAAATCCTAAAGGAGAACACAGGCAGCAACCTCTTTGACCTCAGCCACAGCAACTTCTTCCTAGGAACATTGCCAAAGGCAAGGGAAGCAAGGGCAAAAATGAACTATTGGGACTTCATCAACATAAAAAGCTTTTGCACAGCAGAGGAGACAGTCAATGAAACTGGAAGACACCCGGTAGAGTGGGAGAAGATATTTGCAAATGACATATCAGATAAAGGGCTAGTATCCAAAATCTATAAAGAACTTCTTAAACTCAACACCCAAAGAACAAATGATCCAATCAAGAAATGGGCAGAAGACATGAACAGACATTTTTCCAAAGAAGACATCCAAACGGCGGATAGACACATGAAAGAGTGCTCAGCATCACTTGACATCAAGGAAATCCAGATCAGAACCTCAATGAGATACCACCTCACACCACTCAGAATGGCTAGGATTGACAGGTGCAGCCACTCTGGAAAACAGTATGGAGGCTCCTCAGAAAGTTGAAAATAGAACTACCATATGACCCAGCAATTGCACTACTGGGTATTTACCCCAAAGATACAATGTAGGGATCCAAAGGGGTACGTGCACCCCGATGTTTATAGCAGCAATGTCTACAATAGCCAAACTATGGAAAGAGCCAAGATGTCCATCAACAGATGAATGGATAAAGAAGATGTGGTATATATACACAATGGAATATTATGCAGCCATCAAAAGGAATGGGGTCTTGCCATTTGCAACGACGTGGATGGAACTGGAGGGTATTATGCTGAGCGAAGTAAGTCAATCAGAGAAAGACATGTATCATATGACCTCACTGATATGAGGAATTCTTAATCTCAGGAAACAAACTGAGGGTTGCTGGAGTGGTGGGGGTGGGAGGGATGGGGTGACTGGGTGATGGACATTGGGGAGGGTATGTGCTATGGTGAGCGCTGTGAATTGTGTAAGACTGTTGAATCACAGACCTGTACCTCTGAAACAAATAATACATTATATGTTAAAAAAGAAGAAGAAGAAGAAGTAGAAGATAGCAGGAAGGGAAAAATAATGGGGGGGAACGGGAGGGGGCAATGAACCATGAGAGACTATGGACTCTGAGAAACAAACTGAGGGTTTTAGAGGGGAGGGGGGCGGGGGGATGGGTTAGCCTGGTGATGGGTATTAAGGAGGGCATGTACTGAATGGAGCACTGGGTGTTATACACAAACAATGAATCATGGAACACTACATCAAAAACTAATGATGTAATGTATGGTGATTAACATAACATAATAAAAAAAACTAAAAAGCTAGAAAACATATAAAACAACTGTGTTCAAGCACTAGGCAGTACTCAGCATAGGGCTACCATCCTGGAGGAAAGGAGGTACAGTAGGTGAGCTCCAAAAACACCCGGACTTTCTCTCTGAAGGCATTTTCCAAAAACAGTATAGGAAAATGGAGGTCAAGCAGAGAACTATCTCTAAGCAAAGAAACAGAGGTTGGAATTCAAAGTTGCTAAGGCACATGAAATTTGAGGGGCAGGTTATCAGAAAGGAAGGAGCTGCAGAGAAAGAATCTCCAAAATCTGCCTGGGGTTCCCCTGGAGGTTTTTGGTTTTTTGTTTTTGTTTGGTTGGGTTTTTTTTGGTTTTTTTTGTTTTTTTTTTTAAAGATTTTATTTATTTGACAGAGAGAGCACAAGCAGAGGGAGAGAGAGGGAGAAGCAGGTTCCCTGCTGAGCAAGGAGCCCGATGTGGGACTCAATCCCAGGACCCTGGGATCATGACCTGGGCCGAAGGCAGCCGCTTAACCAACTGAGCCACCCAGGCGTCCCTGTTTTTGTTTTTTTTACATATCCTAAGCTATGTATGTGAAGGATGAGGCCCTGAAAAACCTAACAGAGAAAGCTGCTAAGGGATTGAAAGCTGACGAGAAATGTCAGGGATTTCACAGTGCCCAGGAGACACTGACCCAGCCAGAAAGAAGAAGCATTGGTCAATATCTTTGCTATTTAGTTTTGACATCAGAATGCTCATTTCTTAGAAGAAAAGACCATGCTCTAGAATTGAGGGAAAAATTGAAATAACTAACATTTAAAAACCTAAAACTAAGCTTTAATAAGGTCAAGGTGGGGGGCGCCTGGGTGGCTCAGTTGGTTAAGCGACTGCCTTCGGCTCAGGTCATGATCCTGGAGTCCTGGGATGGAGTTCCGCATCAGGCTCCCTGCTCAGCAGGGGGGTCTGCTTCTCCCTCTGACCCTCTTCCCTCTCTTGCTATCTGTCTCTCATTCTCTCTCTCTCAAATAAATAAATAAATAAAATCTTTTAAAAAAAAATAATAAGGTCAAGGTGGTCCACATTAATTTAGCTACCTACAAAAATAAAGTTCAACACTCTTTTAAAGAAAATAAAATAATCCAGAGCCTTTAAAATAAGTCATCAACTGTCTAGTATACAGTCAAAAATTACTAGAAATTCATGGGTCACCTGGGTGGCTCAGTCTTTAAGCATCTGTCTTTGGCTCAGGTCATGATCACAGAGTTCTGGGATAGAGCCCCGCATCGGGCTCCCTGCTCAGCGGCGAGCTTGCTTCTCCCTCTTTCACTCTCCCTGCTTGTGTTCCCTCGCTCACTGTCTCTCTGTCAAATAAATAAATAAAATCTTTTTTAAAAATTACTAGAAATTCAAAGAAAAATGTGATCGAGAATAAAAGGAAAATCAGAAACAGACACACAGATATCTCAGATGTTGAAATTAGCAGGAATTAGGATTTTAAAATAACTATAGGGGTGCCTGGGTGGCTCAATAGGTTAAGGATCTGCACTCTTGATTTCGGCTCAGTTCATGATCTTGGGGTCATAGGATCAAGCCCTGCACTGGGCTTCACACTCAGCAGGGAGTCTGCTTGAGATTCTCTCTCTCCTTCTGCCCCTCCCCCTCTCCAAAATAAATAAATAAATCTTTAAAAAAATAACTATAATAATATGTAAAAGAATCCAGAGGAAATGTTGAATATAATGGGTAAAAAGATAAGGAATTTGGGGGGCATTCTAAATATTTATTTATTTATTTATTTATTTATTTATTTATTTATTTATATAATCAAAAAAGAAACCCACCAACAGGAAAAATCAATGAAGCCCAACCAGAAAAGAAACGACAACTAGAAAGAAATACACCTAGAGGGATGCCTGGGTGGCTTAGGTTAAGCGGTTAAGCGTCTGCCTTCAGCTCAGGTCATGATCCCAGGGTCCTGGGATCAAGTCCCATATCGGGCTCCCTGCTCAGCAGGGAGTCTGCTTCTCCCTCTCCCTCTGCTGCTCTCTCTGTCAAATAAATAAATAAAATCTTAAAAAATAAAAAGAGAAATACACCTACAAAGAAGATCACACCTAAGCACATCATAGTCAAATTGCTGAAAACCAAAGATAAAGATAAAATCTTAAAAGCACACAGATGCAGGGTCTTAAAGAGCTATCTGTACTCCATGTTCATAGCAGCATTATTCACAATAACCAAAAGGTGGACACAACACAAGTGTCCATCAAAAGACAAATGGATAAAGTAAATGTGATACACACACACACACACACACACACATTGGAATATTATTTAGCCTTAAAAAGGAAGAAAATTATGACACATGCTACAATATGGATGAACCTGAGGACATCATACTATGTGAAATAATCCAGTCATTAAAAAATAAATACTATTTGATTCCACTTATATAAGTTACCGAGAGTAGTCAAACTCATAAAAACAAAAAGTAGAATGTTGGTTGTCAGGGGCTAGGGGGATGGGAGATGGGGAGTTGTTTAATGGGCATAATTTTGCAAGATTAAAGTTTTGGAGATTGTTTACACACAATGTGAATATACTTAACACTAATGAACTGTACCCTTAAAAGTTGATAAAGTGGTAAATCCTGTGTTATGTATATTTTACAACAAAAATTCTTTTGAAAAATTCAAAAAAGAGATATTAAATACAAAGCAAAAGCAATAAAAATAATGCAGGTGACTTCTCATTAGAACAAGTAGAGGGCAGAAAACAAAGCAAGGGCTACTTTACTTTTTAATTGACCTATAGTTGACACACAATGTTACATTAGTTTCAAATATACAATGTGGTGATTCGACAACTCTATACATTATGCTATGCTCACCGTTGATTATATTCACTATGTTGTGCCTTTTATCCCTGTGACTTTTTCATTCCATAACTGGAAGCTTGTGCCTTCCACTACCCTTCACCAATTTTGCCCATCCCCCTTGCCTCCTTCCCTCCCTTTTGGCAACCACCAGTCCTCTGTATTTATGGGTCTATTTCTGCTTTTTTTTTGTTTGACTTTGTTTTTTAGATTCCACATATGAGTGAAATCATTTGGTATTTGTCTTGATCTGTCTGTCTTACTTCGTTTAGCATAATATCCTTTAGGTTCATCCATGTTATCACCAATGACAAGATCTCATTCTTTGTTATGGCTGAGTGATATTCCATTGTATGTATGTGCCACATCTTCTTTGTCCATTCACCTATCAATGGACACTAAAGTTGCTGCCATCTTTGGCTATTGTAAATAATGCTGCAGTAAACATGGGGGTGCATATATATTTTCAAAAACAAAACCAAAAACAAAGCAAGGGCATCTTTCAAGTCCCAAAACAAAATTAAAACTATCAACTATCAACCTAAAATTCTACATTGAGTGAAAATATCCTTCAAAAATGAATGTGAAATAGAGACATGTTCGCATAAATGAAAATTTAAATAATTTGTTGCCTACAAATCTACACTACAAGACATACAAAAGAAAATTCTTTAGGCTGCAGGAAAATGATACCATATGGAAATTCAGATTCATAAGAAGGAAAAAAGAGCACTGGAAATGGTAAAGATAAAAGTAACTTTTAGTTTCTTAAATTTTCTAAAGGCCAAACATATAAAGAAAAATCATTTAAACTGAATGACCTGTGGGAGAGTATCATATGATCTACAACTAATTAACAATAATTAACACTACATGATACCATTTATAACATACACAGAGGTAATATATGTGACAATAATAGCAAAAGAGTAGGAGAGAGGGTAAGTGGATTGTGCTGTTTTGTTTTTCTTTAAGAACTGGTATAACAAAGAAAAAATGCAATGAAATGTTGGAAGCATTATTAGAATGGACTTGCATGCAGCAGGAGCAAAACAAAGGACAATAGTCAGTTCCTTCCAGCATATAGTGAAGAGATGAGTGCTGCTTTTATCCTCTTCTGCCCTTTATTCTCCAAATGGCTGAAACCTAGAGACTGTTAGCTGAGTTCCCTCTAGCTTCTTGTTAGGGACATCCAGTGGGAAGTACCATGAGATCTTGGAGGGCAGAAAGAAAGAGAAGTAGAGTATTTCTTGTCCACTCTCTTCCTGTATCAGCACAAGAGGTTTGGCCGTGGCTATATCCCTCTGTAACAGCAGCTTCTGCTAGGATGCCCCTCCTCCATGAGCTCAGCATTCATCCTTCAGATAAAAAGGCTGTAATCCTGCTGTCACTAGTTCCTGGTCACTCAACATCCCCTGTTGGTTCTCTTAACTCTGTGCACACTGCTGTAAATGGCTCCTTCATTAAATACACACAGGGAAACGGAACACTGGAAAACAAGAGCACACCGTGGCATCAGGCTTACTCAAATTATGGTGTCTTGGGCATGGGATGGAGTACAATGAAGAGAAAAGACTTGGAAAATCACTGGATTCTGTGGCACTGATATGTGGGTTGGCATCTTTGAAAAAGAGAAGCTTGATGTCTTGAACTTTCAACTCAAGGCATGGGTTGAAATGAGATGGTCTCCAAGGAGTTTGGTATCTCTTTGCTGCTGGGCTGCAATGACTGAGGACAGAGTCATCCCATTATCCCTCACTGTCTCCAGGCATAGAAAAAGAGTTAAGTTCCAAAATGGCAGAGTACTTGTATGGTCTTGAAGTGTCTCTCTACAGTTTGCTCATTGTTGCAAGGAGGAAAAATAATAACAGTGGAGAAATCAGACAACACCTTGAATGAGTGATCACCATAAACATCACCAGTGAGGGGCAGATGGACATCATACGCTTCCAGATGTGATTCTTGAGAAGGCTACACC
Source organism: Mirounga angustirostris (assembly GCF_029215605.1). Lineage (NCBI taxonomy): Eukaryota > Metazoa > Chordata > Mammalia > Carnivora > Phocidae > Mirounga > Mirounga angustirostris. The sequence goes on from NW_026991710.1 coordinate 162,967,573, forward strand.
ATGTATGTAGTATTCATTCCACCTGGGAATGCATACCTAAATCTAGGGAAGGATCAGATGAGGCCAGAATGAGGAACTTTCTATTTAAAAGAAAATGGAGGGGAGCTAAATTCTTCAAAAAATGTCAATGCCCCCATAAAAGACAAAGAAAGACTGGAAATATTCTAGACTGAAGAACACTAAGAGAAAAGTAAATGCAATACCTGATCCAAGACTGGATTCTTCACTCAAGGGGGTGGGGGGAATGCTACAAAAACCATTAAAAATTGGCAGAGAGGGGCGCCTGAGTGGCTCAGTCATTAAGCGTCTGCCTTTGGCTCAGGTCATGATCCCAGGGTCCTGGGATCGAGCCCCGCATCGGGCTCCCTGCTCAGCAGGAAGCCTGCTTCTCCCTCTCCCACTCCCCCTGCTTGTGTTCCGTCTCTCTCTGTCAAATAAATTTTTTAAAAATGGCATAGAGATGGTAGCTTGGATAAAACAATTTTATTAAGCTTAAATTTACTGAACTTGATAACTGTACTGTGGCTAATGTGAGAGAATATCCATATTTCTAGAAAACACATACTGAAGTATTTAGGAGTAAAGGGCCATGACATGCAATCTAGTCTCAAATTGGTAAAAATAGGTATTACGTACACATACATATATATGCATAAATACATGTGTGTGTGTGTATGGAGAGAGAGAGAGAGGAAATCCATGCATATGACATAGCAAATGAAGTAAAATATTAACAGTAAGTGAAACTGGGTAAAGGGTACATATTAGTTTGCTAGAGCTGCCATAAACCAAGTACTACACTAGGTAGCAGTACTCTTGTTGACTTAAACGACAGAATATATTGTCTCACACTTCTGTAGGCTAGAAGTCCGAGGTATCAGCAGGGTTTGGTTCCTTCTAAGGGCGTGAGGGAGAATCTGCTCCAGGCCTATCTCCTGGCTTCTGGAGGTTTGCTCACAGTCTTTGGCATTCCTTGGCTTGTAGTTACAGCACCCTGATCTCTGCCTTCATGGTCACCTGGGGTTCTTCCCATGTGCACATATGTCTCTGTGTCCATATTTCCCCTTTTGTTTAAGGACACCAGTCATATTGGATTAGGGCCTAAGCTCATGCAATGACCTCAAGTTTAAAGCTTGATTACCTCCGTAAAGACCTTGTTTACCTTCTACAGTACTAGGGGTTAGGACTTCCACATACCCATTTTGGGAGGCACAAGTCAACTTATAACAGATATACAAATAACTTTTATAGTATTTTTATTCTTGTAACTTTTCTGTAAGTTTGAAATTATTTCCAAGTAAAACATGTTTTTAAAAGGGAAAGAAATTCTTGGGGTGCCTGGGTGGCTGAGTTAGTTAAGCAGCTGCCTTCTTGGAATTCTGGGATCCAGCCCCGTGTCAGGGTCCCTGCTCAAGTCTGTTTCTCCCTCTCCCTCTGTCTCTCCCCCACTCATGCTCTCTCTCTCTCTCTCATAAATAAATAAAATCTTTTTTTTTAAGGAAAAATTCCTGTATGACCCAGAGTGAATTATAAAACCTATTTCAGGAATAGACAAAGGAATATATCCCAAAGGAATCATAAGATCCTACCAATTCACATCCACAAGACACTTGGAATGGAAAATCAAGGCATTGACCAGAAAGGACAAATTGTGAAATTAGGGAGGGCCAAATTTGTCAATATGAGGCACTTATCAAGAATTCTAGATTCAGCTTCTTCTCCGAGAGAAGAACACAGTAAAAGGACTTTGCAACTTAGCCACAATTTCATAAATTGATTAAATTCCTTAAAGCCTTCCACAGAGGATGTACAGCCATTTATCAGGGTGATGGGCACTGGGGAAGAGAAAACCTGGGTTCGTCAGGGTTATTAGATAATGAATTAATTTGAATTAATTAATTCTGAGTTAGTTCATTAACCCTGAATAACATTAACTGCTGAAGGCCCACAGCACCACACCAGCCTACCAGTCAGGTCATAACTGGTGTCTTTGTCCAAGGCTATCTCACAGCATGTCCAACAAATCTCACAGGAAATGATCCTGTAATTATTTCCCCACAGACATGTTTAGCAACTAACAGAAAGAATTGGTTTCCTAATGGAGTAAGAGCCATTGTGTAGGAAAGGTAGAGTGAAAGTCTCTATTACTGAAAGACGCATGGAAGGTGATTCCCATTACATCCCATTTAATTCAACTGATGGTTCATCCTTGAAAAAGCAAGATGGATCTTAGAGAATGACTATGAGTTGTCATGAACTTAATCAGGTATTGGTGTTAACTTCAGCTGCTTTTCCAGATATATATCTTTACTCTGTAGTAAAAGAAATTAGCACAGCTTCTGATACTTGGTAAGCAAATGCCAAGTTGAGTGGAGCCCAAAGGGGCAGAGATTCCAATAGAATCCTATGCCTGTGACATGGAAATATTGTGTGGAGCCTCTGACAAGGGCTAATGGGAGAATCACAGTGTGAACCCAAAGCAAGCTCATGTGAAAAGCAGTTCCTAGGGGCCCCTGAGTGGCTCAGTTGGTTAAGCATCTGCCTTGAGCTCAAGTCATGATCCCAGGGTCCTGGGATGGAGCCCCAGCTTCTCCCTCTCCTTCTGCCTGCCGCTCCCTTTGCTTGTTCTCTCTCTCTCTCAAATAAATAAAATAAAATCTTAAAAAAAAAAAAGCAGTTCCCAGATTGGTACTGGAGCCTGGTGGACATTGACCCCTGACCTGTGGGATATCAACTGCCTGTGATCTGAGATGCACATCATGAACTTTCCATTATCTAAAACATCATTTATGATCCCATTAAAAAATTAGGAGTGTGTAGAATCATTCTACTATTTAGTGGAAATATAATAGATAAGAGAGAGCCTGAGCAGGTCTGAAAATCACAAGAAATTTTCATGAGTATGGCTCAGAGTCCCCTGTAGATATGTCTACAGCCTTACTACCTCTCCCTGAGCTCACGTCTGTGGCCTCACGAGAGTACCTGGTGTACACAAGGGTGTGCACAGAACGCTGGCATCTGGAAGTGGGTGACCACCAAATGACAGCCGTACTCAGGGTTGGCCCTAAGACACAATAAAAGGAAATATCTCCAGCAGGTAGAACTTTGGGCAGTTCATCCAATGGTCCATTCTGGATCTGAGGTATGAATCTCTACGGACATGGGAAGTCACTGACAGATTATCTGATAGATCAGGGGCTTGGAAAGAGCAAAATTGGAAGATTGGTGACAAAGAGATCTGGGCAAGTAATAATGTGGACTCTCAGAATGGGTACCAAATGTAAAGGCAGTTGTATTTTACATAAATGCTTCCCAGAGGACATCCACAACGAAGAAGACTCTCACTAAATCAGGTGGAAACAAGATGACTCATCCCATGGATGTCAGTCAATCTCTTTTCCCCAGCCATTCAGTGTTTCCCCGAAAAAGTGGCCATGGCAGCAGGGATGCTATGTGTGAGCTCAACATGAACTTCCCCTCACCAAGGATGATATGGCTGGAGCTACCACTGAGTGCCCAAATGGCCAATGGCAGAAGCCAAAACAAGACCCCCAATATGGCACCATTTCCCTCAGGTGGAGGGTGAGGGGAGCAGCCAGCTACCTAGTGGAAAGCTGATTACTTAACACTGGACCTGTTCTTCATGGAGAAGGGAGTGATTTTTCCTCATGGGAATTCATACTATTCAGATTTGTCCCCATAACATTCTGCCCGTTCCACCATTCATGCACTTACAGAACACCTTATTCATCACCATTGTATCCCATACAATATCACTTCAGGCCCAATAACTCATTTTACGGCAAAAGAAATGTGGCAGAGGAAACAGGCCCAGCACATTCACTGGTCTTACTCTGTTTCCATCACCCAGAAGTAGGCGGCCTGACAGAATGGTGGAATATGGTCTACTGGAGGCTTAATTAGGGTGTCAGCTAAACCACACCCTGTGAGGTTGGGGAACTGTCCTATCAACATAGGATATGCTTTAAACTAAGCAAGGGTAGGAGGAGAGAGTAGCCCCTCAAAATACACCCAATAATCCACTAATGGAATTTTTTCTGTCCCCCTTAAATCTTGTGCTCTGAGGATTTGGAAGTCCTAATTCTGAAGAGAGGAGGGTAACCATAAGGGAACATAGTCAGGGTTCCACTGAGTTGGAAGCAAGACTGCCACCTGACCATTTGGTGCTCCTTCCACCACTGAACCAATAGGCAGAAAGGAAAGGGGCTACTGTATTAGATCACTGATCCTAATTCCCAAGGGAAAATGGTTGCAGCTACACAAATGATGCAAGGGGACTAGTCTAGGACCCAGAGGATTTCTGAGGTACCTCATAGTGCTCCCATGTCCAGGAGTAATTACTGTCTGAAGCTGGGTTACCTAGAAATCCTGAGACAGGGATTTGAGAACACATGATTTATTGAGGGAGTGTCCTTCAAGAAAAGCTTCTAAGGGAAGGAAGCAGGATAGGGAAGAGGAAAGAGCTGAACATACATGCGGTCTCAGACAAACTTGCCCTGAACATAAAGTATACCAGAGATTTCCTCCCTTTGAGGCAAGGGCACTACCTTTTGTACCTTGTATCACTCCTGTGGGAATGGCCAACTTTTGAAGGAAGCTGAAGGCAAGTCTCTACAGAAGGAGCAGCTGTGGGCGGTTAGCAGCCCATACAGCAGTGGGAATGGGTGTGTCGCCTGGGAGAGGGGACGGTGCAGGGCACACAGCCTCTACTAGAAACAATGGGAAGCTGCAGCAGCCCCCCTAAAATATGTCCTCTGCTGGTAGGAATCGGTAGAAATAGATGGACACTGTAGATGTGAGGATAATGGATAAAGCAGATTTTCTGAGGAAGCCAAGGCTACAGGATTCAGAGCATGGGTGGTTTTGGCCTGGAACAAAAGGGACCCTCTATCCTCTGAAACCAGAGGGAACGAAATCTCTAAAATTAAAGGTTTAGGCAAATTGATAAGCAAAGGGTGAAAAAAATTCAAAACTCACCTAAATTGTATTGAAAGCCTACATGCCTGGCATATCTTAGGGTTGAGATAGTAATAGCATAAGAGACAGGCCCCTGATCTAATGGAGCTTAATGTCTGGCAAACCATCAGTTATAAAACAGTATAAGGACGATGGAACCAAGGAGGGACGGGTCAGGGAAGTGTTATCTGAGACACGAAGAATTAGTTCCTTCCGCGCTAGCAGTAGGGAGTGTTCTGAGCAGAGCAGATGTGATAGCCCACGTGAATGCCTGGGGATGTCGGAGAAGACACCACAGGGAAGAACTGAACGTTCTGGGATTGTGGGGGGAGGGGTGGTAGCAAAAGGTAAGGCAGAGCCATGCCTGCAAGCCAGGTATCAGCGCATTGGAAACCATCAGAGGGTTTTAAGAATATGTACCCCATGACGTGTTTGGTGTTGAACAATAAATAGGGCCGTGGTTCCAAAATTGAAGGAGGTAAGTAAGGCCTGATGGCCTCAATCTCCTCGACTGAAGGCAAAATCTTCTGCTCAAGGTGAAGAGCGTATGAGCACTTGAGAAAAATTACAAAGGCTTTAAACAGCTGGTGAAAGAATGGGAGGTGGGAGTAGTTGAGGGCTCAAATCGATACTAAGCCCTGGAATTTGGTGCAGCATCAATCTGCACCTGTGTGTGCTATGCACCAAGAGAACTCAGCCTCCTCTGCATTCATTGAACGTATATTTATTGCACCTATTTCAAGCCAGTTGCAACATCTGGGAAGATGCACATAGGCTGGATCCAGGGTTGGTAACTTGAAGAGTGGATATAGTGGTGGGATCAGAATGCACAGACCTTGAACATGCTGCATGTCAGAGCACAGACTTCAGCATCAGTAGGAAAGGAGAAGGACCAGGAGGAGTCAAATATACTAGAAGAATGTAGGTGTCAAGGAAATAGAAATCCGCGAAGCTAAAATCCAGGAGAAGAGAAATGAGGGAATTGCTGAAAAGAACCAAGTGCTGGCAAGTTAAGATTTGCATTTGTGAATTGGAAGTTTTTCAGGTGGAAGGTAAAAAGCAACATAGAGTTTAATACAAATCACTGAACTGAGTTTAAGGAACTTCAGGCTGGATGCCGGGCATTTTACATGACTTAGAAGTTGTGGTGGAGAACGTGAGCCAGGAGCTCAGATTCTTAGTGAGCCTTCAAGATCACAGCAAATAGGTCAAAATATGGCAACTCTCTTTGTGTGGTACCTCCTTTCTGTACTTCCAGATGTCAACATGACATCCTAGGAGAAATGTTTAGCTGGACACCTTTCAAAATTAGGAAGTTGGCAAGAAAATAGCTACAAATCTTACATTGTATTCTGGCAAAAAGTAAGAGGCTATTTCAACTGGTTGGTACCTAAATACAACCAGAGCTCCCTTATTTAGCCCCTAGATGGAAAATATTAATTTACATCTGTAATCTAACATAACACTAGAGAACTAAAGACTTAGGGACGAGTGTACAATTTTGTTTTGGTAATTCCAGACCCAAAACATGAAGTTTAAAAACCAAATCAGTTACTTTTGCCACTCGAAAATCCTTACATAGCACTTTATTAAAATAAATAATGAAAAAATTTAAGGCAGCAATGTTTTCATGACCTATAGGTTATAAGATAAAAATTACTCTGAGCTGTTTAATTTTCTACCTTCTTTTCTACAAAGCCAAAAGAATTCTGTCACGGGGCAATCCTGGCCTACAAAGTGATGGCACGATTAGGCTATTGCTGTGCATAATCAGGGGACATTAAAGAGCATCTTTGGAACCAGAATGCTTCCTCAAGTACGCAATCAATAGATAATGACTGATGTTAATGCAGTGAATCTAGCTAAGATATCTTTGGGGCTACTAATGAAACAAAATCAAATTTTAAAAATTTTGAGTAAAAGGGGCGCCTGGGTGGCTCAGTCGGTTAAGTGTCTGACTTTGGCTCAGGTCATAATCCCAGAGTCCCAGGATAGAGCCCCACACCAGGCTCCTTACTCTGCTAGGAGTCTGCTTCTCCCTCTGACCCTCCCCCACCTCGTGCTCTCTCTCTCAAATAAATAAAACCTTTAAAATTTCTGAGTAAAGGGGAAAATAATTAAAAGTGCTATTTTTAGAATGGTATCATAAACTAAATAGCAAAATAAAAGAGCTTGGATTTGACAGCAGTGGTGCTTTATACTATTTCTTTGTGCCTGCCCTTCTTGGTACTTATCTCTAAAGTTAGCATACGAACTCACTATTAACTTTAAGATCATTTATTTATAAATTATCACAATTAGTAAGAATAATTAGACCTTATATATACCCATGAATAGTAATGTATATATTCATATTTATTTAAAATATGATTTTTCATGTATATAAGTACCTAGTAATTTCTATTTTTAAAACATACCAACTTTGAATCCTTAATCTCTTGGCTTTAAATCAAATAAATCAAAGATATCAGTGGCAAATAGAACTTGCTAAAACTTTTTGTATATAGAACTTGGATTGAAAACTAATGAATCCACATTTGGGTACATTCTTCCTAGTAGGCAGGTAAGTATTGCTACTCCAGTTCTTAAATGCGGCCTCCCCTTCACCAGAGGAGGGAGACTATTTCGTTTTCCTTCTCTCAAATGGAAAACAAATCTGGAGTTTTGGTGAAAATGACACTGATTTGATGGGAAGAGATCATTAAAATGGCCTATTTTTCTGTAGGCCACATGTCCGTATCATTGTAAAACCTCTGCTGGGACAGGAATAATCTTTGTAGCCCCTACTGCATGCAGCAAAGCACTTTTCAAGTACTAATTACCGCAATTACTCAAAGTTTGTTGCAGAAATCAGCGAATAAAGGCGTAACAATATAACGTGGACATACTTAGAAAAGATAAAATGCACCAGAACGAACGCTAGGCACTACGTTGCCCCTCTGTGCCTTGGCCCCTTATCTGGCCTCAGACTTTTTCCCATAAACCTAATCCTGGGCAATGACCCAAGGACAAGTTCCTCAACTCCGCCCGGGGCCGAGGGAGCTCTGCGCGCTCCTTCCCGCCGCCTTCCAGGCCGCTCTCTGCCTTTTCCTCTCAAACTTCTTCCCAGCCTGGTCCGGGATACCAGACCCGAGGACACCCCGGGACTGCCCTTCCGCAGACCTCCAGGAGAGGGATAGAAGAACCCGCCGAGGCGACTCGGCGAGTATGGGCTCTCGCGCATGCTCCCTGACTGGACGAGAGTCACGCTGGAGCCCGCAAGAGTGGGAATCCACTTCTCCACATTTTGCAGGTGACCTGGAAAAGTCGGTACCAAAACACTAGGTCCTCAAAGGAGGAAGGGGCCGGACGGTTACTGAGAGCTGACCGGAGGAGGCTGCTCGCAAAACCCGGAAAACACTTCCGGATTAGCCAACCTCGACATGCGCAGAAGCCTCCCCCGCGGCAGCGGCGGCGGCGGCTGTGGTTCCAGAGCCGGAAGGTAAACGACTTCAGCTGCCCGCGGCCTGACGCCTCCTGGGTCATGTCGGCCCAGGGTGACTGCGAGTTCCTGGTGCAGCGAGCCCGGGAGCTGGTGCAGCAGGACCTGTGGGCAGCCAAGGCTTGGCTGATCACAGCCCGCAGCCTCTACCCCGCCGACTTTAACATCCAGGTGAGGTCAGGCCCATGCACGCGGCTGCCTCCGCGTAGGTGTGAGCACTTCGCCGCACCGGGGCTGCCCTGGCCGCCAGCTCTTCCCGCCTTGGAGGGGCCGGCCGCCTCCAGTCCGGCCCGCCCCGCACCCTCTCTTCCCACTCTCGCCACCTCCTCCGCCCCGCTCACCGACACCCCTCACACGTCCCCTCTCCCGCGAGGCCGGCACCTGGAGACACAGCGGACCCCGCTCGAGGTCCGGGTGGCTGGAGGCGTGGGGGTGTTTTGCTGCTCGGTGGCCGGGACGGCACCGCATCGCCCCTGGGAAAGGCCGTTCTCGCTCCTTCATCATGATGGCAGCCATTTGTTTAGTGCCTGCTACTTTTGAGACAGTATTCCTCCATTCTTGGGTACCGAAGGATTGTAAGTGAGCTCCAGGGTCGCACTCGTAAGCCCCGTGGCTCTGTGCCACCAGGTGATGCTTTGCTATCAGGCCCTCCCGGGTTGGGAGTGCTGAGTGAAGGCCAGCTAGCGCTGCGGGCGGTGAGCTGGGACCAAGCCCCGGGCGGAGGTTGTAACCCTCTGGGCTGATATGTGTTTCAGTATGAGATGTACACCATTGAGCGGAATGCCGAGAGGACCGCCTACGCTGGGAGACTGCTGTACGACATGTGAGTTCAACCTGCAGCGCCCGGGATCTCTCGTGAGGTTTTGTCTGTGTGTGGAAGTGGGAGTTGGGGGAGGATCTTCAAGTTCATCTACATCTCTGGTATCTAAAGCTTACTTAGTCTTACGGCTAGGCCTTCAGTTAACTGCTGACATGCCTTCTGCAGAGAAGTCTTCTTATATTTTATTCTTGGGAAAACTTTTATTCACAATAATTTATTTTGCTTTAGAAATAATACGTGGAAATAATACGTGCTCTTTGCAGTTCAGACAATACTGAAGTGTAGAGAATAACAAGTGCAAGTCCCTCCAACTCAACCAGTTAAGTTTTGTGTGTCTGCGTATACACAAATGTACTGTGTACATGTGTACACAGTACAATACATGAAGGTTGGTTTTTGTGGGGAAGGGTTACAAAAGTGAAATCATGCTACATACCTCACACTGCAGCTTGCTTTCTTCACCCCCGGCCATGGAGGGATGCCTTTATTTTTCAGTATGTAGAGCTCTTCTTTTGCATATTTGCATAGCATTTCATAATACTGGTGGACATTGAGGTAGTTTCCAATTATTTGAGATTATATTCAGAGTGTCAGTAAGCAATTTTGTACCCATATTTTAGTGTTTTTCTATAGAGTAGATTCTTAAACATTGATTTTCACAGTCAAGGGTATACACAATACACTATCAAATTACTCTTCGAAAAATACTATTCCAATTTACATTTCTACTAGCAGTGTATAAGAGTGTCCATTTTCCCACACATTTGCCAGCATTGGATATTATCAGTCTTTCTATCATATTTTAATTTTTGCCAGTGTGATAGAAAGTGGTATCTTACTATTTTTTAAAAATTTGTGTTCATTGTATTACTAATAAGACTGAGTATCTTTTCAAGGGTTCTCTTTGGCTGTATTCTTTCTGTGATTTGCCTTTGCCCACTTTTTCTTTTGGGTAGTTTTTTTTTTTTTTTCTTTTAGTTCTTTTTTCTTGTTGATATTTAGGAACGCTTTATATATTATGGTCATTTGTTTTTTCACTTATTAAAAACTCTAAAGACTTTTGTGATTAACTTCATTTTCCTTAGTTTTTATTTTTATATCTTTATTTTGGCTTGTTTCGGTACATCTACATATTCACTTGTAATAAAGAAAAATGTGTATTTCTCCATATGCTAATGTTCTTTTCTTTTTGTAATACTATATAGAATCTGACATTTTAATTTAATGCATTAATTTTAAAATAGGTTTGTGAATTTCCCAGATCAGCCGGTGGTGTGGAGAGAAATCAGCATTATTACATCAGCATTAAGGAACGATTCACAGGATAAACAAACCCAATTTTTAAGAAGTAAGAATGGAGTGATAACTAATGGTGTATAAATTACCGCTTCTGAAATACTAAGTTATATACAGAAATTTCACAGAAAATTCAACATCTGTGGTATTGGTACCCAAATGTGTGTTTGTTCTTGACAATTGAAGTCTATTCAAATGGTGTTACTTGGTCCCTTGAGTATTTGTATAGAAACCTCTAAGCTTCCTTAAAGGGTGTAGATTTATCAGTTAGCCCAGGGAATTGAATATATTTTTAACAGATTTTATAGTGATCAGAAAGCATCTGTAGATTAGGCAGATCTCCACAAAACAGGAGAGAAACTTTTAGTGATTTATGACCTTTCTCATTAACCTTCACTCTGTGTTGGTTGCCATAGCCAATCAAAGATTTCAAATTCTGGATAAAAAAGTGGGTGGTTTAGGTCATTTCACCCTAAACAAATGCATCCTCTTTATCTCAGCCAACAAGCACTGTTGTGACCCTTCACTTATGCCATTCTTGTCTTCTGGATCCAATAAGGCCTCCAAATGTTTTAGGGTCATTCAGCAAACATCTGTGTCCAATACCATCTGACCCAAAGGCCTTCTAGGTTGTAGGTAAAACTCAAACAGTGATTCTAAATGTATTATTTACTGTTCTGTACATGAAAATGCCTTATTTCCACTTTAGCTTCGGCATTTTCTTTCTGAAAGAAATTTTTAAAAGTAAAATGTGTTATGTACAGGTTTATTTGAAACTCTCCCTGGTCGGGTCCAGTGCGAAATGTTACTAAAGGTTACGGAACAATGCTTCAACACGTTGGAACGATCAGAAATGTTGCTTCTACTTTTGAGACGCTTCCCTGAAACAGTGGTGCAGCATGGGGTATGACTTGATCCTTTCCTTTTTGTCAAAAGAAAATAAAATCGATCACCACATTCATCAGTTGGGTTAGAAGCTATAATGTGTATTATTCTAAAGCAGAAATTCTGAAGAACACTAGGTAAGATTGAATTTAAATCAAGGAATCTTCATCAGTAAAGCTGAAAGGATGTCACTGTCCTCAAACTTTATAAATTTCCAGTGGAAGTAAGTTTCCCATCAGTATAAGGAAACAGTCACCAAGCTTTGACAGTGCTATTTATTTGCAGTCTGTAAAGTACAGTAAAGATTTGGGGTTTTTTTAATCCTATTCTAGAGGTGCCTGGGTGGCACAGTTGGTTGAGCGTCTGACTTTTGATTTCGGCTCAGGTTGTGATCTCAGGGTGGTGAGATTGAGCCCCACGTCAGGCTTCCGGCTCAGCATAGAATCTACTTGAGAGGGCGCCTGGGTGGCTCAGTCGTTAAGCGTCTGCCTTCAGCTCAGGTCATGATCCCAGAGTCCTGGGATCGAGTCCCACATCGGGCTCCCTGCTCTGCGGGAAGCCTGCTTCTCCCTCTCCCACTCCCCCTGCTTGTGTTCCTGCTCTCGCTATGTCTCTCTCTCTCAAAAAAATAAATAAAATCTTTAAAAAAAAAAAAAGAATCTGCTTGAGATTCTCTCTCCCTCCCTCTCCCTCTGTGCCCACCCTCCCCCGTGTGCACTCTCTCTCTTCAAATAAATAAATCTTAAAAAAAAATCCTATTACATTCTAATCAACAATGTTTGAATTTAACTGAGAGCCATAGTCTTTTCTCTTCACAGGCATGTTTTTCATGTGCTTTTCCCTCTATTCCTTTTATCTGTAATAATTATTGAGTGCTATTGGCAGGCATTAGTAAGTGTTAGGTATCTCCTTCCATACTCCCTGGACCCCTTGAGGTAGACAGTATCCCACTTTACAGATGAGGAAACAATCTTAAATATGTTCGTAACTTCCCATAGCTAGTAAGTGGGAGATTCAGGATTCAAATCATTAACTCTATTTTTTTCTTTCTTTTTTTTTTTATGTTATGTTAATCACCATACATTACATCATTAGCTTTTGATGTAGTGTTCCATGATTCATTGTCTGCATATAACACCTAGTGCTCCATGCAGAACGTGCCCTCTCCAATACCCACCACCAGGCTAACCCATCCTCCCACCCCCCTCCCTTCTAGAACCCTCAGTTTGTTTCTCAGAGTCTATAGTCTCTCATGGTTCGTTTCCCCCTCCGATTCCCTGCCCTTCATTCTTCCCCTCCTGCTATCATCTTCTTCTTTTTTTTTTTAACGTATAATGTATTATTTGCTTCAGAGATACAGATCTGTGATTCAACAGTCTTGCACACTTCACAGCGCTCGCCATAGCACATACCCTCCCCAATGTCTATCACTCAGCCATCCCATCCCTCCCATCCCCCACCACTCCAGCAACCCTCAGTTTGTTTCCTGTGATTAAGAATTCCTCGTATCAGTGAGGTCATATGATACATGTCTTTCTCTGATTATTTCGCTCAGCATCATACCCTCCAGTTCCATCCACGTCGTTGCAAATGGCAAGATCTCATTCCTTTTGATGGCTGCATAACATTCCATTGTGTATATATACCACATCTTCTTTATCCATTCATCTGTCGATGGACATCTTGGCTCTTTCCACAGTTTGGCTATTGTGGACATTGCTGCTATAAACATCGGGGTGCACGTACCCCTTCGGGTCCCTACATTGTATCTTTGGGGTAAATACCCAGTAGTGCAATTGCTGGATCATATGGTAGTCTATTTGCAACTTTTTGAAGAACCTCCATACTGTTTTCCAGAGTGGCTGCACCAGCTTGAATTCCCACCAACAGTGTACGAGGGTTCCCCTTTTTCCACATCCCCGCCAACATCTGTCGTTTCCTGACTTGTTAATTTTAGCCATTCTGACTGGTGTGAGGTGATATCTCATTGAGGTTTTGATTTGGATTTCCCTGATGCCAAGCAATATTGAGCACTTTTTCATGTGTCTGTTGGCCGTTTGGATGCCTTCTTTGGAAAAATGTCTGTTCATGTCTTCTGCCCATTTCTTGATTGGATTCTTTGTTCTTTGGGTGTTGAGTTTAAGAAGTTCTTTATAGATTTTGGATACTAGCCCTTTATCTGATATGTCATTTGCAAATATCTTCTCCATTCTGTCGGTTGTCTTTTGGTTTTGTTGACTGTTTCCTTTGCTGTGCAAAAGCTTTTTATGTTGATGAAGTCCCAATAGTTCATTTTTGCCCTTGCTTCCCTTGCCTTTAGCGATGTTTCTAGGAAGAAGTTGCTGCGGCTGAGGTCAAAGAGGTTGCTGCCTGTATTCTCCTTTAGAATGTTGATGGACTCCTGTCTCACGTTTAGGTCTTTCAACCATTTTGAGTCTATTTTTGTGTGTGGTGTAAGGAAATGGTCCAGTTTCATTCTTCTGCATGTGGCTGTCCAATTTTCCCAACACCATTTGTTGAAGAGACTTTTTTCCATTGGACATTCTTTACTGCTTTGTCGAAGATGAGTTGACCATAGAGTTGAGGGTCCATTTCTGGGCTCTCTATTCTGTTCCATTGATCTATGTGTCTGTTTTTGTGCCAGTACCATACTGTCTTGATGATGACAGCTTTGTAATAGAGCTGGAAGTCCGGAATTGTGATGCCGCCAGCTTTGCTTTTCTTTTTCAACATTCCTCTGGCTATTTGAGGTCTTTTCTGGTTCCATACAAATTTTAGGATTATTTGTTCCATTTCTTTGAAAAAAGTGGGTGGTATTTTGATGTGGATTGCATTGAATGTGTAGATTGCTCTGGGTAGCATTGACATCTTCACAATATTTGTTCTTCCAATCCATGAGCATGGAACGTTTTTCCATTTCTTTGTGCCTTCCTCAATTTCTTTCATGAGTATTTTATAGTTTTCTGAGTACAGATTCTTTTCAAATCATTAACTCTATTAATTCAAACTCTGTTGTTTATTCTTACCCACACTATCTTTCAAGCTTCTGGCCCCAGTTAACCTTTTCTATACCTCCTTCTATTAGTTTCCTAGGGCTGCTGTAACAAAGTACCAGATTACTGAGGGCTTAAAACAACCAAAATTTATTCCTTCACAGTTCTAGAAGCTGAAAGTCCAAAAGCAAGGTGTAGGCAGAGCCATGCTCCCTCTAAAGGCTCTAGGGAAAAATCCTTCCTGCCTCTTCCTGGCTTCTGGTGGTCACCAGCAATCTTTGTCATTCTTGCGCTTGCAGCTACATCATTCCAGTTTCCAGTTTCTGCCTCTGTTGTCACATGGCTTTCTTCCCTGTGTGTCTGTTCCTGTGTCTTTACATGACCGTGTAAGGATTGTAGTCATTGGATTTAGGGCTTGCCCTAACCCACTGTGCCCTCTTCTTAACTAATTGCATCTACAAAGACCTTACTTTTTTTATAAGATAAAATTTATGTAGGCTCACATTCTGAGACTCTTGAGTGGATATGAATTTTGGGTGGATGCTATTCAACCCAATACATTCCTTGATCATTACTCAACTATTAGCTTTTCGTGTTTTATTATCTTTTCCATTGTTTTACCCCTCCCCCGTGCATCGCCAAGTGATCCCAAGGAAGATAATGCAGATGTCTGGGTGGATTTTGATAAGCCTGCTTTCTACTCTGCTAGGGAATACATGGTAGAAAGTAATGGAAAGGTGGCCTTAAAAGTCAAACAGTTGTGTCCAGCCTAGCCGAGGCTGAATGACTGGCTACTCCTGACAACTCTTAAAAGTGGTAAGGTTTGTCGACATAATACATCTTGATGTAGAGAATACAGTTTCTACATTTTGTAGAAAATCTCTACATCTCCTTTATCATTCTAACTAGTTCCAGTGCTTCCTTTAAGTTTCTGTAGACATTTTAACGTTTTGTTTTTTTTTTTTAAAGATTTTATTTATTTATTTGAGAGAGAGAGAGAATGAGAGACAGAGAGCATGAGAGGGAGGAGGGTCAGAGGGAGAAGCAGACTCCCTGCCGAGCAGGGAGCCTGATGCGGGACTCGATCGCGGGACTCCAGGATCATGACCTGAGCCGAAGGCAGTCGCTTAACCAACTGAGCCACCCAGGCGCCCCACATTTTAACGTTTTAATTTTGCTAGTTCAGAGGAGAATAACCAAGACAAAGTAGTCAGTGGTCAGGTGAATTTGGGGTTTCCTTCTGAGCTGTGTTGCTGATATATTTTGTTTTCTAGTCCTTAAAATGAGAATATTTGTTTCTTGAGGAAGATTGCATATACAAGCTGTTTGTTAAATTTAAAAAGCCATTTCTTTATGTAATTCTGACATCTTAAACTGTAACACGTTTAAATGATTAACTGTATTTTGAAACAGGTTGGCCTTGGGGAAGCATTATTAGAGGCTGAAACTATTGAAGAACAAGAATCTCCTGTTAACTGCTTTAGAAAATTATTTGGTAAGAAAAATTGTATTTTGTGGGCGCCTGGGTGGCTCAGTCATTAAGCTTCTGCCTTCGGCTCAGGTCATGATCCCAGGGTCCTGGGATCGAGCCTCACGTCGGGCTCCCTGCTCCGCGGGATGCCTGCTTCTCCCTCTCCCACTCCCCCTGCTTGTGTTCCCTCTCTCGCTGTGTCTCTCTCTGTCAAATAAATAAATAAAATCTTTAAAAAAAAAAAAAGAAAATTTGTATTTTGTATTAATTCCTTATGTAAGAATATGGCAGAGTAAGTATCATTTCAGGGATAAGGTCATTTGTGGAAAGCAAAGGAACTTTTCATATTATGAAATTTAAATCCTTGTTTATTTTTTTAGTCCAAAAAGCATTTAAACAACTTCTAGGGACCCCTGGGTGGCTCAGTCAGTTAAGCATCTGCCTTTGGCTCAGGTCATGATCCCAGGGTCCTGGGATTGAGTCCCGCATCAGGCTCCTTGCTCAGCAGGGAGCCTCCTTCCTCTGCCTCTGCCCCTCCCCCTACTTGTGCGCACACTCTCCCTCTTTCACTCACTCTCTGGCAAATAAATAAAATCTTATATAAAAAAAATAAACAACTTCGGGGCGCCTGGGTGGCTCAGTTGTTGAGTGTCTGCTTTCAGCTCAGGTCATGATCCCAGAGTCCTGGGATCAAGCCCCGCATCGGGCTCCCTGCTCCACGGGAAGCCTGCTTCTCCCTCTCCCACTCCCCCCTGCTTGTGTTCCCTCTCTCGCTGTGTCTCTCTCTGTCAAATAAATAAAATCGTTTTTAAAAAAGATAAAAAAATAAACAACTTCTAAATTTTTATTACATAACATTTGATTCCTCTGAAAGAATATGTGTAATAATATATTCAAGTATGAGGCATAATAATAAACATCTGAACTGTCACCCAGTGTAAGAACTGGACCCTTACCCATAATGTAAAATCTGCTTGTGTATTTCCTTGCTCACTCCATCCACTAGTGTCCCTGTGCACTGCAATTTTTAAATAAATGGGCCATAAAGGTTTTTTCCCTATGTATTTTATTTTATTTATTTATTTTTTTTATAGATTTTATTTATTTGACAGAGAGAGAGACAGCGAGAGAGGGAACACAAGCAGGGGGAGTGGGAGAGGGAGAAGTAGGCTTCCCGCTGCCGAGCAGGGAGCCTGATGCAGGGCTCAATCCCAGGACCCTGGGATCATGACCTGAGCCGAAGGCAGATGCTTAACTATCTGAGCCACCCAGGCGCCCCTTTCGCTATGTATTTTAGATACTACATAAAGTGAACTCTAAAATAAATTTTGTTTCTATCAGAATTGTAGGGTAGACAGACAACTTAATTGTTTTTTTCTTATTTTTCCTCTTCAACAGTTTGTGATGTCCTTCCTCTAATAATTAACAACCATGATGTCCGATTGCCTGCCAATTTATTATATAAGTACTTGAACAAAGCAGCTGAATTTTATATCAATTATGTCACTAGGTCTACTCAAATAGAGAGTCAGCATCAAGGTAAGTGAGAATACCCTGCAATTTTATTTATACAGACTTTAGTAAATTGCAAACTCAAAAATCCCTCATCGTTCTGATTATTCTCTGGATGCGTACCAAGATGGTTCCTGGAAAAAAATACTGCAGGTAAGAAATAAGACTTTTCTGGAACCAATTATACACTTTGAAACAGTCAGCTTGCTGAACCATAATATTAGGGTCCTGAGCTTCATACATGTACCACAGCTCAAAGGTCATTTCTTGCTATACCAGTAGCCAGTTGTGGGTCCTTCAACAAAACACACAATGTGTTGGGATTCTGTGCTCTTGCCTTTTTTATATATATATTTTTTAAGATTTTATTTATTTATTTGACAGAGACACAGCGAGAGAGGGAATACAAGCAGGTGGAGTGGGAGAGGGAGAAGCAGGCTTCCCGCGGAGCAGGGAGCCTGATGCAGGGCTCGATCCCAGGACCCTGGAATCATGACCTGAGCCGAAGGCAGACATTTAACGACTGGGCCACCCAGGCGCCCCTAGGATTATTTAAAATATATATATATATATATATTTTTTTTTTTTTAGATTTTATTTATTTGCGAGAGAGAGAATGAGAGACAGACAGCATGAGAGGGAGGAGGGTCAGAGGGAGAAGCAGACTCCCTGCTCAGCAGGGAGCCCGATGCGGGACTTGATCCCGGGACTCCAGGATCATGACCTGAGCCGAAGGCAGTGGCTTAACCGACTGAGCCACCCAGGCGCCCCTAAAATATATTTTTATTTATTTATTTGAGAGAGAGAGAGAGCACAAGCAGGCAGAGGGGCAGAGGAAAAGGGAGAAGCAGACTCACTGCTGAGCAGGGAGCCCAATGAGGGGCTCGATTCCAGGACTCCAGGATCATGACCTGAGCCAAAGGCAGACGCTTAACGACTGAGCCACCCAGGCGCCCCTCTGCTCTTGCCTTTTGAACAGGGATTCAGACTTTGTCTTTCTCTGTCAAGTACTATATACATAGTAAATAGTAAGATTAATTATAGGATTCTTTTTTCTCATTTCCCAGGTGCCCAAGAAGCATCTGATTTAATGTCACCTAGCAAACGGAGCTCTCAGAAGTACATAATAGAAGGGCTGACTGAAAAATCATCCCAGATTGTGGACCCTTGGGAGAGGTTGTTTAAGATTTTAAATGTTGTTGGAATGAGATGTGAATGGCAGATGGATAAAGGAAGACGGTAAAAAATTGTTCATTTCTAGAATTGCTTAGCAAGCCTCCTGATACTGTAATCTCAGGATTTTTAAAAACAAAAACACTTTCTTAAGAAGCATATAATGTGTAGATATACTTTTCTTTGGTCAACTTCTGTAACCTTGGTATTTATGCAAAAGAGAGTGGTTTTTCACTTTATTAAAAGATTCCCAACGGAAGTATGAACTTGTAAGATGCTGTTGAGCTTGAAGCACTTTTTGTCATTCAGAGGAAAGAGTAGCTACTTTGTCATGTCTCTGTCCTGAAATAGTGGTCTGATCACTGCTGTAATTCGGAAGGGGAATTACCCATGCCTCCAGCTACATTTGGTAAAGGTCACGCTTCTTTTGGGGCTTTTCTCTAGACCTTTTGCTGATAAGCTGAATAATTAAATACTTTTTATCATCCTTCATCTTTCAGAAGCTATGGTGATATTTTGCATAGAATGAAGGATCTCTGCAGATACATGAACAACTTTGATAATGAAGCTCATGCAAAATATAAAAACCAAGTGGTTTATTCGACTATGTTGGTCTTCTTTAAGAATGCATTCCAGTATGTCAACAGCATACAACCATCTCTATTCCAAGGTTGGTTAAAGAATTCTAGAGTCTCCCAAAATACTGGCTTTAGCTGGGGTGATGAAGGTGATGAAAATGTTTACCTTAACATTGTTCTTGGATCCAGATCATTGTGGGGTGACACCAGTGCTTTTTTTAAGTTGTTGGTAGTTTTTATGTAAGTATGTTTTCATTTAAAATTTCTATGTCGGGGTGCCTGGGTGGCTCAGTTGGTCAAGTGTCAAACTGTTGATCTGCGCTCAGGTCTTAATCTCATGGTTGTGAGATCAAGCCATGCATTTGGGCTCCACGCTGGGCATGGAGCCCACTTGATTAATTAATTAAATTTTTATTTTAAAGGATGTAGTGGTACTGTGAAACTAAATACAGATATTTAGTGCTTCTATTTTGAAAAAGCAGATGTAGCAAAGTACTGAAGTAGATTTCACAAAGGCTTTGCATTAGACAAAGATTTTTTTTAAATAACATTTTTGCATATAAATTGTAAAAAATGTGAAAAATAGAAAGGTAAAAGAATGAAATCACCTACCCATCCAATACAATACAGCTCTCATTTTTGTGTATTACTTTGTAGTCTTTCATATATTTAGATTTTGTTTGGAATTTATAGCTGTAAGATATTATACATATAACTTCATAGTCTTGAGTTTTTGGCTAATATTATGATTCATGATCACTATGAAAAATTTGTAGATACATAAGAACAAATATAGAGAAGGAACTTTCACTTGTAATCTGTCATTGAGAAAGAACCTTTATTAATAATCTCGTGTATATCTGTACAGTCTTTTTTCCTATTCATGTATACTTGTTTGTCTGCCTAACTGGGATCACACTGAACATACTTTTTAATGACCTGTATTTTCAAACGACAGCTGAGTAAACTTCCACCTGATATTAAGTTTTATTTTCCTTGCCGCATTTTTAAGTGTTGGTGTTTTCCCCCATCCATAGGTCCTAATGCCCCAAGCCAAGTTCCACTGGTTCTTCTTGAGGATGTATCAAATGTGTATGGTGATATAGAAATTGATCGTAACAAACATATACATAAAAAGAGGAAACTAGCTGAGGGAAGAGAAAAAACCATGGTAATCCTTTCAGATATGATTATTAACAGATTATGTGTTTGTGGTTTGCTGGAAATGAATGTAAAATACAGCTTTGGAGCTACATTGATAAAGCTTAGGTCTTTTAATTATAATTAATGTAAATGAGCAGTTCTCAACTGGAGGTGATTTTGCCCCCCAAGGACATGTGGCAGTGTCTAAGGACACTTTTTGATTTCCACGGCTTGGTGGGGAGGAGTTGCTGTGACTGTCTCCCATGTAGAGGCTAGGATGCTGTGAACAGTACTACAATGCACGGGACAGCCCCACAACAAAGAGTTGTCCAGCTCAAAAGGCCGATGTTGAGAAAGCCTGGTATAAGTTAGTTCTACCTGTCGTGACTGAATGGCTTCAATTAAAGGTGAAAAGCAGAGCCAGGTGAACTACATTGAACATCTAGGCAGGGTGCTGTGCTGAGCCCTGGCCTCAGAATGGAAAGGGCTGAGGTGTTCTGGCTAGGAAGTCATTACAAGCCAAGGGGAGATGTTGGAAAGGTTTCATGGAGGAGGTCAGCATTTGAAATCAGCCTTGAAGGATGTAGCAGTTTTGTCATTTGGAATTGGAGGGTGGATTTTGTGAAGAGAAGACAGTTTGCACAAAGATGTGGAAGGCCAGAGAACATGAAGAACCATTGGTCTTCTGATGGGACCAAGCAGCAGGCCTGGGCAGAACAAGTGATTTCTAAACTTATTTTAAAGCAGAGGATTCCTTTCAGTGATAGCTTTCGTGGAGGCCCAGCCTGTAACAATATGACAGTGGGGGTGCTCTAGGTCAGGAATCAGCAAACTTTTTCTGTGAAG